>NC_091012.1:12807525-13423358 GCF_041146395.1 Eulemur rufifrons | reverse complement strand
AGAAATCTATAGCACAGAATAAACATAGAAGATATATATGCAATGCACATATTTTATCATAGATATTTTTAAATATATATTATATACATCATGGCTTTTAAATATATTAAGCAAATATGAACAAAAGTGTAGACAGAAGTGTTGCAAGAAACACCTAGCAACACACTAATTATAGGAGACTTGGAGACCTCACTTTCAATGATGAATACAAAAATTTGATATAAGATCAATAAGAAACAGATAATGGGAAAAACATTATAGACCAATTAGATGTGAAAGATATTTACAGAGCTCTTCAGTCAAAGATAGCAGAATACACAATAGTTTCAATCAGACACGGCAAATGCTGTTAGGACACTTAAGTCTTATCAACTTGAAGAAGGCTAAAAACATAAAACATATATTTTTTGGCAAAAATGAAGTGGACCTAGAAATCAAAAGGAAAGGATAAACCGGCTAATACAAAAATATGTCAAAAATAAACACACTCTTAAATGTATTCATGCTCAATGGTCAGATGATTTAAAATTGTTCAGATGTCAATAGTATCCACAATAATATACAAATTTAATGCAATGTCAATAAGTTCCAATCATACTTGATCTGGAGATATATAAAGGAGTTGGAACCCATTCTACTAAGTGAAGTATCCCAAGAATGGAAAAATAAGCACCACATGTACTCACCAGCAAATTGTTTTCCCTGATCATCACCTAAGTGCACATCTGGGAATAACACCAATTGGGTGTCGGGCAGATGAGGGGGGTGGCAGGAGGGGATGGGTGTATACCTAAATAATGAGTGTGATGCACACTGTCTGGGTAATGGACATGCTTGAAGCTCTGACGGGGGGGTAGGGGGGATGGGCAATATACATAACCTAAATTTTGTACCCCCATAATAAGCTGAAATAAAAAAAAACAAATAAAATAAATTCTAAAATGTATTGGAACAATAAATAGTCAGACTGCTTTAGAAAATAAAAACAAAGAGACATTGTACTTCTTGATTTGAAAACAAATCTTCAGGAATAAAAACAACATGTTATATCACCATTGTTTCCTAAGCTGAGTAGTACTCCATGGTATACATATACCACATTTTATTAATCCACTCATGTATTGATGGGCAATTGAGTTGGAACCCATTCTCCTAAGTGAAGTATCCCAAGAATGGAAAAATAAGCACCACATGTACTCACTGTCAAATTGATTTCACTGATCATCACCTATGAGCACATTCAGGAATAACATTGATTGGGTGTCGGGCAGATGTGGGTGGGGGAGGGGATGGGTGTATACATAGGTAATGAGTGCAATGCGCACTGTCTGGGGAATGGGCACGCTTGAAGCTCTGACTCAGGTGGTGTCGGGGGGCATGGGCAATATACATAACCTAAACTTTTGTACCCCCATAATAAGCTGAAATAAAAAAAGAGAAATACATGTATAAAACTCTTAGAAGAAAATAAAGGGGAAAGATCATGATATTGGTCCTGGCACTTTTTTAGTAGATGTCATATCAAATACATAAGCAATAAAAATGAAGAAAAGAAAAATGGGATTGCATCAAACTTCAAAATTTCTGCACAAAGAAAAGACTAAATGGAGTAAAAGTGCCTCCTACAAAATGGGTAAAAATAGATGCAAATCACATATTTGATAGGGGTTAACATCATGAAGATATAAACAATGACTAAAATTCAACAACAAAAAGTGTATAGCTTGATTGAAAAATGGACAATGGATTGATCTGGCATTTCTGCAAGAAGAAATACAAATGGACAAACAAAATTTGAAAGGATTCTGAAAATTGTTAATCTTTAGAGAAATGCAAAGCAAAATCACAATGAGATATCACCTCACATTCATTACATTGAGAGCTTTTAAATAAATAAATATATATACAAATACATACATACATACGGTGAGAATGTAGAGAAATTGAAATGCTGTCATGTTATTCTGAACCTTTGATTCTAAAATTATAAAAAATTGAAACAGAACAGATCAGAAATTAAAAATATATAAGGAGACTAAACTCAGCAATATGGTGGGAGGTGAAGGATCCACTTGTATTTTTCCAAACAACAACAAAACCTTGGTGGCCATCCATGGAAAATTACACTTATCTGAATTTGGGGACTTAAATAGAAGGTCATTAAACCCTAGTGGAACCATAGATCCTGGAGGGTCATTTTGAATATTCAGGCTCTCATTCAGGTGCCAAAATTAAGGACACACTGTCATGACTACAGACTATATCATGGGTCAACCAACCTGGATACATGGAGTCTCTAACTGTTCCTGCGACAAAGTTGCAGTGGTGCTGCTCATCCAGAGACTTTGGGAGAAACACACCTATCTGCAGTCATGGAGGCAGACCTGAATAATTTGGTCTTACTGTCATCTGAAAAGCAGACCTGTGATTCTGCTGCAGCTGTCTCAACTACAGTCCATGGCCAGTTCTTTCAGTGCATAGATCCACACAGAGACCTGAAGGGAAACTTCCAAGGTACTCATTGGGAGCCACACCCATGCACACAGCTGGTATCAGCCCCACCATATGCAGACTCAACTGCACAATCATACTGTAGTATGTTTGAGTAGAGATCAAAATCCTGAAGGTCACCAGCTTACCCAGAAACAAGAGAGGATTGAAAACCCCCCAGGCCCTTCAGAACTGGCCCATCAAATGCAGACTCCACTGCAGAGCAAGGGGCAGCCTTGTGACCTAGCTAAAGCAACTCTTCATTGAAAACCCAGTGGACATACCTTTAGCCCAAGTACCCAAAAGGAAACATCTTTACCTTCCAAAGCAAGCTTATAAAAACTGGAAAAGGTATTTAATCCTTCACATGCACAGATACCAGTATAAGGATAATGTGCAACCACTCTTAATGCTTCTATTTTATGATATTATTACAAGACCTAAGCAGAAAAACTAGGCAAGAACATGAGAAGAATCCACTCATATTAGACAGGAGAATGTAAAAATAACACTGTTTTCAGATGGCATTAACTTATATATCAAAAACCATAAAGAAGACAGGAAAAAAACCCTTATAAAGTAATAAAACCACTCAGTTAAGTCACAGGATATAAAATTTACATTCAGACATCAGTTGTTTTTCTACACACTAATAAACTATCCAATAAAAAAGGAAAACACTCTCAGTTACAATAACATCAAGAGAATAGAATGCTAAGAAATAAATTTAACCAAAGTAGTAAAAAAAAAAACAACAACTTTACACTGAGTACTATAAGGTATCAATAAAAGAAGTTGAAGATGACATGAGTAAATAGAAAGATATTATCCAAAACAATGTATAGGTTCAATGCACTCCCTATCAAAATTCCAGGGACATTACTCACAGTATTAACAAACAAATCCTAACATTTGGATGATATCTCATGTAACTTTGATGAGCCAGAACAATATTGAGAAAGAAGAAAAAAGGTTCTGGCATCACACTTTCTGGTTTCAAACTATATTTCAAGGTGATAGTAATAAAAACAAAATATGCACATAAAACCAACACAAAAAACAATGGAACAGAATGGAGAGCTCAGAAATAAACCGAAGTATATAAAGTCAACCAACCTTTACCTAAGGCACTAGCAATGCGCAATGCATAAATTATGCTCTCTTCAATGCTTGTTGCTGGAAAACTGGATACCCATAAACAAATGAATAAAAATAGGCTATTTTTCTTACATGATATTCAAAAACTAACTCCAGATGTAATAAATATTTAAATGAGAGGCATAAAATTCTTTTATGAAGGTAACATGAAGAGTAACTCAGCATCACCAAAATATCATGCAAACACAAATCAAAATTATCATAAGGTATCACCTCACAACTGTTAAAATGACTAATGTCCAAAAAAAGAGACATAACAAGTGTGGGTAAAGTGTGCAGAAAAGCAATCCCTGTACAGTTATTGATTGTAAACCAGTAATACCATCAGAGATTTGTTTAAAAATGTAAATAATGGAACTGCCTTATCATTCATCAATTCTACTTATGAGTATAACCAAAGGTGTAAAATAAGTATCTCAAGAAAATTCTTCACTCCCATGTATACTGCAGCAATACTTACAATGTATACAATAAATGTATACAGTTATGCAATTCTTATTTGTGGAAAAATTTACCAGTTAAACACACACACACAAATATATATACACACATACACACATATATATGAATGATAATTTCCTGATAGTACTAAATAGTGGAAAATTATGGAATATAAGTATCAAAATATAATGTATCAATTGGGAGTATGAATATATTCAGCAATTTGAAGCACTCAAGGAGGCAGTATATTTAAGAATTCTATGAAGTGAGTAGGGAAAATAAACTATATTACAGTTTGGGAATCTGGTTACAATAAAGCTGAAATTTTACTCTTATTTTATACTAGAAAAAAAGAATATACATAAAAAAAGAAAAAAGGATATTTTGATAGATCTAATATTTCTAAATTTGCAGATAAGTTCTATTAGAGTTTTCCTTAGGCATATCTCCAGATACTAATAATAAGTATTTGAAAAAGAAAAAAAAAAAAGGGTATTTTGAAGTGAAATACCATTAGATGTTCTTAGGTTTAGGAAGAGGCCATGCATTTGTATAAAATTAATGAGTCTGAATTTCTGTAGGGTCGCCTCTGAAACCTTAGAATTGTGAATCATGATGCAGAAAATATGAAACATCTGTCCCTAATGTCTCTAGCATTACTGAAGCAAATCACAATTTCTCCACTATTCCATTTTACACATTTCAAAAATGAGGCAACAAATGGAACTTCTAAAATGGAGCTGGGCATGGTGGATCACAACTATAATCCCAGCACTTTGGGAAGCCAAGAAAGGAGGATCAGTTGAGGTCAGGATCTTGAAACCAGCCCCAGCCACATAATGAGACTCCATTTTAACAAAAATAATAATAATAGGAATAAATCAGCTGGCCATGGTGGCTCATGCCCATAGTCCTAGGTACTTGTAAGATTGAGGTAGTAGGATCCCTGGAGCCCAGAAGTTTCAGTTTGCAGAGAGGTATGATCAACCCCTGTACACCAGATGGGGAAGCAAAGCAAAACGCTATCAAAAGGTGCTTTAATGTAGAGGTCTTCAAAATATGTACAGATATTCCCATATCTCCCCCAACAATAGAAGTGTTTACAGATAACGTAGTCCCTTATAAGCCATGACAAGAACTTTAGCTCTCACTGAATTCTAAGGAAGATCACTGTAGGGGTACAGTTCTTAGAGAGTTTAAGAGCATGGGACAGAAGATGTCCTTCTGTAAGAGAAAGAGAAACATACACAGGCTTCTCAAAAAACATTTCCAATAGAGCAGAGCATTCCAAACCACGTTTTTATATCTGCCTTTCTCCTTGAGCTTTGGCTCTGTAACACTTGTTATCTGCTTTACTGAATCTCACCTACCTGGATATTTAGCTGTTCCCTCTTTCTTCATAATCCAGGGCTCTATCCTTTGCTCCAGACATGTGATCAGCTCTGGCTTTGAGACAGCAAGACCTGTTTTATTAGAAAGAATTCACATGACTCTTGCTGCAGACTTTCTAGTTACTAATCTTATAAGTACTATAATTATGGACAGAATATTATGGAAGATTCTGGAAAACTGTTTTCCAAAATATTGTTTTCTTACAGACAATGTAGAATGATAAGAAATTATTCCAAATTTATGCCCCCAGAGCACCAACTCCCACTAGCACCAAATAAAAAATAAGTGGTGGAAATTGTATTCTAAGGTGCAGGCAACAATTATGTACCCTGATTTCTAGAGGAACCACTAATCTAGAGTGAAGTATACAGATCAGCTCAAGAAAGGAAAAGGTTCATAAGATGAGACATCTAGTGATTTTATTTTCTACACCAAAATCCTTCAAATTTTCTTTAAAAGCAGGGATATAAAACTCATTCATGTAAAGTAGAAACTTCCAAGAAATAATCTACAAAAATAAAATAATGCCCTTAGTGTGGAATAGGAATTGTGTATTGAAGTGATCCTCACCAAGGGAGACTAGGTTTCCGTAGTTCTCTAACATCACATCCCTATACAAATTTTGCTGTGCGTTGTCAAGGCATGCCCACTCCTCTGGAGAAAATTCTATGGCCACATCCCTGAATGTCACCAGTTCCTGAAAAAAGACACATATTTCCCAAGTTTCCAAGGAGAGAGTTCTTAATTTGACTACAAGGAAAATTAAAGTTATGAGAACTGTTTCTGACATATGGGTGACCGGAATTATCCAAAAAGCTATTTTTTAGCACAGTGATATTCTTGAACATATTCTCTAATTCTCAGAAATGAAGATCATATAACATGTATGAAATTGGTGTGCATATGATACTGTAATGCATGATAAAGTATTTAATATAAAATTAAGGGCCTTGGCTGGGCGCGGTGGCTCACGCCTATAATCCTAGCACTCTGAGAGGCCGAGGCGGGCAGATTTTTTTGAGCTCAGGAGTTTGAGACCAGCCTGACAAGACTGATACCCCGTCTCTACTAAAAATAGAAAGAAATTATATGGACAACTAAAAATATGTATAGAAAAATTATCTGGGCATCGTGGCACATGCCTGTAGTCCCAGCTACTCAGGAAGCTGAGGCAGAGGTATCACTTGATCCCAGGAGTTTGAGGTTGCTGTGAGCTAGGCTGACGCCATTACACCCTATCCTGGGCAACAGAGTGAGACTCTGTCTCCAAAAAAATAAAAAATACATAAATAAATAAAATAAAATAAAGGGCCTCAACACAGCAATATAAATTTATGTGTGCTATATTTACATCATATGAAATAAGTTGTGCATATTTCTCACACACAGAAACAGTGAGTTAGAAGGCATCACCCAATTTTCACGTGTACAGTAATGAACTGTATATCTTGTTAAAATACAGATTCTAATTCAGGAGATCTGGGGTGGGGTCTGAGTCTCTGCATTTCACATAATATAACCAGTGAAGCCAGTGCTTCTAACGTAAGCACAGTATTTTGTCAACATCCAGTAACTGGCAGACTTTCAATTTATCTCAGTTCATCTGACCAGAAGACAAAGATAAGAGCCTTCATTTTCCAAGCAAGGTATAAAAAGAAAGGGGAGCTTCCAGTGTAAATGTGATGGTTCATGCACATCCGTCAGTAAATCTCCAAAAAACACTTAATAATAAAGAGAAAAACAATTAAATTTACATTGGATGAATCTGTCAGAGAGCACCTTAACCAAGTGAATGAAATTAACATCAACTGTAGTGGGACAAATTGGTATTAGACACCATCACACAGAGGATAAAAAAATCACTGCTGGGATGGTAATGCCCAACAATATGTAACCATGAAGAATCATCAGTTTTATGCAAAATTCAAGTTATAGATATTTCCCATGTTTTGTCATCTTTAATACTGTACGTAAATACTTTTTCATTATACAGAGCAAGTCTTCTATTTTTTATTTTTCCATAATTTTCTTGTTATCCTAGGCAATCAATGCCATCCTCTTTCTGCATTTTCCAAATACTATTTCACATAGAGCTGATGAAAACATCCAGATGAAACCTTGAAAGTACATGTTGCCCTTCTTCACTCAAATACAAAGACCCTATCTCATCTCCAGTAGGAATATCAATATCCACACTATTATAAGTTGACCTGTCCCAATGGGAACATTTTCAATATTACATATCACACATTTATTATGAAACTTGATTATTTTATTAAGAAGCTTGGGTGAAGAGAATGCAGAGCAGGTTTTATTATATAGGGAGGAATGATTTTCCAGGACTCCTTGAGTATCCTAAGAAGAAATGAAAAAAAAATGTAGTGGAAGAAAACTCATTAGGCATAAACATCAGAAGTAAAGTAAAGGCTTACATGTTCTAAAAATTGAAGTTCTGCATGACATTCTAGGAGGAATTGTGGACACAGCCCCTAACCTGGGACACACTTACCTGAAAACCAGCCATTTCTCCTTCTCCTTCTCCTTCTCCTACTCTGAAATTTCTTTTCAGGTGAGACTGTGTAGAACAATTAGAATTGCATCTTGAGATTATGCCCTGAAAGGAGTCAGCATAATCTCTTCACCTGTTTACACAGCATCCACAAGCAGGAGGACCACAAAATGCAGAAAAGGCTACACTCACTGGTTCTTAGTCACAGGAGACAGTCAGGTATGATGTTTCCTGATGGATATTAAAATGTGAGGGTCTCCTGTCTTTCCCTTGGTGACCTCCCCCTGCCACACATGCCAGGACTTCCTGCTACAGCAGTGGGAACCTGGACCACACTGATCTGCCCCTACCAAACCCAAAGCAGCAGGCCCTGTGACTTCTCTCTGGAACAGTGTAAACTCAGTCTCATGAATGTATTTGGGAGTTCTAATGCTTAACCCTGGTATCAAATGAGAATTATTTGGGGCACAATTAAAACCACATGGATGTTCCCACCCAGCCCAATAGACAGGTGATGGTGTTTCTTTCAAGCTAGCCAGGTGATCCTAATTGAAAGCCTAGGCTGAGAGGCAATTACTTAAAAATTGTCTCTGAACCATCAATGTGAATAGAAATTGTGTCATATTGTGGGTCTCAATCTAAGAAATGTGATCTGCTGGTGTGGAAGGGGGACATTAATTGGCTTCTTTGTCAAGTCTGGTTTTAGTGCTGATGTTGCTCAACCTAGATCCATTATTAGTAGCACTCAGCTAGAGACAGCAAGCACAGCATACAGAGTGTCTTATGCCCAACAGTCATCACAACACAGATACTTATTTTCCAAAGTGAAGACCAGCATAATGCAATGTCTACTGAGCATGTACTATGTGCTCATAAGTATGGTATGTTGCACTGGGAAGAAGCCTTTACATTGTGTGACTTAATCCTTATAATACCAGAAAAGTTGAGTACAAAAAGGTGAGTACAGAAAAATTTAGATGTGGTGCCAACCTTTCTATTCTTCTCACACTATAATAGGATTCAAGAATGGAAGCTATATAGTATAAAATACAGAAAGAATTATATCCTGAATTGTTTCAGAAGTTACCCAAGCCTGTAGGTACATACACATGAGAGAACTGAGGAAGACAGGCACTGTTTGTATATAAGAGGCATGGGTGAGAAAAGGCCTTTCTTCACTGTCTGGTTGGAAATTTGAGCACATTGGAAAATGTGCAAATATATAACATGGGCATTAAGATAGAGCAGCCACCACAAACTCCTATGGCAGAGGCAAGAAGTAAGAGCACATTGCTGGAGGGGTCACAGCAAGAGAGCCTCAACAGAGGGGGCACATCACAGGAGAATTGATGAACCACAGAAGGGCCAGTGGAAGGTGTTGACAGTGTGCATGCCTGCATAGAAGAGACCACTGAGTATGGAAGCCAGTGTTATTCAGACACAAAAGTGGTGGTATATGAGGACTGGGGAATGGAGGGCCTGCCAGATGGCCACATAGTGGTTGTGGGCCATGATGGTGAGGAAAAGAAACTACATACACACAACAAATGTCCAAGAAGATCTGAGTTGTACACCCATCCACTGAGAGGGCCCTGTTTTCAGTGACAGAGTTAACACAGGCATCGAAGGCAGTGATAGAAATATAGCACATATTCATAATGCACAAATTCCTCAGGAATACAAGGGCCTGTGAACGTTCTGGTTGACACGGGTGACAAAGATGATGAAAAGATTCCCAAACAGGGTGCCAAGTACGTCATAGGAATAGCATGGAGTGCAAGAACCTTAGTTTCCAGCCTTTAGCAAAGCCCTTGAAGAGGAACTGAGAAATCATGGTGGAATTGAGCATTTGCTAGAAATTCTGGTTGACTGGGAAGGCAGAAAGACAAAAAGTAGGAAACATAATATGATAAAATCCACTTCATGTATTTTTCTTGAAAATTTTTATTTCTGTCTTACACAATTGGTTTCTGTGTGTAGGTCTACTATTGGTCTTTTGATTTGCATAACCACACCTGAGTTGATAATATATCAAACTGCTAAGGATAAAGTATTTCAATTACTTATCTGAGCAAGACCTACAGAAGTGAAATTCACTGACTTCTATCATATTCAGCCTATGATATTTATTGTTTTAAAGAAGATTGAGGCCGGGCGTGGTGGCTCACGCCTGTAATCCTAGCACTCTGGGAGGCCGAGGCGGGTGGATCGCTCAAGGTCAGGAGTTCGAGACCAGCCTGAGCAAGAGTGAGACCCCGTCTCTACTAAAAATAGAAAGAAATTATCTGGACAACTAAAATATATATAGAAAAAATTAGCCGGGCATTGTGGCGCATGCCTGTAGTCCCAGCTACTCGGGAGGCTGAGGCAGCAGGATCGCTTAAGCCCAGGAGTTTGAGGTTGCTGTGAGCTAGGCTGATGCCATGGCACTCACTCTAGCCCGGGCAACAAAGCGAGACTCTGTCTCGAAAAAAAAAAAAAAAAAAAAAAAAAGAAGATTGAATAACTTGATATGTGTAAAATGCCTGTAAGGGAGTAAATTTCAGTAACAATTAAATTTTATTAGGAGTTGGACAACACATTCAGCCTGGATATTGATATGTAGCAGAGATCTAACAGTTGCCTTCATTAGGTCCTCTGTTGTTATCAGCAACAGTCATGTCTTAACATTTATCTTCTTCAGACATGTGCAGATATTGAGATCAATAGTTTCCACACCTTTATAACACTTGACAATGTCATACCATCCAAGCATGAGATCGGTAAAGCATATTGTCTTGAGTGGCACAGGTTCAGACAGAACCAGCTCCATGTATGGTTGTGTCTTTCCGCAAGTCCAGACTTTTACTGATGCTATTTTAATCATAAAAGCTGTGAGCTTCATGGAGTTTCCAAAAAGAAAATTCTCTTTAGTACAACTGGCTCTCTCAGTAGTCAGAGCCATTGGTACACAGATGCAAGCGAATCCACAAGTCTGTCAATATTGCAAACCATACATAGTAGTATACTTAATATATACATGCTATAGATTAAAATTTTTATATCCAACAAAGTAACATTTAACATCAAAAGAAAGAGGACATGAAAAGGAGTTAATGAACCAGTCCAAGGAGAGCAACATGGATAAGAAGAGTATTTTGGGCTGATCTGCATGATCATCAAAATCTTTCAAAAGAAAATGCCAGGTGCTGACCACAAGTGACAGCAAGATGGTGTCTATAGAGATGACCTCACCTAGCTGGTGAAGCCCTGCTCTTTTTATCACCCTTCAGTCCTCTGGTGAGGACTGGTAGTAAAGGGTTACATTCTTATCTGGTTGGGTGTAGTCTCTGAACATCTGGTCCCTGCTGACATCATGCCCTTTGATATACTAGATGGAGTCTTTGTCTTAGATTTGGTGCAAAAATAATTGTGGTTTTGGACCATGAATTTTAAATCATTATAACACGTTTATTGATCAAAATAGTAACCATTACAATCAACACGTTTTTGTCAGTGAGGAATAAGTTTGTTTTTTCCTGTAGTGTAAAAAGCCATGCTTTGGGATTCCACAAACTCTTGGAAAGTATTTTCGGCATCCCGCTGGTTGTGGAAGCATTTTCCCTGCAAAAAGTTGTTGAGAGGCTTGAAGAGGTGGTAGTCGATTGGCAGGAAGTTAGCTGAATATGGCAGATGAGACAAAACTTCGTAGCCCACTTAATTCAAACTTTTGAAGTGTTGGTTGTGCGATGTGTGGTCAGGTGTTGTCATGGAGAAGAATTGGGCCCTTTCTGTTGGCCAGTCCTGGCTGCAGGCATTGCAGTTTTTGGTGCCTCAACTTGAATCTGACTTATTTATAGCTTAAAACATTTTCCATAATTCCATATTTGCCTTCCATGATTCCACTGGAATCCTTCTCAATACTAATATTTCATGACCCTTGCCCTGTCCATCACTGCCCAGGTCATCTCCACTTACTTTTTTTAAATTTTTTTGAGACAGAGTCTTGCTTTATTGCCTGGGCTAGAATCAGTGCTGTGGTGTCAGCCTAGCTCACAGCAACCTCAAATTCCTGGGCTCAAGCAATCCTCCCACCTCAGCCTCCCCAGGAGCAGGGACTACAGGCGAGAGCCACCACACCCGGCTAATTTTTTGTTTCTATTTTTAGTTGCCTGGCTAATTTTTTTCTAATTTTGGTAGAGACAGGGTCTCGCTCTTGCTCAGGCTGGCCTTGAACTCCTGACCTCAAGGAATCCTCCCACCTTGGCCTCCCAGAGTGCTAGGATTACAGGTGTGAGCCACGTGCCCAGACTCCATTTACTTATTTATTTGCCTTTTCCAGCAGATCATTACAAAATCCTTAAAAGCCTCCAGCATGGATTGATTCTGATTCTCTTTTTTTGTTCTGTTTTGTTTTCCTAAACCTCTGCTTGTCATAATGTTTCTTACTTCATGCTTTTACCTGCATAAAGTTTAAGATTTCTCTGTCTGTAAAATGGTTTTTCTTAGTCATGACCATCCTTTTCACTACATTTTCTTTTTCCTAAAGGTATCATCTATATATCATAATATTATTAATATAATAGATTTTTGGCACTGCTGATCATACCACTTTTGAAAGAGCTCTTACCAGTTAAATCCCGTGAGTGACATAAATGGTTATATCCCCCACCTTATCCAACCTTTTTCCTCTTCAGCATCTTCTCACATTAACCACCATCTCCCTCAGGAAAGTCACTTTTCTTATTGGCTTTCTAGATCATCTCTGAAAGTGCATGTGTTCCACAAGGCTGTATGTGTGAGTAGACAGCCCAAGTTGTTTATAAGTTACATTTCACGAGACTGGAATATTTTTTGTCTTGCAAAATCTATATGCAATATATTTTTCTGTCCCTAATTCTCATTCTTCTCTATACAAACCTGAAGTCCTCACCTGAGTACACTCCTCATTCTCAGAATAAACCTAAACTGGTCTCTGACTGTGTCACTTTCCTTCTTTGCCTGTAATATCATGCTCTTCCCTTACCATCTATCTAGTCTTTAAATCCAACTCAAATACTGCTTTTGCTTTGAACCTTCCTAATAAATTCAGATTTATTCTTCTACCTACATTTTGTTTAAAATTTAAATTTTATATTGAATTATAGGAATGTTGTATGTGTTTGTCACCCATACATTTGTGTAAATTCTTTGAATTTTTGACTGAAATTTTTTTAACTTTTAGTACCAAGTACATATCTATACATGTGACAGTTAATAAAGAAATGCATTTTAATGTAACTGATTGGCCACTAAAATTCTTCCTTATCCTAATTATTTACAAATGACTAGGTCCAAAATAAGGTATGTTCTTTCCCAATCTCCATAAATCAATATATTGAATGTATAGCCGGGCATGGTGGTGCATGCCTGTAGTCCCAGCTACTCGGGAGGCTGAGACAGGAGGATTGCTTGAGCTCAGGAGTTTGAGGTTGCTGTGAGCTAGGCTGACGCCACGGCACTCACTCTAGCCCGGGCAACAGAGTGAGACTCTGTCTCAAAAAAAAAAATATATATATATATATATATATATTGAATGTAGGTTTGAAATAATAAAACTCATATCCCTTGTGAGAAGTACAGGCTAAAGTCTTAGTTTTTCAAAAGATATTTACTGATTACACACAACCATCTAAAAGCTGTTCTGACAGTGAGGTTTTAGTGGAAGAAGGAAATTATTACTGTTTTTAATTGCCTGTTTTCTGTGAAGGGGAAAATACTACAATATATAAGAACACAAATAAATGTGAAAATTTTGGTTAGTAATGGGTGACAAGAAAAGCAAATATGTTTAAGAACCTGCAAGACTTTTCACTCTATAAAAATATTACATGGAAAGGTCAGATATGTCTTTAAAATCTGGATGGTAGTATAAAGCTGTGGAGACATTTTCTTTTTTTACACTGAACAACCTACCACTTTTTTGTTTCACTAATAGAACTTAGTAAATTGTCCACTAGCTAGTTTGAATTAATTAAACATACTTGATGTATTTTTTTGTTTATATGAGCAAGTTACAAATTGGAATTGCTTTTCTTACGTATTTGACTTTGTTTTCCATGTATCATTCTTACAGGGATACTCTAGCTTACAAAGCAACAGACTGAAGTCATATGTAAAAACCAATTTGCAAATTACCATCCAATTCTTACATAGAACCTCCAATAATTTTGACAAATAAAAATATAACTACTTTATGAACATGTATATTTTTTAATAAAAATATGTTGACTTTTGAAAATTCTTAAAATTTTGACCATGATAATTTTAGAGAGACTTATGGAACTTAAACCATCTTAGGTGTAAAGCACAGTGATTGTCTTCAGTGTATTCTTCAGGCTGCAGCCTGAATATATTTATTGAAAATTTCCTAGTACAAGCAGTAAGGAGGAGTTACAAATAAAACAAAGATTAAATAGAAATGAATGAAAGATAGCAATAAGGAGAGGATAGCATATTCCTGAATGCCACAAATATTCGAAGGGATTTTTTAAAATGTTTTCCTCTGTAACTGGTAAGAGTGGAAGGTTTACACTTTTCCTGTTGTTGTTATTGGTATTTGTAAATAAGAAAATATTCAATATTCTTTAGAAAAATTAAAAAGCATTATTTTAGTTGTGAGATTAAAGATTGTAACAATTTTCTAAATTAGATTTGCCACATTAAAAATATTAACCATTGTTATCCATAAACCTTTGAGAAATATTTAGGTACACTCCATTACATACTCACATTCAAAATGTGCGTGAAAAAGTTGTACACTATTATTCTCAAATATTTATAAATTGTACACACTTTCATGCCCACACACCCACATTATGCACTTTTAGTATAAAAATATTAAAATGATTTGAAAAGACAAAAGGATAGTGATCAAAACTAAAAAGTGAAATTGATTCATTACATTTCAATAAATTTTTATAAAATATAAAAATATTTTTATTTATTATATCTGTATCTACCTACAAACTGTTTTTCAATTTTTTTTTGCTTTAATATTAGTGTTCTTGTGTTTCTGGAACTTCTACATACATAGTTCTGTGTGTTTTTCGAGTTGAAGTTAAGTAAAGTTTTCTTTAAAATATAAGAATTGTTAATCAGTAGAGGCAGCATAAAACAATCATCAGCCATGATTTATTTTTATATAAAAATAAAAGTATGATAAGAATTCTGCCTACTTGCTATTTGCTTGAAAGAATTAACTATTTCCTTAGTAGTTTGACCTACTCCCTTAAGGAAATTTTTTAATTGTTTCACAGAATAAAATAAGTCTGTGACATTGCATTGAGACTCTAACCACAAAGTATTTACTGGTGAGTAATGTATGTTCTTAACCTGGGGAAGAGAACAAAGTTTCTCTTCGCAGCTTCTCCAAGTCAAGGTCTGATTAATGGTTTAAACAAATTTTCTACATAGCCATTTTTAAGAATGTCTTCAGATGAAAAACATACCATTCTTATGTTGTCTTAAAAGATCAATTATGTTGTGCTTTATACAAAACGTGGCATGTCCATGCCATCACCTGCAAAGCCTCTGGGAACAAAGCCTTGAACATCCAGTGACAGGAATATGCCCAAGGATCACTTCAGACAGAAAAATGTTTGTCAGAGTACAGGTAATAGGGGACCCAATTAAAACACAAGTAGGGTTGAACACACAGAAATACATTTACCTTTGCATGAGCGTAAATGATTCATTTTGAGTCAATTTTGTACAGGTTTGTGCTAGGAGTCCAGCTTCATTCTTTCTGCATGGTTGATATCCAGTTTTTCTAGCACTATTTGTTGACAACTCTTCCCCTCTCCCACTGAAATGCATCTACACCCTTGTTCACAATCAATTGTTAGCTCAGGCTCCCTAGGGGACCCGCTGTGACCCTTGCTCTGGTGGCAGGATGTTGCTGCTGCCTCTTTGCGCCACAGTGGACTCACATAGCTAGTGTCCAGATGGAATATAGTGAAAAATACAAAAGGACAAAATTATAAAACCTGCCAAATACCTCTCCGAATTGGAAAAGAGCCTCTTGCTTGCTTTAGTAGAAAATTCCGAATATGTGCTGGAACGTAAGTAAAGTGATGCGATATAGGAAATACTGCCCTCAAGCGACGCACCTGGCCAGTGCTTGCCACCCATGCAACTCTTAGCTGAATGCAAGGAGCGTGCCATGGCGGTTTTCCACACAGCTGAAGTGCTGGAGAACTTCAAGCCTGGCACCCAAACAATTACAGGCTGTGAAAGGAAACAGAAAGTGAAGCACAGTGTCAGCCCACTTCTGAGTACCCACATCCTGGGGAAGGAGAAGATTGCCAACACGATGCCCTTGAGCAGCTCTAGTTCCTGCAGAGTCAGGGATGGGGGGAGGAAGAGGCCGAATACCGCCCCATGCTGCAGCCCAGAATCATTTGCTGCTTCTTATAGAGAACTGTGCAATGACGAGAAAGAGTTCCTTGCTTCCCAGTATGTGAGGGGACTGCTCCACCTGTTATTCAGCTGTCAGAATAACTTCCAATAAAAACTACAGGAGCAAAATTTCCCAGAAAGGTGCCTTTAAAAAGATGCGTGAGGAAGAACCCCATCAACCAATTTCCATCTTACAACTGATACAAATGAATGAGGTGCAGGTGGCCAAAATACAGCAGGTAGAGCCAGAGTGTGAGATGGCAGAGGAGGCACACAGGATAAAAAATAGAAGTTCTCAATAAAAAGATGCATTGGGAAAGGAAACGATGAACTTTTACAGGGGAATGATAGCCTGTTTCCTCATTTAACCAGCCCTTTCCCAATTCACTCTAAGACTTTGGAGGTGCCTCTTTTCTAAGTAACCTGTTGGCAAAGAAACTCTGGAACATGAACTAGCAGTCAGTAACCTGGAACAGAGCTACAGCTAGGCAAATTAGAGTGGTGTAGTCTCTTATTTAAGAATACATTCACGGAAACACCTGCACCCTATGTACCCCTTAAATGGTAAAGAAGCTCTTAGTCTTCTGAAAACTATCACCGAGCATTATTATTCTGAAAGTAATGTTTCTTAATTAGAATTCATACAGGAACCACGGGCATTTTTGTATTTTTTAAATCAAATGCAAATGTGACTATAAAAAAAATCAACTGACAATAATTATATGGGTTTATTTTTGGACTCTCAGTTGTATTCCATATATTTACTTTTCTACCCATTTGCCATTACCACAGTTTTGATTCTGCAGTTTTGTAATATATTTTAAAACTGGAAAGTGTGAGCTCTCATACATTTTTCTATTTTTCGTGGTTTTTTTTTTTTTGGCTATTAGGTGGACAATTCCATATGTATTTGAGAATATACTTTCCCACTTGTGAAAAGACAGGCACTTTTTAAAATAGGGAATACATTGACTATATAGATCACTTTGTGGAGTATTGCCATCTTAACAATATGAATTTTTTAATCCATGAACACTGGGTGCAATTTCATTTATTAGGCTATTCTTTAAGTTTTAGAAATATTTGTAATTTTCAGCATTCAATTATTTCACCTCCTTGATTAAAATTATTCCATAGTTAAAGAGTATTTTCTATTCTGTGGAATTGTTTTCTTAATTTTTGCCATCTGGTACTGTTTTTCTTTGTTGGGAGTTGCTTTAATATATTTGATTGATTTCTTTTTCTGATTCAGCCTCTTTATATTTTATAGGTTTGTTCCTATTTTCTGTTTCATTATCAGTCACTTTCAGTAATGTATGTGTTTATAGAAGTTTGTTCATTTCATTCAGGTTATCTCTTTGTGCAATGGCTGATATCATTCTTCTATAATCCATTTGATTTCTGTAAGGTATTTATTAGTGTCTCCACTTTCATTTATAATTGTAAATATTCATATCCTCTCATATATTCTTGGTCAGTGTACCTACATATTTATCAATTTTCTTAATCCTATGGGAGAACTAACTTTTAGTTTTGTTCATTTTCTCTAATGTTTTTCTCCTCTCAATTTTATTTGTCTTCACTGTAATATTTATTAGTCCTTTGTTCTATTAGGCTTGGGTTTCATTTGACTTTATTTTTCTAAGTCCTTCTATTGTAATATAGGTTTATTTAAGACATTTGTTCTTGTTTCATATAGGCATTCACTGCTTTAACCATCCCTCTAAGCACTGCATTCACTGAATCTATGTTCTGTTATATTGTGTTTTCATTTTTATGTCCCTCTCAGTATTTTCCAATTTCTTTTGTATTATCTTCTTTGTTTCATTGATTGCTTATGACTGTGCTGTTTAATTTCCTATTTACGAAGTTTGCATTTTTCCTTTTGTTTTTGATGACTGGCTTCATTCTATTGTGATCAGAGAAGATACTTGTTATAACTTCCATCTTTTTACATTTCTTATCACTTACTTTCTGCTTAATATGTGGTCTAACCTGGAGAATTTTCCATCTGGGCTTGATAGAAATGTGCATTATGCTCTGTGGAGGAATTTCTTTATGTCTGCTCTATTTGGCTGGTTTATAGCACTTTTCAAATCTTCCTTTCCTTACCGATCTTCTGTCCAGATCATCTATCCATTAAAGAAAATGGGGTATTAAAGTTTCCAACCTGTATTGTAGAATGATTTCTCCTCTCCATTTTGTCAATACTTGTCTCATAGATTTTGGCGTTCTGTTGCCTGGTGCATAAATGTTTGTAATTGTATCTTTTTGATGAATCAATTGTTTTTTCAATAAATAATGGCCTGTATCTTTTATAAAAGGTTTTGGGTTAGAGTTTATTTTGTCTGATTATAACATAGACACCTAATGTTGCATGGAATATGTTTTTCTATCCTTTCACTTTCAACATATATACATATATATATCTTTGAATATAAAATATAGCTTTTGTAGATAACACATACTTGGATCATTTTGTTGCTTGTTGTTTAAAATGTATTCCTCCAGTTTCTTCCTTTCATTGTAGACTTTCATACGTTTACACTTAATTAATTACTGATAAGGGGGAACTTATCTATGCTATTTTACTATTTGTTTCCTGTGTACCTCTTACCTTTTTTTTCTTTATTCCCTCCATCAATTCCTTCTTTGCATTCAATAAAGTTTTGTAGGGTACTATTTTGATTTCCTTCTCATTGGCTTTTATTTGTATTCTGTTGAAATTTCTTAGTGGTTTATATGTGCTTGAATTTAACATTATCAATTTATTAAATCAAGTTTGAGGCCACTAGCCGTTGCTAATTGGCTGGCTCCCTGGCAAACGGGAGGCCTCTGCTCTGGCTCGTAGCTCCCAGTGAGTGGCGGTGGACTCCTACTCAGGCCGATGGCAGTGGCTTCAGCAGCGCCCCCTCATGGGCGGCGGGGCCAGGGGTGGTGGTCCTGGCCAGGCTGCGGGGAAGTGGCACAGCTGGAGGGCTGCCAATTCGAGTACCTAATTACCAAGCACTCGGCGACCATCAAGTGCATCTCGTCGCAGGGCTCAGTGGATGTGAGCATGGGCCACTCGAGCTTCATCTCCCAGTGCCACCTCGAGATCTTGATGACCCCGAGCGGCAGCGCTGGCCATGACTGGACAGCCCTGGACCCACCACCTGCACAGCCCAGGTGTAAAGTGGCGATTTCCAGTTGCATTGCCTTGGCCAGAGCAGTGTGTTTGTGGACAGGTGTTCCAGAGGCACCGGGTGCCGCTGCTGCAGCTACCAAGCTTCATGCACCAGGTTTTCAAGCACAGACTTCAAACCAACTTTCCCTTCCCTATCCAGCCAGAAGAGGAAGAAGCAAGAAGCGCCTGAGTCCCCAGCGAAGGCTGTGCAGCCGCACCTCTCGCCTCTGACCGTCAACATTCCAAACACCATGGCCCACTTCATCATCTCCCTTCCCTCCCCAGCAGGAACTATCAGTGCTGCCAACTCCTGCCCATCCAGCCCCCAGGAAGTGGAGTCTTCAGGTTTCAAAATGGGGCCACTGATGCCATCCGACCTCAATTTAGTGGCTGAAAACTTGCACCCAGAAAATGAAAAGGAAGTTTCTGGTGGAGGAAGCCCAAAGGATGATTCAAAGCCACCTTATTCCTATGCACAATAGTATAAGCAATTACAATGGCTCCTGGTAAACAATTCATCCTAAATGGAATTTATATGGACATCATTAAAAATTATCCATACTACAAGACTGACAAGGAGTGGCAGAATTGAGTTCCCGACAATCTCTGTCTGAATTGTTATTTCATCCAAGTACCACATTCCCAGGAAGAACCAGGCAAAGGCTCATTCTGGAAGGTAGAGATCCTGCCTCTGAAAGCAAATTAACAGAGTAGGCTTTTAGCCTAGGAGTGTACCTTGCTTTAGAACCTCTCTGTGACCACTCTCTTCTAGGAGCCTCTCCCAGTCTCGCTGGAGTAGTGTCTGCTCACTGCAGTGGCCCCAGAGCCCTGAGAGCCTGTGGAGGGAAGCCTTGCCGGCCCATTGGGAGCCTGAGCCTGGCAACTCACACCCCAGACTTGCCATCATGCAAGAAGCCTGGGTTGCCCAAAGCTCACCAGAGTCACCTCTGTCCAGCCAGCTGGTCTTAATCACCATTCAGTGGCAGCTACTACAGGTGGCTAAGCCTGCTGCCTACACTGCTGCCACCCTAGTGACCACTGCAAGGTGGTGACCTAGTGACCTTCCAGCCACCCTTCCTGCAGACAGTTCACGTCTTCCACTAGATACCAGCAGTGTCAGTCACCAGCGTGGCTGGACTGGCCCCAGCAAACACCTACACTGTCTCAGGACAAGCCATAGTCACTCAGGCAGCTGTGTTGGCCTCTGCTAGGGCCCAGCTGCAAGAGAATAGAAATCACAGGGAAGTAAAAGTAGAACCTGTTGCTGCAATTAGCCATGGCACATTAGGTGCTGCCAGCCAGATCCTTCAGATGTCACAGACCACCTCTGTCCAGATGGTCACTGTAGGAGTGTTATAGCAAGTGTTACAGTGTGTGGTTCCAAGGACAAACCAAGCTGCACACAGAGAATGAAGGTTTATTTAATGGCGGGCTCAGAGGGGAGTTATCACCAAGTTCTGAATCTGTATACTGGGTGTTTTCCACTTTTATTAGGTTGGGGTGCTCCAAGGGGTGGGGTCTCAGGAGGCCAATGCAACAGGTGAGCATGATTACAGAAGCCAGGTAATAGGTTAGTGTTAGATTGATGAGGATCTTCATTATCAGTACAACAGACACCTCTAGGTCAACACCAGCTACCAGTAAAAACTGTAACGCAAAACGGGACTCTTGTGGTACCAATCCCCACTGCGGTCCACTGCCAGGTGAACAATGCCACGAGGAGTCCTTTACACGTGTTGGAGACCCCCGCATCAGCATCTGCCAGGACAGCCATCAGCCTTGGCAGCCAGGGCTGAAGCGAATCAAAACAGAAGATGGCCAGAGCGTCGTCATCACCCTGAGTGTGGACACGTCATGGGCAGCTGTGAGGAAAAGGGTGTCTAAAACTAGCGACTGGGAAAGTTTTTCTTACTTTAAAATATCAATGTTGTGGTGCCAAAAGGGGACCTTGCCTCTCACCAATACTAGGAGTGCGCTCTCTCTCAGTGGGTAAAGGCCCTGCGTTTGGACTTCACCTCTCAGTACTGAAAATACAAAACCCAGGTGGCCTGAAAACTCCTTAATTTACAGACAGAAGTCACACTTGAACAAAAACCACACACAACAAAACCTGGTACTTGAGACAGTGTCTCTCCTGCTGAGCGCTCCCTGGGCTGCTGCCTTTGAGCGAAGGTTTTAACTACCAGTGAAAAACCACGGCCCTTCCTGGAGGACCAGGCATCTCCGTGTGAAGAGGGTGCAGCGTGGTCAGCGGTCAGGGGCAGGTGCCAGCGGACCTCCAGGGACTCGGCCGCCTGCAGAGACCAGGCAGGACCACCCTCCCATCCGCCCCTCATAATGGTCCTCACAGTACTCACCGCTGGTACTGGAAGGCAAGATGGTATTTTGTTGTTCACATGTGTAATTATATTCCGAAGTGCACTTTCTTTACACAATAATGAGGTTTGTGACATTTCATATCACTGCATTTCTACTCTGGAAATTTTGTAAATCATACAGGACCTTCATGTGGATTTCATTTGGGGAAAAGAAACAAAGTAGTTTTGTGTTTTTGTTGTTTTCAGCCTTTGGAATTATTTATTTACCTTGTTCAGGTGGAGCTAGTTTATGACACTTGCAGATTTTCCATGTTAGAGCAGTTGCTTGGTGAATTTAATCCACCTCCATTTCAGTGCGTAGGACAGAAGACTAATGCTGAGGCTGCATGTGACTGTGAGAATTCAGGGACAAGCTGGTGCTGGGAAAGAACTGCCCGGTCTCATCCGTGCTGCACTTAACTGTTCTCTTTCTTGCTGTTTTTTGTTGTTTGTTTCTTTGTGTTAACTTTGTCCCTGGCAAAATTTTCCATTCTAAGTAAAACCAGTCTCCTAAGTATTGTGTATTTAAAACAACAGAGCCATTACCACTACATTTTGGGGGAAACTCAGTCTCTTATCACAAGCATTTTCAAACAAAGATCACAGATTTCTCCATAGTGTGTTATTGCAGGTTTAGTCGCCAGCTCAAGGCATCATCTGACCAGCTGTCTTCTCAGTTATATTGCACTTGTCCCCACTCCAGGCGGGAGCAGCCATGCCAATGGAGCGGGAGCTGAATGTTAATTCTAGGGTCTAAGCAAGCACCCTGTGATTAAGCACTGGAAACATTTAGGTTGTTTTCTGATTTGCAGTAAGAAACTTCCCTGACCTTTCAGAACTGAATTCAAAACTAAGGCTGACTTATCTCCTACCAAAATTGAAAAGGAGAGGAAAGGAAACAAGTGAGAGAATGAGAAGTTCCAACCTCCCCCCACCCCCAGCCTCAGCCCAGACTCCAGAGGAACAAAACGTTCTCCTTTCCAGACCTTTCCAGAGTGTTCTAGGGATTAGTACAGAGCATCAGTGCAAATAGAAAGAGGATGTTAGCGTTATTTTGAATTTTTGGTGTCATTATCATAATGTTATTTATTTAAATGTAGTAATTTTGGTATTTAAATTTTTTAAAGAGAGGAAAAAAAATACTTGTATCTTCCTGGTGGAATGAAATGGCTCAGAATGGTAAATTTAGGCAATTTTAGGAATGTTTATTAGTTACATAAAGACAAAATGTGATTTAAAAGATCTAGGTTGATTAGATACCAACTTGGCATTGGTAGCATGCAAAAGCTCTGCTTCTTACACATCCACCTTAGCTTATTGTTGCACAAGTGACATTGTCATTCACGGTGTGCCTATTAACATGAATTTATAAATATTCATGTTTGTCTTTTAAATAATATAGGAAATGAAAAAAAAAGACTAGTTATAAGCCAAAATTCAATAGTATAGGCTATTATATTTACCTTGCAGTTTATTTCTCTGTTCGTCATATTACTTTGAGTTTCTGTCTAGTGTCCTTTCATTTCTGGCCAGAGGACTCCCTTCAGCATTCCTTGTAGGGCAGGTCTACTAGCAAACAACCTCCTAAGTTTTATCCATCTTTGAATATCTCAATAGCTTTTTTTCATTTATGAAAAAGGAAAGCTTTATTGGATATAAAATTCTATATTGATATATATTTTTTTCTTTCAGCACTTTACAAATGATATTCACTCCCTTCAGACCTTGTTTCTGATGAAAAATATGCTGTTAATCTCATTGAGAATAATTTGTATAGGATGATTCTCTTCTGTCTAGCTGCTTTCAAAATTCTGACTTTCTACAATTTGATGATCATGTGCGTTGGTATGAATATGTGTTTATTCTCTTGGAGTTTCTTGAACTACTTGATGTACATATTTTCTTATTTAAAATATGATATTGTCTGTAATATATTAACAGCCTTAAAACAATTAGCTTAAGTTCAAAGAAATTTGGCATTTCTAGTATTTTTGTTACTGATTTTCTAAGTAAATTATATTTAGGTAAAGAAAGTACACTCTAATCAATTTAAATCATTTGGAATTTTTTAAGGCTTACTCTGCCATTCATCATATGCTCAATTTTGGTGAAATTTCCATGTACATTCAAAAAGATTGGATTGTTCAAGGGTGCAATAAAAATATATATAATATATATTTATGTTTTATATTGATTAAATGTATTTAATATATTAAAGTATACATGTATTTATGATAATATATTAAATATATTTTAATGTCTATTTAACAAGTATTTAATATACTTGTAGAAGTACTAATAAAAAATCTTCCATCACAGAAAATCCCAGAACCTGATGGCTTCACTGCTGAATTATACAAAAGATTTTTAAAAATTAATACAATCCTATTGTAATTATTTCAAAAAATCAAGGAAGAAGAATACATTCAAACTCATCCTATGAAGCCAGTATTACCTGATACCAAAATTAGACAAAGACACCACAACAACAATGACAGACCAATGTCTCTGATAAACATAGGTGCATTATTCTCAACAAAATATTAGCAAACTGAATTCAACACACGGAAAAGGTCATTCATCATGATCATGTTGAAAACAGCCCAGAGATGTATTTTTTTTTTCACTGAAGCTAACTCTCCTATCAATGCAGTCAATTCCATCCCACTTCTGCAGATCACTGTTCCAACAATTACCTCTCTTTGAACACTTTCCCCCTCTCTGCCAGAGATTTTCCCCAAGATGAATGTGTCCCCTTTGTTCCCATCCCATTCCCCACAACTCCCGAGATGTTCCACTCATTTGCTCACAGAATCATGCTCTGGTTCCAGCTTCTCATCTCCTGTCTCTTCTTAATCCACTCCATCTGCCCCCTGTCACTGTCACTCTCCTGAGACTCCTCTTGCCAATGTCTCTCGTGTCTTCACACTTCTAAAGCAGAGCTCTTTTTCCAAACACACAACTCCCCACATCTGCCCTAATAATGGAAAGGGCATTGCCATTGACTAGTTGCTGGGGCAAATACCTACATGAGTTACCCTGATCCAACCTGTGAGCAATTCCTCCATCAGGAGTCTGTCCGCTTTTCATTCTGAGCCACCATTTGTCACTGCTCAGTTTTATCACCAGACTTTCTTCCTAACCCTCTTCTCTGCCTACATTCTGACTCCCAACTATGGTCTACTCTCCCCTGAGCAGTCAGCATAACCTCTTAAATTAAGGCACTGCACTCCCCTGCTCAAGATCTACCAAAAGTTACCATCAAACTGGATTAAAAACCAAACTTCTTCCCATGCCCTGAAAGCCACAAGGCCCTGTGAGCTACGGCAGGGCTTCCCAACCTATAGTGAATTGTATAATTATTTCTTTATATATTACAATGTAATAATAACAGAAATAAAGTACACAATAAATGTAATGCATTTGAATCATCCCAATACCATCATGCCCCCACCCCCACAGTCCATGGAAAAATAGTCTTCCATGAAAATGGTCCCTGGTGCCAATAAGTCTGGGGACCACTGAGCTACAGCCTTGCCCATGTAACCTCCTCTCCTCCTTCTTTCCCTGATTCCTCACTCTGACCCCACTGGCCACCTTGCTGTTTGTTCCTTGAACACACATGAAACACATTCCTGTCTCAGACTCTTGGCACTCTTTCCACCGGGTGTAATGCCGGAGCTCCTTACCTTCCTCACTTTGGTCAGGTCACTGTTCAAATGTGGCCTCTCAGGAGAGGCTCTTTCTGATGATTTTACCTAAAATAGTGAGCACCTCCAATCACTGTATCTCGTTCTCTGCTTTGTCTTCTTGGTATTTCCCACCACCTGGGATATTTGTATACCTGAAAAAATACTTAATGTCTTCCTCACTAGATCATCAGCTCATAAAGGCAAGAACTTTGTTCCACCTGTGCTCTCCTCTATCCCATCACTTAGCAACTTCTTGGCAGCATTAGCATTATGACCATAGCCTCTCTTATCTTGTCGCCTTTTATCTTATGTCTCCTAGTTTTCCTCCTCCCATTCTACCTGCCCCTCTGGGGACTTGTCCTTAAATTATGATAGTCCTTACAGATCTATGCTCTGTCCTTTTATTCTATAGACTTTCTCTACATGTGAACAGCTACTCTTACTCTTCATTCCTTACCGCTAGCTCAGATTCCTGCTCCAGTGTCATATATCTAAATGATGACTACACAGGACCCCTCTGCTATCTCATAGGCACATCAAGCTTCCCTTGTTTGCAATGAACTTCCCCGTCTCCCAACCCAGCTCTCCCTCCTGCATGGCTTATCTCTCCGCATGTGGAAGCACCACCCATGCTTCTCTCCAGCAGGTGCTAAGTGTCCCCAAATGGCTTGCAGCTTCATGGAAAGGCCTGTGTCTGATCCAGTGCCCACTGAGGGGTTTCTATTCAAGTGCACAGCAGAAGCCTCCTCTCCTAAACCCTTGCTGGATGCTACAGGAGTAGGTACTGACCTAAGTATTCTGTCCCTCTGGGTCATGCAGTTTGACTTCTCTTTACAGGTTTGCTGTGGGGAGGAGAAAAACAATCCCAAGTACTTGAATAGGATTTGTCATTCCAAATGATGAATACTTAACACAGGAATTCTGCATAAATGATGCAACTGTCAGGACACAGCTATAGTTACCAAGCTAACTGGCAAAGTGTTTGTCCAAGTTCTACTTGTACCATATTCCTGGGCAACTTCCTGAGCAGGCAAAAGAAGTCATCAGGAAAAGATTAACACCCATGATCCAAGGAACAAACACTTTAAGGAAGGAGTTCTCAGTCACAACACACATCAGAATGCCTGGGGAATATAGTCTGTGACTCAGTTTATACCTACACTCTACTCAGTCTCTGCCTATGGAGCAGATGGTTTTATTACTGCTCCCCATCCCCGCAGCATGCTGTGTGTGCGTGTGTGTGTGTGTGCACTGCAGGTTCATTTGGGCAATGGGTTGTTGGGGGAGAATCCAGAAATCTCTCTTGCTGTAATTTTTATTTTTTTTATTTCAGCTTATTATGGGGGTACAAAAGCTCAGGTTATATATATTGCCCTTGCCCCCCCATCCCCCTGAGTCAGAGCTTCAAGTGTGTCCATTCCCCAGACAGTGCGCATCACACTCATCATGTAGGCATACACCCATCCCCTCTCCCCACCCCCCACCTCTGTCGGATACCCAATTGGTGTTATTCCCAAATGTGCACTTAGGTGATGATCAGGGAAACCAGCTTGCTGGTGAGTACATGTGGTGATTATTTTTCCATTCTTGGGATACTTCACTTAATAGAATGGGTTCCAACTCTCTCTAGGAAAACAAAAGGGATTCTATATCACTGTTATTTCTTATAGCTGAGTAATACTCCGTGGCATTTATCTTGCTGTACTTAATAGCAATTGTTTTGTGATGAGAAAAACAATGGCAATATCTTAAACCATAATGATTATTAAACTCGTACGCATGTATTTACTTTCCTTTGATAGATTTTTTTTCTTAAAATTCAGATGTTAATTTCAGGAATCTACTTTTATTTCTAAAGATGCTTTATAAATAAGAAATATCTTACAAAACCTATCAATGCACCTGGAGCTGTTAGCTTTGTGTCACTGAAAAAATATGAACATATGTGTAAATAAGTTTGGTTCAGGATCATCTCTGAAATATTCCTCCAGAATATTTCCTCACAGAAAGAAGAAAAGATGCAATATAAGAATCTATTGAAGAAAAAAATTTAAGTACTCTTAATACATCAGTTTTCACATTTCTGCCCTTGTATCTCTTAGAATGATTTTCGTTGGGTGACATGTCTTTTAGGCTTTTAAATATAAACACTGAGAACTTAAATACTATAATGGTTCATTGCTCATCACCATTCATTGGAAATTGGCATTAGACATGCCCAAGAAATTGGCACTGAGCATGCTCAGAAAATTTTTATGTTCCTTTCTACTTCCTCCTGACAGAACCTATGGAAATTTAAGGTATTTTTAGGCTCAAAGTCTTATATGATCATATGTCATGCTTATCTGCAATAAACTTTGAAAAAAACATTTTTAGTTTCCTGTAAACACCAGGCTCTAAGCCTGCACTGTCCAGTACAATTGTCACTAGGCACATGTGTCTACTGAGCACACAAAAGTGGTTACTATGTGCTGAGGAAATGAATTTTTAGTTTTCTTCATTTTAATAGATAAATTATTTTCTAATTCTTTTTATAGACGTAATTCATGTCAGGACTAGTGATAAATATTTATATTGTTTGATGCTGTTGAAACTTATCTTTCAAAAAGATACATTTTCTTGAATTTAGATGGTACATTTACTCACTTAGCTCAATAATTAAAGGAACCTACAAGTCAGTTCTTACTCTAGCATGTCCTTTTTACAGCACTCCTTTTATAAGATGATTATGTACCGCATGAGTTGGGGAAGAAGACTTAAAGAATGATGATTTTGATTTCAGTATGGTATAAACACAACTCTAGAAGAGAAACATATAGCCTCAAAAAAGTAATACTGTGAGTGGCTGTGACTTCTCATGGAAAAGTATCTATCTGCATCTCTGTAAATAACAATGTTCACTTACAAATTAATCCAGGAATTGTTAATATCTTAGTAAAATATCTGCTGGGAGTGAGGGGGAGTGGAGGGAGATGGGTAACCTTCAACAAAGCAAACAGCTTTACAAATTCTCCTCCTGGCTTCTGGCCTCCAGAGGGTTCCTGACCTCTTTTTACTCAGCACATCAATCCTGTTGTCTGGAGTCTTCTACAGTGACCTGCCAGAGTTGCCCTTAAGTATTGACCCTCCCTGACAGGTAATGGTAATAAACCAAATATAGTTTCACATCTCTAACCTTGTACTGGAACACCAAGAGCATTTTACAAAGCAGTAGTGTTGGGCAATAAAGTCTTTAGAACTTTATTGAATCTGAATATGAGATTCAGATATCCCAGGTTTTTCCTCACTTTAGTTCTATTATCATTTTATCATGGATTTCTTGTTTCTTTTAAGTAGTCTGAGTTAAAAACTTAAATGCTTTTTTTTTTTATTTTAAGAGAACCGTCTTTGATGAACTTTAAAAGTTCATAAAACTAACATGAGCATTATTTTAAAGCACTCACTTAAACCAGTGATTCTATGATTGTGGTGTGCCAACCTCTGGAGATCCCCTAAACCCTTTTCCAGGAGGCCCATAAGGTCAAAACTGTTCTTATAAGAATGACAAGACATTGCCTGCTTATTCAATGACATTTGCAATGACTGTATAAAAGTATACATGGGTAAAACTGTTGGTTTCTCAGCATGAATCAAGGCAGTGGTACCAAGTTACACTAGTCATTCTATTCTTCACTCCTCCTTGCAGAAAAAAAAAAAGCCTGCTTTATTTAAGAATGTCCTTTATGAATTAGTAAAAGTTAATGGTGTTATTAAATCTTGACCTTTTTAATATTTGGAATAAGTGAAATGTGCACTTAAAGCACTCCTGCATGCTGCAGCATGGCTGTGCTAAGCAAAAGTGCTTGTGATTAAATTCTGAGCTGGACAAGCCACTTTTTTCAGAGAACACCATTTTTGTTTGAAAGTACAACCGACTTTTATTCTCAGAAATGAACAAGGTGAGACTTTCACTTCAAGGAAAATAACAAGCATTTGTTGCCAATAATAAAACTCAAACTTTTAAGCAAAAAATAGTACTAAGATTACAGTAGAAGGAAAACTTATACCATCTACTGTGAACCTGACTGCTTTTCAATATGTAATGTTTTTATAAGATTGGTGCCAATAATAAAAAAAGCAAATCTTCCCTCCAACTGAGAGGAAAATATTCATTTATTGTGCAATATAGATTAATGAGTATTAATGTCACAAATGCATTCATATGCAAAACTCCATTGCAACTAAGGAACTAGGACTTGTGGAGTTTTGTTGTAGTATTAAAAAAAACCCACAATCATCTGAAAGCTTTAAAAATACACCTTTATCCCAACTATATATTTGCATGAGGCTAGGTCATCATCTTATTGTCTCTTCAAAACAAATTGCAAAGACAGATATGAGAATCCAGCTGTCTTCTAGTTAGCCAGACACTAGAGATTTGCAAAAAATGTAAATAAAACACACTTTTTACCAATGTTTTTGTTGCAGAAGAAGAGTTATTTTTGTGAAAAATATTATTTATGTTAACAATGTGGTTGTCAGTCATGGGTGATTTTGTCCCCCAGGGGACATTTTTTGTTGTCACAACCTGGGGGAAGTTACTGCTGGCTCCTAGTGGTGCTTCTAAACATTCTACAATGCACAGGACACATTCCACAATAAAGAATTATCTAGCTGAAAATATCAAGGATCCCAAGGTTCAGAAAGCTAAATTAAGCATATTTTTTAATTCTCAATTTTAATTTCTAATACAGTAAATACCAATATAATTGACATGAAAAACTTACTGTTTGTGATCCTCAATAATTTAAGCAATAAAAGAATCTTAAGGACCAACAAAGCTGCAAATGGTTTGCTTCAGTACTCTAGTAAGAACACTACAGCCTATGTCTATAGTTATGACCTACTACTAAACTTGATATCATGCAAAGTAATTAGCTGGAAAAACAAGACAGCTTAAAAATTTCACCTGTTATTTATGTGGTAATGTATTACTAAAGTCACAATGTGGAGGAAAAAAATATTTTTAACCACATATTTTATCATTTGTTATGTCTGAAGACAATTTTTAAAAAGTGGTAGGGGGAACATTCCCAGGGGCTCTACAATTCTCTATTTTAAAACAGTACCATGTGGGCACTTTCCCCTTTGTTTTAATTCTTTGGCTTTTAGCAAAAATAGGGGAGCCAACATGCTAAGCAATATGCTGTTAGAAGACAGGTTTCTGTTGATTATTGGAATATATTAATTATTACTTATTTTCCCTGTCATTTGCTCTTCTACTCATAGACTCTTTCATCCTGTGAAAGTTATATCTATTTGTACACATGCTTAAATTTAAATCATATAGCAATTTTGTTTATTTTAAGTTGTTAGGCCTTGAATTTCAGTTGATTTAGTTCACTATCACGTACCTTCCTGTTTTCCATTTTAGCTCTAAAAGTAAATAATGAAAGAGCTTTATACCAAATAAAAACATTTAATGTCGTTTTTGCAATAATTATTGAAAAATTTGTTAGTAAATATAAGTGCGAAAATATAAGTGCAAAACCAATGACAGATATAGCTATCCCAAAACAAGCAGTGTTAACAGTGCAGCATAATACTGCACAGGATAATATTAAGGGTAGCCATTTCCCAAATATTTTAAATGAAATATTAATGAACAGAGAGAACTCACTCTGTTACTGTATTTCTGTTATCCACAGATGTTGTGTGTTAGAAAACAAAGGGTTCTCTTTGGTAAGTTATATGTTTCCATTTGCCCCCAATGTCTAAAATGAGGCTCAAAATAATTGAGGAAAGGCAAATCAGATTGTTAAAAGTAGGTCTATATACTGTTAGCACTTTTTAAAAAGCCTGTAACATTATTAGCATATAAGATGGACACTTTTATTAATATAATGCTTCCAGCAGTTTTGTCTCCAAATTGATTTCAAAATCACAGAATTTGAAGTTATAAGATGGAAAGGACCACCCAACCTCACAGGACATTTAACTCAACTCATTTTACAGGTAAGGAAACCAAGGCTTAAATCTGACCTGCCCAAAGTCCCACCGATAGGAACAGTGCATCCTCCTACATGCAAAGTAAGCAGCATTGTCCCTCCTTTACTGCACACAGAAATTATCTGAAGAACTTTAAAAACAGCCTGACTTTCAACTTGAGGCATTCTGACTTAGTTGGCATCGGATATGACTTGGGCATCAGAATTATTTTAAAGTTCCCAGGTGATGCCAATGTACAGCAAAGCTTGGGAATGATTGCTTTAGGATTGAGATCAGAATCACCTGGGATGTTTTGCGCATGTAATTCTGCCTCACATTCTTCCCCATTTTCCTAAAGGGCTTGTGAGTGCCTAGACATGGAGGGAAGGTGGAGGTGAGAAGATGCATATTTGCAGATACGTATTTTGAAAAATGTTGCATAAGTGATTCTAATGTCTCACCTCTCCCACTGAGAACAAGCAATACTACCCCCTCACACGTTTTTCAAAATCTTTCCTAAAAGCCAATTTTTCCTATTAATTTTCTCAAGAAACCTTTCTTTCACCAACAGTGAATATGTCATATATCATTTCTAAAACTTAATGACAGCAAATTAAAACTTACTGTACTTCCAAAGGGAGACTTCTAAAAATTAGACTAAGTTAGGGAGGAAAAAAGCATAAAATGTACTTGTTTGAGCAAGGTTAATCTTTGAAACTACTTTTGTATTACATATGGAAACATCAGAATCATCTGAATTCAAAAAACGCTGGGACTCTAGCCAAAGTAGAGTGGTTTTTTACTCATAGATTTAGGGCCTTGTCTGAACAAAAGCATTTAGTGATTGCTTAATAAGGTACCAGAACCCACGACTTTGGGCAGAGTCAGGATCCGGTTTATCTGAAACACAATTTGATTATGACTATTGTTATAAATGAAAGAGGAAAGTGACATTATTATGAGTGTAAACTTGCAATTTTTAATTCAATGTAGCAGTTACAGATAATTTAATTAGCAAAAAACTAGTACATTAGAAACAAAATTAAGTTTATAAGCTAGTTATATTTTTAACTGTAAAAATGGGGATAAGGACATTGATATTCTAAAGTAGCATTTTCCAAACTGTATTCTGAAAATCAACACTTGTAATCCAACGTGTTAATAATGTTCAAAGGACAACCCAATGGGGCTTATTTTTGTTGTTAATGCCTTTTCAATAAACTTGAATGGTTCATCTTAGGGTGTTTTCAAAGTATATCTGTGATTGTGCACCTCAAAGGTGCTCATGCTTGATTAGGTATATATCAATGCAGATACATTTGGCTGCCAATGTAAGACAAGCTGTTCCTTCTTCCAAGAACAGTTTCCAAAGTAGTATGCATTACTTCAGGCTGATAACTCATAAAGAAATATTTTTTCTTCAGAAACTTCCAATAAATACCACCTCTCCTTTTCATTATGCTCAACATTATCGTAAGGTAAATGCATCACATAAAGAGCTACACTTTTTCTGGAATTGCTTATTTGGTAACTGGCTTTCCCTTCCTCTACGCAGTCTAAGATTAAAACAGAAATTGAAAATTCATATGTAGGCCCTTGAAATTAATATATAATTGATATCAATTTCTCAAACTGATCCCTGAAAAAGGACAGCCAAATGGCTGAAATGACTGAGGATGGCTGGGATGCTTTTAGTATAAGGGGGTCTGTCATCTGCCCTTGGGAACCTAGTTGTACTCACTATTTTACTGTTCTATGGTTAGGCTGGTTGACTGCGTTGTTTTCTGGAAACACCATTGAGCATGAGCTGTCCTTTCTTTTTTTTTATTTTTTTAATTTACTTTTATTTTTTATTTATTTATTTATTTATTTTTTTAATTTCAGCTTATTATGAGGGTACAAAAGTTCAGATTACCCTTTCTAATAAGCTGCCCTGGAGATACCTGAAGAAAAAAAAAAAAAAAAAACCAGAAGAAAATGTCACAGTAAGTTAAACCTATAAAAGTGTGGTTTTTTCTTTGGTTAAAATGTCAAGTGATAATGGTAGTAATATTCTCCAGGGAGTAGGGGGTTAGGGGAGGTAAACTCACAACTAATGGGCATGAACATGGTGAGTATTGTAGAGCAGAAGGGCATGCCTCTAAACCTCGGTTGGGTGAGGCAAAGACATAAAATGTAACCAGAGATATTTGCACTTCGGTGTTTATTGCAGCATTATTCACAATGGCTAAAATGTGGAATCAGCTTAAGTGTTTATCAAGGGATGAATGGATATGAAAGATGTGTATGTACACAATGGAGTGTTATTTAGCCATGAAAAGAAGGAAATTTTGTCATTTGTAGAAACACGGATGTATCTGGAGGACATTATTTTAAGTGAAATAAGCCAGGCACAGAAAGACAAATATTTCATTTTTACACTCCTATATGGGACCTAAAAATAATTGATCTCATGGAGGTAGTGAATAGAATGGTGTAGTGAATAGAATGGTCTTGGTAAGGGTGGCGGGAAGGAGTAATGAAGAGGTGTTGGTTAATGGGTAATACTGTTAAATATAAGGAAAAAGTTCTAGTGTTCAATAGTGCAATAGGGCAACTATAGTTAACAATAATTTATTATATTTCAAAATAGCTACAAGTCTTCAAATGTTCGCAACAGAAAGCAATGATAAATGTTTCAGGTGAATCATGTCCCAATTACCCTGATTTGATCATTATATGTTATATGCTTGTATCAAAATATAACATGTACTCCATGAATATGTACAATTATTATGTATCAATAAAAAAGTAAAGAAAATGTCAAGTGATGAAGCATTAAGACATTTCTTGGCCGGGCACGGTGGCTCACGCCTGTAATGCTAGCACTCTGGGAGGCCGAGGCGGGTGGATCGCTCGAGGTCAGGAGTTCAAGACCAGCCTGAGCAAGAGTGAGACCCTGTCTCTACTAAAAATAGAAAGAAATTATATGGACAACTAATATATATATATATATATATATATATACAAAAAATTAGCCGGGCATGGTGGCGCATGCCTGTAGTCCCAGCTACTCGGGAGGCTGAGGCAGTAGGATCGCTTAAGCCCAGGAGTTTGAGGTTGCTGTGAGCTAGACTGATGCCACGGCACTCACGCTAGCCCGGGCAACAGAGTGAGACTCTGTCTAAAAAAAAAAAAAAAAAAAAGACATTTCTTATACTTTATAAACTGCCTGTGTGGTATCTATGTGTGGCTCTATAGGAAACCCATTGTACGCTCTTAACTTCCACAGACAATGTTTGAAGAATGGGTGATAAAATGCTACCTTTGATATAATACCTATAGTCAAATCCAGCAAGAATCTATTTTGAGTTACATTTATAAATAATTTTAAAAGTTTAACATAAAAGTTCAGGCAAAAGTGCAGGGACACAGACCAGTGGAACAGAACAGAAAATCCAGATATAAAACCATCCTCATGTAGCCATCTAAGCTTTGACAAAGCAGACAAAAACATACTTGTGGAAAAGAATCCTTATTCAATAAATGGTGCTGGGAAAACTGGATAGCCATATGTAGAAGACTGAAACAGGACCCATAGCTTTCACCTCTCACAAAAATCAAATCACGGTGGATAACAGACTTAAACCTTAGGAGTGAAACTATTGGAATTCTAGAAGAAAACGTGGGAAATACTCTTATAGACATTGGCCTAGGCAAGGAATTTATGAGGAAGCCCCCAAAGGCAATCACAGCAACAACAAAAATAAATGGGACCTGATTAAATTAAAAAGCTTCTGCACAGCCAAAGAGACAGTCACGAGAGCAAACAGACAATCTACAGAATGGGAAAAAATATTCGCATGCTACACATCCGACAAAGGACTGATAACTAGCATCTATTCAGAACTCAGGAAAATCAGCAAGAAAAAATCAAACAGCCCTATCAAAAAGTGGGCAAAGGACATGAACACAATTTTTTCAAAAGAAGATTGAAGAATGGCCAACAAACATATGAAAAAATGCTTAACATCTCTAATCATCAGGGAAATGCAAATCAAAACCACAATGAGATATCACTTAACTCCACTGAGAATGGCCTTTATCAAACAGTCCCCAAACAATAAATGTTGGCGTGAATGCGGAAAGACAGGAACACTCATACACTGCTGGTGGGACTGAAAACTAGTGCAATCTCTGTGGAAAGCAATATGGAGATACCTTAAACAGATTCAAGTAGATCTACTATTTGATCCAGCAATCGCATTATTGGGCATGTACTCAAAAGAACAAAAGACATTCTATAAAAAAGACACCTTCACCCAAATGTTTATAGCAGCACAATTCACAATCACATAGATGTGGGCACAACCCAAATGCCCATCACTACATGAGTGGATTAGTAAAATGTGGTACATGTATACCATGGAGTATTACTCAGCTATAAGAAATAACGGTGATATAAAATCTCTTATGTTCTCCTGGATAGAGTTGGAACCCATTCTACTAAGTGAAGTATCCCAAGAATGGAAAAATAAGCACCACATGTACTCACCAGAAAATTGTTTTCCCTGATAATCACCTAAGTGCACATTTGGGAATAACACCAATTGGGTGTCAGGCAGATATGGGGTGAGGGGAGGGGATGGGTGTATACCTACATAATGAGTGCGATGCGCACTGTCCGGGGAATGGACACACTTGAAGCTCTGACTCAGGGGTGGGGGGGGCATGGGCAATATACATAGCCTAAACTTCTGTACCCCCATAATATGCTGAAATAAAAAAAAGATTTCAGTGTTTTTTTCTTAAGCAATAAAAAACTGAGATTTTTAGTATTTATTTATTACACTAAAATGTAATGCCTTCAATGACATTGGGATAAGAGAAATTTATTGCAGTAAATTAAAGCCTAACATAAAGTTTACTAATTTGCTCACACTAAATGTATTAGTTCAGGAGACAGTGTGATGAAAGAAATGTTTTAGAGACACAGGCCCTTTGTGCCAGGGTTGCTCAATCACCAACAAATGAGGGGACTGTAGGTCTCCCTGGGGCTGTTATCTTAATGGAAGATAAAATTATTACTTTAAGACTCTCATAGCCAAAGAATGAAGGACAAAAACAACTTTTTTAGTTTAACTTTGACTTCATGTTTAAATAAGATTGCCATTATATTACTCAAATTAGAACTTTAGAGAAGAGCTTCCACTCATTTCAAAATTTTATTAATTTTATTCTATGAGCTATTTGACATACGTCATGGCACTTTCCTGCCTCACTCTTGCTGCTCTCTGGCTGGAATGCCTTTTCCTTCCTCCTTTCCCAGCAAACTGGACCCACCTACCTTCCAGGATACCTTTGCCAGCCTCCACACCACAAAACTCTTCCCTTTGTGTGCACTCATATGTTTATTTCACTACTTTTTACATGGTAACAGTTGCTTGCAGGACAGCTCCCTCATAAAAAACCAAGCTTCTGCATGGTAAGTGGGACTCTTACTCCTTCTACCTCCAGCTGCTGAGCACAGAATTTGGGAGAAATTAGTGCGAACAAGTGTTTGACAAATTATTATTTAAAATCAGTTACAATTTGGAAGATAAATCTTGCTACAGACACAAATTAGTGAGAATTTATCTGTAATGATATCAGAGGTTAGAACTAACTTTTTGAGCCCTGTAGAAAATAAACTATATTTAAAACACTTTATAAGTATCCACTTAGTTGCAAAGAATTCAACAGTCAAATAATGAAATATCCTAAACAATGTTAAGACAGCTCTCTTCCTTAAAAAATGAAGTTAGCAAAAAAATATCAGTGACTGAATAGTTGGAAGAAACAGCAGCATTCTTTAAAACCACACAGTACCAATGATTTTAATGCGTTTAAAAAAAACTAATTCAGGTGAGCCTTCTTTCCTCCTATTAATATGATAGTTTTTAACATGTTGTCACATTCTCCTATCAGTAGCCCCCACAAATACATGAAAGACAGGGCAGGGATCTACTTGTTGCATTTAAAAGTACACAGCATTTAAAACTTGCCAGTAACCGACAATAAGAAATATCCACACCATCTAACACCCTTTCGTTTGTTTCAGTTGTTTCTACTGCAAAATCACTTATTCCTTATTAATAAAAAGTCCCAGACTTATATTTTTGAGAAGTATTACTATTTGGAGGGCCGAATTCTCCTTTAAGATAGAAATGTTTTAATTCTATCTAACTCTTTTGTGTTTCTTAACCTATTCAGTTACTATGTACACATTAACTCTCTGTGTTAATATGTATACTTTTATAATCTCAAGAAACAAATTCAACATGAAAAATGAATACTAACTCATTTAAATACTTTCATTCCAAGTGGTGTAAAGTATCTTTTAAGGTCACTACTCTTAGGTGCTATATGGCATACCCTACACCATAACAAAAGTTAGTTGTTATGAAAAACATATACATGAGAATAAACAGAACAGAGAGGAATTGGACCAAAATGCAGACTAGATTGTAGAACTTGACCTGATGATTTCTCCAATATTTTTCCCTTAAGATTTTCTGTTATGAGTGTACATGGTTTGTCCCTGAAAATATTAATGCTAAAACCTTTAAAACTTTGAATTAGATGTGGCTTTTAGTGAATCAGCAACTTATGGTCTATTGGCTAGATCCAGCCAAAGAAATATTAAACACTTCCCCATCAGTCCAGCCTTACTCTAAACTCTGGCTTGAAGACAGAGGAATTATTCATTCCAGGAAAATGGCCATTTCTACTTGCTTGATTTTTTTCCCACAACCAGGCCATTCCCAAATTTCAAGATGATCAGAAAAAGATACATGTAAAAACTCTCTGCTAACAAGTACACAGCAAGAGACATACAGCAAGTGTGTGTAGTTTCAGCTACTCAAACGTTTCAATATCAAGAGCATCTCTTTGTCTCTTGAGATTAGAGGGTGGCAGAATTAAGTTTCTGAGCAAAGCAATTATAGCTTCTAACAGGTAATATTCTCCTCATCCTGCTTTAAAACTTGACAATTGCCCTTTATGGCTAAAGCTTTACCATTGTCATCTTACAATTGCAACAATCTATACTAACAAACTTAAGAATATAGAATGCAAATACTATAAACAAATTTAGGAAGATGTGGATGGGGGAGGGGATGGGTGTATGCACACATAATGTGTGCAGTGCGCACTGTCCGGGGAGGGGAAGGACACGTTTGAAGCTCTGATTCCGGGTGGGGGGTGCAAGGGCAATATACATAACCTAAACTTTTGTACCCCCACAATATGCTGAAAAAAGAATTAAAAAAGACTTAAAAAAATTAAACAGCAAAAACTCTACCAACAATTCAGTGTTCATAGGTATTATTTCAGGTAGTCACAAAATAGGGACAGAGAATTGCATTTTTCTTCAGTCAGCACAAATACCAAAATATAGAATTTTATAGTCTTTAACAGGAAAGGAAAGAGGGTACTTAATGGATTTAAAAAGTTGAATAGCAAAGACTAGAAAATAATACCTAGCAGTCACAACCCAAACCTTACCATAAAAGATCGAGTACCTGCTGAAATCCTGTCCCACCCACTGACTTTTTCCATTGTGCCTACTCTCTCTGACTTTAAACCAATTAAAAAAATAAAAGTGAACTAAACTTTTTCTCTGCCTTTATTTATAAGACAGACTTTGCATTTTTTTTTAAAGATTTGATGACTTCTCATTCACTTAACGATATCTAACACTGTGCACTCTTGAAAAAAGCTCCATGTATGTTGCACAGTGATGGGACCATATGGCAGGGTGAAGAGTTGAAATTCAATTACTAAATGAGGGCTTAGTAGAAAAGTGTAATATGATTATTATAGGAATAACTAAAAATTGCCTGAACTAATATTATTACTTATATTGAATTTAAATTTAGATTTATACTTTCTTTTTTATTCTTTTTCTTTTTTTTTATTTCAGCTTATTATGGGGGTACAAAAGTTCAGGTTATATATATTGCCCTTGCCCCCCCATCCCCCTGAGTCAGAGCTTCAAGTGTGTCCATTCCCCAGACAGTGCGCATCGCACTCATCAAGTAGGTATACACCCATCCCCTCCCCCCACCCACCACCTCTGTCCGATACCCAATTAGTGTTATTCCCAAATGTGCACTTAGGTGATGATCAGGGAAACCAATTTGCTGGTGAGTACATGTGGTGCTTATTTTTCCATTCTTGGGATACTTCACTTAATAGAAAAGGGTTCCAACTCCCTGCAGGAGAACAAAACACATTGTATATCACTGTTATTTCTTATAGCTGAGTAATACTCCATGGTATACATGTACCACATTTTACTGATCCACTCATGAATTGATGGGCATTTGGGTTGTTTCCACATCTTTGCAATTGTGAATTGTGCTACTATAAACCTTCGGGTGCAGGTATCTTTGTCATAGAATGTCTTTTGTTCTTTGGGGTAGATGCCGAGTAATGGGATTGCTGGATCGAATGGTAGGTCTACTTGAATCTGTTTAAGGTATCTCCATATTGTTTTCCACAGGGGTTGCACTAGTTTGCAGTCCCACCAGCAGTGCACGAGTGTTCCTGTTTCTCCGTATCCATGCCAACATGTATTGTTTTGGGACTTTTTGATAAAGGCTGTTCTCACTGGATTAAGTGATATCTCACTGTGGTTTTGATTTGCATTTCCCTGATGATTAGAGAGGTTGAGCATTTTTTCATATGTGTGTTAGCCATTCTTATATCTTCTTTTGAAAAATTTCTATTTATGTCCTTTGCCCACTTTTTGATAGGGTTGTTGCTCTTGAGTTGTCTAGCCAGAGGTGTGTCTATTTTGTTTGTCTTTTCAAAGAACAAACTTTTTGTTTTATTAATCTCCCTTATTGTTTTTTTGTTGTCCTTTTCATTTTGTTCTGATTTGATCTTAATAACTTCTCTCCTTCTGCTGGGTTTGGGGCTGGTCTGTTATTCTTTCTCCAGCTCTTTGAGTCTATTCATTAGGTTGTCTATTTATAAGTTTTCTGTCTTTTTGATATAGGCATTTATGGAAATGAATTTTCCTCTCAGGACTGGTTTAGCTATGTCCCACTGATTTTGATAAGTTGTGTCTGCTTTGTCATTTAATTCAAAGAATCTTTTGATTTCCATTTTGATTTCTTCATTTATAAAATAATCATTCAGGAGAAGGTTGTTTAACTTCCATGACTTTGAGTAGAAATGAGAATTTCTGTTAGGGTTAATGTCTACCTTTATTCCTCTGTGATCTGGGAAGATTCATGGTATAATTTCTATTTTTTTGAATTTTTTAAGACATGCTTTATGTCCTAGGATATGGTCAATCTTAGAGAATGTCCCATGAGCTGATGAGAAGAATGTATATTCAGTGGATTTTGGGTAGAATTTCCCGTAGATGTCAGTCAGACCCATTTGTTCTAGTATTGTATTTAAGTCCATTATTTCTTTGTTTATTTTCTGTTTTGAGGGTCTGTCCTGTGCTGTCAGCTGGGTTTTGAAGTCTCCGGCTATTATGGTGTTGCTGTTTATCATTTGGTTTAGATCAAGTAGGGTTTGCTTTATGAATCTGTGTGAACCTAAGTTGGGTGCATACATATTAAGTATAGTTATGTCTTCTTATTGAACTATATCCTTCAGCATTATATAGTGTATATGTACATGCAAAGATGCATTTAGACTGAAAACAAAAGGGTGAAAATCGATATTTCAAGCAAATGGAAGCCAAAAGAAAGCTGGTGTGGCGGTTTTAATCTCCAATGACTTAGTTTTTAAATTAAAAAAAGTAATGAAAAACAAAGATAGTTACTATATACTGGTGAAGGGTACAATTCAGCAAGAAGACATAACTATACTTAATATATATGCACCCAATTTAGGTGCACCCAGATTCATAAAGCAAACCCTACTTGATCTGAACCAAATGATAGATAACAATACTATAGTGGCTGGAGACTTTAACACCCTGCTGATAGTATAGATTTATACTTTAGGTATAGCTTCTAAATTTCGGTTTAATGGGTAGACCATGAATTTATTTCCTCTCCCTCCTGAAATTCATTAGAATTAAAGGCATCAAATAAAGGTTGTATACAAGACCAGGAAAAAGGATTGATAGCAGATTACTTTTCATATTGAAAGATAAAAAGATGACAAAGGAGTGGTAACTGGTATGGAAGCACAACTATGGTGCACCCAGAGAATGACTGGAACAGCCTCATTGAACTCAAGGCAGTCTCAGAATTCAGAAGGCACATGGCACCGTGGGAGGTAGGTAAAACAAAACAAAAGCCAACAAAGTCAGTTCAAAATCTGTGGTTAGAGCCCCTCCTCCACCTGTGCCCCCATCTTATATGGAATTTAGATGTGTATTCCTGGAGCTATAAACCTGAGTGTTTCTGGGCTCAGAGGTACCAGTCTCAGAGATACTAGGGCTGAAATTTGGAAAATGGGAAAAGTCCATTCACTGAAAAATGTACAAGTAGCCAAGTTTGCACTTCCCGGGTAGAAAATGAAGAGCTCTTTCTCTGAAGAGACTGAACTGTCCCAGAGAAAAGACTCTCAGCTAATACCTACGTGATGAGTGCATTGCGCACTGACGGGAATGGACACGCTTGAATGTTCTGACTCGGGGGGATGGGCAGGACATGGGCGATATATATAACCTGAACTTTTGTACCCCCATCATAAGCTGAAAAAAAAAAAAAAAAAAGCCAGCTTGTCCTTCAAATCCTCACAGTGAAAGCCATCAGTTAACAAAAGTCCTGCTCCTGCATGGTGTTTCCAATTAGAAAAATATAGGGACCGCCACCACACATTTGAGAGAAGGCTCCAACAAGAGAGATCAAAACAACAGGAAAAACGAATTTATAGAAGTGGTAAAAATTCAGTAGAAAATAAAAACTTTAAAAAATTTCTTAAAATACTCTCAAAAAGACAAAACTTTTTTTTAATTAATTAATTTATTTTTTATTTTTTTGTTTGTTTTTCAGCTCATTATGGGGGCACAAAAGATCAGGCTATATACATTGCCATGCCTCCCCATCTCCCCGAGTCTGAGCTTCAATTGTGTCCATTCCCTAGACAGTGCACATCACACTCATCATGTAGGTGTGCACCCTTCCCCTCCCCCCACCCCATCCCCCCCAGTCAGAACTTCAAGCGTGTCCATTCCCCAGGCAGTGCGCAAAGACTTTTAATAGAAGTGTTAGAGTATACAGTCAAAGAATCCCCAGGAAGTAGAACAAAAAAACAAACTGGAAAGCAGTGGGGGGATAATTAAAGATCAATGCAGAAATATTGGTCAAAGAGGCCCAACATTTGAATAAGGATATAAGAAAAAAGAAGGAACAGAAAAAATAGTAAGGAAACAAAACTCTCTAGAAGAGATGGTCTGCAAACTTAGTGGACCCAATAAAATGAAAAAAATCCCCCAAACCATATTACAAAATTGCATTAATCCCAGATATAGAGAATGCACTAAAATTCTTTCAGAGAAGGAAAGGGATAAAGATGACAAATTGGTTACATATAATGTATCACACAATGGCAACAGATGCAAGGACCACACTAAATTGAGAACACAATAGAGAAATGTCTTCAGATGATGAAATTTAATTTCAAGCTAGAATTTTATGTTCTATCAAATGGGAGGGATTTTCAGACAGGCTAGATCTCCAAGAATGTCTGCCCATGTGCCCTTTCCTGGGGGAATGTGCTCCAGTAAAACTAGGGATTATGACTAGGTGAGGTGGCTCAATCCTCTAATTCCTGTACTTTGAGAAGCCAAGGTAGGAGAATTGCTTGAGTAAAGAAGCTTGAGACCAGCTTGATCAACACAGAAAGACTCCATCTCTGCAAAAAGAAAAAAAAAAAAATTAGCCAGGTGTGGTGTCATATGCCTGTAGTCCCAGCTACCTGGGAGGCTGAGACAGGAAGATTGCTTGAGCCCAGGGGGTTGAGGGTGCAGTGAGTTAGGATCATGACACTGCACTCTAGCCTGGGCAACAGAGAAAGACCCTATCTCAAAAACAAAACAACAAAAGACCCTCAAGGAGTATAACAAGACATGGGAAACACAGAACCTATGGCATAGGGGATCCGACACAAGAGAGCCATTATGTGAGATCCCAGAGGACTTCAAAGAGATGTCCCAGAAAAACAGGCTAACAAAGCGGGACTAGCAAAACAAAGCAGTCCATACTGGAGGAGAATGACAAAAGGCTGAGAGGAGTTGTCTCCAAGAGAAAAATGAAACAGATGTATTTTAGTAGACGGAAAATATTTAGATGGGCGTGTGACAAATGTCACAAAATTTGGGGGATTAATAGCTGTTAGAAAACAGGCAAATAAATATAGTCAGGAAATTAATTCCACAAGAAATAGAAGGATGTGAAAGCAGGGAGACCAGCCGGTGACCACTTATTTGGTTGTGTGAGCTCATGTAGGCTAAGAAAAGGGGATTGTCTGGGAGAAGTGAGGTGCTCAGATTTCAGAAATATTTAATAGAAAGAATGAAGGGTGTGCAGAAGAAGAACAGCAAGAAAACTGTATGACTCAGCAACAAACAATATTTGCATAGTCATAATGCAAATATTAATTACTCATTTAATACAAAATGTGATACATGTCAAGGAAATGGAGGGAGGGAAATAAGGTCATGGTGGAGTGAGGAAGCTCAGCTTTTACCTGCTATGACAGGAAATCAGCAGAGAGGGCTAAAAATGAACTTAGCTATTATCACTATTACTTTGATTAAAAAATAAGTTTAAATGATTAAGGCAAAAATGTTTAAGGCAGATCTTTATACCACAATCAAGTTATTGAAATTTAGCTGAAATGTTAGAAAGCCTTTAAAAATTGGCACCACTCAGTCAAAGGCTTTTCCACATAAATTTGTTACTTAGGAAAATAGAAGAGATTTAGAAAATCCGCAAAAAAGAGTCCCACGCTAACAGTATGTGGTCCTCTTTATATTTTTAAGGAATCATGACAGACATACTTTTAATTCAAACTATTAATGTCTTAATTTTTCAACTGTTTACTTACATGCTTTAAATGGTTGCCCTTCCTCTTTTCTTGCCCTCAAAATAATAACTAAATTGATTAATTCTGATACAAATGTCATAGAATAAAAGTAGCTGCTCATTATCTGATGAATTACCAATATACAAAATCAGATAAAATTCCATTCTTTTAAAAATAATTTTCTGCAAACTTTATAATTTAAATAACCTCACAAGATGAATGTCATAAAGTAAAATCTAAAATGTTAGTTTTACTTTTTGATTTAACAGATATTCTATTATATGCAGGCCAGGTGCAGTGGCTCACACCTGTACTCCTAGCACTTTGCAAAGGAGGCCGAGGCAGCAGAATCACTTGAGGCCAGGAGTTTGGGACCAGCCTGAGCAACAGGGAGACCCCATCCCTACAAAAAATCAGAAAAATTAGCCAGGCATGCCTGTAGTCCCAGCTACTTGGGAGGCTGATGCAGGAGGATTGCTCAAGCCCAGGAATTTGAGGTTGCAATGAGCTATGATGACACCACTACACTCTAGCCTGGGTTACACAGAGGAAGATCCTGTCTTAAAATAAAAAAGAAATAAATGAAAATCTATTACATACAAATGAAAGAATCCCCATGTAGAAAAGAGCAAAACAAATTAGGCCAGATGAGAAATTTAGCTAATCAAAAAGTAAACCTGTTGCGTATTTGAACCTCTACCCAGTAGTATCTTCTAATTCTACATTGACACACAGCTTACTTTAATTACCAGTATCTACCAGCGAACAGCTCTTAAGAACCAGTTTCTGTTCAGGCACCAATCCCTAGATGCATCTGAATCCGTGGAAGCATCCTTATTGGTGATCTACTAATATGTCACTGAAAAATAAATTGATCTTTACATAACTGGAAAGTAACATAGCTGGCATTGAAATTTTAAAATGAGTGTGCTAACTGCATTGAACATGGTACCTACAGAACACAAAATAACTTTGTTGTAACAAAGGTCAGAAGAGTAAATGCTGCAAGAGGGACTTTGGCTGCACTTTGTTTCCCACACTGCCTCCTCCTCTGAGGCTGGATGGCATTTTAGGCACACATTTCTCACCACTGAAGAGACAGGGGGATGGGATAGTTTTCTTCTGTTTCCACACACTCTACATGAGAGAAGCTCATGGCTCTGCAAGAAACGGAGAAATACAGCGATCCTAACCAGAAATGATTGGTTCAAGACAGGCAAAGTACGCACAAACTATGGAAATGCAGTATAGGCCGACACCCAATTTCTTCATTTCTGTAGGATAGGGGAAAAAAAGAAACCCCTATTTTTTATTGTGCTGCATTCCTTTTTTTTTTTTTTTTTTTTGTCACAATCCAGTTTATTATGAAAACAGGCTGGTGTGGGGACATGGGATAGACAAGCACATTTAGGTCAGGTGGCTCAGGTGAAGTAGTGGGGCTTCTTTGCATTGATGCCATACTCGCTGAGGGCAGGGCCAGGTCCTCTGCGGTTAGAGTGGACTTGTGGTCCTTGCTCTTGCTCCAGGAGCTGCCAGAGGCTGTGCCCTTTATTTTGCAGTGCTGTAGGGCATCCTTGGCAATATCTGGGATGAATTTCTGGGCAGCTAGGGAGATGAGCCGAATTATGTGTGGGTCTGAGGCCTCAAAGCCAGCAGGGTTCAGGTAGTAACCAGTCACTGCATGAGGGACCCTGGGCGAGTAATCCTCCCGCTGCATTAAGAAGTCCAGCAGAAGCGGGCTGGACACCGCAGGCTTCCAGTCTCCGCCGCCGAGCTCCACAGTAGGTAAACTGCGCCGCCCGCCCACACCTGAGCCGCCCCGCTGGGCTGGTCCCGCCCGCGCAGCCAAGGGCCCCATGCCCCCAGCCGCGGCTCCAGCCCCGGGTCCCCCTGCTGGCCCTGCTAGGCTGGTCTTGTTCTCTGTGGTGGGGCGGCACCAGTGGGCGGCGCTGTGGGATCCGGGCCTGGGGCCAAAGCGGAGGAGGCCGGAGCCAGTTCCCTCTGCTTTAGAGCTGCTGCAGCTCATATGACCCCTGGGAGAGGCAGACTTCTAATATTCTTATGTAATACAAACCTCACTTCTTGTATTCTTGCTGTTGAGATCAACTGAAAAACCTGGTTGTAGATGGCTTTTTAGCAAATAAACTAAGATTTAACATAACATTAAGGTAAATAAGCAGGAGTGCAGAACAATCCTAGGGTTCTGATTCTCATCCTAAAACAAGCAGGATTGGAAAATTGGCAGTAGTTTCACTTGCTGAGGCCAACCTCTGGGAAATACCTCAGCGCATGTTTATATTACATTAGGATGAAAAGGTTTCGAATAGCTTAAATTTCTGAGCAGGACAGATGTGGATGTGACAGGATCATCTGGTTAGATCACTGTATTAAAAGGGGCCAAAATCATAGTTCAATCCCCACATGTAAACAACTGAGTTTTTTTTCATTTGCTCAAATAAAAACCTAACTGCAGGCTAAATCCGATCGTTCATCTTTAAAGTGTGTTCTTTGGAGCAGGGCAAGAAGGGTAAAGAAATATGGAGAGATGGGGATAAATCTATGACCACTTCTAAATCATGGGGCCTATTGTGTTCATAAAGAGGAGGCAAATTGTATAAACAGAAAGTCTAGATGTTCTCAGTGAAACAGTGACAACTAGAGGCAAGTGTATCAAATGTCAAAATGACAGGTGAACAAATGAAAAGTTGAAAATTTTAAAGTAATTATGAGTTCTTCTAAATACTTTCTATAAGGCATTCCATAAAACAGAAATAGTTTTTAGTCTTTTCTTGGAGGAAAAAAATATTGTCTTACCATCCATTTTAGATTTGCTCAGAAAAATTGCTCCTGCCCTTGGATGGCCAGTTGGATTTGATTCCAAAGTTAAATCTGTAGAGGAAAAAGACGTGATAATTTAGAAGAATGAAAAAGATGCTTTTAAAAACAGCTACACATTGTGATTACAGGCATAGAGGCTCATGCCTGTAATCCAGCACTTTTGGAGGCTGATACAAGAGGATCATCTGAGCCCATAAGTTCAAGGCTGCAGTGAGCTATGATTACAACACTGCACTCCAGCCTGGAAGATAGAGTGAGATTCTGTCTAAAAAATAGGTACACATTAATTTTAATCACTTTTAGCAGTCTTGAAAGAAGTGTGTAGTAATAAATATGAAGAAATATGGTGGCAACAATATAAAAATTCTACTGGGAAATGCACCATGGTTGAATCTTTCCATACATGTAGACTAAAACTAGGCTATGCAACTTCTTTTTTTTTTTTTTTAACTTGTACCTGAATAATCTGATGCAACTAGTAGAGGAATCATCTACATGATCTCCTCCTTGTACTTCTCAAATAGGAACACTCTCACCCTCCTCTATGCTGATATGACTAGCACATTTCAGGATCAGTCTCAAGTAGCAAGTGATGCTGTGGCCAATTACTGTCAGACACCAGCTCAATATGTCAAATATACTAAAATAAACAGGATGGTTTTTGGCAAGCATTCTTTAGATAATCAAAGGCTAATTTTAACTCCATTCAATAAATGAACTCATTTATTTATCTGTGATGTATCTGGGATATTCTTCATGGCAGATTTAAGAGGGCTGCATAAAAAGTTTAATTTTCTAATCTACAGGAACATTGTCATAACAGTAAGTGAGGTTTTTAATTTTGGCCTCAATATCCAAAGCTAAACTCTCATGTTTTTCTTCCCACAGCATGGTTAATTTGGGGATTCATCAAAATTATCTTCTGGAGCAGGTCATAGAACAGCTTCTAAAAAATTTTGATCCTACCTATGCCTGCAGGTCACCAAAGTGGGATAATCTCCTATGTAAGTGAGACTACAAAACAGATTATTGAATTTCCATAAAACAAACTTTACCATCATATGGGATAATAAAAGTTGTCATGAGAGGAAACAATAAACTAATTAATTAAGGTAAACATCCCTCAGAGGAAAAAGTCCATAAGACACCTCACTAATGTTGAATACTGCTTTTCCTCTAAGATTCTACTAGTTATAAGATCCATCTCAATTGCACAGATGTTAAAATGTAAAAATATATGTAATTTATAATAAATGAAATGCATTATTAAAGGCAAACAGTGTTAAAATTATACAATTGTAAACTATCGAGAAATAAGTTTCCTTGCAAAACATTAAAGGGAGAGGGCAGTGACCAAGAAATTAATCAAAGAACCAGTACATTTCAGAGAAAGAGATTGAGTTCAACATTGACTGCAGTATATCCCAATGAAATAGAAGCAGTTTCTGGGCCAACTGCTGGGCACCCATTTATGTAAAGGCTCATTGCATTTACTGACCTGCTCTGTCATCTCTACACTGCACATTGTATTAGTTTTATGGCCCATAACACAAATATTTTAAGTCTCTGAATTTTTATCTGTCTCTGCATCAACTCTAAGTCTTGCCTTAACTTTTTTAATCCTCAATTTATTTTAGTGACTGTGACTGAGCTGTGACAATTCATATACTGTAGTATGCCTTTCTTCCTTCATATATTCCTTAAGAGCACTTAACTCCATTTCTTAGACTTTTAAGAACATTTCTGTGTTACTGGTACCTCTGTTTCATTTATTATCTAATGTTACTGTTTTAACCCTAAAGCTTAATTACTTTAGTACACTAAAAAAAGGTGAGAAAAAATGTAATATCCAAAGAGGCCCATATAAGTGATTCTATAAATTTTGTTCCTATATTCAATGTGTCTGGAAATTACATTCTTGATCTACCAAGTCTTATTTAAAATCTTGGAAACTCAATTTATACTTCTCAAAGCCTGTCTTCTCGTATATAAAACAGGTATAATTTCTCCACTACCTAAATCAAAACATTGTGAGGAGTGAATGAAATGCAAGAGCAATATATATACTATATAATGCACAATAAACTAAAAAACAAAGGTTTCACTAACTCAAAAGCAAAAAGTAAATATTTGACATTCATTGGAAAACCCATACCAAAACAATATCTTGGGCAAATATTCACTTTGGCTATCTACTAAAGTTGAGAGAAAAACAGTCACACACACACACACACAAAAATTCCTTTCAGTGTTTTTTTTTTTTTTTTTAAATAAACAAACACATATTTCCCCTGCTTTCTTTCATGTAAGTTAATGTATGTTCTCTCTCTTGCTTTTTCATATAACATCCTAGTAATGACTCCATAGCAGTAAAGAGAGAAATTATTATTTTTATAGCTCATAGAACTCCTTTGTGTGGATGTACCAGTTTATTTTACAAGTCCATTGCTATACACTTAAGTACTTTCTAACAATGCAAGCCAGGCATGGTGGTTCATACCTGTAATCCCATCACTTTTCGAGGCTGTAGAGGGAGGATTGCTTGAGGCTAGGAGTTCATGGCCAGGTGGAGCAAGATAGAAAAATCTATCTCTAAAAATTTTTTTTAAAAATAGCTGGGTAAAATATTAATACGATGCATTCCTCAGCTTTTAAAGTTTTTTAAGAACCAAATTTGGCATATCTGCCACCTCCACGCCAGTCTGAGGACTTAGAACTTTTGTGTGGTTCAGTAGCTGTCTTACACAGTCATTTCAGATCTTTAAGTCCTTGTTTCTTCATCAGAAATATAGAGAGAATATACACAGGCTTTATTTGTATTTGGAAGGGCCAAATATGATGTACATGAAAATGTGTTGTACATCCTAAAGAATGATGTAAAGAGACCATTTTGGACTCTCATCCTATGCTACCCATCTACTAACTGTTTTGTAAAACCACTCACAGGCTTATTTTAAACCACCAAGCAGAGCAAAAATTTTCACAAGTACTTACATGCTTTGTGTATAAAGGTACAATCAATTAATTCACATAATATATTTGTTCATTCTTTTGCAGTTTTTGAATATTCTGAAAAGTGAGTACAGCACTTCCCAATTGCAAAGGCACATCCCTCATGTCATGAGGCCTAATTATTCTAACTTTTCAGTGAATTAAAAGTCTAACCAAAGTTTCAATAGAAGAGATCTAAGGCTTTTCCTCTATAGCAATGAAGCCACTGGCATTTAAATGAAAAAATAAGCCAGCCACATGTAAACATCTTTGTGATACAATGTTTTCTATTTCAAAGCACTTAGTTTTTATTCACAAACCACCTTGTCATCCTAAATTATTTTTACCTAGATTCATCTCTTTTCAAAATTCTAGAAGTAAAAACTCAAGTGCACATTTGAGAATAACACTAATTGGGTGTCGGGCAGATGTGGGGGTGGGGAGAGGATGGGTGTATACCTATATAATGAGTGTGATGCGCACTGTCTGGGGAATGGACCTGCTTGAAGCTCTGACTCGGGGGAGGGAGTGGGGGTGACATGGGCAATATACATAACCTGAACTTTTGTACCCCATAATATGCTGAAATTTAAAAAAAAGTAAAAAAACAAACTCAAATATTTCTTCCTTTTCCTCCTCCCATCTCCCTCCTCCCAGTGTTTTATAGTCTTAAGAACTTTTACCTCAACATTCTTATCTTTGAACAGGATTCTACTGGGGCCAGAGGAGGGGAGCCATGGAAACAGTCTTTTACAGGCAGGGTCTGGCATTTTAACTCCCAAACCTTTACACCACCCCTCCTTTAGAGCAGGAAAATGAAGTCTTAAGTCACTGAAGATATATCTGTGTCAAAGTTAGAATTTTAAAAAATCACAAATCCATGGGTAAACTACTTCATATAAAAAAAATTCTGCAGCTCTGGCAATAACATTTCACACTTTTCAGTTATTTTAAGCAGCCCCCAAATTTCTTTCTTTGTGTTTGAATTATAGTTGGAAGGGAAAAAGAAAGCTTTCATCAAGGCAACGGAAAACCTGTATTAAGAATACCATATAGAGTCTCCTATGGCAACTTCTATTTTGAATTTAAATAAGAAATCCTCAAATATTTGGGTGTGAACTATCCTGAGTATCAGCTACCTTAATGACTGGGAGGAAGGAACAACAAGGCCCTTCCCTGGCTCCTTCACTTTCGATGGGGAAGGATAGAGAATGGCATGAATACTCCATAAATGGGGGTAGTTGAATGTTCATTGAGAAATGGGAGAGAATATACCAAAAAGATTTATAAGTTCCTATGGGATGATGAAGAGAGCTACAGACCAAAGGAGGTGTGGGCTGCAGGCTCCCATGTGGGGTTGGGGGAATGGAAAGAAGGAGCAGCAACTGGTAATTTGGGTCAGGAGGAAGGAAGGAAACTGGCCAGACAAGGTGGGGAAAAGTTAAGGGGTGGGGACATGAGGCAGAGCCAGCCTTCAACCCTGGTACCCACCCCTGGAAAAGCAGCTCCAGGTAGGAAGGAGCCTGAGGTAGTGGATGCCTCCCAGGGAACCCTGGGGGAGGCAGAGGCCACAGATGTGTCTGAGGTGTGCCACCTCCCTACCTTTGGGCATCCCCTTGTTGCTGATGTGCTGCAGGTGGGGGCCCTCACCACCTCCAGAATCCAGTTCAGCAGGCTCCATGGCAGCAGGTGCAGAAGCCACTGCCACCATGTTCCTGGCTGCCGCCAGGTAGATCTCAGACTCATAGTCCATCTCAATTGCATGGATACGCCAGCCCAATGTGGGGCTGGTATTGGGGGACACACAACAGCTCAGCATGTTCCCCAGGGGCTGCCTCTGCTGTTTCCCCTTGTTGCCTTTTGCCTGTACCTTTGCTTGACCCCGACTCCTCCTCTCTCTCTCGGCAGCCTGCTGACCCTGCAGCCCTGCTCTGGGCAGGGTTCCAGCCTCTGCCGCACCCCCAAACCACGGCAATGGCTGCCTCCCCCGAGCTGACTTGTGTGCTAGGGCAGTGACAAGCTGGGCTTATTTAAAAGTGGTAAATATCCAAAAAATACTGAATGGCACAGCCACTGCTAGAAGAGTGCTCAGTCCGACCTCCTCCTCTTCTGTCACCACCTCCTGACTGAAGGCCAATTGCCCTGGCAGGCACTTGCCAACCAGAATGTGTCCTGTGGTTACTTGGTTACAAGGAACCAATCACACGCACAGTCCCACCCCCCAACATGCCTACCTCAGAGCCCACGCACATGACTCACAATGTCCTGCCCTTCCCTGCCCCACCCCTCCCATGGTGAGCACCGGACTCCAGTTTTCATTCCTGGCTACTGGGAACTTTCCAGTCCCGTGGGAAGCACAGTGGGCATTTGTTCCTCAAAGCCATCCTCATCAATGGACCCTATAGAAAGCCCCTGTCAGTAAAGAGCTGGTTCCATTAACAACTCAGTTTTTCAGAGTCCAACAGCTTTCATTTGCTCACCAAATTTATACCCAAATTTGTTCTTGTAACTAAATGTTCTCTTGTATTCTCAGAAGTATTAGTTTTCACCTGTCACATGACCATAACAACCCCCAGGGAACTGGTCCTACTCTCAATAAAGATTGCTACTGTGTGTCTTGAGTGAGACCTGAGGATACATCACCCTCCACTTCACTGTCCATAAAATAGGGATCAGATTCATCCCTCCCAGCTCTGAATTGCTGGGACTCACCAACTTCCTTTTCTCACCTTTGTTTCTTTCTTCCAAGGCAGCAGTTTCCAGATTTTCCTTCTTTTACTAACAACAACACATAAAACACAATTCCCTCATACAAAATTGTAAATCACACTGTGGGGTACCACAGTTCTGATTCCATGAAGATGAATAGTTAACATTTGGCAGGCACTATGTGCCCTATACTATTCCAGCTGTGGTATACTCATTTAACCCCCCAAACAATGACGTGTTAGGTTTTGTTAATACAGAAGAAATTGACATGCAGAAGGCAGTACCTTCCCCAAGGTCACATGACTGCTCTGCTGGTGAGACAAGGATTTGACCCCAGACAATCTGGATTCCTACAAGCGCCTGACCCTGATTATTAGAAACTAAAGGAAAAAGTCAAGTATACTTTTTAAAAAGGAGAAGAACTTTTTGATGTGAACTTTAAAATGCTTTCCCTTCATATAACTGGATGCATTAAAGCCCCTTCTATGTGCCAGGCACTGTGGGTATGAAACAGTCGCAACCATCAGTGAGTTCAGGCAGATGAGAAAACAGAGGCTTAGAGAGTTCTGTCATCTGAGGTCACACTGCTGAACAGTGCTTGAATCTGGGATGCAAACCTAGATGTTTCTGACCCCCAATTAGATGCTGGGGTAGTTTTAATTTTGTCCTTGAAAATGAGAGGTATTGAACCCTGTAAGGTTGAAGAGGCACTAGCACATGTGTTTGTAGTGAGGTCACTTGCACAGTAAGGAGGGATTGAAAGAAGCAACAGGACAACAGACTTTATGTTCATCTAGGAGAGAAGTGAGGATTTAAACTAAAGGCGGTATCAGCGACTGAAGTGGAGGGAAAGGATTTGTGGTCATTTAGGAGATAGTGTAGGAAGATTGGTGTGGAAGAAAAGTAGGAGTAGGTGGCAAAAGCGGCAGCTAAGGCTTTAGTTTTGGGGACTGGGTAGATGGCAGTGCCTTTCTCCTAGACAGAAAATGCAGGAAGAGGAATAGGTTTGTGGAAGGAGATAGTTTTTGACTCAAAAAGGCTCATTAAAATGGCATTCTCTGGTTGAAACCTCTGTAGGCTAAATCCATTTTGTGACATCCCAACTTATGTTTTCAAAAATTACATAATAAATCAAACATTAAGAGTAATTGGGAAAATTTCCTTAAATTTATATATGTTAAGCATCTGACAGTTTTTGTGACATAGAGTCTCATTCCATTGTCTAGGCTAGAGTGCAGTGGCATCACAATAGCTTACTGTAACCTCAAATTTCTGGACTTAAGTGACCCACCTGCCCCAACCTCCTGAGTAGCGTAGACTACAGATATGTGCCAGAATATCCTGCTATTTTGTGTGTGTGTGTTTAGAGACAAGATCTTGTTATGTTGGTTTTGAACTCCTGGCCTCAAGCAATGTTCCCATCTAAGGCACCCAAATTGTTAGGGTTACAGGCATGAGCCACACCCGGTTGTATGTCATATTTTTAAGTGATTACTTTCACAGAATAACTTCATATCTATTGTTTTATCAAATGAGGTATTTTGTATAAAATAATGTTGTTAAATAAAAAACAATTTAAAATTGTGTTGTCATCAGAGCATATAGAAAGTGATTGAAGCCATGGGTATAGAAGCGATTACCATGAGAAGTTGTGTATAATAATGGGGGTTGGAAAGGAAAGAGACTTGGAGAATAGGCAAAGTTAAGAGGCATTAAGTGAAGCCTGCAAAACTGAGCAGTGAAACCTGATCAAGTGAGTCCCATCACAATGGGGACGACATCTGCTCTTCTCATTTCTGTAATGGCAGCACCTAGCACAGTGCTTGCTCAATAGGCACTCGATATGTAATACCCTAAAGAACACAGTCAAATGTCACTAGGAGGAGAGGAAGGTTACAGATGCCATTGCCTATGGCAATTCAGTGACTGGGGATGTGTGTGAGTGAGCTGGATGGCAGGCAATGGGGAAAGAAGTGAACTAGAGGTAAGAAAGTGAAGACAGAAACTGAGGGTTTGTTTTCCCAAACATTTGACTGAGAAGAGAGTTGTAGTATTAGTTAAAGGGAAATGTATGAGTAAGGAAGTTTCTTTTCAAGATAAAAAATTGAGCATAGTTTATGTGAAAGGGTAAGAGCCAAGGGTGAAATAAAATCTTAAAGTTAGAGGAGACTTGCCAGCGCATGGCTGTTATATTTTTACATGAGCATAAGCAGTTATCCTGATACACCTTTTGCTGACTTCTTTATACATTCATATTAAGTTTAAATACGTGATATCCAATGCAGTACACACTTCTTAAATCTTTTTTTAAACTGGATATTTTGGTTATCTGAAGCATTGGATGCATTTTATGTGATGGATAAAAATAGCAAAAAAGAAAGAATAAAGTTTCAGTGGTGTGCTCGTTCCAAATTAAGAAGATAGAACAAAAAGAAAGACATGTCAATGTTTCCCAAGAAACACATTTAAAATCCCAAGAAGCATTACTATCTTCACTTGATTTTTCTCTTCTTCCCTCAACAATGGAAAGCAGTGCTTTTTAAGTCGGATATAGTGTACCTGCTCTTTCCTGCAGGTGTGAGAAAACTGCAACTGCAATCACACAGGGCATGGTTCTGTGGGGGGTGAGTAACGTCACCTAAGGACCAAGACAGACACAGCTGAGTCCAGAGTTTGCCAAATAGGAAGTTGGTTTACACAGTTCAGTTTTCAACCAATGTTTTTATAGTACTGTGTATTGGCAGAAGTTTAAGTGGAAAGGTTTTATTTCTATTGTAAGTTAAGTTTTAAAAGTGTATTATCTAATACTTAAGCCCAACTAAAATATCATTATACCATGGGCATTACAGTCTTTATTTTTTTCTTTAGTCACTTTAATATCCATTCCTATGCTGTATCTGAAATAGCCTGTATAAATGACATATGGAAACATTATTTTCCATCTGATGTGTTATATGGTGTATATGCTATGTGTTCATTTAGTGTGCAAATTGAAAGTACAATAGATTTATCCACAGAGGTATTTCTACACAATGCCCCTACCTATCTGAAATTACATGCTTGCCCAAAACACTGTGTTTACCAAAATTTGTACAAATTCAGCATCTTGATTCTTTCTGAGAAGACAGGTGACTTTCTTTACATGAACATATGAACAAAAGTGATTCTATATCTGTATCTAGATACGGCATCTAAGAGTTTGCAGGTGATGATCTCCTTGCTGACCAAAAGCTGCTGGAGTGTAATAGAGTTTATGTGCTATCAAAAATACAATGCTCGTAAGAACTGATTTGTAGAGTCAACAAATCTGCATCCAAAGTTTTGATAGGCTCTCTATTGGAAAGAGAAAGAATTTCAAGTTAACAATATTCAACTTTATCATAGTTGATGAGTTAGTAAATTAAAAAAATAATTTTGTATGTATGACATAAAAATCTTTGTATAATGCACAAGTGCAATAACTTAAAGAGGTCTTAACTTTGCATTTATAAATTATAAATATCGTACATGTGTGTAATTTTTTCATGTATTCATTTGCAGTCTTTGTATTTAAAAGAAACATTTACTATTATGTTTGTATAATAGAACAGTAATCATTTATTATAACCTAGGCAAGTTGTAAATAAATTCATAATTCAAACACCCAAAAAAAAAATTAATGGCACAAGATCCCCAAGAAGGTAGAAGTGGATGCAATCCAAAGTAGGGAAACATTATCTTTGGACAAATACAAGAGTAAGGAGGGAGAAAAGACCCATGTGACTATAAAGTCATTCCTGGTAGAGGAGGGGTTTAGGAAGAGCTCTCTCACTGACCTTTATGTTTCTCTATTTTAATAGATTTCTACTTGGAAAACTACTCTGGGAAAAAGGGATTGATAAATAGAGAAGTCTACACTTCACAAGACCTCAATACACCTAAAAAAGAACTCAAACAGATAATATCTTTCCTCAAAGGTGGGTCAATGGAAAAGAAATTTCCACAAAAATCAAGGAGCTCAAGTATAAATAGATATATCATAAAAGTGGAAGATGGGACTAAGTTTACCCCAAATAGTTAAAAGAAGTAGCAACAACATCAGGAGAAGAGTAAAAAAAAATAAGAAAATTATATGTAATGGCAAAAAGTGAATATTTACAAACCTTATAAACACATACAAGACCACAAAAAGAGCCAGAAGCAGTGTTATCTTTTAAATACAACAGAATGAAAAAGTCAGGGAAGCAGGAATGATTAGTATTTATTCTTATTCTATTCTATTTGAAATATTTAAGTAAAGTTTAAAAACAAAAATCAGTGATATGTTGAAATGTGGAAGACCACAGTGGAATGGGAAAAGATTCAACAAAGTTCAGTCTCAGTAACTAATATCTAGTGTTAGTAAATGCTTAGGATTTAGTGCTGCATTCTGTGATAATATTAATAATAATGTCTGAAGTCCTTGGAATGTCATTACATACTATTTTGGATAGTTCTTGTAGACTTGAGATGATGCCTATTTTAAGTTACAAAATAGTGTCTGCATTTAACAATAAACACACACAAAAATACATATTACATGACCTGGAAAATTGAAGAATTTTAAACTGACTAAGCAGGAAGATATTGGGAAGCCTTTTTATAAAAATTGAGTTAAAAACATGTTGTTGGAATGGAATATTGGAGAGCATTAAGAAAATAAGCACCTATCCTATGACAGTGGCAAGTCTGGGAGAGCAAAGAGGAAGGAAAGAAGAGTAATGTGATTTGTATTAAACAAGTGTTTTCTTTTCCTTTCTGTCTTTGTTTTTTTTTTTTTTTTTTTGAGAGAGAGGCTCTCACTCTCTTGCCCAGGCTAGAGTGCAGTGGCATTATCATAGCTCATTACAGTGTCAAACTCTTGGGCTCAAGCAATCTTTTTGCCTCAGCCTCCCAAAAAACTGGGACTACAGGTATGGGACACCATACCCAGCTAATTTTTCTATTTTTTTTTTGGTAGATGCAGGGTCTCACTGTGTTATCCAGGCTGTTCTCAAACTCCTGGCCTTAAGCAATCCTCCCATGTCCACTCCCAGTGTATTACAGTTACAGGCACAAGACTCTGTGCCTGGCCTAAGCAAGAGTTTGATTCTTTGAAAGAAGCTGAGATCTTGTTTACATGGGTCTGGAGTAAACTCGTTCATTCATCCAGTAACCATTCAATACCTGAGCCCATAGCACATGTGACACACTTTTTAAGTGCTGGGGATGTTGTTTGACCAAGATCTGCAAGGTTTCTGTTCTCATGAAATTTATGTTCTAGTAAGAGAGTCAACAGACAGTGTTGCCCAACATCACCAGCTTTATGGGCCTAGGAACTCTATTGATCAGAAGCTATGTATCTCCTCAGCAAGGGGGAGGAAGGGATGAAGAAGGAAGATTTTTCAGAAGTCCACATAACACAGGGCTTACAAATCGTCAGCTTAAAGCTAAGATACATGGCCATACCTAGCTGTAAGTGAGGCTCAAAAAATAGAGTCACATAGCTAAGGTGACTATTGCACAAGTATGACAACTAGCACTCTGTGCCACAATCTGTAAGAAAATATCAGGGAAGTTTTAGCTTAAACCAAGAATAATCACAATAAAATTTCATTGCCAATTACAAACACATATAGAAAACATACAAGGAGTTTTTAATGATCTTTTCTTAAGCTAAGAGGACTAAAAAAGTGGAGAGAACCTTAAACTTCATTCTATAGAATGAAACTTTATGTCAGATGGAAGAAAGATTTTTATGGTGGCCAAGAGATCAGGATTATTGTGTGTGTGCTGTTACCAAATGAATTCCATTTTGTTATCATACTAGTTGTTTTAATACAATAGGATTTGTGTGTAAGTTATATGTACATTTTTTTTCTGGGCAGAGAGTCTATAGTTATTATCATATTCTCAAAGGCATCTGTTAACAAAAGTGTTTAAAATTACTGTTGTAACTGATTTGCTGTGGAGCAACTTGATTTCTCTCATTCCCAACTTCAAAAAAGCATAACCTAGTTTTTTCAGTAAATTGAGCATTTGATGGTGCTGGTACTTGTATTTTAATAAACTGCCTAATTTCTCTTCTAACTGTTTCTTTCCACTATTTAAATATTCTCCAGCCTTCTCTCTTCTCAGTGTGTGGATTTGTTGCTGCCAAGTGAGTCAGTTGAGATGAGAATACTAATTTATTTGAAATGATGCTCCGAAAAATACATCAAAAGGGTGTCAGTTTGCCATATCACAAGGGCAGATTCTGCTCATTGGACAGGTCAGTTCTGGCCCCAAATGTCCACTGTGATTTCAGTTCCAAACAGGGCATTTTGTGAGGCAAGTTCAAGGAAGGAACTGCAGTTTTAAGAGAGACTGGGAGCTTCTTTTTTGACTTTCTGGCCCTTTACTGTTCTCTGCTTTATAATGGTTTATTTGCTTCCAGTTCCATTTTTCTAGGTGCTGTAGGAAATCTAAAAATTTTCTCAACCCACTGCTAGTATGGAGTCCATCCTGAATTACTTCTAGAATTTTTCTGTCAGAAGAGATTAGGAAAGCAATCATGATGGATGTAGGGCCAAGACAACTTGTTTGAAGAGACAGGTTTGGTCAGGTGTGGTGGCTCATGCCTATAATCCCAGCATTTTGGGGGGCTGAGGATGGAGGGTTGCTTGAGGCCAGGAGTTTGACACCAGCCTGGGTAATATAATGAAACCCAACTCTACAAAAAAGAAAAAAATTTAGCTGGGCATAGTGGCACATGTCTGTAGTCCCAGCTACTTGGGAGGAAGAGACAGAGGATCACTTGAGCCCAGGAATTTGAGGCTGCAGTGAGCTATGACTATGCCACTGCACTGCAGCCAGAGTGACAGAGTGAGACCTTGTCTCTAACAATAAAGAGACAATTGTGTACAGAAAGAACACCAAAAAAATAAAAACTCACCAACTTAGATTACATTTTATTGGGACTGGGGCTTCAGCTCCTCAGCTGAGCAGATTTGGCTTCTGTAGGGTGCTCATGTGATGAACCTGGGTTGCGTAATGCCACACACCACACAAGCTGTTTCTCTCCAGTAGCTCCACACAAATGAAAGAGAATACTTCTATAAAAAATTCTGATTTTGTAATCAATATAACCAATGCTTTTCCCAGGAGAGGTAAAGAACAACTTGGAGACCACAAGAGCAACTGAAGCCATGGTGTCCAAACCAGGCTTGCCCTCATCTTGGCTGCCTTAGCATTAGCTCAAAAATCCAAAGAATTGGAACTTCAGTAGTTGCTCAGCTTGGCCATCTGATAAACCTCTACTTATTCTTTGAGCCTTATCACAAGCAGAGCCTCCTCTGCAATGCTTCTCTGATTCCTGCAAGGCTGTGAGGTTCTATATCTTCAATGCAATCAGTTCCTGCTTCAAACTCTTACTAAGAGCAACATTTATCACATTATATGGTAACTTTTTACTTGTCTCACACCCCCATAAAAGTAGGTACTCCCTTAGGACAGAGCTATTGCGTTTATTTTTTTGTATCCCCTACACTAAGTATAGTGTCTAGCTTGTTGTAGCAGTCTTAATACATTCTTCTTGAGTAAATGAATAAACAAGTTGAATTGAGAGTACCAACAATCACAATTTTTCAACAGTTTACAATGATTCCTTATTTTTCAGTATTTTCTACTTTCATTTATGCCTCTGCTTCTGCTTTCTATTCTTCTGTAGCATTTTTGTTTTATTAAAACAACCACCATTTTGTAATGGTGATGAGTTTGGGTCAGGAAATTAGGCCACAGTAGGGACTGTTCACCCCTCGCCAGGATGACTGGGGCCTCAGCTGGAGTGGATCTGGTGATTGGCCCTGGCTGAGACTGCCCACCTGCGGCCTTATGTCTAGAGCGTCAGTTCTAGCTGTCAGCTGGGTTTTTCTTCTCTTCTCCTTATCACATTGCCTGAGACTGGAAGTCCCCGATGACTTGCATGTCAGGCACCTAGCCACTGAAGGCTGGCATATCTAGAACTGGTCAGACATCCTTCATAGCATAGTGGTCTCAGACTAGTCAGAACACGGCAGTATAATACCCAATGTGTTTCACTTCTCTAGTGAACCCATCAATCTAAAAACATGGGGAGGTAGGGAAGGTGTGGTGAGCAGCATTCCTTCAACTGAAGGAAAAAAACTCAAAACCTCAAAACCAGTTTCATCCCTGTTATGAAGTGTAACCAGATCATCACCTTATAATGGGTTAAGCTAACACTACTGTAATCAAATCTAAGTCTTATGCACTATCTGACATCAAAAGAACCCTTTTCCCCCTTGGCCTCTGGGTTTTTTAGAAAGTAGAAAGAATGCAAATTTCTGCAGATGCTTCCAGAAACAAATTTGCCACAAGTTAAATCTATTTTCTGATGTCCACTTATATTTTTAATATACATAGTCATATATAATATATTCAACTTACTTTTTTTAAAAAATGACACACACATTAATCAAACTACGAAGAGTAATGAAAGGATGGCCTTGTTAGTGAAACAACAGAAAAAAATATTTAACCCATAGTAAGGGCTATAAAAAATCATACGAGCACTTGTACACACTCATGCTTTCTTTCTCTCTCTCTCTCTCTCTCCTCTCTCCTCTCTCCTTTCTGACAGGAACACCATGGGGTTCCATCTTCACAACATCTGAAATGATCCAAGCAGGTAGAAAGGAAATATAAATCTTTCTCTTTACATTCGCCAGCTCACTGCCTTTTAGAATGTGTTTTCTTATAGCCTCAAGGAGTTCCTGAGTGGACAGCAGATGTGCTAGGCACAGGCCTCAGTTTCTGCCCTAAACTATATCTCAAGGGCAGAATCAATGACAAGATCACAATCAAGCAATAAATCTGTCTCCAAAGGAAAGATGGCCACTTCTCTAATCTGCCTGCCACTAAGTAAAGAGAAGCAGCAGATGCAGCAATTCATAGTACCCTGTTAATTTGTCTACAGCAATAAATCATCTTCACTCTCTTTACAACTCCTAAGTAAAAAGTCTGAGTAACTGGTCTTCTATGCCAACACACTCTCCCTCTTCCTCTTTCATGTTGGCCCTTTTTCCTGTCTGGAAAAAGTAAAATAAACTTTTTTCCTCTTTCTGTCTTAAACTTTGGAGAAATCTTTCTTAAGACCCAAATTCACTAGCTCACACTCTAACAAGTAATATGGAAAATTTCCAAAATTCACACACCTAGAACATCACATTTTTCTAGGGATCACTTTGACAGAGCAACTTAGAATCTATGATTTCAGCAAATGAAGAGTCTTATGTAAAATGAAACCATTACATAAAATAGGATTTTAAATGTGATTTTCATTGTTACTTTTAATTAGCAACTGCCATGTGGATGTGTACTTTGAGTTGCTTTACATGCATAAACTATAAAACCCACAAAACCCCCAGGATATGGTAATATGAATATCTCTCAGGAAGCCCTCCACTGAGATGAAAGACCTGCCTAACCCCACCATGTCAGGATTGTTCTTTCTCTAAGGAAGTAGATTGAATAAAAGGACTGTTTGCTAATGCTAATTTTTTTTTGAAGCAAAACATGCCAAGGTATGTGTGTCTTTCCCCAGAAGTGTCTGGGGAAAAGTCTGCAACATCTGCCAACTCTGCTTAGTGCTCTTTTCGGTAGGAATCATGCTTTGCTGGCATTTTATGTTTCTATATGAGAATACAGAGAAACCTTTCTCTCAGGGTCCTTAATGAGGTAAGAGAGCTGTAAGTGGGTAGCAACTGTGATTAGGTGTCTGTACAGGGGAAAGGAATAAACAGGGTCATAGGAATACATTACTTACTGACATCCTAACAAGGCCTTGACTGAAGGCCAAACAATCACAGAGTGAGCAATGCTGCTTCTGAGTCTTAAGATAATTTGGACAATTAATTATAATTAAAAAGCATTTAATAAGGATTTATATAACTAATGGTCAACTGCCTTCAGGCAGTGGGCTAGAAGTCGTGCTTTGCTGACCATACTGGTACCTGAGGCAAAGGAAAAATAAGTAATATTTATCCAGTCTTTATTAAAATTGTTGATTCTTGTTCATACTTTTTATTTTGATTTTTCACATCATTTTTATTTATAAAAATATTGCATCAACATATAAATTATGATTACTGAGTGTTTTTGGTGACCCTTAAATTTGGTGCCTGTGGCAAGTGGCTCGTTATCTCACCTTAGTCCAGGCCCTGTGTCCAGTCAATGTGAGGGGTATTTGGATATTGCTTGGCCTGCCTTTGAAAGAGAATAAAGGGGGAACAAAACCTGGGACATATCTCTGAACCTTGGCGTCTTGACATTTCCAAATCAATGTGATCAAAAGAATGAAATTCCAGGATGGTCCAGAGACTGGAGACAGCCCCATGTCCTGTGAGTACCAATATTACACCATTTTACAGATGAAATACTAGGACAGTATGAGTGACAGACATGCCTGGGAACAAAAATCTAGAAAGTGTCAAGTGAGAGCTTGAACCCAGACTAGATATATTCCATAGGCCATGTTTCCAGCCACCGGGCTTCAAGAGATTGACTACTCACTGTGCTTCCCATTACTCCCCACTGAAAAAGAAACATATGGCATGGCATGGCAGATCATAAATGTAATGTTATCACTTTATGAGGCCAAGGTGGGAGGATCACTTGAGGCTAGGAGTTCAAACTAGCCTGAGCAACATAGAAAGACCCTGACTCTACAAAGTATGGAAAAGAATATCCAGATATGGTGGCACGTGCCTTTAGTCCCAGCTACTTGGGAGGCTGAGGCAGGAGGATTGCTTGAGCCTAGGAGTTCAAGTTTGCAGTGAGTTATTATGAGGCCACTGCTCTCTAACTCAGGCAACAGAGTGAGACCTTGTCTCAAAAGAAAAAAAAAATATTTTTTTCTTAACAGTCAATTAAAGCTATGAGAAAAAATCTAAGTGTTAATAATTTTTATTACATTTTGCCTCTTACAGAAGTAACATATATTCACTGTAGAGAAGTTAGAAAAGAAACATAAACAGGAGAAAAATAAATCATAATCACATTCCAAAAGCTACTTACTATTAGCATTTTGTTGCATCTTTCTCTGTTTTATTTTAATAAAAATAAATTATTTGTACATAATTTTAAAATGAAACTATGCTACCTATGAGTTTTTTTGTAAGTTGCTTTCTTCACTTAACACTATACCTTGAACATCTTTCTCTGCCATTGCTTTTTTTTTTTTTACAGAGTAATTTGCAATGGCTTGATAGTATGCATCACTAATTCATGAATATTTTTGTGTCTCCAGGCAGGGAGCTAGCCACAGGAGATACATCAGTTAACAAAATAAAGAATTTGGCCCTTTGGAGTTGATGTTTAAGTAGAGAGACTTTAAAAAACTAAATTAATAAATGTGTCAGTTATTAGGGGCACTATTTTCTAAGGAATGGTTGGGGAGATAGGGGGATGTTATGAGCTAACTTGCACAACCCCAAAAATTCATATATTGAATTCCTAACTCCCAGTACCTCAGAATGTTACCATATTAGGAGATAGGGTCTTGACAGAGGTAATAAATTTAAAATGAGATCATTAGGGTGTGCCATAATTCAATATGGGAGGTAGTCTTAGAATAAGAGTAAATTTGGACACAAGCACATAGGGGGAAGATCACAAGAAGACATGGGAGAGGATGCCATCTACAAGCCAGGGACAGAGGCCTGGAGCAGATCCTTCCCTGATGGTCCCTAAGGAAACCAATCCTGCTGGAACCTTGATCTTGGGCTTCCGGTATCCAGAACAATTCAGGATGCCAAGCATCTGGGGTATGGGTGTGGGGAGCCTGCCAGCAGGTAAGTCTCTGGGTGAGCACCAGTCCCCAGCCCCTGGAATACATGGCATGCCTGGCTCCAGACCACAGACAGCTTCCCGCTCCCCAACCCCACCCTCGGAACCTCTGACCACCCCCCTTGCTCCCATTGGAATGCCAGACCTTCCCTCCACACCACCCAGGCACCTGAAATTCTACACCACTCCACCTGGGAACCCCACACCTGCTGTCCCATCCCCACATCTGTCCTCAATCCCAGACCGGCCCTCCCCAGCCTGAGACCTGTGCCCCCAGCCTCAAAACTGCCATATTCTTCCAGGCCCTTGCTCTGATCTCTCTGATGGAGGCATTTCAGGCACCGGGGCTGCAAGAGGGAAGAGCTAGGGCAGGAAAGTCCCTGCTCTCTTGGTGTGGAGGCCTCCAGCTGGGAGAGAGAACCCTGTCCTCTGACTCCCTGAAGCCACAAGCCCACTCACCTTCTTCAGCCTTTGCTGCTTCATCTAGGGTTCCTGGGGGTTCCTCTACAGGGTGGCCACCTGCTAGGGTCAGGGACAAGGTCAGTGAGACCATCCTCCCCTCACCAAGTTACAACGCAGCCCCCCTGGCTTTGGGCCCTGGATACCTGGCCTGAGTCAGCTGGTGCAATGCTATGATCACTCCATGAGCTCTCATTCTAGATGCACTCCCAACTGCAACATTCACTCACTGTGTCACCTTGGGCATGCAGCCTGGCCGCCCTGAGACAGTTCCTCATCTGGAGAGTGGCATGGGAACCACACTTACCTCACAGGGTCTCCTGAGGACTCAGTGTCATGTAGCTGTCGTCATTGTTCTCACCACCATCCCTCTGAGGAAGAGCCAGGCACAAGCACCCTCACATTCCTGTCCTCCCTTGAATCTCATAATGACGCTGTGAGCCATGCACAACAGGCTCATCACCCCTACATTTCCCAGATGAGGAAACAGAGACCCAAGGAGGGCAGTGACTTGCCCAGGGCCCCCTAGGAAAGGCTGGTTCCTCCCTCTACCTGAGGGCCCTGTCCCAGCTGCCTGCAACCCACACCCAGCACCACCACTGACCAGGGTCCCACCTGTGGGCTCTCTATCTTGTCCATGTCCCCAACCAGGACCATCCATGGTAGGAGGGGTACCTGGTGCCTTGGGAGGCCTGGCTGACTGGCTCCCATCTGCCCCAGGCCCACTGTAATCTTTGACCCACAAGCTGCATTTGAGGACACACCAACAGCTTCATGACCTTACTGAGGAAAGTTTACACAGAACTGCTTCTCCATCCATTTAGGAAATAGTCACCCAAGGTGCCATGCCTGACTGATAAAGCAGGGTCTGCCTAAGGTGCTGGGTGGGACAGTTTTCTTCCTCATTTACATGGAAGATTCTGAGGTCTGGTCAGGAAGCATCCACTGGGAATTCATGAGTCCCCTGGTTCCTTCTCAGAAGCCACCTGTAACTCATGCCCCTGCTAACTGGGTAGTGCACTGAGAATCCTATGACTGTGATTCTGACACTGATGAGCAGTGTCTGTAAAGGGCATAGCGAAGACCCACAGAAAACACATGTCTGTCCCACCTATGCCTATAGGGACACAAAGCTGGGCAGCCCATCTGCCCCCCTGGCCTGTGAACCTTCTCTGCTATCCCCACATCTGGTGTAGGCAGAGAGCCCCTCCCCATGAAGGTGCGGTGCAGACAGGAGCAGCAGGGGCCTGGTTCCTGAGGAATGGCTGCGCTAGTTTGGGGAAGGAAGGAAGCCTGACCTGCCATCCACCCAATAGCCTGGAGGAAGCTCCATCAGCATATGGACCAGTGTGGGAGCCAGAGCCCTGCTAACACCACAGCTCATGCCCTGCTGAACAGCACAGCTGCTACCACCACACCCCATGACCAGGGCCTTCTGCCCCCAGCCCACCTGTCCATGGACACACACATCTCTCTTCCGTTAGTTCAGACTAGACATGACTGGAATTTTTCAAGTAAGCTGTCAGTGAGAAATGTTTTTTAAAAGCCATACCTGGCCCAGTACCTCTTCCTACCTCACCCTTTTCTCCACCCACAGCACTTGCCCCACCTCCCAGCCTTCGTGTTACTTTCATGAGCAGATTCTTGCTCAGTGTGTTGACTTTCCTAAGATTTTTATATTTTCTGGAGAATTTTATGTGGAGAGGGGAAAGAAGGAAGGACGAGTTCATCTGGGACTCTGGGTGACTCTGAACTCCGAGCTGGGCTGTCCTGTGCCCATGTGACTCTCTCCTCCTCCCCAGGAGCTGTTCAGGAAGGTGGTGCCCTATGGATGCCTGGGCTCCATCTGGAGCCAGTGGAACAAGAAGGACAAGGAGCACCTGGCACCCACCATCCGTGCCACCCTCACCCACTTCTATAGTATGGTCAACTGTGTCATCACCATCTGTCTTAGGGACCACAGTATGATGGGCCTGGGCCAGGACAGGGCCAGAGTAGTGGGGAATTGGGTCAGGATGGCCAGGGTAAGCCATGAAAGGGGCCAGGGAATTCCATCTCTGGAGATGAGGGAACTGCCCCTTCTCCTTGATCATCTCTCAGGATTGTACAGTTCATAGGCCCTTCCTGTAAGGGGCATACTGGCCTTGACACCCATGGCCCAGTGCTGGATGCTCATTTCCTCCCTGGGTTCCTTCCTTGGGTGGAAGTAAAATCCTCCTCCCTGTGACTGTTGCTCATGGGGTCCCAGGTGTGCCCTCCTGTGGCTCCCTGGGCCTCTGTCTGATCCAGGATGGGAGATGTCAGCAGAGGGGACTGAAGGTGGAGCAGGCAGGGCTCCAAGTCCCCCTCCCCATGCTTTATTTTCTTCTCTCCCCAAGAGCATCTCATTTGTGGAACTTCTCCTCAGCCCACTCCATCCTCTCTGTTCTGGAGAGCACCCTGATATATCATCTCAAGAAGACTTGGGGACAGGTTTACAGGTGGATAGCACTCTCTCCACAGGAGCACGAGGGTGGACCAGGGACCTCCCACCAGTCTGGCCATTCCCGTCAATGACCCTAGGTGGCGACAGAAAGCCAGGGACACTGGAGGCAGGGTTGCCCTGATGGGGCAGATCTCTAAGTTCCCCCATGGACCTTAGGCCAGGATTTTCAACTCAGCACTTAGTTTTGTTAACTACCAGGCATGGGCTGTTGCCAACTGGAGACATTCAAATGTGTACTACACAGGAAATGGAACTTCTTGCCCAACTCACATCTGAACTGTATAAACAGCTGCTCAGTTGCAATGGGGCTGGAGCCCAGGGGACCAGCATGACAGCTCCTTCCCCAGTGCTGTGGAGCCCTTGAGACTCAGAGGAATCCAGTGAAAATGCTCACCCAGGCAGTTTGGTATTTTTGAAGTTCTTAAATAAAAAGAATTTGAACATACACACCTCCCCTTTGTTCCCAAATTTATGCTCCTTTCTTTTCCCTCTCCACAGAAAAAGCTCCAGAAATTTTTAAAACCTCCTAAAGACAGACAACATGCTGAGCCAGGATCTACTCATCAAGGTAAATGGAGGCTGGGAGATGGGGGAGCAAGTGTTTGGGGGGCAGAGAAAAGGGTGAGGTGGGAAGGGTTACTGAATCATTTTTTTTTTTACTTTCTCACCAAAAGTTTACTTAAAAATTCCAGTCACCAGTCATGTCTAGGCTGGACTACCAGGAAGAGAGAGGTTTTGGGCAGGTGGGATGTGGGGGCAGGAGGCCCTGGTCATGGTTACAGCTCTATTTCTCCCAGACATCAAATTAGTGAGGGTTTTAATTTTTACTGCTTTTAATATGGAACCCCTCCAGCTCCTCTGAATGCTGTGAACTGTCTTAATTCTGAAGGACAAATAGGACTCGTGACTGAGTGTACTTCAGGTGTCCCTGTGTCACAACTGCATTTTTTGAGGGGCCTTGGGAGGAGGAGGGGCAGTGAAGGTGACAGTTGGAAGTATTCACTGTTTGGGTGAATTCTCTGCTCCCCATGGTTTCTTTCCCCTGCGGTGAAAGTGCTCAGATGACCTTAACTTCAAGGCCTTAAAAATATTTGAAACACATACAAGGTCTTCAAGGGGACTTGCCGAAAATACATACAGAACTCCTGCAAATCAGCAAGACAGGCAACATAGTAGAAAATAATCTAGAGCTAGGAATCGGCACTTCGTAAGTCAAAAAGGCTACACAAATCACTAATACATATGTAATGACCCTGGGATTCCTCACTCCCTTTGTCTGCACCCACCATGGTTCTCATCCATGTCACCACCAAGAAAGGCTCTGCTCCCAGTGAGACTGCTAAGCCTGGGAACACAGGAAAGGTGGGGAAATCATGGACTTGATGTAACTGTGTTTGAACACAAAGCACTGTAAAGGGTTTGTGCCCTGATTCTGGGTTTCTCAGTTTTTACTGAGTTTTTTGCCAATAACCTTTTATTGGGATTTAGCTTCCCTGTTTGTCTAATGGAAGAATGAAACTGAATCAGAATTGGGACTTTGTATTTAACTCATAAATACTATTGAATCTAGCCAGCACACTGCTTATCTCTCTCTCTCTCTCTCTCTCTCTCTCTTTCTCTAACAGAATTGCCTGTCAATATTTAATGGGACCTGATTAAATTAAAAACCTTCTGCACGGCCAAAGAAACAGTCACGAGAGTAAACAGCCTACAGAATGGGAAAAAATTTTCGCATGCTGCACATCAGATAAAGGACTGATAAGAAAAAATCTAACAATCCTATCAAAAAGTGGGCAAAGGACATGAATAGAAATTTTTCAAAAGAAGATATAAGAATGGCTAACAAACATATGAAAAAATGTTCAACATCTCTAATCATCAGGGAAATGCAAATCAAAACCACAGTGAGATATCACTTAACTCCAGTGAGAATGGCCTTTATCAAAAAAAAACAAAACAATACATGTTGGTGTGGATGCGGAGAGACAGAAACACTCATACACTGCTGGTGGGACTGCAAAATAGTGCAACCTCTGTGGAAAGCAATATGGAGATACCTTAAACAGATTCAAGTAGACCTACCATTCAATCCAGCAATCCCATTATTGGGCATCTACCCAAAAGAACAGAAGACATTCTATGACAAAGATACCTGCACCCGAATGTTTATATCAGCACAATTCACAATTGCAAAGATGTGGAAACAACCCAAATGCTCATCACTACATGAGTGGATTAGTAAAATGTGGTATATGTATACCATGGAGTATTACTCAGCTATAAGAAATAATGGTGATATAGAATCTCGTTTGTTCCCCTGGAGAGACTTGAAACCCATTCTATTAAGTGAAATATCCAAAGAATGGAAAAATAAGCACCACATGTACTCACCAGCAAATTGGTTTCCCTGATCATCACATAAGTGCACATTTTGCAATAACACTAACTGGGAATCAGACAGATGTGGGGGGGGAGGGGGAGGGGATGGGTGTATACCTACATAATAGTGCGATGCACACAGTCTGAGGAATGGACACGCTTGAAGATCTGACTCGGGTGATGGGGGGCCATGGGCAATATACATAACCTGAACTTTTGTACCCCATAATAAGCTGAAATTAAAAAAAATTAGCTTCTCTTGAAAGATTAGATGATTGGCCCCATTTCCACATTAAAACAATTTTCTGGAACTGAGTAGGAGGCAGTGTTCATTAGGCTGGATCACAATCTTTGCCCAAATGATATCCCTGTTGCTTCCCTCAGCGTGCACCTCAGTGTGGAGGGGACAGAGACAGTGACCATCCCATATGTTCCTCTTCCTGGGCACTTCCCAGGCCTCTTCTGATTTATTTTGGGACGGTGTGATGAAGTTCTTTCCAAAGGGAATGCAAGGCAGTGAAGGGACGGTATGAATTCTCCATACAGTTCTTCCATCTGTGTGGTTGGAAGCCGAAAAGCTCTGAGAGGGCAGAATCAGAAGAAGGAACCAGCAAAAACCCCCAAGTTTTCACTGAAAGAGAGATGCCAAGAAAATATCTCTGACTTATGTGGGCCTAAAATATAATCAAGACACAAAGCTTTCTTGTATAAAGCCATGGATATTTGATAGTTATATGTTACCATGGTATAGCCTTCCTGTACTGAATAATGGAATGAATAATAATACTATTAGCAAATATCTATTGAGTGCTTCTGGTATTGAATGCTTAGGTATTGGATTAAATGCTCTCTATATAATACCGAAGTCTTCATAATAATTTAATTAGATACTGCTATTTTAACCACGTTAAAGGTGAGGTTTAGAGAGGTTAAGTCATGTCCATGATATGTGATTGAGCTATGAATTTTGATGCCAAAACTGTCAGTAATCTCTTTTCTTTCATCTATTCTATATTGCCTCTCTGAACCTTTCTTCATCGGTAAAAAGTGAATAATTGTGTCAACTTTAAGGTCAGATATTAATTGCCTAAAAAGACAGTTTGGATTTATTTTAAATTATTTGGATCAGTTTGAGGTTATGTGGAGAAATTTGCAATGGTTTAATGTACATAAACCAGTCTGTACCAGACTCATACAGTGAGAATAATTTTGAGCTGGATTCTGCTGATATAGGCAATATGGAACACCTTTGTACTTTTTTTTAAAGTTTAGATTACATAAATTCTTATTTTTAATTTTTATTTTTTTTATTTCAGCATATTATGGGGGTACAAAAGTTTAGGTTACATATATTGCCCTTGTCCCCTCACCCAGAATCAGAGCCTCAAGCATGTCCATCCCCTAGATGGTGCCCATTGCACTCATTATGTAGGTATACACCCATCCCCTCCCCTCCCCCCACATCTGCCTGACACCCAATTAGTGTTATTCCCAAATGTGCTCTTAGGTGATGATCAGTGAAACCAATTTGATGGTGAGGACATGTGGTGCTTATTTTTCCATTCTTGGGATACTTCACTTAGTAAAATGGGTTCCAGCTCTTTCCAGGAAAATACAAGAGGTGCTATATAGCCACTGATTTTTGTGGCCGAGTAGTACTCCATGGTATACATATACAACATTTTATTAATCCACTAATGTATTGATGGTCACTTGAGATGTTCCCACAACTTTGCAATTGTGAATTGTGCTGCTATAAACATTCGAGTGCAGATGTCTTTTTTATGGCATGTCTGTTGTTCTTTTGGGTAGATGCAGAAATGTAATTCACCACATACATAGAAGCAAAAACAGAGACCATATTATCCTCTCAATAGATGCAGAAAAAGCACTGGGTAAAATTCAACACCCTTTTATAATAGGAACGCTTAACAAAATAGGCATAGATGGGGCCTACCTAAAAATGATGCAGACCATATATGACAAACACACAGCTGGCATTATATTGAATAGGGAAAAATTGAAAGCATTCCTACTTAGAACTGGAACCAGACAAGGTTGCCCACAGTCCCCAGTGCTATCCACCATAGTGCTGGAAGTCCTTGTCAGAGCAATCAGGACAGAGAACAGAACCAAGGGTGTCCAAATGGGGACAGAAGAGAACAAACTCTCACTCTTTGCTGAGGATATTATATTATATCTAGAAAACTCCAAGGACTCAACAAAAAGACTCCTGGAATTGATAAATGAATTCAGTAAAGTCTCAGGATACAAAATCTATACACACAAATCAGAGGCACTCATATATGCCAATAACAGTCAAACTGAGAAACAAATCAAAGACTCAATAACCTTCACAATAGCAACAAAGAAAATAAAGTACCTAGGAATATATTTAACTAAGGAGGTAGAAGACTTCTACAGGGAGAACTATGAAACACTGAGGAAAGACATAGCAGAGCACGTAAACAGGTGGAAAACCATACTATGCTCATGGATCAGAACAATCAACATTTTTTAAATGTCTATACTACCCAAAGGAATCTACAGATTGAATGTAATCCCTATTAAGTTGCCAACATCATTTTTCACATATATATAAAAAATAATTTTACACTCCTTATGGAACCAGAGAAGACCCCATTTAGCAAAAGCAATTTTAGGCAATAAGAAAAAAATGGGAGGTATTAATTTACCAGAATTCAAACTATACTACAAGACTGTGGTTATTAAATCAGCTTGGTGTTGGCACAAGAACAGGGACATAGACCAGGGGAACAGAACTGACAATCCAGATATAAAACCATCCTCATATAGCCATCTAAACTTTGACAAAGCAGACAAAAACATACACTGGGGAAAAGAATCGTTATTCAATAAATGGTGCTGTGAAAACTGGATAGCCACATGTAGAAGACTGAAACAGGACCCACACCTTTCACCTCTCACAAAAATCAACTGATGGTGAGTAACAGACTTAAACCTAAGGTGTGAAACTATTAGAATTCTAGAAGAAAATATTGTAAAAATTCTTATAGTCATTGGTGTAGGCAAAGAATTTATGAAGAAGACCCCAAAAGGAATTACACAACCAATGAAAATAAATCACACCTAGTCAAATTAAAAAGCTTCTGCACAGCCTGAGGAACTCTCATGAGAGCAAACAGACAACCTGCAGAATGGGAGAAAATTTTTGCATCCTACACATCGGATAAAGGGCTGATAACTAGAATCTATTTACAACTCAGGAAAATGAGCAAGAAAAAAATCAAACAACCCTATCAAAATGTGGGCAAAGGACATCAACAGAATCTTTTCAAATGAAGACAGAACAATGGCCAACAAGCATATGAAAAAATGCTCAACATCTCAAACCATCAGGGAAATGCAAATCAAAACCACACTGAAATATCACTTATCTCCAGTGAGAATGTCCTTTATCAAAAAGTCCCAAAAAGATAAATGTTGGTGTGGATGCAGAGAGATAGGAACACTCATACACTGCTGGTGGGACTGCAAACTAGTGAAACCTCTGTGGAAAACACTATGGAGATAACTTAAAAAGATAAAAGAAGATCTACCATTCCATCCAGCAATCCCATTACTGGGCATCTACCCAAAAGAACAAAAGACATTCTATAACAAAGACACCTGCATTTGAATGTTTATATCAGCACAATTCACAATTGCAAAGATGTGGAAACAACCCAAGTGCCCATCCACCCATGAGAGGATTAATAAAATGTCATATATGTATACCATGGAGTACTACTCAGGTATAAGAAACAATGGTGTATAGCACCTCTTGTATTTTCCTGGATAGAGCCTATATCCAATCTACTATGTGAACTATCCCAAGAATGGAAAAATAAGCACCACATGTACTCACCATCAGATTGGTTTCACTGATCATCACCTAAGGGCACATGTAGGAATAACATTAAGTGGGTGTCGGGCAAATGTGGGGGAGGAGGGGATGGGTGTATACATACATAATGAGTGCGATGCGCACTGTCTAGGGGATGGACACGGTTGAAGCTCTGATTCGGGGGCGGGGGGCAAGGGCAATATATGTAACCTAAACTTTTGTACTGCCATAATATGCTGAAATATAAAAAAGATTGCATATTCTACTGTTGCTCTGTGGAGTGTTCTCTAAACATCTGTCAAGTCTAATTGCTTTATACTATTTTCATATTCTCTTTTTTCTTATTAATAATTTGACTGGCTTTATTATAATTGAAAGAGAAATATGGAACTATCCTACTATTAGTATATGGCTGTCTATTTCTTAAATTCTGTCAATGGTTTCATTATATATTTGGGAAACTTGATATTAGAAAAACTATATATAATATATATGTATTATTTTCATAGGTTCCCAGTGAATGACTCTTTTATTATTTAATGTCCTTCGTTGTCTCTTGTGACAATTTTGACTTGAATTTTATTTTATAAAATATAACATTCTCACTTAAAATGTAATGTGCCTAAGATAATTTTGACCTCTATTTTTCTCATATGGTTAACATTTTCTTGGTATGTCTTTTTGTATCTTGCCAACTGTAGTCTATTGTTTTCAGTAGATATAAAGATACATCTCTTGTAGACAGAATATAGTTTTTAATCCCTGTATTCAATTTTGTCTTGGCTGGGAATGCTAGTGCATAAATATTTACATAATGTTCACAAAGGGAAGGACTTACTATTTCCCTAGGATTAATTGTTTTATTTAACTATTATCACTATTTTGTCTTTCTTTCCCTCTCCTTTTGTCCTGCTTTGTGTCCCATTGCTTTTTAATGATATGCTTTGGTTATTTTTTCACTTTCTTTCATGTATCTGTATAAATATTTTCTTTATGTTTAATCTGAGAATAACCTATAAGTTTTGAAGATACAGCATATGTTAAACTGGTAACAACTTAACTTCAGTTGAATACCAAAATTCTTTCTCTTTACATCTGCCCATAACTTTATGTCACTAATGTCAATAATTATATATTTTATATTGTATATCTATTAACAGATGGAAATGATTATTTTATGATTTTTCTTTTAAATTTCATACATAATTAAATTGTTTTACGTACCATCATTTTAATACTACAGGATTTTATTTTTGACATGCACATATCTTTCCCAGGGAGTTACATATTTGTCATAGAAGATAGAAACCAGTCTTTGCAAAGACCCCAAGAAGAAGATGTTTGGACATATGTGCCAATAGATTGATTCCCTTTTGAAAGAGAATCCAGGAGATGAGATTTTTAAACAGACATTATGCTGTATCAGGGAGGAGTAAGAGCTTTGGTGGGGAAACGTAACAAAGTTTCATTGCACTTCTATGAGGTTCTTGGCGGTGTGCTTATCTGGGGTGCTATAAACTATTAACCAATTATCAGTTCTCAGAAAGTCTTTTCTATAAGTATATTTTTAAGTTTATACATCTATAATGAAAGTAAGACCTGTCGTATTCTACTGTACTTTCTTGCTAGACTGGTTGGTATAATTTTATATATTCAATTTGTGAAGTATATTCACCTCAGTCTAGTCAGTGAGATAATTTGTTATTTTCATTTCTTTCAAAACTGCCTTCCCATTACACCCAAGACCTTTTCCCAGAGCAGGCCATAAAAGATTCATCGCAAAAACTAATAATGAGAATATATGGAAGATGTGGCCTTCAACCATTATACTTAAGGAAAGACAGGGAAAGTGTGAGTGAGTGTAAGAGGCAAAAATATGTTATGATGGACTTACCCAATGTTTGTCAACTACCCATAGGCAAATTTTTCCATGTAACAAATATATGACAGTCTTTTGTAAATCTTAAAATCTAAATAGACATAAGGTAAGACATATTGTAGAGATAAATTTCAAATGTAACGAATGTGGCAAAACTTTAACCACAGTTCAAGCCTTTCTATACATAAGAGAAGTCATACTTTAGAGAAACCCTACAAATGTGAAGAATGTGGGCCGGACTTTACCCGGTTCTCACACCTTGCTCAACATAAAGGAATTCATACTGGAAAGAAACCATACAAATGTGAAGAATGTGGCAAAGCCTTTTGCCAGTGCTCAGTCCATACTAGACATAAGAGAATCCATGCTGGGGAGAAACCCTACAAATATGAAGAATGTGGCTAAGCTTTTAACTGGTGCTCAAACCTTAATAGACATAGGAGAATTCATACTGGAGAGAAACAATACAAAGGAGAAGACTGTAGTAAAGCCTTTACCTGGTACATACACCTTACTCTACATAAAAGAATTCATACGAGGCAAAAATCCTAAAAATGTGAAAAATGTGGCAAACTCATTTATAACTGGTCACCTCTTAAACAATATCAAAGAAATCATACTAGATAAAAGTGGGTAAATGTAATGATTATGGAAACTGATTTCTCAAAGTATAAGCATTAAAATGCATGAGAACAATTATATTAAAAGAAATACAGAAGTAGAGTTGTAAAAATACTTTTACTTATATCACAGGTCTCATTGGACATGGGAGAATATACACTGAAAAGGTATCTTTCAATATTTCCTCAAAGATTATTCAACATCAGAAAATTTTTATTATATAGAAACCCTGCAAAACTATAATAAATGTGGAGAAATATTTCTTCAAAACATATAACTTAGAAAACAATAAAGTTTTGATACATAGTAACTTACATATATAGTAAATTTGAAAAACATTAATTAAAAATCAAGTCTAAGTCAATATCAGAGTATTCAAAGTATAATGCACTAAGACACTAACAATTTCTCACATTACTCTAAATCTGGTTGTTGATTATAGAGAATAATTCAGCTAAAATAGTTTCATAATTTATTTGTATGTAACTGTAAAAAAGGACACATATTTTTTTCATATTAAACACCCTTATTTTAAAAGATTATGATAAAAAACAGTCTAATGGAAATCAGAAATGTAAATTAAGTACCTTTTTCTTTCAAAGGCTATACATAACTTTAAAGATTTGGAATTTACATTTGATTACACTTTAATATCTATAAATATATGACAAGAGAACATTTTTACCTCATCAATATATACTAAACTTCAACTTTCATATTTTATCTTAAAATAATAATAGTTACACAAAAACTCAACCCTTATCCCATCTTTCAAAGAGAACCATATTTAATTCCTTTTTGATCCTATGGTATAGGTAAATAAAAACAAAAGGAAGCTGATTAGTTTCTCTCCAAGTCTTTCCTCTGTACTTTCTATTTTCTTGCTTGTAATTGCACTTTACATCTAAACAAACAGCCATAGTAATTGAAGAAACTTCATGGAAACAAGAAGGTTCCAATTAGCAATATGGGAGAAGTGTAAATAAGCTTGCACATAGAATCGTAATAATTTTAGATGGGAAAGGGATTTAGAGATTTGTCTATCATTCTAATTTTTCATATGAGGGTGGAGACTGAATCCAGAGTTAGGTAGTAACATGTGCAAAGCACTCAGTCGATTAGCAGTAGAGACCCTGAACCAGAACTTGAAAGTGATAAATAATGTTAGAGAAAAAAGGAAATAAAAGAACTATTAGATGGCAACACAAAGAAAAAAAAAATTATTACTGGAGCTCATATCTTTTTAAAAGTTCATTCACTCCTTTATTTAGCTCTTTTTTTTCTTAAATTTCAGCAATATCTATCCAAGGAAAAAATACCATTCATATATGCCAACAACAGCCAAACAGAGAACCAAATCAAGTACTCAATACCCTTCAAAATAGCAACAAAGAAAACAAAATACCCAGGAATATACCCAACCAAGGAGGCAAAGGACCTCCACAGGAAGAACTACGAAACACTGAGGAAGGAAACCACAGAGCATGCAAATAGGTGGAAAACCATACCACGCTCGTGGATTGGAAGAATCAACCCTGCTAAAATGTCTACACTACCCAAAGTGATCCACAGACCCAATGCAATCCCCAGCAAACCACCAACATCACTCTTCACACATATAGAAAAAACAATCCTACACTTTGCATGGAACCAGAGAAGACCCCGCTTTCAATAATATTTTGACATTTGCAATTTCTACAGAAAGTATGATTATAAATTATAATTTTGCATAATTATAAATTTGTTCTCACAACCTCAATTGCTGCATGCCAGAGAGTTGAACTTAAATCTTTTCTGTTCTGATAGGTTCCTGGCCAACTGAAAGTGCAACCGAATTTCCTCAGACCCGGTTTGCATCCCCCCATATTCTCATGCCTTCCCCCACTGTAAAGTAAATGATGTTGTCATCTATGTCCAATCCATTTGTCCCAAACACACCAATTGCTGGGGAGAAGCTATAGTGAAAGGCACAGCCTCGAATATAAGATGCTCCATGTTCTTGAATCTGCCCTAGGTTAATAAACGTTACAGCGTATCTTGGATCTGTGCTATCCGTGAAGCCTTCTTGACCACTGTGATAAAACTCCACATTACTTATTCTTGCACTTCCTTTAAATGTTATCATATTTTCAGTGAAAGAGCCAACCAGGATGCGTGCACCAAAAGAGTCCTCGGACCAACCTGGGTAATCTTCACCAACTATTTTGATGTTCCTAGTCAGTATCCCAACATCAGCTGCTAATGTGTAGCTCTGACCTGTTTCAGGGATGTGGTACCTTTCAGCAAGGTGAGTGTAGGAAAGGCTATCATTGAGAATGAGAATTTTGTGATCATGCAGGATTTTAACAATACTTCTTGTTTCTGTCTGGTGGATATCGTAGCTGGTGGTTGTTATCACAATCTCTTCTCCCTCATTTTTATTCAAAACTGATCAGGACAATATTCTTAAGACTATAAAAAATTTTCCTAGGTTTTTTTTTTTTCCTTTTTTTTTTTTTAACACAATTAACTATAACTTGCTATCCCTGAAAGGTGGAAAAGGCTGAGGAAAGTTAAAGGGCAAGGCTAAGTCCTAGAACTCTGTATATTGAGCTCCTTCTTGTCATCCAAGTCTCTGCTCAAATACACACTTGAGAAAGGCTTTCTCTGGACACCCTATTTAATGTTATCTGCCACCTTCTATCATGACAGTCTCTCTCACACTACCTGTTTTATTTCTTTCATCATGTGCATTATAATCTGAAATTAATGTAAATTTATTTGTTCATTTAATGTCTGCTTATCCCACTCCAATGCAAGTTCCATGATAGCTTTGAGAAATTTCTTCACTACTGAATCCTCAATGCCTTAGAAAATACGTGATGCTTGTTTAAAGATTACTTGGATAAATAATTTGCAGAAAATATTAATTGGATAAATAATAGGGATATTGAAATAAATTACTTTCTTTAAAAAGTAATCACACCCAAACTATCATAAATAAGAATACACTGTAAGTAGATCATAATACTTCCCCATAAACCCTCCTTCTATTTACCAATTTTAAACTGCACTAAGAGAGAAAACCCATATGTCTGGATGATTTGCATTCATTTGCTCAGACTAAGGCTCTCTTTGTTCTAATTTTTTTTTATTTCATCTTATTATGGGGGATACAGAATTTCAGGTTACATACGTTGCCCATGTACCGCCTTTCCCCCCAAGTCAAAGCTCTAGGCGTGTCCCTTCCCCAGACAGTGTGCGTTGCACCCATCATGTAGGTATATATCCCTCCCCTTCCCCCCCTTCCTAAGTCAGCACCTTCAAGCGTGACCATTCCCCAAAGGGTACGCAATGCACTCATTATGTAGGCATACACCCATCCCCTCCCCCCACCCCCCACCTCAGTCTGATATCCGATTGGTATAGTTCCCAGATGTGTATTTAGGTGATGATCAGGGAAACCAATTTTCTGGTGAGTACATGTGATGCTTGTTTTTCCATTCTTGGGATACTTCACTTAATAGAATGGGTTCCAACTCTCTCCAGGAGAACCATAGAGATGTCGTATCTTCGTTATTTCTTATAGTTGAGTAATATTCCATGGTATATATATACCACAGTTTACTAATCCATTCATGTATTGATGGGCATTTGGGTTGTTTCCACATCTTTGCAATTGTGAATTGTGAATTGTGCTGCTATAAACATTCAGGTACATGTGCCTTTGTTATAGAATGACCTTTTTTCTTTGGGTATATGCCCAATAATGGGATTGCTGGATCAAATGGTAGGTCTACTTGAATCTGTTTAAGATAGCTCCATAATGCTTTCCACAAGGGTTGCACTAGTTTGCAGTCCCACCAGCAGTGTATGAGTGTTCCTGTCTCTCCACATCCACGCCAACATGTGTTGTTTTGGGATTTTTTGATAAAGGCCATTCTCACTGGGGTTAAGTGATATCTCATTGTGGTTTTGATTTGCATTTCCCTGATGATTAGGGATGTTGAGCATTCTTTCATATCTTTGTTAGCCATTCTTACATCTTCTTTTGAGAAGTTTCTATTCATGTCCTTTGCCCACTTTTTGATAGGGTTGTTTGATTTTTTCTTGCTGATTTTCCTGAATTCTAAATAGATTCTTTTTTTTAATTTAATTAATTTATTTTTTGTTTGTTTGTTTTTCAGCTCATTATGGGGGTACAAAAGATCAGGCTATATACATTGCCTGTTGATTCCTCCGATCCACGAGCACAGCATAGCCCCCCATCCATTTGCAAGCTCTGCCACTTCCTTCCCCGGTGCTTCATTGCCCTCCCTACAGAGGTCCTTCACCTCCCTAGCCAGGCACACTCCCAGATATTTCACCTTCTCTGTTGCTACCCTGAAGGGTATTGAGCCCCTAAAAAAGGACATATATATTTTGAGAGTTGTAATAAAGCCTCTAAAATATACTTTTTGGTCAGAGTGGGTTAACAAAAGTAATATCATGATTTTTTGCATCTTTTAACAAGCAACTATTGATGTAATTCAGCTCTCAAAGCACTAGATGCTCTGATTTTATTCCTAGTATTTTTGTGGAAGAGTGTGGTTAACTGTTGCTACACAAGGGCTATTAGAAGTCTTTCTATATTTGGTGGGCATCATTCATGTATTTTTCTATGGAAAATAAAAAGCACTGAAATGTATGAAGTGGAGAGGTGCTTTGTGGTTGCTAACTATATAAAGTACCAAGACAGTTCACCTATGTGTGATGAGCAGTGTTCAGAAAAATTAGGCCAGACTTGCTGGTCTGGGTGTAACTGCATATACCCAAACCTTCAGTGCCACCAACACCAGCTTTCTTATATCTCCCCCACATAGCCCCAAAAGCAACAGGACAAATTCTGGTAAAATATCCACCCCCCAAAAGGACCCTATTCTTGAATTCTCTCTCCCCTCAGAGTCAAGAGTTCATCCAGTGTGTTCAAACAGACCATATATTTGATTTTTTAATTTTGTTTATTTCAGCATATTATGGGGATACAAATATCTAGGTTACATATATTGCCTTTGTCCAAGGAGAGTCAGTGCTTCAAGCATGGCCATCCCCCAGAGAGTATGCACCGCACCCATTAGGTGTGTACATACTCATCCCCTACTCCCCCTCCCATCTGCCCAGCACCCAATGAATGTTATTCCTATATGTGCATTGAAGTGTTGATCAGTAAAATCCAATTTGATGGTGAGTACATGTGGTGCTTGTTTTTCCATTCTTGAGATCCTTCACATAGTAGACTGGGTTCCAGCTCTATCCAGGACAATACAAGAGTACTATATCACCATTTTTTTTTTTTTTTTTTTTTTTGTGGCTGACAACTCCATGGTATACATATACCACATTTTATTAATCCACACATATATTTAGGGACACATAGGTTGTTTCCACATCTTTGCAATTGTGAATTGTGCTGCTATAAACACTCAAGTGCAGATGTCTTTTTTATAGAATGTATTTTGTTCTTTGGGTAGATGCCCAGTAATGGGATTGCTGGAGCAAATGGTAGTTCTACCTGTAGCTCTTTGAGGTATCTCCATATTGCTTTCCACAGAGGTTGTACTAGTTTTCATTCCCACCAGCAGTGTATGAGTGTTCCTAGCTCTCCACATCAACGCCAACATTTATTGTTTTGGGACATTTTGATAAAGTCCATTCTCACTGGAGATAAGTGATATCAATGTAGATTTGATTTCCATTTCTCTGATAATTAGAGATGTTGAGCATTATTTTCATTATTTGATTGATCCTACTGAGTTTTGGAGCTCCTTACATAGTCTACTTATCAATCCCTCATCAGATGGGCAGTTTGTAAACATTTACTCTCATTCTATGGGTTGTCTCTTCAATCTGTTGATTGTCTTCTTTGCTGTGTAGAAGCTTTTTATCTTGACATGATCCCATTTGTCCAGTGTTGCCTTGGTTTTCTGTGCTTTGGGTGTATTACTGAAGAAGCCCCAGCCAATACCAATGTCCTGAAGCATTTCCCCATGTTTTCTTAGAAATCCCATAGTATGAGGTCTTAGATTTAAGTTTTTAATCCATTTTGATGTGATTTTTTTATTGGGTGAGTGATGAGGGTCTACTTTCATTCTTTTTCATATGGACATCCAGTTTTCCCAGCAGTCTTTATTGAAGAGACCGTCCTTTCCCTGCTCTATGTTCTTGGCAACTTTGTTGAAGATAAGTTCACTGTAGATGCGTGGATTTCTTTCTGGGCTCTCCTTTCTGTTCGGTTGGTTAATGTGTTTGTTTTTATGCCAGTGCCATGCTGTTTTCTTTCCTCCAGCTCTGTAGTGTAATCTGAAGTCAGGTAATGTATTGTGGTTCCTCCAATTTTGTCCTTTTTGCTCAGTAAGGTTTGGATATCCTGGATCTCTTTGTGTTCCATATAAATTTTAGGATTTCTTTCTGTCTCAGTGAAGAATGTTATTTTTATTTTGACATAAATTGCATTGATTCTAAGATTGTTTTGGATAGAATTTACTTTTCAACAGTATTGATTTTTCAATCCATTAGCATGTATATCTTTCCATTTTCTGTGTCATTTTCAATTTTTCAATTTTTTGTAGTTTTCATTGTAGAGATCTTTCTTTTCCTTGGTTAAGTTTATTTCTAGGTATTTTATTTTATTTGTAGCTATAGTAAATAGGATTACAATTTTGATTTCCTTTTCAGAATACTTACTGTTGGCATATAAAAATGGTAATGGGTTTTTTTTTTTCCTCAACCAAAGAAGTTTATGAATGAGAAATGGAATGAGGGGTGTAAACAAATAATTACATCACAATCTAAGTACCATGATTAGGGTTATACACAATGTACCCTAGGAACACAGAGAAAAAAAGTCACAACCAGAAATATCAACCCTGGAGCCAGGATACCCTAACAGTGCAATTTCGTGAACATATGAATCACACCTTGCTTTCGTTATAAGTATCCCAGATGGCAGCTGATTAAACGTGACCTGAGAAACTTTTAAAAGGATTAATTTTGATATAAGAGATGAGTGAAGGGTTTGCTTTTCAAAATTTCTAATTTAGAAGCTCTGTAATTTCACACTAATTTAAGTCAAACTACTTTAAATTGAAACATGTCTCCATGGGGCTGGTCTGTATTAATTGAGTATTTGCATGTGCAACTCATAATTGCTGCCAAGATTTTAAAGTTATTTCTCTCACATATTGCTCCTGAAGATGAAGTTAAGGTAAGACAAAAGAATACTACTATTTATTAAACACAAATATATAATTTAATCCTCAAAGTACTCATATCATAAAGGTACCATCAACTCCATTTAACTAAAGAAGAAATGTTATAGCAAGAGTTTGAGTAACTTTCTGAAAAATGTTTACCAAAAATTCATTTAAACTCAGGACTAAGTTTAAATTTAAGAATGAAGACAAATAATTTGGCATTGCTTTTATTTTTTTATTATTTTTATTAATTTATTTATTTTTATTTCAACTTATCATGGGGGTACATAAGTTCAGGTTATATATACTGCCCATGTCCCGCCCATCCCCCTGAGTCAGAGCTTCAAGCGTGTCCATTCCCTAGACAGTGTGCATCACACTCATCATATAGCTGTACCCTCATCCCATCCCCCCACCCCCATCCCCTGAGTCAGAACATTCTAGCGTGTCCATTCCCCAGACAATGCGCAACGCACTCATCATGTAGGTATACATCCATCCCTTCCCCCACCCCCCACCTCAGTCCGATACCCAATTGGTGTTATTCCCAAATGCGAACTTAGGTGATGATCAGGGAAACCAACTTGCTGGTGAGTAAATGTGGTGCTTATTTTTCCATTCTTCAGATACTTCACTTAATAGAATGGGTTCCAACTCTCTCCAGGAGAACAAAAGTGATTCTATATCACCATTATTTCTTATAGCTGAGTAATATTCTATGGAATACATATACCACATTTTACTAATCCACTCATGAATTGATGGGCATTTGGGTTGTTTCCACATCTTTGCAATTGTGAATTGTGCTGCTATAAACATTCGGGTGTAGGTGTCTTTTTTATAGAATGACTTTTGTTCTTCTGGGTAGATGCCCAATAATGGGATTGCTGGATTGAATGGTAGGTCTACTTGAATCTGTTTAAGGTATCTCCATAATGCTTTCCATAGGGGTTGCACTAGTTTGCAGTCCCACCAGCAGTGTATGAGTGTTCCTGTCTCTCCGCATCCACGCCAACATGTATTGTTTTGGGACTTTTTGATAAAGGCCATTCTCATTGGAGTTAAGTGATATCTCATTGTGGTTTTGATTTGCATTTCCCTGATGATTAGAGATGTTGAACATTTTTTCATATGTTTGTTAGCCATTCTTATATCTTCTTTTGAAAAATTTCTATTCATGTCCTTTGCCCACTTTTTGATAGGGTTGTTTGATTTCTTATTACTGATTTTCCTGAGTTCTAAATAGATCTTGTTATCAGTCCTTTATCTGATGTGTAGTATGCAAAAATTTTTTCCCATTCTGTAGGTTGTCTGTTTATTCTCCTGACTGTTTCTTTGACTGTGCAGAAGCTTTTTAATTTAATCAGGTCCCATTGAATTATTTTTGTTGTTGCTGTGATTGCCTTAGGGGTCTTGTTCATAAATTCTTTGCCTAGGCCAATGTCTCTAAGAGCCTTTCCTGCATTTTCTTCTAGAATTCTAATAGTTTTGCCCCTTAATGTTTAAGTCTGTTATCCACCGTGATTTGATTTTTGTGAGAGGTGAAAGCTGTGGGTCCCGTTTCAGTCTTCTACATGTGGCTATCCAGTTTTCCCAGCACCATTTATTGAATAAGGATTCTTTTCCCCAGAGTACGTTTTTTCTGCTTTGTCAAAGATTAGATGGCTATATGAGGATGGTTTTATATTTGGATTTTCTGTTCTGTTCCACTGGTCTGTGTCCCTGCACTTGTGCCAATACCAAGCAGTTTTAATAACCACAGCCTTGTAGTATAGTCTGAAGTCTGGCAAATTAATACCTCCCATTTGGGATTCCTGTGATGGTGGAGTGGAGGTAATGATTTTTTTAACTGGAGATGAATTTACTGAATTTGTTTTTTAGTTACAGTAGCTTTTTGTGAAATATTGCCCCTTTTAAATAGTTATTTGTTTTTTGTTGTATACTTGTTTGAGTTCCTTGTATATTTTGCCCATTCAACCACCAGATTTATAACTTTAAATGGCTTTTTTTCCCATCTGTTTGTTGTTTCATCATTCCATTATGTCTGGAGATGTACAGAAGCTTTTTATTTGAAATAATCATATTTGATTTTTTGTTTGTTTGTTTGTTTGTTTTTGCATTGCCTGAGTTTTTTTTTTTTTTTTTTTTATTTCATCTTGTTATGGGGGATACAGAATTGCAGGTTACATACGTTGCTCCTGTACCGCCTTTCCCCCCAAGTCAGAGCTCCAGGCTTGTCTGTTCCCCAGGTCGTGCGCATTGCACCCATCATGTAGGTATATATCCCTCCCTTCCCCACCCCCCCTTCCCGAGTCAGCACCTTCAAGTGTTACCACTCCCCAAACGGTGCGTGCCTGAGTTTTTTATGTTAAGTCGAAAACTCATTGTTCAGACTGACGTGATGGGGCTTTCCTGTGTTTTATCACAGTAGTTTCAATGTTTCAGATCTTACATTTCAGTCTTTAATGCATTTTAGTTCATTTTTTACATATGGGGTTAAATGAGGGCCTCATTTGATTGTTCCTCATGTGGATATTTAATTATCCCAACACCAATTAGGGAAGATATTGTCCTTGATCCATTATATGTCCTTGTCACCTTTGTCTAAAATCAGTTAACTGCAAATGTATAGATTTATTTTGGAGGTCTGTACTTTCTCCATTGGCCTATGTGTCAGTATTTGTGGCTGTATTATACTATGTTGTTATTATACCTTTGCAATGTATTTCAAATTCATATAATGTGATGCCTAAGATTGGTTCTTATTTTCAGTTGCTTAGGTCATGCAGGGTCTTTTGTGATACCTTACAGATCTTAGAATTTTTCAGAAATTTTTGTGAAAGATGTCATGGGTATTTTGATAGGAATTGCATTGAAACTGTAGATCATTTTGTGTTGTATACACACTTTAACAATATTAGTAATGCAAATACATGACCAAGGGATATCTTTCCACTTATTTTAACTTCTTAAAGTTCTTACATGAATGTACAGATTGTCCACACTTTGGGTAAAATTTATTTTCAATAATTGTTTTGTAGTTATTGTATATGGAAATGCTTTCTTGGTTTCCTTTTCAGATAGTTCATTGTTAGTATATATAAATGCTACTAACTTTTCATGTTGATTTTGAATCCTATATGTTTACTGAATTTATTATTTCCAACAGTATTTTGCTGGCATCTTTAGGGTTTTCTGTAAATAAGATTATCTTAATTGTAAACAGGGAGAAATTAAGTATTTCCTTTCCCATCTGGATTCCTTTCATTTTGTTCTCTAATTTCTCTGGCTTGAATATATAGTACTTTGTAGAATAAGAGTCTGAAACTGGGCATGCTAGTTATAATCCAGAGATAAAGCTTACAGATGTTTTCCATTTATTGTGGTATTTGTCATATATGACCTTTATTGGGTCAGGTGCAGTTATCCTATACCTAAAGTGTTGACAGTGTGTATCATGAAGGGATGTAGAATTTTGTCCTGGGCTGTGTCATTCTAGTCAGAATATGGGAAGATGCATCCATACATAGAGGAGACCAAGAGAACATTATATCTATCATACTATGGGCATGACCTGCTAATGATGTCTACTGTGAGCATCTGTCTCCCCAAGTATAATGGAGCCCAGGGATCCTCTTCTGCTTTGTTCAGTGAATTATGCCATACTCAGCTTCGGAGAGAGAAACTGCCTATGGTAGCAGGTCAACAATCCCTTCAAAACACATAAGAAAATAATAAATTATTTATCTATGTATACTTGTCAAATGATTTCACCTTTCTTTTACATGGCTTCCAATATGTAGTATATATTAACAATATGGTTCAGACATATAGTTATAAATTAATTATACATAAATTAATGGTCAATTTCCAAATATTATTTCATTGGTACTAGAATATTATTCTTAAAAAGTGGAGACCACTATGTCTTTAAGACAATATTGTCTTGGTGCTACCACTGGGTCAAACATGCCTGAGTGTCCTGAGGGTACAGATATATATTTGTAGGAAGTATTAGATTGTTGGTTTTTGCTGTTTTGATAAATGCATCCTTTTCATATATTCAGCTCTGGTAGAAAGAGTAGAAAGCACTAATCAACTATGAAAATTCTCCCTACAATTTTATGTATATCTGGCTATTCAAGAGCAATGTTCTGCCTCAGCTATGAATTTCTAAATATGAGCCAAGAAAAACAACTGCAGAAGGAAATTTCTGCATTTCTTTCAAATTTATATTTTGAGCAGGCAGATCTGTAATTTCCCTTTAACCATAAACATTCATTAACCTCAGAAGATAAATCTAAAGGCAAGTGTGAATTAGCCAATATTTGGATTCACATAAATGAGTTTTCTAAAATCTGGATAGGAAAAAGTGTTTATATCCATAGGATCTGACTGAAAAGGTAATAGTAAAATTTGCCATATGTAGCAAATCCTCTAGGAAGGAGCACCATGTGATTATTTTGATGACACTTTCCATATGTCATAATGTGAATAATTACGTGGATTATTCTCCATATATCTTGAGACAAAGATGTGAATGATTTCCTTGTAAGTTTAGAAAATTTATGTAATTATGATCTGGAATAGAAAGTAAATTGGGAAAGAGCAAAAAAAATTTGGAGGTTGAAAGGAAATTTTGGCAGTATAATGACACAACAAAGGTGACCACATCCTAATCCCTGGCTTCTGTAATTGTGTTAGCCTGTGTGACAGAGGAGAATTAAGGTTGCAGATTAAATTAAGGTTGCTAATCAGCTGACATTAAGATAAGGAGATTACACAGGGTTATCTGGAAGGGTCCAATGTAATCACCAGCATCTTTAAAAGCGTAACCAGGAGGCAAAAGACTCAGCTTCAGAATGAGGCAAAGTGAGAACAATGTGACCAGCCACTGCTGTCTTTGCAATTGGTAGGTAGACAAGAGCCAAGGACTTCAGGTTCCCTCTAGAAGCTCAGAGAGAAAAAATAAACAAGACAATAGATTCACATCTAGAGCCCATGGAGTGAAACCTCATCCTGCTGACACCTTAATTTAGGCTAATAACATCCACTTATTTCTTTTGTCTTCCAGAAATGATATGTAATAGATACATGTTGCTTTAAGATTCTAAGTGTGTGACAATTTGTTACACCAGGTAGTGGAGACTCACTCAGGAATATTGTCACATCTTATGAAAAGCTTTTTAAAAAAGTCATCTTAATGCTAATGAAATTCTGTTTCCTTTCTGTCAGAATCAATGATTTTGTAAAATCTGTTGGCAAGACTCCATTATATCTCCACACAGGAAATAAGCGGTAGGCAATAAGTCAGAATGTTTAAAACTCAGAAGAGATGTAACAAACATAAGAAATCTAGGCTTCCCATTGTGAGATTTGATGATTCTTTTTCCATTTACATAAATTTACCATTGAGCAAATTTATATGCTAAATTTTTACTGAACAAAGTAGAATATTAGTAAATGTTTCCAAGGAGGCCAGTCACTGTAGAGGCAGAGATAATGGACACTTACACAGGCTTTGTTATGCTTGACTTTGCACTATGTTTATAATATAATTATATAATTTAGAAAATAATGCAAAGAGGCTGATTACATAAAAATTTGTATGAGCTACTCAGGCTTTCTTGAAGATAACTGAATTAAATAAAAATGATAGTAGTTTTAATGAATTTCCTTATAAAAAATCAATGTGAGTTTTATTGTTTTGTTGTTTAGGTACAAAATGTGTTTCTTCTTTACTATTAATCTGATAAACATTTCTACTTAATGTTGAAATTAAAAATCATTTTTACCAAACTGGTATTGTAATCTTAGCAAATGCTTTTTTTCTTGCACGTATTCATATGGCTTATTCCACACAGGCCTACGAGTACCAATGTCATAACCAGTCACTTGGCCCCTGTTCACGTAGTGATATTCCTCATTGACATTTTGTGACATCTCTGGAACTGTTTGAGTCCTTGCATTTTCAGAATGACTTCAGAGTAAGGCGTTTTTAACACGAGAAGGGTGATGAGGGGTCTTTCCATCTGTATCCTGAGTGTGCTCTTGGCCATAACCGCCAGACCCAGCACCTCCTGGCTTGCTAGGTATAAACATATTCACAAAATACCTTTTTAAATGTGTTCTTCTTTTTATGCCTTCTCAATTTGTCTTTCAGTAGTAAACTTTTCATCTGTACTGTGGTATCTTTCTATGTGAGCTAGACCAATCTGATGATTCTCAGAAAATACTTCGCTTTCTCCCATGAGCTACATCATCAGGGGCATGTCACTCTGACAATATACAGGGATGCCTTTCTTGTAGGATTTATGGTGCTTTCAACTTGTGTACATGTTGACTCTCTTCTTCAGGTACCAGAGGTGATCCCAATACCCTCAGAGCACTAGCCTCTCCCCAAGAATCTTCCCAGAGAAAAGAGCCACCCGCATCATCCTGCTGCTGGTGGATTTCTTTATGGTAATGTACTGGGTGGACCTTATCATCTCATCAACTTCAATGCTGTTATGGGTATATTACCCAGTTATCTTGTGTAGCTAGAGACTTGTGGTCAATATTATGTGACAGTGAGACTTTGGTGCTTCTCAGTTCCAAAAAAGGATAATCAACATTTTAAAAATTATGTAGCAAAAATTAGAGCAATTTTTAACAGGCTAATTAGAACCATGAATGCCTCAAAAGTAGATTCTTCTGCCATTAGTTACATTAATTAAGTAGCACATTTTGCCATCTCTTGTTATTAACTTGTGTAGAATCATATATTTAAAATGTCTAAACACTGCTAGCACCTGTACTGCCATATTGTAGTTTCAAATTGTTGGGCATTATAGGAATCCTTGTAATTTCTTAGTTATCTTTTGCTGTGTTTATTGCAAGGATTTTAAAAATATATGTGTCCAGCATGTTTTAGGTAAAATAGAAAATAAAAAAGTTAAAAGTGAAGAATAAAATAAAAATATGTAATATTTCGTAAAGCACAATATGCACCACGTACACTCAGGTGGAATAATATGCAAAGATATTTTGTGGCAGAAAACTGCATGTTATGAAAAATTCTGAGTTTCTTGATTTGCTCTATCACCCCATCCTCCTTTTCCAAAGGATAATGAAATGTGTAATGAATGATTACTTTTCTTTCATATTGAATCATTTCTTATGATTTGAACAAATTTGTGATGTGTCAGTCCTTGACTTTTGTGAAAAATATGTGTATATTTACATACTGACTATTTTTCTGTAACAATACTCTTGTAACTGATAGAATGAGTGACTTGAGTTCAGGTCTGTTTACTTCAGGCATCACACTTCCACATTAGCATTTCCTGGATACTTAAAAAGTACTATCAGTTTGGCTTTTCCACTTAATTCAAAAATTTTAGAAGAGGATATTAATTGAAATTTGCATATGGTTAGATCTTACTTGCTGGTTACCCTACAACTGATATTTTCTAGTGTTATTTCCTGTTGCCTACAAAATACGACATGTGGAATTTCTGTTCTCAGGATGTTAATGGAATTTTTAGTCCAGAAAATGGCATTTTTAATAATTTTTTCTTGCATTTGAAATAATTGTGTATCATCTGATTTCTGGTTCAAGATGCTGTCCATTCCTTATCTGCATAACTATTAAACCTTAATAATACAGCTGTTATATTAACTCTCTTTCTGTTAATTTAGTTATATGCCAAAACACTTGAACTTTTGATGATATAAATATTGCCTAATATCATTATAAATGTTTCAATTTTTCTTTATTCCATGAATCTTTGTATTATACCCTGGAACTCATATATTATGATACATGTGAAATCATCTTTGGAATAGTGTCTAACATATTGAATTTTCTTAGTAAATATTAACTGTTCTGATTAATAAAATTTCCATTAATTTATATGATTATTGACTTAACATGTCATATAGTATTTGTTATTACTAAAATCTTTCTATCTACATATTGAGGCAAAAGAGGAGGGTAGTTTAGCTTTCCATCTTCATGGAATCCAGGTTAAATGGAATAGTTTTCTAATTTACTTTGAATATTGAATACTATCGGTCTCAAAAAAAATAAATGAATGATAAATATGGCATGTATAATTATTTATTCATGCTTAAATAGAGGACACTAGGGAATACACCATTTGTGTATTATCCCAAAGCACCATTCTTCTAGTTTATGTTTTCTACTTTTTAATAACCACTTTGCAAATCTAGATATCTCAAAAACTACAAATTATAAACAAAAGCCCAGGTAAGCACAAATTAGCAAAATTAACTCAAGTACAGAATATAGGGATAAAACTATATATAAAAAAGAATGCACAAACAGACTGATAAGAATGGAATACAAATAATTAAAAAAATGTTTAAAAGATAAAAAGGTGAACTAAAACCAGAAGCTTGTAAGGCATATTAATGGACAGCACTCTCTTTTTCTTCACAAAAATGACAAAAATGATATTAATTTGTAAAGTACACACTGCTCCATCTCACTGATTGTTAGGAACATGTATTGCATCATCATGACAATATAAAGAACTTTGAGAATGACTCTGTCAAGACAGTAGGCTAGTTAGCTCCAGGCTTTATTTTCCCACAGGAACATTCAAGCAAAGAGAAAGAAAAAATGACTATCTACTGAGTATCTAAAACAACCTTATAAGAAGCTCTGTCATATATGGCTTGTATCCTTTTTAGGTAGGTTCCATCTACTCCTATTTTGTTAAGCGTTCTTATCATAAAAGGGTGTTGAATTTTGTCAAATGATTTTTCTGCATCTATTGAGAGGATCATATGGTTTTTATTTTTGCTTCTATTTATGTGGTGAATTACATTTATAGATTTATGTATGTTGAACCACCCCTGCATCTCTGGGATGAAGCCCACTTGGTCATGATGGATTATTTTTTTTATTAGCACTTGGATTCAATTTGCTAGGATTTTATTGAGAATTTTTGCATCTATATTCATAAGAGAAATTAGTCTGTAGTTCTCTTTTTTTGTTGCATCTTTTTCTGGTTTTGGTATCAATGTTATGTTGGCTTTGGAAAACGTGTTGGGGAGAATTCCATCCTTCTCGATGTTGGAGAATAGTTTATGTAGGATGGGCACCAGTTCTTCTTTGTATGTGTGGTAAAATTCGGGTATGAACCCATCTGGACCAGGGCTTTTCTTTTTGGGAAGGTTTTTATTGCTGTTTCGATTTCAGTTCTTGATATTTGTCTATTCAGGAATTCTATTTCTTCCTAGTTGAGCCTGGGAAGGCTATGTGTTTCTAAAAATTTGTCCATTTCCTCCACATTCTCCAGTTTGTGTGCATAAAGATTCTTGTAGAATTCATAGATGATATCGTGTATCACTGTGGCATAGGTTGTGATTTCTCCTTTCATGTTCCTAATGGAGGTTATTAGAGATTTTACTTTTGTGCTCTTGGTTAGTCTAGCCAGAGGTGAGTCTATTTTGTTTATCTTTTCAAAGAACGAACTTTTTATCAATTTCCCTTATGTTTTTTTTTTGTTGTCCTTTTCATTTAATTCTGATTTGATCTTAGTAATTTCTCGCCTTCTGCTGGGTTTGGGATCGTTCTGTTCTTCTTTCTCCAGCTCTTTGAGTCTATTCGGTAGGTTGTCTATTTGCATGTTTTCTGTCTTTTTGGTATAGGCATTTATGGATATGAATTTTCCTCTCAGGACTGCTTTAGCTGTGTCCCATAGATTTTGATAAGTTGTATCTCCATTGTCATTTAATTCAAAGAAACTTTTTGTTTGTTTGTTTTTCAGCTCATTATGGGGGTACAAAAGATCAGGCTATATACATTGCCCATGCCTCCCCATCCCCCCGAGTCTGAGCTTCAATTGTGTCCATTCCCTAGACAGTGCACATCACACCCATCATGTAGGTGTGCACCCCTCCCCTCCCCCCACCCCATCCCCCCCAGTCAGAACTTCAAGCGTGTCCATTCCCCAGGCAGTGTGCATTGCACTCATCAAGTAGGTATACACCCATCCCTTCCACCCAGCCCCGATCTCTGTCCGATACCCAATTGGCATTCTTCCCAAATGTGCACTCAGGGAAACCAGTTTGCTGGTGAGTACATGTGGTGCTTATTTTTCCATTCTTGGGATACTTCACTTAATAGAATGTGTTCCAGCTCAAAGAAACTTTTGATTTCCATCTTGATTTCTTCCTTTATAGAATAATTGTTCAGGAGAAGATTGTTTAGCTTCCATGATTTTGAGTAGGAATGAGAGTTTCTATTAGGGTTGATTATTACTTTTATTCCACTGTGATCTGAGAAAATGCTCTGAAAACTAGACAAAAAAACTATAAAAGGCAACAAAAATCCAATCAAGAAAAAGCCAAATTCAGCAAGGTAGGAAATTTTATGGCCTTTCATTTGCCTTTGCTCAACCCCCTTCCTTTCGCCACATAACATGGTCCATAGGAAGCAGATCATGCTTTGTTCCCTATCTCAGGCAAAAAGGGGGAGAATAGGAGATGTTTGAAATGGTCAACCTGCCCGTGGACTGTCCAAAGAACTGTTTTTATCTTCAATGCCTTAGAATTCTGATGGGGAATGGTGACACCATTTGGATCTCAGGATGGCAGGAGTTGCAGAATGTAGGGTGTTCTCCATGGCACCCACAAACTGCACTAGGCCTGCAGAATCATGGATTTCTGAGACTGAGAACTGGTGGATAGAGATCTACAATAGTATTTCAATGGTCATGACAAGAACCTAGGTTGAGACTCTTTCAGGAATTCAGAAAGTCTTACTTTGTGTAAGAAAACTGCTAGGTTGAGTAAACAAAAGTCTAACTCAAATCAAAAATAGAGTCATGGCCCCCCAAACATTTTCCAGACTGGAGCAGTATACAGACCCCTATCCCTTTGATGCGGAGGCCAGTTATCTTTAAGAAAACACCCCACTGCATTGTCAAAAACTTATGTGGTTATTTTTGTACATGCTTCCCCAAAGGGGTCTACCTAATTTTGCCAGGATGACTATGCATTGGGGAAAATAAACAAGCAGATCTTTCAGGGACTACTGCATAGTCGTGAACTAATGATAGTATTAGGATACCAAACATTACTGTAGTCTTTTTATAGAGGCCAAGTTCTTAATAGAGTTTAAGCTAAGGACCATTTCAGAGTGGGGATATTGTGTCCCTGAACCCAACCTGTGGTTATTTCCCCAGTTCCAGAATGCTTAATTGGAGCAGATACAGCATTTGGCAGAATCCCCACATTTGTCCTGTGACCTGTTGAATGCAGATTTCTATGGTGGGAAAGTCCACGTGGATAACACTAGAACTACCTATACTTAAAGAAATAGTGAACCAAAGGCAATATGGTATTTCTGGATGCATCGAAGGGTTTTAGTGTCATTATCCAAGGTATCAAGGACTTTAAAAGTAAAGGTGAGGCTGTATACAGAAGATCTTTATTAAACTGTCTTATTTGGCCTATGCAGAAATCAGTTGAATTTGAAGAATGGTGGTAGATTAACCTAGTCTTACCCAAATGGTGACTCTAGTTGCAACTATTGTATCAGGTGCAGCTTTATTACTAAAACAAACTAACATATATCCTATACCTGGTATACAGCTATATGTCTTGCGAATGTATTCATTTTAATATCGTTCAATAAGAACCACCAGAAAGAGCTTACTTTTGTCTCACAAGGGCAACAACACACTTTCACTATCCTACCTAAGGAATACATCAATGCTCAAGCCCTATGTCATAATTTAGTTCACAGAGTTCTTGATCATAATTCCCTTCCACATAGATATCACACTGGACCATTACCCTGATGACATTATTCTCATTGTGCCTAGTGTGAAAGAAACAGAACTACCCTAGCCTTAGTGTTAAGATATTTATGTAACAGGAGGTTGAGGATAAATCTCACTAAAAATCAGGGACCTTATATCTAATTGATATTTCCATGGGGCCAGTGCACAAAAGGCCTTCTGAGATGAGGAATAATTGGTTGCATCTGGGCAATCCTACAATCAGAAATGAGGCACAACAGCTAGAGTGCCACTTTGGATTTTTGACACCATATACACTTTATTTGGGTGTGTAACACCAGCTGATTTACCAAGTGACTGAAAATACTTCTAGTTTTGTGGGGGGGGGGGTGGTTCAGATGAGAAGGCTCTGCAAAATATCCAGGCTGCCATGCAAACTGCTTTATCACTTGGGTAGTATTTTCCATTACGTCCTATAGTTTTTAAACTATCAGTGACAATTAAAGATACTTTTCACAACTTTTACAGGCCCCCATAGGTAAAGAACAGCTAAAGCCTTTAGGATTTTATTAAAATAATCTCTACAATGTTCCGCACATAATTACTCCTCTTGTAGAAGAAGCTCTTGGCCTGCTACTGGGCATTAGTGGAGACTGAATGCTTTACCATGTGCCACCAAGATTTCATGAAACCTGAACCACCCATTATGAGCGGGATCTAACCTTACCCATAAGCCATGAAGTTTGGTATGCACAGCAACATTCTATTCTCAAATGGAAGTAGTATATACATGATTTGGCCTCATTATGCCCTGAAGACACAAATAAGTTACATGAAGAAGTGGTTCAAATACTCATAGTCCCCACTTCTGCTATACTGCCTTGTCTCTGTCTTCTTATGCCTCTCTGGCTCATGGGTAGTTGCCTATGATCAGTTAAAAGAAGAAAAGAAGACTCATGTCTTCTTTAAGATAGTTCTGCAATGGATGCAGGCACTATCCAAAAGGAGATAGCTTAGGACTATAGCGGCTCTCTGGGGCATCCCTGAAGGACAGTGGTGAATATTTTTCCTCTTAGTGGGCAGAACTTTGAGCACTGACACTAGGTGTTCAGTTTTTTTTTTTTTTTTTGGAAAAAAATAAGATATGTCCAGGCATGCAATTGTATAACAGTTTATAGGTTGTGTCAAAAGTTTTGGCTATAGGGCCAAGGACTTAGAAAAATCATAATTAGAAAATCGGTGACAAATTTGGAAAAAAATGTGGATAGACATATCTGTACATGAAAACTGTGAAAACAGGTGTTTTCCATGTTAATGCCCACCTAACGGTTACATCAGAGGAGGATTAATAGTCAAGGGGATAGAATGTCTCATTCTTTGGATTCCAGTTGGCATCTTTCCCCAACCAACTCATCATTGTATACCAGCATCTTGAACAAAATGGCCATGGTAGTAGGAATGAAGGTTATATTTGGGATTCACAAGGTACACTTCTACTCACCAGGCCAAGCTGGCTCTGACCACCCCTGAATGCACAGTCTTCCAGTAACAGAGATCAATAGTAGGTCTCTAATATGGCATTATTCCTCAGGGTGATCAGCCACCTCCCTGGTTTAATGTTGATTAAATTCAACCAGTTCAGTCATAGACCCAATATTATGTCCTGAAAGAGTGGGAACTTACTCTGTATATGGATTTGCCTTCTCTGCACACAATGTTTCTGCCCAAACTACCATCTGTGGACTCACAGAATGCTTTATCTGCCATTATGATATTGCATACAGCATTGTTTCTGACCAGGGAATGGAATCCACAGCCACAGAAATGCAGCAAGATGGCATGCCATTGAATTCATGATCTTTCCATGTTTTGACCACCATGAAGTACGTGGTTTGAGAGAATTGTGGAATGGCATTTTAAAGACTCATTTATAGAACCACCTAAGTTACAAGTATCTGCATGGCTGGGGCGAGCTTCTTCAGAAAGATGCTTGTCCCCTGAATCTGTGTCTAATGTATGATGTTGTCGCTCTTGTACCCAGGTTCATGGGTCCAGAAAACAAGGGGTGGACCAAGGAATGACACCACTCCCTATTACTCTTAGTGAATCACTAGAAAAATTTTTGCTTTGTATTATCACTATTTTATACTCTTCTATCATAAAAGTATTAATTCTACAGGGAGGAATAATCTCACAAAGACACACTATGAGTCCCTTGAACTAGAGTTTAAGACAGCAATTGGACATTTGGACTCAACCTCATGCCTCTGGATCAACAGGTAAAGAAAGGAGTTATCATGCTGGCTGGCATGACTGATGCTCACTACCATGGAGAAAGTGGACTACTACTCTACGCTGGAGGTAAGGAAGTATATGTCTGTAACACAGAAGATACCTTCGGGCTTTTAAACAAAAGTTTTGCTATGCACTGTGGTTAAGGTCAGTATGAAAATAAAACAACCCAGTCCAGGCAGGCCTACAAATGACCCAGTCCCTTCTGGAATGAAAGATTGATTTGCCCTACTGTATAAAGAACCGTGATCAACTAAGATTCTTGCTGAAAGTACAAGGTACACAAAATAAGCAGTGGGAGTAAAGTACTTACAGATAACAGGTATAATTGGTACCAGTTGCAGACAGAAGTATAATTGTCATGAGTATTTTTTTGTTTTGTTATAAATAACATTTGTATGTATGTATACATATGTAAATTTTACAGAGCCTAGGATGTATTGATTTCACATCAGTATTTAAGTATTGTTAATTTTATATTATAGTATAATATTTAAGCTACTAGTTGCCAGGACACGAATAAACATCACTCAACAACTTTACCTCTTCCTCTGGGGAAGAGATAAGTGGATTTCCAGCTGTACACAAGATGGTTGAATCATGATACATGGAATAATGACCTTGTTATTGTCTTTACTTATAGATTAAGTGCGATTTAAGAAGATGCATGTGGGTACCAAGTTGACAAGTTATAGACTTTAACAGGTAATTTTGTATAACCTTCACTGTGTTAAGGTATGCTGAGATAGCTAGAAAACATTATGTCTGAGTGTGTCTGTGAGGATGTTTATTAAAGAGATTAGCACTTGAATTCGGAGGAGTAAAGAAGATCTACCCTCACCAAATAAGGCAGGCATGATCCAATGTGATAAGGGCCCAAATAGAAAAACCATGTGGAGAAAGACTGAATTTTCTGTCTTCTCTTAAGCTGCCCCATCTATCTTCCCTACATTTGGACACTGGAGAGTCAACCTCTCAGGACCTCGATTCTGGGACTTCCACCAACAGCCCCTCTGATTTCTCTGGCCTTTGGCCTTGCACTATTCACTTATAGCATCATATTGCCTGTTTCCCAGACCTTTAGACATGGACTGGATTACACCACTGGATTTACTGGTCCCCCAGATTGCATACCTCTTAGGGCATATTCTGGGACTTCTTGGTATCTGTAATCACTTGAATAAATTCTCATAAAAATTTTCCCTATATGTACACATATAGAGAAAGGGATTATTTATTTATTTACCAACATGTATATCCTACTGGTTTTCTTGTTCTGGAGAACACTGACTAATGTGGTGTGTCAGAGAGAAGTAACGCTCAGAGCAGAGATGTGTAGGCAGAAATGACTTGGCCAGAGGGCTTTGGGGAGGCAGTCAGTCTGGCTGTAGCAAGTCTCAGAAGAGGACTGGGCTGCTAAGAGGAAGCACCCCACCCAGTGTGAGGAAGATCTGCAACCCACATCCAGTGGCGAGATGAACTGATTTGAAGTCAACCAGTCAGCAGCCATTCTGGGCACAGTGGTGGAAACCAGCAACACATCCATGATGGGAGAGTTGGCTTAATAGAAAGTATTTGAGTGTGTGGAGACATTGGTCCTGGTAAATTAGGAGAAGTATAAGGACATTGCCCAATAGGGCAGTGAAAACAATTGTTAGAACCATCACAAAGGAAAATTGGCAGACTCTTGTGTTGTTAAAAAGGCCTAGGACAAAAAAACATGAGGTGGTGTTTCTATTTTCCATGATTTCAAACAGTAGTGACACTGAAAATGGACAAATAGATGAGAGAGTTGTCATCATGGTCAACGGCAAAGAAGAAAAACTCTGTAGAAGAATGCAAGGATGTTTATTTTCAGCCCAATTTGAGGACCATGGCCCAGAGCCATGTCCAAGAAGCCTTGAGCGAATGGGCTTGTTGTTCCTGGGCTACAGGTTGGATTTATAGATTGTGCGGAGACAGGAATTACAGTTAAAGTCATAAATCAATCCATGGAAGGCATATATTGGTTTAGCTCCAAAAGATGGGACATCTCGAAGTGGGGGCTTACAAGTCATAGGTGGACTCAGGGATTCTTTACTTGATAATTGGCTGAAAGATTTAGGCTTTCTCCAAAAGGCCAGGAAGCAGAAGACAAGATTGCTTTGATAAGATAAGGGTCTTCTATGTTTTATGTGATGCTATACTGAAATCAAGTTGGGAAGTAAACCACATCATAAACACCTGTTTACTGAGATTTTTATCATTTGTATGTGTGATTCACCAGGCCCCCTTAGAAAGAAATTTTGGGGCATAGAAAAAGATCAGAGTTCACTCCTCATCATAAATTGTGCTCCATCTGACTACATATTTTTTGAAAAGAACTTGTATGAAAATGATGAAACCTATTTCAAATCCTTAATCTGCCATTTGAAAAATGTTTTAGTTTTGTTGCTGCTGTGATTGCCTTGGAGGTCTTCTTCATAAATTCTTTGCCTAGGCCAATGTCTGTAAGAGTCTTTCCTACATTTTCTTCTAGAATTCTGATTGTATCACGCCTAAGGTTTAAGTCTGTTATCCACCGTGATTTGATTTTTGTGAGAGGTGAAAGCTGTGGGTCCTGTTTCAGTCTTCTACAAGTGGCTAACCAATTCTCCTGATTTTCTGTTGTGTTCCACTGGTCTGTGTCCCTGTACTTGTGCCAGTACCAGGCTGTTTTAAGAAACACGGCCTTGTAGTATAGTTCGAGGTCTGGCAAATTAATTCCTCCCATTTTGTTTTTGTTGCTTAAAATTGCTTTTGCTATACGGGGTCTTCTCTGATTCCATAAAAAGTGTATAATTATTTTCTCTACGTCTGTGAAGAATGATGTTGGTAATTTAATAGGGATTGCATTGAATCTATAGATCACTTTGGGTAGTATAGACATTTTAACAATGAATGCTCAACATCCCTAATCATCAGAGAAATGCAAATCAAAACCACAATGAGATATCACTTAACCCCAGCGAGAATGGCCTTTATCAAAAAATCCCAAAACAACACATGTTGGCGTGGATTGTGGAGAGACAAGAACACTCATACACTGCTGGTGGGACTGCAAACTAGTGCAACCCCTGTGGAAAGCATTATGGAGGTATCTTAAACAGATTCAAGTAGACCTGCCATTCGATCCAGCAATCCCATTATTGGGCATATACCCAAAGGAAAAAAGGTCATTCTATAAGAAAGACACATGTACCCGAATGTTTATAGCAGCACAATTCACAATAGCAAAGATGTGGAAACAACCCAAATGCCCATCAATACATGATTGGATTAGTAAGCTGTGGTATATGTATACCATGGAATATTACTCAGCTATAAGAAATAATGAAGATAGGACATCTCTATGGTTCTCCTGGAGAGAGTTGGAACCCATTCTATTAAGTGAAGTATCCCAAGAATGGAAAAACAAGCATCACATGTACTCATCAGAAAATTGGTTTCCCTGATCATCACCTAAATACACATCTGGGAACGACACCAATCGGATATCAGACTGAGGTGTGGGTTGGGGGAGGGGATGGGTGTATGCCTACACAATGAGTGCATTGCGCACCATTTGGGGAATGGTAACCCTTGAAGGTGCTGACTCGGGAAGGGGGGGTGGGGAAGGGAGGGATATATACCTACATGATGGGTGCAACGCGCACTATCTGGGGAACAGACACGCCTGGAGCTCTGACTTGGGGGGAAAGGCGGTACAGGGGCAATGTATGTAACCTGCAATTCTGTATCCCCCATAACAATAAGATGAAATAAAAAAAAAGAAAAATGTTTTAATTTGTGCATTGCTCAACTTTTTCTAACATCCAAGGTTTTTATGATAAATACTTCTCATTTGGAGTATTCGTTAACCTGCAAAATGAATCCAAGTTCATGATATATTGCAAGTAACAATTCAGTGTGATGTTGCTTTATCTAATATCAATATAAATGAGTGAGAATGAAATGATTCACAGGTCATTTTTATGTGCTTGTCTTAAGTAACACATAGTATTTTTAGAATGTGAATTAAACCAATATATTAAGTAAAAGCTACACACATGATAATGAAAAATACATGTCTATAAGATATCAAATTTCATTGAAATGTACCAAAATCACAAGGTTTACTTTGTCATTGATTCATCCAGGAAGACATTTTCACTTTTCAGACAAGATCACCGACACCTTCAGGTCTAGAAGCTGGGAGGAATGAGTCTGCATATGAAAACATGACTTAATTTGGAGTTGTTAGCATATTAAATTCAATCTTACAGAGTTATACACTGAAAACAGTAATGAGTACTTTGGATTGTTTTCAATGAGTACAGTGCTAATCGCATACTCTCATTAACTATACAGTTTCTCATCTGTCTACAAATACAAACTTTATTGGGTAAAGGAGAAAAATAAAACTAAGTCATTTACCCATAGAGATAAATTACTTTCTTCTTCAGTCTCAAGAGAAACAAAATCTTATAGGCATTTTCTTCTCAGATAGGCTAGAACTGTTGTACCTTGTTGAATTAATATAGTCATAGCTGCAGAGATATGGATGCTAATACAGTCTCAGTGATGTGGTCTAGTTCAACACAGTTACGTGGCAAAAGAAGATTCTTTCCTCCACAGGCATTCACTTTATCCTCACTTCACATATCCATCCTAAACTCAGATGCCAGTCATGGCTGGGAAAGGCAGTGCAATAGTCTCACTCAATCCATGACTGCATTACTTGAGCATCATCATTGTACTGGCTGCACAGTACTTGAAAGTTTCTTTTGGTTTTTTTTTCTTAATTCAGGATATTATGAGACTACAAATATTTTGGTTACATGAAATGCATTTGCCTCGCTCAAGCCAGGGCCACAAGAATGTCCTGCCCCCATACAGTGTGCCCTGTCTCCATTAGCTGTGGTTTTACCTACTCCACTTGCACTACCCACTGTTCCACCCCCTCACTTGACCAGCACCCAGTGAGTATTACTACCATATGAGCACCTTACTGTTGATCAACTAGTACCAGTTTTATGGTGAGTACATGTGGTGCATGTTTTTCCATCCTTGTGATACTTCACTTTGAAGGATGGGCTCAATCTCTATCCAGCATAATATAAGAGGTGCTAGACCACCATTGTTTTGTTTTTACTTCAGCATATTTTTGTGGTACAAAAGTTTAGGTTATGTATATTGCCCTTGCCCCACCCCGAGTCAGAGCTTCAAGCATGTCCATCCCCCAGATGCACTCATTATGTTTCTATACACCCATCCCCTCCCCCCAGCTGCCCAACGCCTGATTAATGTTATCCTACATTGTTTTTTGTAGTTGAGTAGTATTCCATGGTATACATATACCAATTTTATTAATCCACTCATGTATTGATGGACATTTGGGTTGTTACCACATCTTTGTAATTGTAAATTGTGTTGCTGTAAACATTCTAGTGCACATGTCTTTATTGTAGAATGTGTTTTGTTCCTTGAATAGATGCCTAGTAGTGGGATTGCTGGATCAAATGATATTTCTATTTTTACCTCTTTGAGGAATCTCCAAATTAACTTTCCACAGGTGGTGTACTAATTTGGAGTTCCACCAGCAGTGTAAGAGTATTCCAATCTCTCTACATCCATGACAGCATTTTTTATTTTGTGACTTTTGATAGAGGTCATTCTCACTGGAGTTAGGTAATGTTTAATCGTACTTTCAATTTGCATTTCCATAATGATTAGAGATGTTGAGCACATTTTTATATGTTTGCTGGCCATTCCTGTCTATTCTTTTGAAAAGTTTCTGCTCATGTCCTTTGCCCATTCATTGATGGGGTTGTTTGATTTTTTTCTTGTTGATTTTCTTAAGTTCTATATAGATTCTTGTTATCAGCCCTTTATCAGATGTGTAGAAAGCAAGTACTTTCTTCCATCCTGTAGGTTGTCTATTTGCTCTAAGAACAATTTCCTTGGCTGTGCAGAAGCTTTTTATTTTTTATTTTTATTTTCTTTTTATTTCATCTTATTGTTATGGGGGATACAGAATTGCAGGTTACATACGTTGCCCATGTACCGCCTTTCCCCCCAAGTCAGAGCTCCAGGCGTGTCTGTTCCCCAGATAGTGCGCGTTGCACCCATCATGTAGGTATATATCCCTCCCTTCCCGACCCCCCTCTTCCCGAGTCAGCACCTTCAAGGGTTACCATTCCCCAAATGGTGCGCAATGCACTCATTGTGTAGGCATACACCCATCCCCTCCACCAACCCACACCTCAGTCTGATATCAGATTGGTGTCGTTCCCAGATGTGTATTTAGGTGATGATCAGGGAAACCAATTTTCTGGTGAGTACGTGTGATGCTTGCTTTTTCCATTCTTGGGATACTTCACTTCATAGAATGAGTTCCAACTCTCTCCAGGAGAACCATAGAGATGTCCTATCTTCATTTCTTATAGCTGAGTAATATTCCATGGTATACATATACCACAGCTTACTAATCCAATCATGTATTGATGGGCATTTGGGTTGTTTCCACATCTTTGCTATTGTGAATTGTGCTGCTATAAACATTCGGGTACATGTGTCTTTGTTATAGAATGACCTTTTTTCCTTTGGGTATATGCCCAATAATGGGATTGCTGGATCGAATGGCAGGTCTACTTGAATCTGTTTAAGATACCTCCATAATGCTTTCCACAGGGGTTGCACTAGTTTGCAGTCCCACCAGCAGTGTATGAGTGTTCCTGTCTCTCCACATCCATGCCAACATGTGTTGTTTTCGGTTTTTTTGATAAAGGCCATTCTCGCTGGGGTTAAGTGATATATCATTGCGGTTTTGATTTGCATTTCTCTGATGATTAGGGATGTTGAGCATTTTTTCATATGTTTGTTAGCCATTCTTATATCTTCTTTTGAGAAGTTTCTATTCATGTCAATTGCCCACTTTTTGATAGGGTTGTTTGATTTTTTCTTACTGATTTTCCTGAGTTCTAAATAGATTCTTGTTATCAGTCCTTTATCTGATGTGTAGTATGCAAAAATTATTTTCCATTCTGTAGGTGGTCTGTTTATTCTCGTGACTGTTTCTTTGACTGTGCAGAAGCTTTTTAATTTAATCATGTCCCATTCATTAATTTTTGTTGCTGCTGTGATTGCCTTGGGGGTCTTCTTCATAAATTCTTTACCTAGGCCAATGTCTGTAAGAGTCTTTCCTACATTTTCTTCTACAATTCTGATTGTATCACGCCTAAGGTTTAAGTCTGTTATCCACCGTGATTTGATTTTTGTGAGAGGTGAAAGCTGTGGGTCCTGTTTCAGTCTTCTACAAGTGGCTAACCAATTCTCCCAGCACCATTTATTGAATAGGGATTCTTGTCCCCAGAGTATATTCTTTCCTGCTTTGTCAAAAATTAGGTGACTATATGAGGATGGTTCTATATTTGGATTTTCTGTTGTGTTCCACTGGTCTGTGTCCCTGTACTTGTGCCAGTACCAGGCTGTTTTAAGAACCACGGCCTTGTAGTATAGTTTGAGGTCTGGCAAATTAATACCTCCCATTTTGTTTTTGTTGCTTAAAATTGCTTTTGCTATACAGGGTCTTCTCTGGTTCCATACAAAGTGTATAATTATTTTCTCTATGTCTGTGAAGAATGATGCTGGTAATTTAATAGGGATTGCATTGAATCTGTAGATCACTTTAGGTAGTATAGACATTTTAACAATGTTGATTCTTCCGATCCACGAGCATGGTATATATTTCCATCTATTTGCAATTTCTGCTATTTCTTTTCTCAGTGTTTCATAGTTTTCCTTATAGAGGTCCTTTACCTCTTTAGTTAGGTATATACCTAGATATTTTATTTTCTTTGTTGCTATTTTGAAGGGTATTGAGTCTTTAATTTGGTTTTCTGATTGACTGTTACTGGCATATATAAATGCCTCTGATTTGTGTATATTAATTTTTTTTTTTTTTTTTTTTTTTTTTTTTTTTTTTTTTTTTTTTTGTTGAGACAGAGTCTCACTCTGTTGCCCAGGCTAGAGTGAGTGCCGTGGCGTCAGCTTAGCTCACAGCAACCTCAAACTCCTGGGCTTAAGCGATCCTACTGCCTCAGCCTCCCGAGTAGCTGGGACTACAGGCATGTGCCACTATGCCCGGCTAATTTTTTCTATATAGATTTTTAGGTGTCCATATAATGTCTTTCTATTTTTAGTAGAGACGGGGTCTCGCTCAGGCTGGTCTCGAACTCCTGACCTTGAGCAATCCACCCGCCTCGGCCTCCCAGAGTGCTAGGATTACAGGCGTGAGCCACCGCGCCCGGCCTGTGTATATTAATTTTGTAGCCAGAGACTTTGCTATATTCGTTAATCAATTCCAGGAGTCCCATGGTTGAATCCTGGGGGTTTTGCAGATAAAGCATCATATCATCAGCAAAAAGTGAGAGTTTGATCACTTCCTTCCCTATTTGGGCTCCCTTGATTTTGCTCTCTTGCCTGATAGCTCTCGCAAGGACTTCCAATACTATGTTGAAAAGTAATGGGCACAGTGGGCAGCCCTGTCTGGTTCCAGTTCTAAGTGGGAGTGCTTCCAATTTTTCCCCATTCAGAATGATGTTGGCTATGGGTTTGTCATATATGGCTCATATCATTTTTAGGTAGGTTCCATCTACGCCTATTTTGTTAAGCGTTTTTATCATAAAAGGGTGTTGAATTTTGTCAAATGCTTTTTCTGCATCTAATTAGAGTATCATATGGTTTTTGTTTTTGTTTCTATTTATGTGGTGAATTACATTTATAGATTTACGTATGTTGAACCACCCTTGCATCTCTGGGATGAAGCCCACTTGGTCATGGTGGATTATTTTTTTGAAAAGTACTTGGATTAGATTTCCTAGTATTTCATTGAAAATTTTTGCATCTATATTCATGAGAGAAATTGGTCTGTAGTTCTCTATTTTTGTTGCGTCCTTTCCTGGTTTTGATATCAATGTTATATTGGCTTGGTAGAACGTGTTGGGGAGAATTCCATCCTTCTCAATATTGGAGAATAGTTTATGTAGGATGGGCACCAGTTCTTCTTTGTATGTATGGTAAAATTCAGGTGTGAACCCATCTGGACCAGGGCTTTTCTTTTTGGGAAGGTTTTTTATTGCTGTTTCGATTTCAGTTCTTGATATTGGTCTGTTCAGGTACTCTATTTCTTCCTGGTTGAGCCTGGGAAGACTATGTGTTTCTAAAAATTTGTCCATTTCCTCCGCATTCTCCAGTTTGTGTGAATAAAGATTTTTATAGAATTCATAGATGATATCTTGTATCACTGTGGCATAGGTTGTGATTTCTCCTTTCATGTTCCTAATGGAGTTTATTAGAGATTTTACTTTTTGCTCTTGGTTAGTCTAGCCAGAGGTGTGTCTATTTTGTTTATCTTTTCAAAGAACCAACTTTTTGTTTTATTAATTTCCCTTATAGTTTCTTTGTTGTCCTTTTCATTTAATTCTGATTTGATCTTAGTAATTTCTCGCCTTCTGCTGGGTTTGGGTCATTCTGTTCTTCTTTCTCCAGCTCTTTGAGTCTATTCGTTAGGTTGTCTATTTGCAGGTTGTCTGTCTTTTTGATATAGGCATTTATGGATATGAATTTTCCTCTCAGGACTGCTCTAGCTGCGTCCCATCGATTTTGATAAGTTGTATCTCCATTGTCATTTAATTCAAAGAAACTTTTGATTTCCATCTTGATTTCTTCCTTTATAGAATAATTATTCAGGAGAAAGTTATTTAGCTTTCATGACTTTGAGTAAGAGTGAGGGTTTCTGTTTGGGTTCATTGTTACTTTTATTCTGCTATGATCTGAGAAGATGCATGGTATAATTTCTATTTTTTTGAATTTTTTAAGACATGCTTTATGCCCTAGGATATGGTCAATCTTAGAGAATGTCCCATGAGCTGATGATAAGAATATATATTCTGTGGACTTTGGGTAGAATGTCCTATAGATGTCAGCCATGCCCATTTGTTCTAGCATTCTATTTAGGTCCATTATGTCTTTGTTTATTTTCTGTTTAGAGGATCTGTCCTGTACTGTCAGTGGGGTGTTAAAGTCTCCAGCTACTACAGTATTGTTATCTATCATTTGGTTCAGATCTAGTAGGGTTTGCTTTATGAATCTAGGTGCACCTAGGTTGGGTGCATATATATTGAGTATAGTCATGGCTTCTTGTTGAATTGTGCCCTTGACCAGTATGTAGTAGCCATCTTTGTCTTTTATTATTTTTTTTGGTTTGAAAGCTAAGTTATTGGAAATTAAGATTGCCACACCAGCTTTCTTTTGGTTACCGTTTGCTCGAAATACCGATTTCCATCCTTTTATTTTCAGTCTAAATGTATCTTTGCAGGTTAGGTGGGTTTCTTGAAGACAACAGATACTTGGATTGTGTTTTTTTATCCATTGGGCCAGTCCATGTCTCTTGAGCGGGGAATTCAAGCCATTCACATTTATTGAGAAAACTGATAAGTGAGTTGGTTTTTTGTTCAACTTGTTGGGTAGAACTTCATTGCGATGTTTTCTCTCCTGAGCCATTGTGGTATCTGGAATTTGATCTTTAGCTCTTAAGTAGTTTTACATTTGTGGATCTTTCTTGTGGTGATCCGTGTGTAACTCTCTTTTGAGTACTTCTTGGAGGGCTGGTCTTGTCTTGGTGAATTCCCTCAACCTTTGTTTATCTGAGAATGTCTTAATTTCTCCTTCGTATAGAAAACTTAGCTTAGCTGGGTACAAGATTCTAGGCTGGGCATTATTCTGTTTCAGAAGAGTGAAAATGGGGCCCCAACCACTTCTTGCTTCTAAGGTTTAAGCTGAGAAATCTGGCGTAATTCTGATGGGTTTTCCTTTGTAAGTTACTTGTTTCTTTCTCCTTACAGCTCGGAGAAGGGACTCTTTAGTGGATATTTTGGTCAGCCTGATGACTACCTGGCGTGGTGTTTTCCTATTTGCTATGAATCTCCCAGGGGTCCTTTGAGCTTCTTGAATCTGTATGTCTAGAGTATTAGCAAGGCCTGGAAAATTTTCCTCGATTATGTCTTCAAATAGCTTGTCCAACCCTTGCTTATTGTCTTCTTCACCCTCAGGAATGCCAATAACTCTCAAGTTAGGTTTCTTCACATAATCCCACATTTCCTGAAGACTCAGATCATTTCTCTTACTTCTTTGATCTATCTCTGTGACTGACTTATATAGATGGAAAGAGTTATCTTCAATTTCTGAGATTCTTTCCTCTATTTGATCTACCTTGCTCTTGAGACATTCCACAGTGCTTTGTAGCTCTCTGAGTGAATTCTTCATTTCTAGGAGTTCAGTTTGGTTTTTCTTCAATATTTCAATTTCTTTAGTGAATTTTTATTCCAAATCCTGTATTTTTTTGTGGTTTCTTTGTGTTGATTATCCATTGATTCTTGTATATTATTCAGCTTGTTTATAATCCATAATTGGAATTCTTCCTGTGACATGTTGGTGTTTTGAGTCTGGTTTGTGTCAAATGGTTGAGAGCTGGTATTTCTCTTTGGGGGTGAGCTTTCCGTTTGATTCTTTGTGCTCCCTGTGTTTTTTCGCTGGGCCCTTCCCATCTAGATTTATCGTTGGATCTTTTCTTAAAGATTTCGTCTGGTTAACAGCACTCTTTGTACTCTGTTCTTAGGCTGTGAAGCAGTCTAGGTATATTGCTTCCTTTGTCAAGAGGGGGAGACTGTTGTATATTTTTTAGAGTTTTTTCTATTTCAGTTGGGGGACTGCTTCTGGTGGGTGCAACCCTAGAGGATTGGAGTGATCCAAGACTGCTTTGGTGAGTTAGGACACTGTGTTGTGGTCTTTCAGAAGACAGGCAGGGTCCACACTAGTAGTAGACCGAAATTCTCTTTGTTTGTTTGTTTCCCTTTGGTTCTTCCTCTATAGCGGTGGTTTCTGTCTCTATCTGCAGGAAAGATACTAGCTATGGGGAGTGGACGGTGCCCTCGCTCGCTCAGCGCCCCAGTTGCTGCAGCTCCCATGGGCAAAAGTCTGCCTTGGCCCAATGTCCCCAGGGACCAGGCTCCACACTCTCGCTTCTGGAGAAGTATTCAGTGTTTACACATGAGCGGGGCCCCTATATAAGGTCTGTGGACCAGGGGAGGGGGTCATCCAGGGAGCCTCTTGTCACCCTATTGCTCCGCAGTGACTTGGCTGTGGGCCCCAAGATGGCGATTGCATGCCCACAGATCACCGGCATTGGAGGTGACTACTCAGGTTCTGGTATGTACCAGAGCCAGGGGCCTGGCCCATTCCAAACCTCACCGTGGCTTCCCAGTTAGAAGGCAAAAAGAGAGAAGAAAGAAAAAAAAAGAAAAGAAGAGAAAAGAAAGAAAAGAAAGAGAAAAGAAAAAGAGAAGAGAAAAAAAAGAAAAAAGAGAAAAAACAAACAAACAAACAAACAACACGAAAAACCTAACCAAAAACCCCAAAAACACAAACACAAAAGAACACAAACAAAAGTACACAGAACCACACCACATCTCTAAATGAAAAGATACACAAATCTGAAGTATATAGTTCGGCGACTCAATGATTGTGTTTTTACGCCTTAGCTCAGCTCTGCCCCTTCATGCCTGCTCGGTTGGGTCCCGAGCGGTGACTCAATGTTTTTTTGTTTGTTTGTTTGTTTGTTTTTTTATATCTTAGCGCAGCTCCGCCCCTTCACGCTGAGCACGGCCCCGGCGGAGATTCCCCCAGGGTCCAAGTTGTTCACCCTTTATTGTCTCCTGCCCAGTGTACCCATGCATATACCGCACTCCCGGCGTGGGCCCAGAGACCAGCGGAGAGCGCCGGGCAGAGAGAGCCGCTCAGCACCTTATGGCTCCCGAGCGGTTCCGCCTTTGCTTTCAAGATGGCACCTGCAGCGCTCCGGGGTGGGAGGGGGACTGGCTCCCCGGCAGGCAGTGACCGCCACTGCTGGGGGGCTGGCAAGCAAAGCCGCCGGGGTCCACCGGCTGAAGAACTGCCGAAAAAAGCAGCACAGAGGCACAACGCAATTTGCTGATTGAGGATCCTTCGTGCCCCTCCCCCCTGGCGCAGGTCCGTCCCTCCTCGCCAAGGGCTGTCTCAGCCGAGACTTCCCAGCTTCCAAGCTATTCTCCCAAAAAAGTCTCCTGTCTGCAATGCCCCACGTCTCCCTCAGTGCTTCTGCTCTGGCTTGCGGGAGGTCTCCAAACAATTGGGATTGGAGGTCAGTGAGGAGAGCAAGCCGCTTTCCCAGAAGGCTGCCCCCGCCCCACCTGGGAGCGTGTGGCAGCCGACCCGTGCTCCGCTGGCTACTGTCTGTTCCGCATTCCTCAGAGTTTCGCGATCCTAATTTTTGTTCACCTCAGACCTCACTCGCTCTGTTTGTCCCACGTTGATTTTCCGTGGATTCACACTGCTGTTCCTGTGTGGGAGCGGTCCTCTAGCATTGTGGCAGGTGTAGATCAACGACTTCCTCACCGGAGCGCAGATCCAGGCAGTCACCACCACTCCACCATCTTCCCAGCCATATATCGCAGAAGCTTTTTAATTTGATCAGATCCCATTTGTTTATTTTTGTTGTTGCTGTGATTGCTTTGGGGCTCTTTTTTATAAATTCTTAGCCTAGGACAACGTCTAAAAGAGTCTTCCCCACATTTTCTTCCAGAATTCTTAAGGTTTCATGCCTTAGGTTTAAGGCTGTTATCCAACGTGAGTTCATTTTTGCGAGACATGAGAGTTGAGGATTCAGTTTCAATCTTCTGCATGTGGACATTCGGTTTTCCCAGCACCACTTATTGAATAGAGTTTATCTTCCCTAATATATATTATTGTCTGCTTTGTTGAAGATTAGATGACATTGTGACGATGATTTTATATCTGGGATCACTGTACTATTCCAAAGGTGTATCTCTCTGTTCTTGTGCCAGTACCATATTGTGTTGGTTACTTTAGCCTCATAGTAAAGATTGAAGTCTTGCAGACAGATCCCTCCCAATTTTTGTTTTTGCTTAAGATTTTTTTGGCTTTAGGAGGTCTTCTCTGGTTCCAGACTAAGCATAGAATTATGTTTTCTAAATATGCAAAAATGATGGTGAAATTTTGATAGGCATTGCATTAATTCTATAGATCACTTTAGGTAGAATGGACATTTAACAATAATGATTCAACCAATCCATTAGTATGATAGGGATTTCCATTTGTGCAGATCTTGTACAATTTCTTTTCTCAGTATTTTGTAGTTCTCCCTATAAATATCTCTCACCTCTTTCCTTAAATACATTTCTAAATATTTAAATTTCTTTGATGCTGTTTTCAAAGGTGTTGTGTCTTTCATTTGATTTTCAACTTGACTGTTATTGGCATATATGAATGCCACTGATTTGTGTGCATTAATTTTGTATCCTGAGACTTCACTGAATCTGTTTATCAATTCCAGGAGTCTCTTGGCTGAGTGAGGTCTTGGGCTTTTCTAGATATAATAGTATATTATCAGCAAAGAGTGAGAGTTTGAGCCCTTCTGGCCCATTTGGACACCCTTAATTCCCTTCTCTTCTCTGATTGTTCTGGCAAGGACTTCCAGTACTATGTTGAATAGAAGGGGAGATAGTGAGCATTCTTGTCTGGTTCCAGTTCTAAGTGGGAATGCTTTCAGTTTTTCCCCATTCAATATGATATTGCCTGTGGATTTGTCATATATGGCCTTAATAATTTTAAGGAATGTTCCATCTATGACTATTTTGTTGAGGGTTTTTATCATGAAAGTGTACTGGATTTTATCAAATGCTTTTTCTGTATGTATTCAGAGAATCATATGGTTGCTGTTCTTGCTTTTATTTATACAGTGAATTACATTTATACATTTGTGTATATTGAACCAGCCTTGCATTTCTGGGATAAAGCCCACCTGGTCCTGGTGAATTATTTTCTTGATGTGCTATTGAATTCAGATTGTAAAAATTTTGTTTATACTTTTTGCATGTGTATTCATGAGGGATATTGGTCTGTAGTTTTCTTTTTTTGCTACATCCTTTCCTGGATTTGGTGTCAAGGTGATATTGGCTTTGTAGAATGAGTTGGAGAGGATACCATCCTTCTCAATGTTGTCGAATAATTTCTACAGTATATGTATGAGCTCTTTTTGTACGTCTGTTAAAATTCGGATGTGAATCCATCTTGTCTGGACCTTTTTGGGGGGGAAGATTTTTTTTGTTGCTCCAATTTCTATGCTTGATATTGGTCTTTTCAGGCATTCTATTTCCTTCTGATTGAGCTTAGGGAGGTTGTGTGTTTCCAAGGATTTGTCCATTTCATTCACATTGTGTAGCTTTTGGGCATATAGATTTTTCTAGTATTCAAAGATAATTTTTTGTATTTCCATTATGTCTGTAGTGACCTCTCCTTTTTCATTTCTGATTGAGTTTATTGAAGTCCTTTCCTTTCTAGCTCTTGTCAATCTAGCAAGAGGGCTATCAATTTTGTTTATCTTTTCTAAAAACCAGCTTTTTGTTTTATTGATCTTCTGTATAGTTTTTTTATTCTCAATTTCATTTAGTTCTGCTCTAATCTTAGTTATTTTCTTTCTTCTGCTAGGTTTACAATTAATTTTCTCTTCCTTTTCCAGTTCCTTCAGAAAATTTATTAGTTTGATGATCAGCTTTCTGACTTTTGGATGTGAGCATTTAATGCTATTAGTTTTCCTCTCAGGAATGCTTTTTGCTGTATCGCACAGGTCTTGATAGCTTATGTCCCCTTATCATTGAATTCAAAGAATTTTTTATCTCCATCTAAACGTATGCCTTCACCCAGCAGTCATTAGGCAATAGATTTTAGTTTCTGTGATTTTGTGAAGTGGTGAGCATTTCTGTTGTAAATGATCTCTAGTTTTATACCACTGTGATCTGAGAAGATACATGGTAAAATCTCTGTTTTTTAAAATTTGTTGAGGTCTGATTTGTGGCCTAGGATGTGGTCTATTTTGGAGAAAGTTCCATGAGTTGAGAAGAAAGTATATTTGGCTTTATTTGGGTGGAATGTTCTGTAGATGTCGGTTAGACCCATCTGTTCTAGAGCTCTGCTTAAGTCCATTATTTCTTTGCTCATTTTTTGTTTGGAGGATCTGTCCATTTCAGACAGTGGGGTGTCAAAATCCCCCACTACTACGTCATTACCGTCTATCATACTATTGCTATATCATGGAAATATACTTTCTTCTTGCCAACTATATACAGCATTTGCCAAAACTTTGTGATCTCCACAACTTTATATCTCTAACATGCAATTTCTATGCATAGTAACTAAATGAAATTCCTACTTTTTGCCCTTAGTGTCACTTTCCAGAAGGTCCTAAAAACCCTCCTAACTTTTCCTTGATTGAGGACTTCTGTTTCTCCATTTCTCCAACCTTCCTCATTGTTGAAGATTGATCACATTTCAAACATTTAAAACAATCAATCCATATTCAAAAAATCAAAATTAATATAAAAATTGTGACAGGAAAAGTATTAAATTTTAAATAAATACAGAATATCTGACTGTACACTTAAACAAAAAATGTCATTCAATAATTTAATAACCATAGGTTAATGGGCAACCTTAAATTAATTTAGGTTACCATGTTATACATTTTAAGTGGACATTCAGTATAGTGGCATCAAGTGCATTCACATTACTTTATAATGATCAACACTATCCATCTATGAAACAACTTTTACTTCCCCTAACTGAAGCTCTGTAACTATTGAACATTCTTCCCTGCCCAGCTCTTAGCAACCACCATTTTTCTTTCTGTCTCTATAAATGTGGTTGCTCCAGGAACATCACATAATGAAATCATACATTATTTGTTTTCTTCTGATTGAGTTATTTCACCTCTAATAATGTCCTCAAGTTCATCCATGTTATATCATGTGTAAGAATGCCCTTCATTTTTAAAGGTGAATAATACTTCATTGGATGTATGCAGCCCATTTTGTTTATTCATTCTTTCAGCTGTGGCCATTGTGTTGCTTCTAGTGGCTTCAGCTGTATATTTGAGTATCGATTTAATGCAGTGTTTGATAACAGATGTTAGATATTTTATTTCAATGAGTTGAACATATATAGCACAAAATATAGCAATTTCAAATAATCATCTGTTTAAACATGCAAGAGAGGTTTATGTGTTTTCAGAGAGTAAATTCAACAACTGAAATGTCTTTTCAGCTTAGGAAATACAAGTTCTTATTGGGTTATTTTTACTTGTGGTTAAGTAGTTTTTAAAATTTGATATCATTATCTCTTGACATTTCAATGGATATAGATGATACTTTTATTTTTTATTTTTAGGTGAAATAATTTTAAAAAATAAGATCAGTTTTGTATGGATCTAATTGCTCATCATGCTTTAGCATTTAGACTAATCTGAAGATTAACTAAATTTGTCAAATAAAATGAGTTGAAGGTAATTATATTTCTCTCAGATGTGATGTTCAATTATTTGCCTTATTAAAATCATAGCCAATATTTACATATTAGAGTAGTGACATAATTTGCCACTAATTAAAGAATTTATAAATCTACAATAATGATTACCTGGGAAAATTCCTTAAGATATATCCATGGATAAATATGTGGTTAAGATTTAAAGAAATTAAATTATCATACAAATAGAATATCTGCAATGTTATTTAAAGGAGAATTGAACCTGAAAATTGACTAGTGTAAGAGTGAGAAAATTTGGTACCCTGGGGAACAAATATTTTCTTTTTTTGTTTTTCTTCATTATGGCTTCAGAAAGTGGGAGAATTTTAAAATATGTTTTCTTCTGTTTTCAGATTCTCTTGTTTAAAAGGGTGATAAACTTGTGACATCTTTACTTTATATTACATTGATTTTTTTTTGCAATGTTAGTAGTAGGCACATATATGTCCCATTTTTTCTCATCAGGAACTCATTGATTAATCATAGAACATCTAGAACACTGTCTATAATATCCTATTCTGCACTTTTCTGATCCCTGTTAACAAAACTTAATATTAAAACTGTATATCTTTTACCCAGGATTCTTTTTTTTTTTTTTTTTTTTTTTGAGACAGAGTCTCACTCTGTTGCCCAGGCTAGAGTGAGTGCCGTGGCGTTAGCCTAGCTCACAGCAACCTCAAACTCCTGGGCTCAAGCAATCCTCCTGTCTCAGCCTCCCGAGTATCTGGGACTACAGGCATGCACCACCATGCCCGGCTAATTTTTTCTATATATATTTTTAGCTGTCCATGTAATTTCTTTCTATTTTTAGTAGAGATGGGGTCTCCCTCTTGCTCAGGCTGGTCTCGAACTCCTGAGCTCAAACGATCCGCCCACCTCGGCCTCCCAGAGTGCTAGGATTACAGGCGTGAGCCACCACGCCCGGCCTACCCAGGATTCTTAAATAATTAATCAATCTGTTCTGTCAAAAATAAAATAGTAACAGCAAAATCATTTATTTGACAGAATTTACAGTTTATTACAAGAGTTTTAGCTCAATGACTTTGTCAAAAAGCATGTTTTATTTCTTCATATTATGGAATGGATAATAGACAGAATGTTATTATCCATTCTAAAATATATACAGTGGTATAATTGTGGATTTTCTGAATTTCAAACTTCATAAGCAAATTATTAAATATTAGTGGATTGAGTTGGATTATCATGACTTACTCATGAAGATAAAAATCATGATGTCTTCATGAGCTGAATGTCCTCTCTGTGCAACATCTTCTTATTGTCCCTCTTGGGGAAGAAAAGAAATCTTCTAGCGTGGCTGTGTTGGATTCTCTCATATCAGAGGCTAGGATGTACTATTGAGGGGTGTGTCCAATTTTTCTTTTTTCCTAAATATACTCTTTTATTAAATAGCCAGAGTTGTATAAATCTGATACTTTGGATACCAAAGATATTTAATTTTCACAGACATTTTATAGATTCCTGGAATTTCAGTATACTTCCTGCGTGCTTTCAGAAAGCTGTGATTTATTAAATCAAGAGACAATTATTTAGAAACAAAAATAAAATGTAAATAGATGATCTTGTAAAGGGATGATGTTGAAAAATACATTAAGAAGTGAAGTAATGTCATTCTGGCCTTACTTGTCTGTAGATTTGTAGGAAGGGAACATTAAACATGGTCATATTGAGAGACCAGCTCTTGTCAAAGACAGTAGTTAAAATGAAATATAACCATGGTAGAATCCAGCTACCTTTTCTTTTATTGAACTAAAGTCAAAAAAATTACTGCTACATTGTAAGTATCAATATTTTTCCATCCATGTAATGTAATTGCATTTTATTTTTATATTTTATATCTTGGCATCTGTGTAATAAAGTCAGTGCCACAGCAAAAACATAAAACTCACATTGCATTCATTTTGCCAGGCACTTTGGAGTTTGATTTTATTTGGGGCTGTAGCTCATTAATTTGCTATTGCTTGTTCTTGTTTTTTTTTTTTTTTTTTTTTAATATATACAGCCTGCCATCCTTGGATCGCGGTCCACTCTTTTATAAGTTCTGTGACCTCTGGTTTCTCTAATAGGAAATACAAATCTTAGATCCACAACTGTAAACATGACATTTTAAAAAATGTCTCATGAAATTGAAGATGGGAAAAGTTGTTTGCCCTTGACAAAACATGAGCTATTGTAATTGCTTGATCCAGGTAAGTTCCAGTTGTCATTTTGTTTATTAGAAGGTAAGCTCTCTGTAGATTTTAGTACACTTCTGCCTTTGGATCTTGAATCTAAGCAAAGTGGCAAATCCTATTCTGATTAGATTTTTTAGTATTTATCATATGTGTGCAGTCTGTATTTAAAGTCAAGTTGTCTCATTTCCTGTGAAAAACCCCAGGCTCTTAAAAAGAAGAAGAAGACTGAAAGAAAAATGAAATAAAAATTTTAGATCCCTAAAATACAGTAACCAAAATTTAATAGAAAACTTTCATTGCAGTTCAACTCAATATCGAAATGGAAACAAGAGATGGAAAAGTCTGTGAATTTAAGGATAGATAATGATCAGGGTTTCCTCGGGGACAGTCTCTATTCGCTTAAATTTTTGTATGAGTCATACATTTCTATATCTTTGTAGGACACAAAATTTCAGTTTAAAACTGCACATCTCAAATAACATAAGGTGGCAACTGTGGAAATCAACTCCACCAACACTCTCAGTTTGCTGCCATCTGTGGCTTGCACGCTATACTTCTTTTTCTTTATTTATTAATTTTTCTCAACTAGTTCTGTAAACTCTGTATTCTTTATTATGTATGATCTGTGAACTTTCTGCCTGGTTAGTTAGTGGTCACTTATTGATTGAAAATGATTTTCTTAAATACCTGAAACCCACAAATTTCTCAGTCTTTGCTGAGGGTTTCTGTATGAGTGTTAGGCACATGTGTATTTTATTTTATTTTATTTTCAATTTCAGAATATTATGGGAGTACATTCATTTTGGTTACATATAATGGCTTTGACTCTCCCAAGCCAGAACTACAAGTGTGCCCTTCCCCCATACAGTGTGCTCCACAACCATTAGTTGTGAGTTTACTCAACACCATCACCCTCCTTTCACCTAACTGGCACCCAATGAATATTACTTCCATGTGAGCACCTTAGTGTTGATCTGTTAGTACCAATTTGATGGTGAGTACATGTGGTGCTTGTTTTTCCATTCTTGTGATACTTCACTTTGAAGGAGGGTCTCCAGCTCTATTCAGGATAATATAAGAGGTGCAAGATCATCATTTTTTTTTTGTAGTTGAGTAGCAATCCATGGTATACATATATCAAATTTCATTAATCCACTCATGTGTTGATGAGCACTTGGGTTGTTTCCACAACTTTGTGATTGTGAATTGTGCTGCCATAAACATTCCAGTGCATGTGTCTTCATTATAGAATGTCTTTTTTTTTTTCCTTTGGGTAGATGCCTAGCAGTGGGATTGCTGGATGAAATCGTATTTCTATTTTTAGTTCTTAGAGCTATCTCCAAATTACTTTCCACAGGGGGTGTACTAATTTGCAGTCCCAAGAGCAGTGTAAGAGTGTTCCTATCTCTCCACATCCACACCAGCATTAGTTGTTTTGGGACTTCTGGCAATAAAGGGAATTGAGTCTAAAAGGTAAAGGAACATTTGAGAACATTTCCCCAAAGAGAAAATGTCAAGAAAATGAATTTATCAAAAATAACCAAATAGAAATCCTGGAGTTTAGAAATATAATAATCTAAAATTAAAAAAATACTGTAGCACCTCGACAGTAGTTTTCAACTGGCACAAGAAAGATTAACTGATGCCGAAGACAAATGGGCTAAAATGAAATAGATGAACTATAACCAGTGGTGGAGAGGTTGTGGAGAAACTAGAGCCCTTATGCATTTCTGATGGGAATGTAAGTTGGTGCAGCTCCATTGGAAGACAGTGTGGTGTTCACCAAAAGGTTTAATGTTCAGTTATCATATGATGTAGCAATTGCACTTCTAGGTATATGACAAAGAATAAATATCCAAAACTTGTACACCAATGTTCATAGCAGCATTGTTCTTAACAGCCAAAAATTGAAAATGAGCCAAATGTCCATTGACTTATGAGCAAATCAATAAAATGTGATACATCCATTAAAAAAGATAGATCAATAGTAACCATCCAATCTAAAAAGAAAATTAAAACATGCAAAAACTAAGGAAAAAAGCTTTAAGGTCCTGTGGAGGGTCTTCTGGAACAATAATAATATAATTTTTATGCGTTAAACTCTGATGGTGAGAAAATAGTGCAGTGCAGAAAACATTTTAACAAATACTGACTGAAAACTTACTGAATAACCGATCTTCACTGAAAAATCTAAGACTGAAACAAGGAATGTGGTCTTTCTCTGAAGCAGATGTGAACCATCATAGGCTGAGAAATGGTTTCCGAAAATAGCAAGTCCTAATTTCTGAACCCTGTGACACTTACCTTATAGAGTAAAGTCTTTGAAGATGTTATTAAATTAAAGATCTTGAGGTGAGATTACCATGGATTATGGGCACGGTCCCTAAATACCATTACCTCTTGCGTTACAAGAGGGATGTTTAGTTATGTCAGAAATCACTCCCAGCTCTCCCCCACTATCTCTTATGTGGGTTGTTTGGCTGATTCTAGAAACTAAATTGATACCAGGCAGATTAACAAGAGAAAATCATATAAATGTTATTAGTTTTGCACATACATGGGGATCTTCACAAGAAAATGTTCTTGGAGGAAGTGGCCAAAGCAAGATCCTTTTATTCTTTTTAGACAAAGAATGATAAATTTGAGAAGAAATGACAGGGCAAAGAAACTCTGGCAAGGGAAAATACATTTCTAGGTGAGTCACTAGGAGATGTATGTGAGGGTGTAAAAACAGTAGAAGACAATGGTTACTTCATTAAGGATATTTTTTCAGGTTTATTGCTGCCCTCAAGTCCCAGTCTCTGATGATAAGAGCTATTTTCTCAGGGTGTTATATGGATGGTACCACTTTTTGACTTGCGGCATGAAGGAAGTGTTAAACTGATAGCCCTTTCCAAAACAACAATTTCTCCATATTTTCATCTCAAAATAATCATTATGCCAATTTGGCATATTTTTTGGATGGCATGTCCTTTACTCCTGAAAATGTAAAGGAAATTTTGAGTTAGACAAAAGAGAAGGTGATGTGACCACAGAGGCAGAGATTGGAGTGATGCAGGCAAAAGGAGAGGGAGTCTGACAGTCATCAGTGCAGGAACAGGTAAGACCTGATTCTTCTCTAGATCTTCTGGAGGGAGCACAGCCACGCTGACACCTTTATTTCAACCTTGAGATACTAGTTGTGCACTTCTGATGCCAGAACCATGAGAAAACAAATTTCTGTGTTTTAAATCCTGACATTGTGGCAATTTGTTTTAGCATACATAGGAAAGCAATATATAAATTTTGAGAATCACTGAGGCAGTCTGACACTCATTATGAATGATTTTGAAGAAGAAAAAGAAAAAATAATGATAAGGAGGAAGATCAAGAGGAGGAAGAGGAGGATGCAGGCATTCTATACAGTAAAGACAAAGGGGTCAACTGATCAAGATGAGATAACAATTGTAAATATGGATTCACCTAGTATGTCTTTCAAGAAATTTGCCAGTTTCCTCTAAGATATTAAATTCATGGCCCTAGATTCATTTGTAGTGTTCTTTATTATCCTTTTAATCTCAATGTGATAATTTGTGATGTCTCTCATTGTTCAGGGGATAGCTTGGCTAAAGTTGTATGAATTTATTGATCTTTCCAAATAACCAGTTTTTATTTTTCAGATTTTTTCAAATGCTTTCATGTTTTCAATGTCATTGATTTGTTTTTTTTTTTTTTAATGACTAACTCTGGTACCCTGGGTAGAGTGCAGTGCTATCATCCCAGCTCACTACAACCTCAAACTCCTGGGCTCAAGCAATTCTCTTACTTCAACCTCCCAAGTAGCTGGGACTACAAGTGCATACCACTGGCTGATTTTTCTATTTTAATAGAGATGGTGTTTTGCTCTTTCTCAGCCTGGTCTCAAACACCTGAGCTCAAGCCATCCAGCTGTCCTGGCCTTCCAGAGTGGTAGTAATACAGGAATGAGGCACTATGCCTGGCTGATTTCTTTTTTTTTTATTTAAATATAACTTTTCTTCTACTTGCTTTATACTTAAATTGTTCTACTTCCTCTATTTTCCTAAGGTGGAAAATCAGTTTATTGATTTCAGATTTTCTTTACAAACAGATGAATTTAATGCTATAAATTTCCATCCCTTCTTCTTTCTCTGTGTTACTACAAAATTAGATAATCGGTGTGAATATTTAGCTCAATTTTTTTAAAGATCCCTCTTGAGATTTCTGCTTTGGTCCATGAATTTTTGAGGATTGTGTTGACAGGTACACAAAAAGATGCTCAATTTCACTAATTATCAAGAAAATGCAAACTGAGCCACAATGGGTTATTATCTCACACACATTGGAATGACTGTTATCAGAAAGAAGAAATATAATATAAGTTGGGAAGTATATGGAGAAAAGAGAACCCTTAAACAATGTTGATGGAAAGGCAAATGGTATAGCCACTATGAAATCACTATGCAGGTTTCTCAAAAAATTAAAAATTGGACTACTCTATGATACAGGATTCCTACTTTTGGGTACATATCAGAAAGAAATGAAATCAGTATGACAAGGGAATATCTGCAGTCCCATTTCTTTATACCATTTTTCAAAATAGTCAAGATATGAAATAACCTATATGTGGATTGACGGAGGAATGGATAGAGAAAATGTGGTACAGATATACAATGAGATATGCAGCCTCAAAAAGAAGGAAAATCTTCCATTTGTGACAATGTAGATTAACCTAGAAGACATTATGGTAAATTAAATAAGCCAGACACAGGAAGATAAATACTGCCTGATCTCACTTATATGTGGAAATATAAAATGTTAAACATGTAGAAACAGATGGTAGACTTGTGGCTTCTACGAGCTGGAGAAAGGGTGAAATGAGATGTTAGTGAACTGATACAAAGTTTCAGTTATGTAAGTTAAGTTCTAAACAACGAAATGTGTATAGATAGCAATATTGTATTGTATGCTTATCAGTTGCTAAGAAGAAAAATCGTAAATGTCATAAGAACAAAAATATTGTATCAATGTAAGTGATTGATGTGTTAATCAGGTATATTTGGGTGAATATTTCACAATGTCTATGTACGTCAAATTATCAAGTTGTATAAGTGAAATACATATGATTTTACTTCTAAATTATGCCTCAATAATATTGGGGAAAAGTGTTGTTTATTCCTTAATATTTGGGGATTCTTTCTCTATCTTTATGTTGTTGATTTCTACTTTGATTCCATTATAGTCAAAACATAGTGTGATATCTACTTTTATAAATGTTATGGTATGCTTTATAGCACAATATAAGAAGTTTCAAGATATTTCTTCTCATGTTTTTGTAATGTATCCTTAGAAGATAATAGTTTTTTTTTTTTTTTCATTTTGAAACATGTCAGAATTCTGGAGGTAATTGGACTATATATGAGGTATTTAACTGATGACTGATGTGCCCTTATTCTGATTCTAGATTTTTAGTTAACTTTTTCCACACTTGCTTCATATAATTTATTGATAAACTGAGTAAACACACAGGAATTAATCCATATAATTAATTAATGCATTTATCTAAGTTTAGGGACTACTAACCAAAAAGGATGTTTACTGTGATTGTGAGACGATTTCAATTTCTAGAACTTTAATAAAGGAAAAAATATGTCAAAAGTACATGTTCAAATTAAACAGTGATTATGCTCTCTCTTCCAATGTGTCAAGTGTCATATTCTAGAACTCTCTGAAGATTCCTTAGTAAATTCTGGTGAAAGGCAAATGAATTTATTTACTGAAACTAAAAGATGAAGAGCAGGGCAAAATGAATTTGAGGTGCTGGAAAGTGGTTTGTGATTTAATTTGGTGTAATTATGTACAGATGGTGAATGTAATGCTTTTTGAAACTGTCTCCAAATTTAACAAATAAGGAATGAGAGAATGCCATGGCCAAACAACCAGAATTCAGGGCTGATTTCATCCTCTTGGACCTGTTTCACGGCCCCCAGGCTCCCTGGCTTCTCTTTGTTCTCACCATGCTGGAGCTTCTGGTCCTTTTTGGCAACACCATGGTCGTCCTCCTCATTCAGACCTACCCACTTCTCCACTGCCTCATTTTTTTTTTCTCATCCAGCCATCTCTGATGTACTTGTTTTAGATTTCCATTGTTCGCTCCCAGATGGCCCTCAACTTTCTCTCTAGGAATAATCACATCTCTTTCACTGACTATGGCATTCAGCTATTCCTCTTCATGACCCTGTTGGCAGGAAAGTGTCTGATGTTGGCCATCCTGGCTTAGGACCTCTACATGGCCATCTGTCACCCATTGCATTGCCTCATCCACATTCCCCATGATCTCTATGTGTGTCTGGTGCTTGCATCTTGGTTGAGCGCAGTGCTCAATGCCTTGATCCATGTGCTCTACACTCTGACTTTTTGTTACTTCACCTCCAGGGAAAGCTGTCATTTCGTTTCTGAGTTCCGAGCTGTTTTGAAACTAGTTGTGCTGACAATTCCCTCTATCAAAAGGGTCTTTTTGTCAGTGGTGTTATTTTTCTTCTCTCTCCTATCTTAGCCATTACAGCCTCCTACGGAATGTATACTGTGCACTCTACTGGTGACAGCCTCAAGACTGGGGCACATGGGAACCTTGGCCACTTACTCCTCTCACATGCCCTTGGTGTCTCTATTCTATGTGGCTGCCATTACCAAGTACCTTCTACCAAAATCTCACTCCCCTGTCCAGGAGAGGTGGTCTCTGTGTTCTACAGGATCCTAACACAAATGCTCAACCCTCTCACCTACAGTCTGAGAAACAAGGATGTCTTTGGATCCCTCAGGGGAGTTCTCAGAAAATCGAGAATATGACATTTTTAAGTTTCCAATGAAAATCCAAATCTAAAACAATGAAAGCATATACATTGAAATGGTGGGATTTACCATATGTAGAGAGACATATTCATATGCATTTAAGTATAGAGAAAGATAGTTTGAGGAACAAAGAAGAGACAAAAAGAAAGAATCCTGTGTTGAAAGTTGCTATGTAAATTGGTCATTTTCTTCCTTTAATTCATTTGTGTATTTGTACTCAAATATAATATATTGGGAATGTGTTTTATATGTGTACTTGATCAAATACACTTTCCTTACTCCTATGCAATCATCTTATTTGGCATTGTTATTTATTTTGCTATATTTTTGTTTTTCATTGATAAATAATGGTATATGTATATGTAGGACACAATGTGTTGACTTTATGTATACTTTGTGGAAAGATATGTTAAAGCTAATTAACATTTCTCAAAAGAGAGAAATGAATGTTCAACAGGTATATGACAAATTCTCAACCTATGTTATCAACAGGGAAATGCAAATTATAACCACAATGAGCTATTAACTCACACCTGTGAGAATGCCTATTCTGAATATGATGAATACTAAGTGCCGGTGAGGATGTGGAGAAAAGGAAACACTTCTATATTGTTGCTGTGAGTATACATTAGGACTGTCTAATTTATTTTTTTTTATTTTGTTATCTATGATGAATTTTTATTTATTTTTATTTCAGCTCATTATGGGGGTACAAAAGTTCAGGTTACATATATTGACCATGCCCCCCATCCCCCCGAGTCTGAGCTTCAAGCGTGTCCATTCCCTAGACAGTGCACATCACACTCAACCTGTAGGTATGCACCCATCCCCTCCCCCCACCCCATCCCCCCCAGTCAGAACTTCAAGGGTGTCCATTCCCCAGGCAGTGCGCATCGCACTCATCAAGTACATATACAACCATCCTTTCCCCCCAGCCCCCACCTCTGTTCGATACCCAATTGGTGTCATTCCCAAATGTGCACTTAGGTGATGATCAGGGACACCAGTGTGCCGGTGAGTACATGTGGTGCTTATTTTTCCATTCTTGGGATACTTCACTTAATAAAATGGGTTCCAACTCTCTCCAAGAGAACCAAAGACATGCCATATCACCATTATTTCTAATAGCTGAGTAATATTCCATGGTATACATATACCACATTTTGCTAATCCAGTCATGAATTGATGGGCATTTGGGTTGTTTCCACATCTTTGCAATTGTGAATTGTGCCGCTATAAATATTCGGGTGCAGGTGTCTTTTTTATAGAATGACTTTTGTTCTTCTGGGTAGATGCCCAATAATGGGATTGCTGGATCGAATGGTAGGTCTACTTGAATCTGTTTAAGGTATCTCCACATTGCCTTCCACAGGGGCTGCACTAGTTTATAGTCCCACCAGCAGTGTATGAGTGTACCTATCTCTCCACACCCCCGCCAACATGTATAGTTTTGGGACTTTTTGATAAAGGCCATTCTCACTGAAGTGATATCTCATTGTGGTTTTGATTTGAATTTCCCTGATGATTAGAGATGTTGAACATTTTTTCATATGTTTGTTAGCCATTTTTATATCTTCTTTGAAAAATTTCTATTCATGTCCTTTGCCCACTTTTTGATAGGGTTGTTCAATTTTTTTCTTACTGATTTTCCTGAGTTCTAAATAGATTCTTGTTATCAGTCCTTTATCTGATGTGTAGTATGCGAAATTTTTTCCCCATTCTGTAGGTTGTCTGTTTACTCTCGTGACTGTTTCTTTGGCTGTGCAGAAGCTTTTTTAATTTAATCAGGTCCCATTTATTTTTGTTGCTGCTGTGATTGCCTTAGGGGTCTTGTTCATAAATTCTTTGCCTAGGCCAATGTCTGTAAGAGTCTTTCCTATGTTTCTTCTAGAATTCTAATAGTTTCTGACCCAAGATTTAAGTCTGTTATCCACTGTGATTTGATTTTTGTGAGAGGTGAAAGCTGTGTGTCCTGTTTTAGTCTTCTACATGTGGCTATCCAGTTTTCCCAACACCATTTTTTAAATAAGGAATCTTTTCCCCAGAGTATGTTTTTGTCTGCTTTGTCAAAGATTAGATGGCTATATGAGGATAGTTTTATATTTGGATTTTCTGTTCTATTCCACTGGTCTGTGTCCCTGCACTTGTGCCAATATGGATTGGTAGAATCAACATTGTTAAAATGTCTATACTGCCCAAAGTTACCTACAGATTCAATGCAATCCCTATTAAATTACCAACATCATTTTTCACAGATATAGAAAAAATAATTTTACACTTTGTATGGAACCAGAGAAGACCCCATTCAGCAAAAGCAATTTTAAGCAACAAAAACAAAATGGGAGGTATTAATTTGCCAGACTTCAAACCATACTACAAGGCTGTGATTATAAAAACTGTGTAATTTATTTGTATTTCAATAAATTTAGCAGGTAACAGTTTTTTTTTTTGATAAATGGATGAATTATGTAGTGTTGAATTCAGTACTTTTAGTGTATCCTTCATTCAAGTAATATACATTGCACCCAGTAGATCATATTTGATCCCTCAACCCCAATCACCCTCCTCCCTTCTGACTCTTAAACATCTATTTTCTCAATACAGCCATTGGAGCAAATAGTATAGGGAAATATACATAACCTAAACATTTGTGCCCCCATAATAGGCTGAAATAAAAAAAATGCTTTTTTGGAACCTGAAATACATCTCTTTGAAATGAAATATCAAGGAAGATAGTGCCCTATCACACAATTTCCACATGAAGATGAGATGCTAACTACAGTGAGCACCTAGCTTTAAGTTGCAAAATTATCTCCTCCTACATACACTTGAGATGTGTGTTTTTTATTTGAATAAAACCAATTAGCAAAAAAGAGAGTCTCACTAATTACCAAGTAAATTTCTCTGTATGACAAATTGTGCTGTCAAGTCTTCTTACTTCAAAACTAATTATTTATCTAGAGAACATGTATGTAAAAGGTAGGATTTGCTTTGTAATGTAAAGTAATGACTTTATGTATGTCTTTGAAATCTCTCAGTGGATTGGCATTATGTACATCACATATGGTTTAATTCAGTAATAAAAGGGTTTTTTTATTTCTCTTCTAACTTTGTGGAGAGGTTTTCTGTGTTGGAGATTATGTTCAAAAATATTTCCTGAACACTTTCCAGAATTAAAAAAATATAACATGAAAATAAAATGTGTCCCCCAGGATTTACACTGGAGGTGCTTTGAAGACTAGATCCTTCTTTAGCTTCCAGTCACAAACTCACAACTGTGCAGCACAGACCTTCACTGTCCCCTCATCTGCACACAGTAAGTTCTCTGTGCCTGTTTGGGGTCTGCTGTCTCATCAAGAGAATACTTAGACCAGATTCCTATGAAAACACTCTCACAGGATAATAATCAGTAGTACTAGCCTTTCATTAAATGCACCTGACATCTTCAGAACTGAAATGGATTCAGAGACCATGGGGCCATGACACAAGCCAGAATAAGATAATGTACACTGGTTTGAACCCAAAAAACCCCCTTATGCCTTGTCCTCTTGCCCAAATGCCAGGGAATGTGCCATGGGTGCTACTGAATTCATGCCTCTCTGGAGGGCTAAATCTGCAGCTCTGAATTCTGAATCTAAGGCCTGAGGTTTTTCAGGATCCATTAGAGAAGGTTCCATAAGGGAATCTTTCCTCCTGTTTTCCTTACCTCACTGTAACACCAGAGAATGCACAGCAAATTTGATCCAACCTAGACCTGCCCTCAATCTGCAATTCAAAAGACAGGGGCAGACTTTGGATTAAGGATGTACAAAAAACTCAAGGGAGACATTTTCTGCAGTGTATGAGATCAACATAGACTTTGTAAATTGACTTTGAAAGGACTTTTCAGGGTGGGATTAAAGAATTTTCTAAGTCTTGTGTAGTGTACTATTATAGTTGTGGGAGAAGAATAGAAAAGCTGGCATCACAACTAAATTTTTTTGGAAATTATTGGACACTTATTACTCACCTTTTCTGGTATTTTAAGGATTAAGTCACACAATGTAAAGGCTTCTTCATGGTGCAGCATACCATCGTTCTGAGCACACAGTACATGCTCAGTAGACATTGCATTATGCTGGTCTTCACTTTGGAAAATAAGTATCTGTGTTGTGATGAGTGTTGGGCATAAGACATTCTGTATGCTGTGCTTGCTGTCTCTAGCTGAGTGCTCCTAATAATGGATCTAGGTTGAGCAACATCAGCACTAAAAGGGGACTTGACAAAGAAGCCAATTAATGTCCCCCTTCCACACCAGCAGACCACTTTTCTTAGAGTGAGGCCCACAATACAACATGATTTATATTCACATTGATGGTTCAGAGACAATTTTTAAGTAATTACCTCTCAGCCCAACCTTTCAATTAGGATCACCTGGCTAGCTTAAAAGAAACACCATCACCTGTCTATGGGGCTGGGTGGGAACACCCATGTGGTTTTAATTGTGCCACAAATAATTCTCATTTGATACTAGGGTCAAGCATTAGAACTCCCAAATACATTCGTGAGATTGAGTTTAGACTTTGTTCCAGAGAGAAGTCACAGGGCCTGCTGCTTTGGGTTTCATAGGGGCAGATCAGTGTGGTCCAGATTCCCACTGCTGTAGCAGAAAGTCCTGGCATGTGTGGCAGGGGTAGGTCACCAAGGGAAAGACAGGAGAACCTCACATTTTAGTCTCTATAAGGAGACATCATACCTGACTGTTTCCTGTGACTAAGAACCAGTGAGTGTAGCCTTTTCTGCATTTTGTGGTCCTCCTGCTTGTGGATGCTGTGTAAACAGGTGAAGAAATTGTGCTGACTCCTTTCAGGGAATAGTCTCAAGATGTAATTTTGATTGTTCTAAACAATCTCACCTGAAAAGAAATTTCAGAGTAGGAGAAGGAGAAGGAGAAATGGCTGGTTTTCAGGTAAGTGTGTCCCAGGTTAGGGGGCTGTGTTCACTGTTCCTCCTGGAATGTCATGCAGAACTTCAATTTTTAGAACTTGTAAACCTTTATTTCTTTACTTCTGATGTTTATGCCTAATGAGTTTTTTTCCACTACATTTTTTTCATTTCTTCTTATGATAGTCAAGGAGCACTGGAAAATCCTTCCTCCCTATATAATAAAACCTGCTCTACATTCTCTCCACACAAGCTTCTTAATAAAATAAACAAGTTTCATAATAAATGTGTGATATGTAATATTAAAAATGTTCCCATTGTGACAATTCAACCTACAATAGTGTGGATATCTGATATTCCTATTGGGGATGGGATAGGGTCTTTGTATTTGAGTGAAGAAGGGGAACATGTACTTTCAAGGTTTGATCTGGATGTTTTCATCAGCTCTATGTGAAATAGCATTTGGAAAATGCAGAAAGAGGATAGCATTGATTGCCTAGGATAACAAGAAAATTATGGAAAAATAAAAAATAGGAGACTTGCTCTGTAAAATGGAGAAGTATTTACATACATTATTAAAGATTACAAAACATGGAAAATATCTATAACTTGAACTTTGCATAAAACAGATGATTCTTCATGGTTACATATTTTTGGGCACTACCATTCCAGCAGTGATTTTTTTATCCTCTGTGCAATGGTGCCTAATACCAATTTGTCCCACTACAGTTGATGTTAATTTCATTCACTTGGTTAAGGTGCTCTCTGACAGATTCATCCAAAGTAAAGTTAATTGTTTTTTTTCTTTATGATTAAATGTCTTTTGGAAATTTACTGACTGATGTGCATGAACTATCACATTTACACTGGAAGCTCCCCTTTCTTTTTATAGCTTGCTTTGAAAAATGAAGGCTCTTATCTTTGTCTTCTGGTCAGATGAAGTAGATAAATTGAAAGTCTACCACTTACTGGATGTTGACACAATATTCTCCTTAGGCCAGAAGCACTGGCTTCACTGGTTATATTATGTGAAATGCAGAGACTCAGACCCCAACCAAGATCTCCTGAATGAGAATCTGTATTTTAACAAGATCTCCAGTTCATTACTGTACACGTGAAAATTGGGTGATACCTTCTAACTCACTGTTTCTCTGTGTGAGAATATGCACAATTTATTTCATATGATGTAAATATAGCACAAATTTATATTGCAGTGTTGAGGCCCTTAATTTTATATTAAATACTTTATCATGCAAAACAATATCATATGCACACTAATTTCACACATGTTATACGATTTTCATTCCTGAGAATTAGAGAATATGTTCAAGAATATCACTATGCTAAAAAATATCTTATTGGATAATTCCAGTCACCCATATGTCAGAAACAGTTCTCATAACTTCCATTTTCCTTGTAGTCAAATTAAGAATTCTCTCCTTGGCAACTTGGGAAATATGTGTCTTTTTTCAGGAACTGGTGACATTCAAGGATGTGGCTATAGAATTCTCTCCAGAGGAGTGGGCATGCCTTGACAATGTGCAGCGCAATTTATATAGGGATGTGATGTTAGAGAACTATGGAAACCTGGTCTCCCTTGGTGAGGATCACTTCAATACACAATTCCTATTCCATACTAAGGGCATTATTTTATTTTTTTAGATTGTTTCTTGGAAGTTTCTACTTTACATGAATGAATTTTATATCCCTGCTTTTAAGGAAAATTTGAAGGATTTTGGTGTAGAAAATAAAATCACTAGACGTCTCATCTTATCATGAACCTTTTCCTTTCTTGAGCTGATCTGTATACTTCACTCTAGATTAGTGGTTCCTCTAGAAATCAGGGTATATAATTGTTGCCTGCACCTTAGAACACAATTTCCACCACTTATTTTTTATTTGGTGCTAGTGGGAATTGGTGCTCTGGAGCCATAAATTTGAAATAATTTCTTATCGTTCTACAGGGTCTGTAGACCCCTACCATATTTTGGAAAACAATTTTCTAGAATTTTCTATAATATTGTGTCTATAAGTATAGTACTTAAAAGATTAGTAATTGGAGAGTCTTCAGCAAAAGTCATGTGTATTCTTTCTAATAAACAGGTCTTGCTGTCTCAAAGCCAGAGCTGATCACATGTCTGGAGCAAGGGATAGCGCCCTGGATTATGAATAAAGAGGAAAAAACAGCTAAATATACAGGTAGGTGAGATACAGTAAAGCAGATAACAAATGTTAAAAAGCCAAAGCTCAAGGAGAAAGGTAGATATTAAAAAGTGGTTTGGAATGCTCCGCTCTTTTGGAAATGTTTTTTGAGAAGCCTGTGTATGTTTCTCTTTCTCTTACACAAGGATATCTTCTGTCCCATGCTCTTAAACTCTCTAAGAACTGTACATCTGTAGTGATCTTCCTTAGAATTCAGTGAGAGCCAAACTTCTTGTCATGGCTCATAAGGGACTACATTATCTGTAAACACTTCTATTGTTCGGGGAGATATGGGAATGTCTGTACATATTTTGAAGACCTCTACATTAAAGCATCTTTTGACAGCGTCTGGCTCTGCTGCCCCATCTGGAGTACAGTGGTTGATCATAGCTCTCTGCAACCTGAAACTTCTGGGCTCCAGGGATCCTGCTACCTCAATTTTCCAAGTACCTAGGACTATGGGCATGAGCCACCATGGCCAGCTGATTTATTCCTATTATTATTATTATTTGTTAAAATGAAGTCTCTTTATGGTGCTGGGGCTGGTTTCAAGATCCTGACCTCAACTGATCCTCCTTCCTTGGCTTCCCAAATTGCTGAGATTATAGTTGTGATCCACCATGCCCAGCTCCATTTTTGAAGTTCCTTTTCTTGCTTCATTTTTGAAATGTGTAAAAAGGAATAGTGGAGACATTGTGATTTGCTTCAGTAATGCTAGAAACACTAGGGACAGATTTTTCATATTTTCTACATCATGATTTCCAATTCTAAGTTTTCAGAGGCAATCCTATAGAAATTCAGACTCATTAATTTTATACAAATCATAGCCTCTTCCTAAACCTAAGAACATCTAACATTATTTTACTTTGAAATATCCTTTTTTTCTTTTTTATGTATATTCATTTTTCTAGTATAAAATAAGAGTAAAATTTCAACTTTATTGTACCCAAATTGCCAAACTGTATTATAGTTTATTTTCCCTACTCACCTCATAGAATCCTTAAATATACTCTCCCTTTGAGTGCTTCAAATTACTGAATATATTTATACTCCCAATTGATACATTGTATTTTGATGCTTATATTCCATAATTTTCCCCTATTTAGTACTATCAGGAAATTGTCATTCACATATATGTGTGTATGTGTGCATATATATTTGTGTGTGTATGTTTAACTGGTGAATTTTTCCACAATTAGAATTGTATAACTGTATATAGTTATTGTATACATTGTAAGTATTGCTGCAGTATACACGGGGATGCAGAATTTTCTTGAGATACTCATTTTACATCTTTGGTTATACTCAGAAGTAGAATTGATGAATGATAAGGCATTTCTATTATTTACATTTTTAAACAAATCTCTATGATGACAATACCTGTTTACAAATCAATAACAGTGTACATGGATTGCTTTTCTGCACACTTTGCCCACACTTGTTATGTCTCTTCTTTTGGACATTAGCCATTTTAACAGTTGTGAGGTGATATCTTATGATAATTTTGATTTGTGTTTGCATGATGTTTTGGTGATGCTGAGTTATTCTTCATGTTACCTTCATAAAAGAATTTTATGTCTCCCATTTAAACCTTTATTACATCTGGAGTTAGTTTTTGAATATCATGTAAGAAAAAAATAGCCTACTTTTATTCATTTGTTTGTGGTAACCAGTTTTCCAGCACCAAGCATTGAAGAGACCATACTTTCTGCATTGCACATTGCTAGTGCCTTAGGTAAGGGCTAGTTGACCTTATATACTTCGGTTTATTTCTGAGCTCTCCATTCTGTTCCATTGTTTTTTGTGTTGGTTTTATGTGCATATTGTATTTTTATTACTATCACGTTGAAATATATTTTGAAATCAGAAAGCGTGATGCCAGAACCTTTTTTCTTCTTTCTCAATATTGTTCTGGCTCATCAAAGGTACATGAGATATCACACAAATGTTAGGATTTGTTTGTTAATACTGTGAGTAATGCCCCTGGAATTTTGATAGGGAATGCATTGAATCTATACATGGTTTTGGATAATATCTTTCTATTTACTCATGTCATCTTCAACTTCTTTTATTAATATCTTATAGTACTCAGTGTAAAGGTTGTTTTTTTTTTTTTACTACTTTGGTTAAATTTATTTCTTAGCATACTATTCTCTTGATGTTATTGTAAATGAGAGTGTTTTCCTTTTTTATTGGATAGTTTGTTAGTATATAGAAAAACAACTGATGTTTGAATGTAAATTTTATATCCTGTGACTTAACTGAGTGGTTTTATTACTTCATAAAGGTTTTTTTCCTATCTTGTTTATGGTTTTTGACACATAAGATAATGCCATCTGAAAACACTGTGGCATTAGTAAAGTAAAAGTGTTATTTTTACTTTTTCCTGTCTAATTTGAGTGGATTCTTGTGACGTTCTTGCCTAGTTTTTCTACTTATGTGTTGTAGTAATATCACAAAATAGAAGCATTAAGAGTGGTTGCACATTATCCTTATATTGGTATCTGTGCATGTGAAGGATTAAATACCTTTTCCAGTTTTTATAAAGTGTTCTAGGAAGGTAAAGATGTTTCCTTTTGGGTACTTGGACTAAAGGTATGTCCAGTGGGTTTTCAATGAAGAGTTGCTTTAGCTAGGTCACAAGGCTGCCCCTTGCTCTGTAGTGGACTCTGCATTTGGTGGGCCAGTTCTGAAGGGCTTGGGCGGTTTTCAATCCTCTCTTGTTTCTGGGTAAGCTGGTTGCCTTCAGGATTTTGATCTCTACTCAAACATACTACGGTATGATTGTGCAGTTGAGTCTGCATATGGTGGGGCTGATACCAGCTGTGTGCATGGGTGTGGCTCCCAATGAGTACCTTGGAAGTTTCCCTTCAGGTCTCTGTGTGGATCTATGCACTGAAAGAACTGGCCATGGACTGTAGTTGAGACAGCTGTAGCAGAGTCACAGGTCTGCTTTTCAGATGACAGTAAGACCAAATTATTCAGGTGTGCCTCCATGGCTACAGATAGGTGTGTCTCTCCCAAAGTCTCTGGATGAACAGCACCACTGTAACTTTGTCACAGGGAACAGTTAGAGACTGTGTGTATCCAAATTGGTTGACCCATGATGTAGTCTGTAGTCAGGACAACGGGTCCTTAATTTTGGCACCTGAATGAGAACCTGAATATTCAAAATGACCCTCCAAGATCTATGGTTCCTCTAGGGTTTAATGACCTTCTATTTAAGTCCCCAAATTCAGATAAGTGTAATTTTCTGTGGATGGCCAGCAAAGTTTTGTTGTTGTTTAGAAAAATACAAGTGGATCCTTCCCCTCCCACCATATTGCTGAGTTTAGTCTCCTTATATATTTTTTATTTCTGATGTGTTCTATTTCATTTTTTTTATAATTTTAGAATCAAAGTTTCAGAATAACATGACAGCATTTCAATTTCTCTACATTCTCACCATATGTATGTATGTTTGTATTTGTATATGTATTTATTTTTTTAAAAGTTCTCAATATAATGGATGTGAGGTGATATCTCATTGTGACTTTGCTTTGCATTTCTCAAAAGATTAACAATTTTAAGGATACTTTCAAATTCTGTTTGTCCCTTTGTATTTCTTCTTTGCAGAAATGCAAGATCAATCCACTGTCCATTTTTCTATCAAGCTATTCGCTTTTTGTTGTTGAATTTTAGTCATTGTTTGTATATTCATGATGTTAACTGCTATCCAATATGTGATTTGCATCTATTTTTACCCATTTTGTAGGAGGCATTTTTACTCCACTGAATCTTTTCTTTGTGCAGACATTTTGAAGTTTGATGAAATCCCATTTTTCTTTTCTTCATTTTTATTGCTTATGCATTTGGTGTTACATCTACTAAAACAGTGCCAGGACCAATATCATGATCTTTCCCTTTTATTTTCTTCTAAGAGTTTTATACATGTATTTCCTTCTTTTAATTTCAGCTTATTATGGGGGTACAAAATTTTAGGTTATTTATATTGCCCATGCCCCCCACTCCCTCGAGCCAGAGCTTCAAATGTGTCCATTCCCCAGACAGTGCGCATCGCATTCATTATGTAGGTATACACCCATCCCCTCCCCCCTCCCCCTCCCCCCGTATCTGCATGACACACAATTGGTGTTATTCCCAAATGTGCACTTAGGCGATGATCAGGGAAACCAATTTGCTGGTGAGTACATGTGGTGCTTATTTTTCCATTCTTGGGATACTTCACTTAGTAGAATGGGTTCCAACTCTTTTATATATCTCAAGATCAAGTATGATTGGAAAGTTATAGACATTGCATTAAATTTGTATATCACTGTGTATACTGTTGACATCTCAGCAATTTTAAATCATCTGACCATTGAACATGAATACATTTAAGAGTGTGTTTAATTTTGACATATTTTTGTATTAGCCAGTTTATCTTTTGCTTTTGATTTCTAGGTCCACTTCACTTTTGCCAAAAAACATATGTTGTATGTTTTTAGACTTCTTCCAGTTGATAAAACTTAAGTGTCCTAACAGCATTTGTCATGTCTGATTGAAACTATTGTGTATTCTGCTACGTTTCACTGAAGACCTCTTTAAATGTCTTTCACATCTAACTGATCTATAATGTTTTTCCCATTATCTGTTTCTTATTGATCTTCTATCAAATTTTTCTATTCATTATTGAAAGTGAGGTCTTGCAGTCTCCTATAATTAGTGTGTTGCTAGGTGTTTCTTGCAACACTTCTGTCCACACTTTTGTTCCTATTTGCTTAATATATTTAGAAGTCCTGATGTATATAATATATATTTAAAAATATCTATGATAAAATAAGTGCATTGCATGTATATATCTATGTGTATCCTGTGCTATAGATTTCTGTTAAATGACCCATTTTATCAGTATGTTATAACAGTCTTTGTCTCTTCTGATGGTTTTTGACTTAAGGAGTATTTCCTTTAATTATGGCCACAATATCCTCCTCTAATTATTTACATACTTTTTTTTTACAATTACTTTTAACCAATTTGACATTTCAGAGCTAAAGGAAGGCTTTCGTAGGTGGCATATTGTAGAGTGCTGTTTGTTTTTTATTTATAAAGTCATCTTATTTTCCTTTTTTTTTCTTTTTTTTAACTTTTATTTTTATTTTTATTTTTTGTTTGTTTTTCAGATCATTATGGAGGTACAAAAGATCAGGCTATATACATTGCCCATGCCTCTCTATCCCCCCGAGTCTGAGCTTCAGTTGTGTCCATTCCCTAGACAGTGCACATCACACTCATCATGTAGATGTGCACACCTCCCCTCCCCCCATCCCATACCCCCCAGTCAGAACTTCAAGCGTGTCCATTCCCCAGGCAGTGCACATCACACTCAACAAGTAGGTATACACCCATCCCTTCCACCAAGCCCCGACCTCTGTCTGATACCCAATTGGTGTTATTCCCAAATGTGTACTCAGGGAAACCAGTTTGCTGGTGAGTACATGTGGTGCTTATTTTTCCATTCTTGGGATACTTCACTTAATAGAATGGGTTCCAGCTCTCTCCAGGAGAACCAAAGAGATACCATATTGGCATTATTTCTAATAGCTGAGTAATATTCCATGGTATACATATACCACATTTTGCTAATCCAGTCATGAATTGATGGGCATTTGGGTTGTTTCCACATCTTTGCGATTGTGAATTGTGCTGCTATAAACATTCGGGTGCAGGTATCTTTTGTATAGAATGACTTTTGTTCTTCTGGGTAGATGCCCAATAATGGGATTGCTGGATCGAATGGTAGGTCTACTTGAATCTGTTTAAGGTATCTCCACATTGCTTTCCACAGGGGCTGCACTAGTTTACAGTCCCACCAGCAGTGTATGAGTGTACCTATCTCTACACACCCATGCCAACATGTATAGTTTTGGGACTTTTTGATAAAGGCCATTCTCACTGGAGTTAAGTGATATCTCATTGTGGTTTTCATTTGCATTTCCCTGATGATTAGAGATGTTGAACATTTTTTCATATGTTTGTTAGCCATTTTTATATCTTCTTTTGAAAAATTTCTATTCATGTCCTTTGTCCACTTTTTGATAGGGTTGTTCGATTTTTTCTTACTGATTTTCCCGAGTTCTAAATAGATTCTTGTTATCAGTCCTTTATCTGATGTGTAGTATGCAAAATTTTTTTCCCATTCTGTAGGTTGTCTGTTTACTCTCGTGATTGTTTCTTTGGCTGTGCAGAAGTTTTTAATTTGATCAGGTCCCATTTATTTATTTTTGTTGTTGCTGTGATTGCCTTAGGGGTCTTCTTCATAAATTCTTTGCCTAGGCCAATGTCTGTAAGAGTCTTTCCTACGTTTTCTTCTAGAATTCTAATAGTTTCTGACCTAAGGTTTAAGTCTGTTAAACACCGTGATTTGATTTTTGTGAGGGGTGAGAGCTGTGTGTCCTGTTTTAGTCTTCTACATGTGGATACCCAGTTTTCCCAGCACCATTTATTAAATAAGGAATCTTTTCCCCAGATTATGTTTTTGTCTGCTTTGTCAAAGATTAGATGGCTATATGAGGATGGTTTTATATTTGGATTTTCTGTTTTGTTCCACTGGTCTGTGTCCCTGCACTTGTGCCAGTATCAGGCTGTTTTAAGAACCACAGCCTTGTAGTATAGTTTGAAGTCTGGCAAATTAATACCTCCCATTTTGTTTTTGTTGTTTAAGATTGCTTTTGCTAAACGGGGTCTTATCTGGTGCCATACAAAGCATAAAATTATTTTTTCTGTGTCTGTGAAAAAAGATGTTGGTAATTTAATAGGGATTGCATTGAATCTGTAGATAACTTTGGGCAGTATAGACATTTTAACAATGTTGATTCTACCGATCCATGAGCATGGTATGGTTTTCCACCTATTTACATGTTCTGCAATTTCCTTCCTCAGCGTTTCATAGTTTTCCCTATAGAGGTCCTTTACCTCTTTAGTTAGATATATACCTAGATATTTTATTTTCTTTGTTGCTATTTTCAAGGGTATTGAGTCCTTAATTTGGTTCTCCGTTTGACTGTTATTGGCATATATGAATGCCTCTGATTTGTGTGTATTGATTTTGTATCCTGAGACTTTACTGAATTCATTGATCAATTCCAGGAGTCCCTTGGTTGAAACCTTGGGATTTTCTAGATATAACATCATATCATCAGCAAAGAGTGAGAGTTTGATCTCTTCTGTCCCTATTTGGACTCCCTTGATTCTGCTCTCTTGCCTGATAGCTCTTGCAAGGACTTCCAATACTATGTTGAAAAGTAATGGGGACAGTGGGCAGCCTTGTCTGGTTCCAGTTTGAAGTGGGAATGCTTTCAGTTTTTCCCCATTCAGTATGATGTTGGCTGTGGGCTTGTCGTATATGGCGTGTATCATTTTTAGATAGGCCCCGTCTATGCCTATTTTGTTAAGTGTTCTTATCATAAAAGGGTGTTGAATTTTGTCAAATGCTTTTTCTGCATCTATTGAGAGGATCATATGGTTTTTATTTTTGCTTCTATTTATGTGATGAATTACATTTATAGATTTGCGTATGTTAAACCATCCCTGCATCTCTGGGATGAAGCCCACTTGGTCGTGATGGATTATTTTTTTGATAAGCACTTGGATTCGATTTGCTAGGATTTTATTCAGAATTTTTACATCTATATTCATAAGAGAAATTGGTCTATAGTTCTCTGTTTTAGTTGCATCCTTTCCTGGTTTTGGTATCAGGATTATGTTGGCTTGGTAAAAAGTGTTGGGGAGAATCCCATCCTTATCTATATTGGAGAATAGTTTATGTAGGATGGGCACCAGTTCTTCCTTGCAGGTATGGTAGAATTCAGGTGTGAACCCATCTGGTCCAGGGCTTTTCTTTTTGGGAAGGTTTTTTATTGCTGTTTCGATTTCAGATCTAGATATTGGTCTATTCAGGAATTATATTTCTTCCTGGTTGAGCCTGGGAAGGCTGTGTGTTTTTCAGAATTTGTCCATTTCCTGCAGGTTTTCTAATTTGTGTGCATAAAGATTTTTGTAGAATTCATAGATGATATCAAGTATCTCTGTGGCATCAGTCGTGATTACCCCTTTCGTGTTCCCGATGGAGGTTATAAGAGATTTTTCTTTTCTGCTCTTGGTTAGTCTAGCCAGAGGTGTGTCAATTTTGTTTATTTTTTCAAAGAACCATCTTTTGGTTTTATTAATCTCCCTTATGGTTTGATTGTTGTGCTTTTCATTTAGTTCTGATTTAATCTTAATAATTTCTCTCCTTCTGCTGGGTTTGGGATCGGTCTGGTCTTCCTTCTCCAGCTCTTTGAGTCTATTCATTAGATTGTCTACTTGTAAGTTTTCTGTCTTTTTGGTATAGGCATTTATGGAAATAAATTTTCCTCTCAGGACTGCTTTAGCTGTGTCCCACCGATTTTGATACGTTGTATCTCCTTTGTCGTTTACGTCAAAGAATCTTTTGATTTCTGACTTGATTTCTTCATTTATAAAATGAGTGTTCAGGAGAAGGTTATTTAGCTTCCATGACTTTGAGTAGAAGTGAGGATTTCTGTTAGGGTTCATTGTTACTTTTATTCCACTGTGATCTGAGAAGATGCATGGTATAATTTCTATATTTTTAAATTTTTAAAGACATGCTTTATGTCCTAAGATATGGTCAATCTTGGAGAATGTCCCATGAGCTGATGAGAAGAAAGTATATTCAGTGGTTTTTGAGTAGAATGTCCTGTAGATGTCAGTCAGGCCCATTTGTTCTAGAATTCTATTTAAGTCCATTATGTCTTTGTTTATTTTCTGTTTAGAGGATCTGTCCTGTACTGTCAGTGGGATGTTAAAGTCTCCAGCTATTACAGTATTGTTATCTATCATTTGGTTCAGATCAAGTAGGGTTTGCTTTATGAATCTGGGTGCACCTAGATTGGGTGCATATATATTAAGTATAGTTATGTCTTCTTGTTTAATTGTACCCTTCACCAGTATATAGTGACCATCTTTGTCTTTCTTTACTTTTGTTGATTTAAAAACTACGTTATCAGAGATTAGAACCACCACGTCAGCTTTCTTTTGGGTTCCATTTACTTGGAATATTGATTTACACCCTTTTACTTTCAGTCTAAATGCATCCTTGCAGGTTAGATGAGTTTCCTGAAGACAGCAGATACTTGGCTTATATTTTTTTTTCCATTGGGCCAGTCTATGTCTCTTGAGTGGGGAATTCAATCCATTCACATTTAATGAGAGAACTGATAAGTGAGACAGATTGCTGTTCCACATGTTGGGTTGAATTTCATTAATCTGTTTTCTCTCTTGAGCCATTATGATAACTGAGTTTTTATATTTATCTCTTGATTAGTGTTACATTTGAGGGTCCTTCTTGTGCTGGACCATGTGTAACTCTGTTTTGAGTACTTCTTGGAGAGCTGGTCTTGTCTTGGTGAATTCCCTCAGTTTTTGTTTATCTGAGAATGTCTTAATTTCACCTTCATATATAAAATGGAGCTTAGCTGGGTACAGGATTCTAGGCTGGGCATTATTCTGTTTCAGAAGAGTGAGAATGGGGCCCCAATCTCTTCTTGCTTGTAAGGTTTCAGTTGAGAAATCTGGCGTGATTCAGATGGACTTTCCTTTGTATGTTACTTGTTTCTTTCTCCTTACAGCTCGAAGAAGGGCCTCTTTAGTAGATATTTTGGTCAGTCTGATGACTACATGACGTGGTGTCTTCCTATTTGGTGTGAATCTCCCGGGGGTTCTTTGAGCTTCTTGAACCTGTATATCTAGAGATTTGGCTAGGCCTGGGAAATTTTCCTCAATTATATCTTCAAATAGTTTATTCAACCCTTGCTTATTGTCTTCTTCACCCTCAGGAATGCCGATAACTCTCACATTAGGCTTCTTCACATAATCCCACATTTCTTGTAGACTCTGGTCTTTTCTCTTGTTTCTTTGCTCTAACTCTGTGACTGTCTTATTTAATTGGAAAGTGTTATCTTAGATCTCTGAGAATCTTTCTTCTGTTTGATCTACCCTGCTCTTGAGACTTTCCACTGTGTTTTGTAGCTCCTTGAATAAATTCTTCACTTCCAGGAGTTCAGTTTGATTTTTCTTCAGTATCTCAATTTCTTTGGTGAATTTTTCTTCCAAGTCCTGGATCTTTTTTGTGGTTTCTTTGTGTTGATTATCCATTTTTTCTTGCATAATGTTCAGCGTGTTTATGATCCATGTTTGAAATTCTTCCTGTGACATGTTGCTATTTGGAATCTGGTTTGTGTTAATTGGTGGAGAACTAGTAATCCTCTTTGAGGGCAAGGTTTCAGCTTGATTCTTTATAGTCCCAGAGTTCTTTCACTGAGCCCTTCCCATCTGGATGAGTCCTTAAGATCCCTTCTTTCAGCTTTAGTCTGGATAGGGGCACGCCTTGAGTGCCAGGTAAGGTGCGTCCTCTGTCACTAGGGGGAGCCCTTCGCATGTTGTTCAGGATTTTGCTACCTCTGCTGGGGGGGCTGCTCCTCTTCCTCTCCCAAGGTGGTTTCCGTCTCTCTCTGCGTGAAAGACAGTGGATAGGGGGAGTGGAGCGGCACCCTCGTTCGCCCAGTTCCCCAGCCGCTGCAGTTCCCGCGGGTGATGGTCCACCCTGCCCCAATGTCTGCAAGGTCCACGCTCCACTCTCTCGCAACTGGGGAACCACTCAGTGTTCTCACAAAGGTGGAGCTCGTAGTGGGGGTCCATGGACTAGGGAAGGGAGGCGCCCAGGGAGCTGCCTGGTACCCAATCGCTCCGTAGCGTTTAGGCTGTGAAACCCGACAATGGCCGCTGCCCGTCTGCAGATCACTGTCTCTGGGGTTGAATGCTCAGGGACTGGCAGAGGCCAGAGGAGCCGGGGACCGGGAGAATCCAGCCGCCTGCCTAAACGACACAGTTCGGTGTCTGCTAGAGCCGGACTGAAGCAGTTCCGCCGCCCGCGTATAGGAGACATTTGCTAGGCACCTCGGCTGTGCACAGCGCTTCAGGGTCCAAAATGCCTCCCGCTAATGTCTCCTCTCTGCAGAGCCCCACGTCTCCCGCAGCGATTCTGCACCGACTTCAGGCAGATCCCCAATTGAGTGGGTGTGGAGGTCAGAGGGGGAGCAAGATGCTTTCCTGTGGGGCTGAACCCACCCCACTCTCTGGTGAGGTGGGTACAGCAGTCCCGCGCTCCCTTCTCTATTGACCGTCCCACACTCTCCAGATTTTCATGATTTATTTCTCAATCACCTCAGTCCTTTCTTGCTCTTTCTCTGTCCCATGCTGATTCTCCATGGGTTCACACCGCCGTTCTTGTGGGGGAGTGAACTTCTAGCGTTGTGGCAGTCCGAGACCCATGCCTTCCACTCCGGGAGCACGAATCCAGGAGGTCACCACCATTCCGCCATCTTCGAGTCTCCCGAAAGTCATCTTATTTTTCATTAGAGAGTTTAAACCACTTATATTTAAAGTAACTTCTAAAGGATATGAATTTATCATTGAAATTTTTTAATTCTTGCCCATGTGCCCTGTATATACATTGTTCCTCATTGCCTGTCTTATTCTCTTTAGTTTTATTTCCTTGATTTTGAAGTGACATGCTTTGATTGCTTTCCCATTTTCTTTTGCATATCTTCTACAGGCATTCTGTTTGTGACCACATTAGGAAATGGAGACTAAATAATCTCTGTGTTATAACAACATATGTTAATCTCGTAATACTTTCAATTAAAGTAAATTAAAAACCTACATGTCTTAAAGTGCCACATGTTCTTATTAATGTCACAAATTATACCTTTTATATTGTATATGTGAGAATAGATTTTTGCACATTTATGCTTTCAGTTTTTCTTTAATTCTATAGATTTATTATGAGGGTTTATGAACCATCATGATCAAATAGAATTCTATATCTGTTTATACATTTATCTTTAACACAGAGCTTTATGTTTTTAACTGTTTATAATGCTACCCAACATAATTTTATTTTTCATCACAGTGGACCCCCTTTACATTTCTTCTGGCCTACTCCCGTGGTGATGAACAGCATTGACTTTTGCTTAGCTTGGAAAATCTTTAATTTTTCTCTTGTTTTTGAAAAAAATATTTCCCAGAGGAAGCCCTCTTAGTTGGTAGTACTTTTTTTTTTTTTTTTTTTTGTTATCACTCTGGCATTTAGAAAATTCTCAGCTGCCTTATTCTCCAAATAATCTTTCTGCCATTTTCCCACTCTATTCTTCTTCTAGGAACCTTTCTTAGATATATTGGTCTACCTGACTGTGTCCAATACGTCCCATACTCCACCTTCAGTTGTGTCCCTTTTAAAATTTTGCTTCCATAACTCAATATTTATAAATGAAATGTCTTCAACTTTCTGATTCTTCTGCTTCATTAAGTGTGCTTCTCTAGTGAATTTTTCATCTCAGTTATTATATTCTTCAGCTCGAAAATTTGTGTTAGGTTCTTGTTATAGTTTTTATGTCTGTTAATATCTCAGTTTCTTCAGGCATCATTTTGCAGATTTTGTTGTCTATGTTTTGTTTTTCTTGTAGGGAATGTTTCAGATGATTATTTCTAAGGTTTTTCAGGTACTCCAAATATCTCCATTTCATAAGCATTGGTTCCTGGAGATTTATGTTTTTTGTTGCTGTGGGATAGGTTTTGTGAATCCTCTGCATTCCCTCAAATCTTGTGATAAGTACAGTAAATTTTATCTTTGTTTTTACTTATACATTGTAATTTTGTGTGGCAATATTCAACTCTGGTCACTTTAACATAGTATGATTTAATATTTAAATATGAATTAGCAATTTATCCAGTGCTAAAATAATTCTCTATGTTTTTGCTTGCCTGTGTGAGTAAAAATTATGTCTAGTGTGTTTCAAACTTACTTGTTTTCTTGGTTTGTGGTCTATAATTCTTTTATCTTGACTAGGTGAGTAGTCATAAAAATTATAATTTCAGCAGTTCTTTATTGCTGAATGTGTATTATATTGGTGTGAGAGAAATAATCATGTAAGGAGACTTCAAGATGGCTGATGAGAATCAAGGCTTGTCGGACCATTCAAATAGAACAGTTGAGAATTTAACAGAGGGGAGTGGAGGATGATTCCTGGTAAGCAGTAGACCATACAGTCTGAAACAAGTGGAGTCTTGGACACTAACAGCAGGTACTGAGCAGCTGAGAAGAGAGGAGGATAAAAGGTAGGAACTGGCACAAACAAAATCACAGGACTTCTGGAGCCCAGGGAAAAAGTAAGGGATTTTGACCTCCCCCACCCAGGTGCCTCAGGCCTGCAATAGGATGCATGTCTCTCATCCCATGGGAGTGTGCTATGAGCAACAAGAGAGCCAGCATCACTGCACCTGGACACCCCCTCCTCTGCACCTGATACACTCCAGGCATCCCAGGAAGCAATTTTGGCTTAAGGTTCTCATAGCTGTGTGACCACACTCCCCCCATAGCAACTGCCAAAGCACCTTGCACTGAGTGACTAAGCCTGCCTTGGGCATCGGGTAGCACACTTCCAGCAAAAGCTCCACTGAGTGACTGAGCACGCCTTCAGCAATTGGGTGCAAACTACCAGCCAAGCCTGCCTTGGAAAGTGTATCTGGTGCTGCAACTCAGAGAGGAGGAGGGTAGGCTGGCACTCACTCTTCCTGAGAGTGTTACAGGAAGACCATGGCCCCTTCTCGCCACCACAGCTGATGCTGGAATTCTCTGTGCTGAGATGCCCAGCTCTCAGTGCTATGGGTGCTTTTTCACCTGGCTCAGCTTGTGATCTTCCCATTGACAGGCACTTGGTGCATCTGTCTGCTGACAGCACAGTCAACAGGATGAGAAGCACTGAGGAAGGGTCCCAGTTTCAAAATCAGGCAGGGAATGAAAGTTCGTGTCCATTGGGAGTGTGTGGAGGAGAAAAGGAAAACAGTGGTCTATCAATGTTCCCCCACCAAACCTCCCCTGGAGAACTGCCATATTGGATTTTGCTGAACCAGGGAGAATCAATTTGCATAAGTACTGGTTCCCATGGTAAATAAATACATCTGGAGCCTCCATCTCAATTAGAGAAGCTGCTTACAACACCACTTACTTTTTTTTTTTGAATTCTATAAATTTGTTTTATTTCACTTTGTTAATGTAAATTTATAATACAAATATATAAAAATATAATAAATTGTTACTATGAGTTTGGGGAAATAATCATTTTTTTTATTTCAGCTTATTATGGGGGTACAAAAGTTCAGATTATATATATTGCCCATGTCCCACCCATACCCCCAAGTCAGAGCTTCAAGCATGTCCATTCCCCAGATAGTGTGCATTGCATTCATCATGTAGTTATACCACCATCCCATCATTAAGCATAATGTCGTCAAGGTTTATCTCTACTGTGCGTGTTACTAGATTATTTGTTTTATTAAAGCTGAGAAATAATCCACTATTTCTAAATTTCAAATTGTATTTATCTTTTCATTTGGTAAGGGCAGTTTGGTTTTCTTTCATCTACCTTCCTTTGTGAATAATGAAGAAATAAATATGAGTGTGAAGATACCTTTTAATTTTACAACATATGCAAGAGTTTATATTTGTGTTTCTTTCTGATTCATTGGTCCAGTTTTCTGTCTTTCTGCCAGTAGAAAACTTCATTGACTACTGTAGCTTTTTCAATGTTTTAAAATGGGGAAGTATGGTATGAATAGCATTGTTTCTCTTTTTGATGATTGTTCAGATCTTTGTGGTCTCTTGAGATTCCATATTATTTTTGGGTTTTCTGTTTCTCTTTTTGAAAAAATTAAATGGAGAATTTGAAAGGAATTGCATTGAATCTGTAGACCACTATCGATATCTTCACAGCATTAAGTCTTCTTCCCTTGAACAAGAACGTGTTCAAAAGTGTGTTATTTTCATATATTTGTGAATTTTTCTGTGTTTCTTCTGTTATTTATTTACAGTTTCATTCCATTCTGGTCAGAAATTAAAGTGTGTAAAATTTCAGTTTTCTAAAATTGGTTAAGACTTGCTTTGTGGCCAAACGGGTAGTTTTTTGGAAGAATGTTTTATGAGGTATCAAGAAGATTGCATGTTCTATTATTATTCTGTAGAGTGTTCTCTATATATCTGTTAGGTCTAATTGCTCTACGGTGTTTTCAAATCTTCTGTTTTCTTATTATTAATTTGACTGCCTTTATTATTATTGAAAGTGGAATATCAATGTATCCTATTATTTTGCTGTCCATTTCTTGCTTCAATTCTGTCAATATTTTCTTTATATATTTGCGAACCTTGATGTGAGATAAAGATAGATATCATATATATGTCTTATTTTCATGGGTTCTCAGTGAATGACCTCTTTTTATATTAAATGTCCTTGTTTGTCTCTTGTGAAAGTTTTGGCCTAAAGTATATTTTATAAACTGTAACATTTTTCACTTCAAATATAATATGCCTAATATAATTTTGAACTCCACTGCTGTTATATGCTTAAAGTTTTCATGGCATATCTTGTTATATCCTGCCAATTTTAGTCTATTGTTTTCACAAGATATGAAGTAAAGTCTCTTTAGAGAGAATATAGTTGGATTTTTTAATCCCTTTATTTAACTGTGTCTTCTGACTGGAAATACTAGTACATAAATATTTATATAATTTTCTCAAGGGGAAGGACTTATAATTTCCCTAATATTAATTGTTTTATATAACTTTTGTCACTATTTTTTCTTTGTTTCCTCTTTTTTTCTTCTTCATTATGTGCCACTAATATTTAGGGACATATTTTGTTTCTTTGTCCACCTTCCTTTTTGTATCTCTATGAACATTTTCCTGATGTTCACAGTGAGAATTACCTAAAGTCCTTTGAAGTTGCAAAATACATTGAACTGATAAGTACTCAACTTCAGTTGCATACAAAAATTCTTAATCTTTACGTTTGCCCCCAACCTTATGATATCGATGTCAATAATTATGTATTTTTACATTGTATATCAATTAACATATGGTAATGCTCTTTGTCAATTTTGTCTTTCAAATTTTATAGCATAAATAAATGTTTTTGTACCATCATTATAATACTGCAGAATTTTATTTTTGATATGTACACACCTTTCCCAGAGAGTTATGTAGTTATCATAGAGGACAGAAACCAGCTTGTGGAAAGGCCATAAAAAATGAGATGTATGGACGTATGTGCCAATAGTTTCATTCTCTTTTGAAAGGGAGTCCAGGAGATGGGATTTTACTACTAATGTGATTCCTCTATATCAGCGGTGAGGAAGGGCTTTGCTAGGTAAATGTAACAAACTTTCCTTCTGGTTCCATTTGGTTCTTGGTGTCATTCTCATATGAGGTGCTATGAACTCTTAGCAGTTATGATTTCTCAAAAAGTCATGTTTGTAAGTATATTTTTAAGGTCATACATCTATCATGGAAGTAAGACCATGGTATTCTATTGTGCTTTCTTGCTAATGTGCCTGGTATAGTTTTATATATTCATATTGTGAAGTACATTCACCTGAGTCCAGTTAGTGAGATACTTTGTTATTTTCATTTCTTTCAGAACTGTCTTCCCATTGCACCCGAGACCTGGTGCCAGAGCAGGGCATAAAAGACTCATTTCAGAAATCAATAAGGAGAGTATATGAAACTGGTGGCCTTGAAAATATACATTTAAGAGAAGACTGGGAGTGTGTGAATGAGTGTAAGAGGCAGAAAGTATATTACGATGGTCTTACCCAATGTTTGTCAACTACCCATAGGAAAATATTCAGATGTATAAAAGTCTTTACGAAATTTTCAAATCTAAATAGACATAAAAAAAGACTTACAGGAGAGGGAATTTTCAGGCATAATAGATGTGGGAAAACTTTTAACCACATCTCAAATGTTTCTGGACATAGGAAAATTCATACAGGAGAGAAACCCTACAAGTGTGAAGAATGTGGAAAAGCCTTTAACTGGTACTCAAGTCTTACTGAACATAAAAGAATTCATACAGGAGAGAAACCATACAAATGTGAAGAATGTGTCAAAGCCTTTACCCACTGCTCACGTCTTACTGAACATAAAAGAATTCATACAGGTGAGAAACCATACAAATGTGAAGAATGTGGCAAAGCCTTTACCCAGTGTACAAACCTCACTCTACATAAAAGAATTCATACAGGTGAGAAACCATACAAATGTGAAGAATGTGGCAAAGCCTTTACCCAGTGCTCACGTCTTACTGAACATAAAAGAATTCATACAGGTGAGAAACCATACAAATGTGAAGAATGTGGCAAAGCCTTTACCCAGTGCTCACGTCTTACTGAACATAAAAGAATTCATACAGGTGAGAAACCATACAAATGTGAACAATGTAGCAAAGCCTTTACCAGGTACTCAAGTCTTACTGAACATAAAAGAATTCATACAGGAGAGAAACCATACAAATGTGAACAATGTGGCAAAGCCTTTACCCAGTGCTCAAGTCTTATTGAACATAAAAGAATTCATACAGGTGAGAAACCCTACAAGTGTGAAGAATGTGGCAAAGCCTTTACCAGGTACTCAAGTCTTGCTGAACATAAAAGAATTCATACAGGAGAGAAACCCTACAAGTGTGAAGAATGTGGAAAAGCCTTTAACTGGTGCTCAAAACTTACTACACACAAGAGAATTCATACAGGAGAGAAACCATACAAATGTGAAGAATGTGGCAAAGCCTTTACCCAGTGCTCCAGTCTTATTGAACATAAAAGAATTCATACAGGAGAGAAACCCTACAAGTGTGAAGAATGTGGCAAAGCCTTTAGCCGGGGCACAGACCTTACTCTACATAAAAGAATTCATACAGGAGAGAAACCATACAAATGTGAAGAATGTGGCAAAGCCTTTACCCAGTGCTCACACCTTACTCTACATAAAAGAATTCATACAGGAGAGAAACCATACAAATGTGAAGAATGTGGCAAAGCCTTTACCCAGTGCTCCAGTCTTATTGAACATAAAAGAATTCATACAGGAGAGAAACCATACAAATGTGAAGAATGTGGCAAAGCCTTTACCCAGTGCTCAAGTCTTACTCTACATAAAAGAATTCATACAGGAGAGAAACCATACAAATGTGAAGAATGTGTCTAAGCCTTTACCCATTGCTCACACCTTATGGTACATAAAGAAAAGTCATACTGGAGTGAAATCCTACAGATATGAAGAATGTGGCAAAACCATTAACCGGAACCCATACCTTACTCTACATAAAAGAAATCATACAGTAGAGAAGCCCTACAAATGTGAAGAATGTGGCAAAGCCTTCAATAACTGCTCACATCTTACTCAACATCAAAGACATCATACTAGATAAAAGTGAGATAAATGTAATGACTATGGAAGTGCTTTCCCAAAGCATTAGCCTTAAAATGCACAACAGTACTTATTCTGAAAGTAAACAATAATAATGTAGAGCACTGAACATACCTTTACTTCTATCACAGATCTTATTGGACATGAGAGAACTTACACTGAAAGAAACCCTCCAATATTTTCTCAAGCATTGCTCAACATCGGAAAATTTTTAATAGACAGAAACCTTACAAATTTAATGAATGTGAAAAAAGATTTATGGAAAAGGTATACCTTAGAGAACAACACAGAACTGATACTTAAAACTACTTTACATATATAATAAATTTTGGAACAGATTCAATCAAAAATCAAGTCTAAATAGATATCAGAGGATTCACAGTACAATGCACTAAGGCACTAACACATTCACCTATTTCTTTAAACCAGGTTGTTGATTATAGAGAATAATCCAGTTAAAATAGTTAGATAATTTATTTTTATGTCAGTTTTAAAAAAGAGAGAGATTTTTTGAGAGTTATACTTACATGTAAAATATATTTTCTGGTCAGGATGGGGTGAAAATGTAGCAAAGTATAATTTTTTCCTTTTTTGACAAGCAAATATTGATGTGATTCAACTCTCAAAGCAGTAGATGTTACGATTTCATTCCTAGTATGTATGTGAATGTATGTGGTTAATGGTAGCTACATCACAGTTATTAAAAGTCTTTCTGTCTTAAGTAGGCATCATTCATGTACTTTTCCATGGAAAATTGAAATCACTGAAATGTAACATGTATGAAATGGAAAGGTGCTTTGCGGTTGACTTTTAACAAACAGCATTTTAAGTGATGTATAATGTAGGTATACAGACTAATATTCTTCTCATTATAATCAGAATAAAACAATTACAATATTAGAAATAAATTGTTTTACTAATTGCAAATTACAATGATGAAATAGTGTGAATTTTGAAATATTTTTAGATTACATGTACACTTAATTTGTTTTATTAAGTTAAAAAAGGTTTCTATTGTGTCAAACATGTTGTAGATTGAATGAAGTGTTATTTTCCCACTAACATTAACTTGTCTGATGTTACTCAGAGTTGGAGGTAATGGATTGTAAAAAGGTACAATTGGTTACACACTAAAATGACGTCATTTGTGATCCTTTTTTTTCAGTGGCTTTAAATTTCTAATACTTCGAAGAATAATGTTCCCAAAAGTTTTATTATTTTTTATTATTTTTGCAATTACATTGTTACTGTAATGCTTATAATAAAGATTGTCCATTTAATGAAAAGCCATCCATTTCTGAACACTGAATGACTACTTGTTCCATTTTATTCTACATTTTTCTTTCAACATGCAACCTCTTTAGCCAGTGAAGCACAAATAAACACATTTTTTATTTACATGGAATCCAACATACAAATACATCATGGTTAAGATGAACTTTAGTTGTAATAGATTTACAGAGTAAGTAATTATGTTTGTGTGAATGTGGATGTATACCTATTTTGAAAAGAAAAGAAGAAATATTGGAAAAAATAGATAATTTCAAAAGTGTTGAGAATTTACTAGCAAATTAGAAACTTCAAAGATTCTAAAAGCAATTTTTTTTTTGCTTTATGTTGAATTAATTTGTTTAAAACCCTAAAGCTTCTAGTTCAGAACCTGCCCATGCCAGTCCTCTGTTCTTACATGCTTATTACTCATGCTAGGCCCGATGTATAATTTTATTATTTCAAAGTTCTTTAAGTATTCTTTATATGACATGCTCTTCAACTTGAAGAATGATTTTTATAAAATTTAATAGTGTTCATAAAATAATCTGAAGGTATGAGTAATTCCACAGTGTATCAATTTCATTTTATTTACTTAGCACATCCTATATTTCCCTTCTAATTTGGGGAGTGTATTGAAAGTACTTTTGGTCACTGTTTCTTTTTCTTTTGGTCATTGACTTAATTGATTTATTGACTGTGTCAGCTAATTTGTTCAAGTAAACACTAAGAAGGATTTATAAATTATGGGGTTGTTTTGATATTTAAATAGAAGGAACAAGTACAGGACAGTGTTATGTATGTAATAGATGCTTTATAATTAGCAATAAATATTTCTGTGGGAATGAGTTTATGGCTCTAGGTAAGAGATTGAAAATATCCAGGGTGAAAAAAATGGCACTGATTTTGCATGTGGAGAGAAGAGACCTACAGAACAACCAACGCTTGGAATTTATAAGTGGGAACTCTGCTTCTTTGATTTCATAATTTTCTCCAGTTTTTTTGCTATCTTTTTATCTTCATTCCCTTCTACAAATGTTTCTAAGCCATTCTTCTTTCTGCCTGTACTTGGGCTACAACTTTCTCACTGTTGTACTCACCCCCTGCCAGTTCACACAGTACTTTAAAAGTTCTGATGAGAAGTGCAGAATTTTTTAACTTGGTGAAAAAATAATTTAACTAGAGAGTTTGAGGCCATTTATAGGTTATACATGCAGCATTCTGATTACTTAAGATTAGAGAGATTCAGTGTCCTAAGCTAAAAGTAAGAGCCTTAAAGTACAAAGAAAGATAAACAATTCTGAATGCCAGAGGATTAAATCAAGAACTCAGTATTGTTTGCTTTGTAAAAGCAAAATGTTATTAGATCCTAACATATAATGTCATAAATATGAAAACAATTAAATAAGAAAAGCATTAATAAGTGTGTGATGTATATGGTAAGCACTATATAAAGAAACATCAGAACCTGGCCATCTTTTAATAGAGAGTTTAGGTAAATGAAGAAGTTTGAATTTAATTTTCTATCAATTACTTATAGTACAACATATGTATCCATCTAAAATCTACTTATGGTGTGTATTTTCAGTGTATTTTTAGAATGTAATAGAATGATTTCTGTGGATTTAAAATTTGGAATAATCTTTCTTTACCTGATATTTCAATGTTAGAGAATTTATTATACATGACTTTATTTCAGTTCGTACAGTACATAGTACACAGTTTCCATTTTCAGTCATCTAACTGTGGCCAACAATTTGGTCATTCTCTCTAGAGGGATCTCGGATCATGGCAGCTTTTTGATTGAAAATTTCATCAGTGATTTGGCATGCAATCTTCTTTTCTGTGCTGACAGTGGCCAGAGGTGGGACAGTGAGCACTACATATCTCTTTAGTGTCTTCCATACCATAATCATCAACACCAAGAAGTCCAGTTGTCCTTAGCTTCAAATAAAAGCATTAAAGCCCTTTTCATATTCTGTGCTGGATTCTGAATCTGCTGGTAAATATCAGAGTTCCCTTGTTTATGACTGACAAATAGAATAATAAAAACAGCAGTAAAGCTATATATTTTTGATACTGTTCAGTTAAGCTCATGAAAAAGATCCAGGCTCAGCATTTAGAACAATCTGTACTTCAAAGATTTTTATTGATTTTTTTAATTGACTGATAACTTTATATGTATTTCTCATGTAAAATGTGATGTTTTGAAATATATATACATACAGACACACACCCATTGTCTAATGCTTATTCTAGCTAATTGACAGATGCTTTAATTCTCATAGTTATCACCTTTGTGGTGAAGAACACTTATCATTGACTGTCTCAGCATATATTTTTTTTAATTTTTATTTTTTTTATTCTTATTTCAGCATATTGTGGGGGTAAAAAAGTTTAGGTTACGTATATTGCCCTTACCCCCCCCCGAGTCAGAGCTTCAAACGTGTCCATCCCCTAGACAGTGAGCGTCACACTCATTATGTATGTATACACCCATCCCCTCCCCCACCCACATCTGCCCGATACCCAATTAATGTTATTCTTAAATGTGCTCTTAGGTGATGATCATTGAAACCAATTTGATGGTGAGTACATGTGGTGCTTATTTTTCCTTTCTTGTGATACTTCACTTAGTGGAATGGGTTCCAACTCTTTCCAAGAAAATACAAGAGGTACTATATCACCATTGTTTCTTATAGCTGAGTAGTACTTCATGGTATACTTATACCACATTTTATTAATGCACTCATGTATTGATGGATGGGCACTTGGGTTTTTTCCACATCTTCACAATTCTGATTGTGCTGCAATAAACATTCGGGTGCAGATATCTTTGTTATAGAATGTCTTTTGTTCTTTTGTGTAGATGCCCAGTATGAGATTACTGGATCAAATGGTATGTCTACTTGTATCTGTTTAAGGTATCTCCCTTTTGCTTTCCAAAGAGATTGCACTAGTTTGCAGTCCCACCAGCACTGTATGAGTGTTCCTGTCTCTCAGTATCCACGCCAACATTTGTTATGGGACTTTTTGATAAAGGCCATTCTCACTGGAGTTAAGTGATATCTCAGTGTGGTTTTGATTTGCATTTCCCTGATGATTAGAGATGTTATGGATTTGTTTCATGTGTTTGTTGGCCATTCTTCTGTCTTCTTTTGGAAAATTTCTATTCATGTCCTTTGCCCACTTTTTGATAGGTTGTTTGATTTGCTGATTTACCTGAGTTCTAAATAGATTCTAGTTATCAGTCCTTTGTCATACGTGTAGCATGCAAAAACTTTTTTCCATTCTGTAGTTTGTCTATTTACGCTCATGACAGTTTTTTTGGCTGTGCAGAAGCTTTTTAATTTAATCAGGTCCCATTTATTTATATTTCCTATTGCTGTGATTGCCTTTGGGGTCTTCTTCATAAATTCTTTGCCTAGGCCCATGTCTATAAGAGTCTTTCCCACATTTTCTTCTAGAATTCTAATCGTTTCACACTTAAGGTTTAAGTCTGTTATCCACCATGATTTGATTTTTGTGAGAGGTAAAATGGTGGGTCCTGTTTCAGTCTTCTACATGTGGCTATCCAGGTTTCCCAGCAGCATTTATTGAATAAGGATTCTTTTCCCCAGAGTATGTTTTTGTCTGCTTTGTCAAAGATTACATGGCTATATGAGGATCGTTTTATATCTGGATTCTCGATCTGTTCCACTGGTCTGTGTACCTGTATTTGTGCCAATACCAAGCTGTTTTAATAACCACAACTTGGTAGTATAGTTTGAAGTCTGGTAAATTAATACCTCCCATTTTGTTCTTATTGCGTAAAGTTGCTTCTGCTAAATGAGGTCTTCTCTGGTTCCATACAAAGCATAAAATTATTTTTTCTATATCTGTGAAAAATGATGTTGGTAATTTAATAGGGGTTGCATTGAATCTGTAGATCACTTTGGGTAGTATGGACATTTTAACAGTGTTGATTCTTCTGATCCATGAGCATGGTATGGTTTTGCACCTATTTCCATGTTCTGCAATTTTCTTCCTCAGTGTTTGATTGTTCTCCCTGTAGAGGTCTTTTACCTCCTTAGTTAAATGTATTCCTATGTTTTTTACTTTCTTTGTTGCTATTGTAAAGGGTATTGAGTCTTTGATTTGGTTCTGTGTTGACTGTTATTGGCATATATGAATGCCTCTGATTTGTGTGTATTGATTTTATATCCTGACACTCTACTGAATTCATTTATCAGTTCCATGAGTCTCTTGGTTGAATCCTTGGGGTTTTCTAGATATAATATCATATAATCTGCAAGGAGTTAGAGTTTGATCTCTTCTGTCCCCATTTGGACACACTTCATTCTGCTCTCTTGCCTGATTGCTCTTACAGGGACTTCCAGCACTATGCTGCATAGCAGTGGGGACAGTAGGCAACCTTGTCTGGTTCCAGTGCTGAATCAGAAGGCTTTCAAATTTTCCCCATTCAGTATGATGTTGGCTGTGAGTTTTTCATATATGGCTTGTATTATTTTTAGGTAGGCTCTGTCTATGCCTATTTTGTTGAGCATTCTGATCATAAAAGGGTGTTGAATTTTTTCAGATGCTTTTTCTGCATCTATGGAGAGGATCATATGGTCTTTGTTTTTGCTTCTATTTATGTGGTGTATTACCTTTATAGATTTGTGTATGTTGAACCGTCCCTGCATCTCTGGGATGAAGCCCACTTGGTCATGATGGATTATTTCGTTGATAATCACCTGGCTTGGATTTGCTAGGATTTTATTGAGAATTTTTCCATCTATATTAATGAGGGACATTGGTCGGTGGTTTTGCATTTTTGTTGCATCCTTTCCAGGTTTTGGTATTAGAGTTATGCTGGCTTCAATTATACTATGCATATTCTCAGATCACAATGGAAAAGTAGAAATCAACCCTAACAGAAATTCTTGTTTCTACTCAAAGTCATGGAAGCTAAACAATCTTCTCCTGAACGATCATTTCATAAATGAGGAAATCAAGATGGAAATCAAAAGATTCTTTGAATTAAATGACAAAGGAGACACAAGTTATCAAAATCTGTGGGACACAGCTAAAGCAGTCCTGAGAGGAAAGTTTATTTCCATAAATGCCTCTATCAAAAAGACAGAAAATTTACAAATAGACAACCTAATGAATAGACTCAAAGAGCTGGAGAAAGAAGAACAGACTGACCCCAAACTCAGCAGAAGGAGTTTTCTGCAGAAGATCAATTTATAAAATCAAATCAGAACTAAATGAAGTGAACAACAGGCAATTTTAAATTGATCAAAATAAAGTGATAAAAGATAAATGAAAATATCAAAAAACAAAATGGAACATAACCACAGAATGTGCAGTCATTTATAAGGTAATACTCCAATGTTACAATCACATTTTTGTCCTACATTTGAAAATTTACCTGAAATGGAAAAGTTGATGGAATAACTACCAAGAGAAAATATTTCAAACATAGTATCTTTAAACACAGAGTAGTGAAATATTTTCTAACGACATGATAATGGCAAAGATATATCAAACTACATTAAGTAGTTTTGTTTTGTACTACTATCGGTATTATTTTGAGACACATAAGACAAATTGGTAAATAATTATACTGATATTATCAAAAACAGGATTTTCAGGAAAAGATAAAATATTTTAAATAGATATAAACAACTAATTTAAGTAAAAATTCTATAATTTTAATTTGAATTACAAATATAAAATTATTGTTTATTTTTCTCTTTCTAGAAAAAGCATAGTTATTAAGTCTCTGTTGCAAAAAACATAAAAGCCATGCTAACTAGTAGCAGTGAGAACCAGAGTTTCCCAAAAGTTGTCTTTAGATATAATTCTCAGGTAAATTAACTATGATTTCTAAAGAAATGCTAACAATAGTCCTAAAACATATTCTTCTTCAGAAAGCAAGAGAGATATCAAAGAGTAATGAGGTCAAGTGAAAAGGAAGCAAGAGTACCTGAAATAGTTCCACTGGGTAAAATTTGGACACTTTGAGCATCAAAAAATATAATAATTGAAGCATATGGAAACATCCAGATTTTAAGAAACTTCTCATTTCCTAACAATCTCTCTTCCCATAAATAAGATTATTCACCATTGGAGGAATACATATACTGCCTCTGTAATATGAATTTCATTAGTGTAACCAAAATTGTTACAAAAAGTTTTCATTATAAAATGCAGAAATAATAACAGAAATCACAATTATCATTTTTCCTCCCTTGATGAAATCATGGATCCAGCCAAGGGTCATCAGTGCCTCGTAAATATTGGAGGTCGCCCTCGCCCCTGCTGGGGGCACTGGGATTGGGGAGATGACATAGGCAGACAGCAGACAGGATGGAGCACTTGAACTCGAACTCTGTGCTGGGAGCAGTCCCACACCTCGTTTTTCTATTTGTTCTTATTTTGTGTTGTTATTTATTATTGTTATTACGAAGTTTCATTCTTCAGCAAAAAGGAAAGCCAATAAACTTTTTGTATTTATGAACAAAATATTCACAACAGGGCAGTTAAGATGTGATTAGAACAAAAAACCAAGCACTTTAATTTTTTTAGGTGTCAGATGAGTTTGTCAAATGATTTTCCATATCTATAAAAATTATATAATTTTTATTCCTTCTATTGATGTGTTCTGTCACATTTATTGATTTGCATTTGTGAAATCATCTTTGCATCTCTGGGATAGATCCCACTTTGTTATAGCGTATGGATTTTTTAATGTGATTTTGAATTTGGTTTGCTAGTCTTTTATTGAGGATTTTTGCATCTGTGTTCAATAAAGATACTGGCTGTGGTAATGCTGGCCTCATAAAGTGAGTTTGGAAGTGGTCCCTCCTACTCAATTTTCAGAAGTTTGAGGTTTGGCATTGATTCTTCTTTAAATATTTGGTGCAACTCACTAGTGAATCCATTTGGTCCTGGGATCTTGCTGGGAGATTTTTGATTACTGATTTAATCTCTTCATGGAAGACAATTTTTCCACAGAAAGCTAGGGACCGTGGAGCTCAGGCTACGATGCGTGGCACGGTTCTTAACAGGCCACACACCGGTTCTGGGCTGCCGCCTGGGGGTCAGGGACCACAGCTCTGCAATCTAATCGTTTTCATGTCTGTAAAATTAGTAGTAATATCTCCTCTTTCATTTGTTATAGTACTAATTTGAATCTTTGAGTTCTCTCTCTCTCTCATCAATCTAGGGAAAAGTTAGTAAATTTTGTTGATCTTTTCAAAGAAACAACTTTTATGATATCAGATCTCACAATTAAGTCTTTAATCCATCTTGAGTTAATTTTTGTATATGATGAGGGATAGTAGTTCAGTTTCATTTTTCTGCATGTGGTTCTCCAAGTTTCCCAGCACCATTTATTGAATAGGGCATCGTTTCTCAGTGTTTTTGTCTGCTTTGGTGAAAATCAGTTGGTTGTAGCTATATGGCTTTTTTTCTGTATCTAAACATATCTAAACATAAAAAGATACAGTAAAAATGCAATAAAAAAGATTAAAAATGGTACCCATATATAGGACACTTACTATGAATGGAGCTTGCAGGACGGGAAGTTGCTCTGGGTGAGTCAGTGAATGAGTGGTGAGTGAATGTGAAGGCCTAGGACGTTACTGTAAACTATTGTAGACTTTATCAAACTTAGGATATACCCCTTAAGTACACTTAGGCTACACCCCTTAATTTATTTTTAAAAGTTGTTTTTTCCTTCAATAATAAGTTAGCCTTACCTTACTGTAGCTTTACTTTATAAACTTTTAAATTTTTTTAACTTTTTGACTTTGTTTTAATAACACTTAGCTTAAAATACAGACTGTATAGCCATATAATAATAATTTCTTTCTTTATATCCTTATTCTATAATCTTTGTTTTGTTTTTATATCTTTTTATTATTCTTTAAACTTTTTTGTCAAAGACTAAGATAAAACACACACATTAGCCTAGGCCTACATAGGGTCAGGATCATCACTATTACTATCTTCCACCTCCACTTCTGTTCTACTGGAAAGCCTTCCTGGGCACTAACATGCCTAGAACTGCCCTCTTCTGTGATATCAATGCCTTCTCTTGTAACACCTTCTGAAGGACCTGCCAGGTGTAGTTTTACAGTTGAATTTTATAATAAGTATTACATAGAAAGAGTAACTCTAAAGTAATAATAAAATGATAGTATAATAAATACATAAACCATATGTATTTCCAAATATGTACTGTACATATGTGGGATACTTTTATATGACTGGCAGCTCCTTAGGTGTATACACAAGCATCAACACAACCACACGAATAATGGATTGCACTACCATGTCTCTATGTGAGAAGAATATTTCTGCTCTGTTTTAATCATATTTTTGGTCCATCGTTGACCAAAATGTCATTCTCCAGCGCATGAGTGTACCTGTACAATACATTTTTCTTTCTACACTGCTTTAACCATGTCTCACAGATTTCAAAATCTTGTGTTTTCATTTATATTCAATTTTATTTATTTTTAAATTTCACTTGAGTCATTGTCTTTGATTCAGTGATTATCTAGTCATATGTTGTTTAGTTTGGAGATTTTTTGAAATATTTGAAGATTTTTCATGTTATCTCTTTGTTATTAATTTCTAGATTGATTTTACTGTGAGAATATACTCTATGTGATTTGACTTCTTTTAAATGTGTTCAGTTTTTAATGGATTTATCATATTTGGTATTTGTTAGACACTTGAAAAGAAAGTACATTCTATTGGTAGGTCGAGTTATCTATAAATTTCAATTAAATCAATGTCTTTGATGCTTGTATTTGTTTTCTAGGGCTGCCATAACAAAGTACCACAAACTGGGTGGCTCACCCTACAGCAATGCATTGTTTTACAGTTCTAGAGGCTACACGTCTGAGATCAAGGTGTAGGACAGGGTTGATTATTTTTCAAGTCTCTGAGGGAAAAATCTCTTCCATGTCTCTATTCCTCCTTCTGGTGGTTTGCTGAAAATATTTAGTTTTACTTGACTTAAAATGTATCACTTCTCTATATATGGGATTCTCCCTGTGTCTGTCTCTGTGTCTAGATTTTCCTTTTTTATAAGGACACCATCATATTAAATTAGGGCCCACCCTAATGACTTTATTTTAATTTATCATCTACAAAGAACCTATTTCCTATTAAGGTCACATTCACAGGTACTGTAGGACTTCGACATATTTTAAGGGGTATATGATTCAACCCAAAAAAATCCTGTTGTTTAGCACTTCTTGTCCTTGCTGATTTTCTCTGTGTGGTTGTCTTATCCATGTTGGGAGATGGTTTTTGATACCCCAACTATGATTGTTGATTTGTCTATTTCTCCAATAGTTCTAGAAGTTTTCGCTTCACATATTTTGCAGCTCTGTTTTTGATACATATACATGAAAGACTGTGATGTTGGCTTAGTGAATTGATCATATGGATGTGACATCTCTCTCTGACTCTAGTTATTTGCTTTGCTCTAAAGTCTGGTTTATCTGATATTAATCTATCCCCTCTTGTTTTCTTTTGATTAATGTTTGCATGTGTATCTTTTTTTAGCATTGACTTTTAGCCTGTGCATATTTTTATGTTTAAACTGAGTTTATTGTAGACACATCTAGTTGGATCACTTTTTAAGTCCATTCTGCCAATCTTTATCGTTTGATTAATGCATTTAAACTTAAATTTAATGTAATTAGCAATAATTTAGGGCATATGTCTGTCACTTTTGTTAGTTTTATGTTTGTTGCCTGTTTTCTTTTCCTGCCTTTCCTGCCTACTTGTTTAACTTGTTTTTGTATTGTAATTCCAATTTGAATCATCTATAATGTGTTGGACTATATCTCTTTGTATAGACATTTTTAGTGATGTGTCCAGGTATTACACTATACATACATAACTTATCACTGTCCACCAGTGTTGATATTTACAAGTTTGAGCAAAGTAAAGAAACTTTATCTCCCTTTAAGTCTTTTACCCTTTTTTATTTATAATAAAATAATGTTAAGCATTTCCTCTATATGCATTGAGTACTACATTGAATAATGTTATAATTTATTTTTAATGTTAAACATAATTTAGAAAATTCATGGGAAGAAGGAAAGTCTATTATTTTACATGTTTTATTCCCTCCTAATATTTCATGATTGCCTCTTTTTGTTTTTTTTTCTGTTCCAAGAACTTTTTAAAGTTATTTCTTTAGTTAGACCAGCTCATGGTAACTTCTCTGTTTTTCTTTATTCAAGATGTCTTTATTTTTTCTTCATTCTTGAAGAATATGTTCTCTGGATACAAAATTCTGGGTTGACAGTTCTGTTCTTTCTACACTTGAAAATGTTTTGCCAATTCCTTTTTGTTTCCATGATTTCCATAGTTTTCATGGTTTCCATGAAAGCTGTCATTTGATTTTTCTCCTTATGTAAGGTGCATTTTTTTGTTGTTCTTGCTGCTTTCAAGATTTTATTTTGTCTTTAGTTTATCAGAAGTTTAATTGTGATGTGTTGTGGTATGGATAAGTCTGGGTTTTTCCTCTACTTTTGTGGGTAGCTTATGGAATCTATTGGTGTGTGCATATATATATATGTGTGTGTGTGTGTGTGTGTGTGTGTATTTTTTTTTTTTACTAAACTTGAGAAGTCTATAGTCATTCTTTCTTTGATCACTTTTTACTTTTTCAGCCTTTCCTATTTTTAACTCTCTTTTCAGAATTCTGATAATATGGATATTAGATCTTTTGTTTTAGTTCTATAGACCTCTGAGTCTCTGTTCATTTTTAAAAGTCTATTTTCTTTTTCTCTCTTTTTAGGTGGGTTAATGTCTATTGTTCTATCTTCATGTTCACTGATTCTTTCCTTTATACTCTCTATTTAGTTGTTTAGCCCATATAATGTTTTTATATATATGTAAATATAAATACATATATATTAAGTGTTGTTAAAATTTTGGGTGTTGCATTTTACACTTCTGATTTTTTTTGAGTCTTGCTCTGTCACCATGGCTAGAGTGCAGGGGCATCATCTTAGCTCACTGCAACCTCAAACCCCTGGGCTCAAGCAATCCTCTTGCCTCAGCCTCCCAAGTCAGTAGCTGTGAGTAGACTACAGGTGTGAACTACCATACCAGACCAATTCTGAAATTTTCATTTAACCTTTCTATCTTCTATTTTGTTCTTGAGATTTTTAAAATTTCTTTGTTGAGGATTTCTTATTCTCATTTATTTCCACTGTGTTTGTAATTGATCCTTGAATCAATTTTGTGATAGCTATTTTAAGATCTTTGTCACATAAATCAAATGCTTGTGTTATGTCAGGGTACACATCTGTTGGTCATGATTTTCAGGTTGTGATTTTCTTGTTTCCTTGTACTCCATGTGATGTATAATTGTATCCTAAGTGTTTAGTTATTGTGTTTTGAAACATTGTATCCTATTAAAATCCTCTGTTTTACCATATTTTCTCTGATATCGCACCACTGGAGGAAGAAAAGACTGTCCACAAAACAAGAGAAAATATTTCTGGCACATTATGTTTGACAAAATAACTTTGTCTAGCATACAGAGAAAATTTTTACAAATTTTGATATAGATACAAACAAAAACATTTTGGCCAAAGATATTGTGAACTAAAATAAAATCTTAAGCTCCCTTCCCAAATGAACAGACCCACTCTTGGCCAAAGGGACCACAGAAATACCTTAGAACTGATTTCCTGGCCATGAAGGGAAGGGAAGTAAAACACTCCTCAGATCATAAGACACTAAATTATTAAAAGAACCTAAGACCATGCAGGGCAAAGATTAAAATTGCCTGTAAGCCATAAATTTCTTTAACAGATCACTTGAATCAGTATAGTATGGCTGGTCTCCGATTAAGGAACTTGCTTATGTTAAATTAAAACATTTCAAGCCTTCAGACAAAGCTTTATTTCTTTAACCAATTACAAATCAAAGAATCTTTGAACCCACCTATAACCTGTAAGCTGCACCCCCTACCAAAGCAATGCACACCTTCTATGTATTGATTTAGGATTTTACCTGCAGTATCTGTCTTGTATAAAGCCAAGCTGTAACCCGGCTGCCTGGCCACCTCAGACACATTTTCTCAGGACCTCTTGAGGCTCAGTCACACAGAGTTGTCTTGGAATAAACCTCTTTAAATTATTTTATGGAGTTTGTTTTTTTCTATTAGCAATATAAAGATACTCCTCATAAAAGAACATATATCAATTATCAATAAACACCTAAGAATGTGTTGAACTTCATCATTCTTTAGTGAGTTTCAGATTTTAAAATGATAATAGAGCTAGCTACATGCCACTAGAAGGGTTAAAATTAAAAATATTTGCAACACAAAATACAGGTGATGATGAGGAATAATGAGAGCTCTCATACATTGCTGGTGGAGGGTACAATGTACAACTACCATGCTGGAAAACTATCTAGCAGTTTGACCTTCAATATAAGCTAGTTATAGGCTCACATAAAGTCAAAACATATTTCCAAAAGACTTGTATGGTAATGTATGTGGAGACTTTGTTCATATTGGTCATGATAAAAATAAATAAATTCATTGGAGGCCATTAGTCTGTGGTGGTTTCAATGCCCTAGGTTCTTGCATAAGCAAACTGAAATGCAATTCAGTGTAAATGGTCATATTCTAGGCCATCAGAAACTATGAACTTAATCCTAACTAGGAACTTTCCACTAAGCTTAACAAACCAAAAACTACCAACTAAACTCTAACTAGGAAATTTCACACAAGCAATTGCCCTAATTAACCAATCAAATATTTTCTTGCCTTGCTTCCACATTCTCCTTATAAAATCCTCCCTCCCCCTGCCATGTTCCTTTTTTGGAACTCCCAAACTTCTTGTAGTTTGGAGCTGCCCAATCATGAATCACTGAATGCTCAAGTAAACCCTTGAATATTATAATGTGTCTCATTGTAATTTTGAGCAGTTTGGATGTCAGAGAGGTACTCAAAAGAAAACCCTGATGACGACCCCTGGGAGCAATGTGGGACCTCAAAGGGTACCCATTGAGGCCCTTGTGTTCACTGCTTTCTCACTGCACATCTGAAAGTCCCTGCCAGTAGGATGCTCTTGGACCCAAGCTCCACAACTTTTTTGCCAGAACTCTTTGCTTCTATTTGAGCATTTAAAAAATCTGGATTAGTTTCAGAGCTGGACTAGTTCAACAGAAACTGGACTGTGTCCATGAAGAGGCCTCAGGTAGGTAAGGTTTTGGGGAGACAGGGAATAATGGCTTCATCTGAATCCAAGGAGTCTAGGATTCTAATTGGGAATACCCAGACCCTGTGTTTTTTAGAAAAATGGGTGAACCTTACCAAATACAACAGAATTACAGTGACTACCATGGGGAGGTTTTAACCTAAACAAATTTATACACCAATAGGGCCCACTGGAAATCAAGAAATCCTGAACATGTCAGGCACAATCTGCTTTTGTAAGGGTCCACTCTCTACACCAGGAAAAGAGGAGGAGTAAATCACCAAGAAATGGAGGAAGTGTTGACTTACATCTACATCACAAAACTTAACCTTTGTTTAAGGTATTTTTTTTAGTCTTCTTATATTAACAGGGTCCTTACCTATACCTTTCGTTTTCTTTTGACAAATGACTACATTTAAGCTTGAAGTTTATGCTCTGTGAGTTTGAGATGTAAATTTTCCATGCTGTCCCCTCTAGGACCTGAGAGATATCTCTTTGATATGCAAATTTGAGAGAAGATGTCTCATCAGAAAAATAGAACAATTTGGAAATTGGGCAAATAAAAAATTGTAAAAGTCTTTTCCACAAATACTATTGAAAAGCTTTTGCCATCTGGGCAGGTAATTTCATCTTCATCCATCTACCAGAAACATGATTCAGTTGCAAATATTCTTTTATAAATTGCTGAGTTCTTTATTACTCCACCTCAAATGTGGCTAAAAATTTAGAATGAAAACTCTAAGACCTGTTCCTGTTGGTGTGTTCATGTATGTCTATGTATGTATGTACGTATGAGGGCTGTCCGGAAAGTATCCAGCCATTGTTAATATAATGAGAACATATTACATGGCTCCAGACAGCCCTTGTATGCACAATATTTTTTACCTATGGATAATATTGTCAAGATTAATTTTAATAGAGCTTTATTAAATTATTTTAAGGAAAAGTAAGTGTTTATATAAATTAAATATTTATAAAACTCTTAGAAAAACAGAAAGTAACTCCAATATTTCTCAAGTTTGCCTGGTCTGAGTAATCTTTGGTCAATAAAAGCTGGTTTAAGTCTGGTAGTTTAATTAAAACAGGCATTCTACAGAGTTGTCAGCATTAAATATAATGCAGATACACAGCATTTATTCTACCTTGGTTTACTAGTAAAATATGTTTATGTTATCTAAACTGGATGCTTAAGATTTATTATAAAACTATGATTTCATCCTAAGAACAAATGAGAGGCTATCCTAAAGGGGAGAATTTTTCTTTAAAGAAATAATAATTGGAAGGCCATTAGGCTGAGGTGGCTACAGTGCCTTTGTAACTGCAGGACCAACTCAAACTGGCCCTGCTCTTTTGATAATGGAATGTCAACTTATGGTGTAGGTATACCAGAGCCAAAACTGCAAGTCATGTTGCCTGGGCATGTGCAACAGAGAAAGCTTTGGCCTCTAATGACACCCACAACCAATGTTTCCTCCCCACAGAACAAAGAAGACCAGAACATGACTGAACCTTGAACTCTGGAACCCCTTCAGAAGTGAGGAGTCTGTTGACCAGGAACATCTTGTGCTAAAATGTCTGCCTCAACATTCCTTACTATAAATGGTCAAATTTGAAGCCCTGCAATCAGGCCCTGCCAAGCCAAAATTCCTAATACTATCCCTTGTTAAAACTTGTCCCAGACCCCCAACTTGAGGAGACAGATTTGAGCTGTGCCTCCTGTTTCCTCAATGGTCTCCTTACAATAAAGCTTGCCTTTTCTCAAAAGCAGGTGTCATAGTTATTGGCTTCTAAGCAAGGTGGGCTGTGACCTCATCACTCTATAACACCATGAGTTCCTATGTAAGCAAACTAGAACCCAGCTCAGTATAAATGGTCACATTCTAGGATTATACAAAATCACCAGCAAACCTCTAACTTGGGGCTTTCCCAAATAATGCAACTGAACCGCTTTAACCAATCAAATATTTTCTTTGCTTTGATTTTATGTTCACCTTATAAAGCATTCCTCGTGCCTCTTTGTTTGAGCCCATTACCACTTGAAGTCTGGGGCTACCTGATCGATAAATTGTGAATGCTCAAGTAAACTGTTTAATATTTTAATGTGCCACAGTTTGTCTTTTAACAGTCAAACTTGTAAACCATTCAAATGTACTTTAATAAGAGAAGAGATAAATACTATGGAACAGTCATACAATGGAATACTACTCTGCAAAAAAGAATAATCAATAGACACACACAATATGCACATATCTTCTTAGATTGCATTTCACAAAAGGAACTGGATGTTAAAAAGCACATATTGTGTGTGTACATTTCATGTGTTCATGTGCTTCAAAGACAGATACATAGATACAGTCAAAAGACAAGATTATAAGAAACTTAAAGATGCTTGGCTTTTGTTAGTGATTATGGAATTGAGCAATATCTCATGCTGTAATATAATGTAGAATGGGTGTTCCAATGAGCTAAGAAGTGGAGGTTGGGTTTTAGGCAGAAATTGGCTTTAAAAAGAGAAGAAACAAAGAAAACACAGATTGGTCATTTCAAAGTTTCTTTCCTTCTAAGAGTAAAACAGAGGATACTTCTTCATCATGCTCTCTAAGGTAAACTGGGCCCCTTCTGCTTGGTTGCTATGAATTTCTGTTTGTTTGTTTGTTTAAACTGGACCATGTCAATTTGATGAGTGACTTCATTCTGATTTAGTCTGGTCTGTTGGGGCCTAGTGTAGGAATCTAGTCCATAGTGATGGTCCATCATAAATTTCATTTAATGGTATATACACATACACATATATATACATGTTTCAAGAACAAGCAAATTAATTTATGATTGAAATAAGAATGATATTTTGGCCAGGCACGGTGGCTCATGCCTGTAATACTAGCACTCTGGGAGGCTGAGGCGGGTGGATCACTCGAGGTCAGGAGTTCGATACCAGCCTAAGCAAGAGCGAGACCCTGTCTCTAATAAAAATAGAAAAAAAAATAGCGGACCAACTAAAAATATATAGAAAAAATTAGCCAGACATGGTGGCACATGCTGTATTCCCAGCTACTTGGGAGGCTGAGGCAGTATGATTGCTTGAGCCCAGGAGTTTGAGGTTGCTGTGAGCGAGGCTGATGCCATGGCACTCTACCCCGGGCAACAGAGTGAGACTCTTTCTCCAAAAAAAAAAAAAAAAAAGAATGATATTTCAATATTTTTTTAGTAGGGGTGAAGGATTATCTGGAATGAGACAAAAGAGAATTTTCTGGGGTGATGGATAGATTCTATACCTTTATTAGATTGATAGCTACATGAGTATATAAATTTCTCAAAAGTTACTGAATTACATACTTTTGATTTGTAGATTTTATTATGTAAAATTATTATATAAAAAATTACAGTGCTAAGAACTTACTTGCATTATTGATGTAATATAACCCAATGATAAATGTCTCTTTTTTCTGAAAGTATACAATAAGACATTCAAATCATGTGAGTTATATGGAAAATATATGAAAAAACTTATAGGGTAAAAAAATACAATAACCCCATTAAAATTGAGCAAAATACATGAACAGAAGTTTTTCAAAAGAAGGTAGACAAAAGGCCAACAAACATATGAAAAAAATGCTCAACATCACTAATCAGGGAATTGCAAATTAAAACCACAATGAGATATCACCCCTGTTAAAAATGTTTTTTATTAAAAAGCCCCACCACAAAAAATAGATGCTGGCATGGATGCAGAGAGAAAGGAATGCTTATATGCTGTTGGTGGAACTGCAAATTAGTACAACCTCTATGGAAAACAACATGGAGATTTCTCAAAGAATTACAAGTAGACCTATCATTCTATCTAGTAATGCCACTACTGGGTAATTACCCAAAGGAAAATAAGTCATTTTATCAAAAAAAAAAAAAAATACACCTGCACTCAAATTTTTATTGCAGCACAATTTGCAATTGCAAAGATGTGGAATCAACCCAAGTGCCCTTCAATGCATGAGTGGATTAACAAAATGTGCTGTATGTATACCATGGAGTACTATTCAGCCATAAAAAGGGTGAATTAATGCCTTCTGTAGCAATTTAGATGGAACTGGAGACCATTATCCTAAGTGAAGTATCTAAAGAATGGAAAAACAAACACCACATTAACTCTCACATAAATTGGAACTAATGGATGGGCACACATGTGCACAGAGGGAGGTAAAAGTCACTGGAAATCAAGCAGGGGAAGGGGCAAAAACCTACTTAATGGGTACAATGAACATTATTTGAGTGACAGGTACACTTATAGCCCTGACACAAGCAGTACCAAAGCTATAAATGTAACAAAAATTTTGTATCTCCTTAATATTTCAAAATGAATGAATGTATGAATGAATGTAAAGAGGCTTGGCCCTGGGGCAAGGTAATTCACTTTTCTATGGATTAGTTCACTCATTTGTAAAATGGGGATATTAATATTAATAGCAATTGCCTTATAGTGTTATAAATATTAAATTAGTATTGTAAAACTCTTTAAAGACACTCTGGCACATAATAAGTGCTCAGTAAATATTAGCCATCGTCATCATTATTATTATAAAATAAATAAAATATATGGAAAACCTTATGGGGTTAAAAAAAAATGCACCACTTCTCTTTCTATTGCCAATCACACCTTCATTGCATTTTGCATTATTTAAACTTTGATATACATATAGATAGATAAATAAAGATAGGTATGTATATATATAAATTCACAAATAGACAAATACATTTTGTTAAAAATCAGTTAAGAAACATTGCTGGCTGGACGTGGTGGCTCATGCCTGTAATCCTAGCTCTCTGAGAGGCCAAGGCAGGCAGACCGTTTGAGCTCAGGGGTTTGAGACCAGCCTGAGCAAGAGCGAGATCCCGCCTCTACTAAAAAATAGAAAGAAATTAGCTGGGCAACTAAAATATATATATATATTGCCTGTAGTCCCAGCTACTTCGGAGGCTGAGGCAGGAGGATTGCTTGAGCCCGGGAGTTTGAGGTTGCCGTGAGCTAGGCTGACACCACGACACTTTAGCCCAGGCAACAGAGTGAGACTCTGTCTCAAAAAAAAAAAAAAAAGAAAGAAACTTTGCTGATCTTGGTTTGCCTAATTTGATCTTCAGAGTCTTGAAGAGACAGTTAGATGCTATTAAATAAAATATTATGTATTAAAATTACTTGGAGAAAAATAGAAAAGTTTATGAAATTTATAAATATTACATAAGGAGACACATAGCCACAATTTAAATGTATAAACATGTACTATTTATCAAATTAAATAACACATGATCATGAAGGTCTGATAAAACAATCCACATTTTTCACTAAACAAATAGTAAAAGCCCTTTACAAAATATGTTTAAGGAAATGTTTTCTGTTTTTCTCTGTTATGGGTTCTAACTCTTCTGTTAGTTTTGATTGATCAAGTTCTGCATATGTAAGCCCATCTACTACATCATATGAATAAGGCTGTTCATTTCCATTATATTTGGACCTTTTTGAAAACAATGTTATTTTCCTTGGTTGGCCAGTGGTTATTTTTTACTCTAAAGTGACATGATTTTATTACAGTATTGTTTATAAAAGTTATACTCTGGAATTCTTTGAAATGTGCTGGCTGACTTTGTGCTTAATCACAGACAATGGCTCTTTTGTGATAAGTTTTATAACTCTGATGCAAATGCATGTTGCTCTCTTAGACTACATTCCTCTACAATTAGGGTAGAGGAAAGGGAACTTTGAAATAGGTCTTGCACTTAATGATAAAAGAAAGTAAGCACCACAAAACCAGTGCCTACCTCCAAAGTGAGGTATCACAAGAATGGAAGAATAGGCACCACATGTACTCACCATCAAACTGACACTGATCAACACTAAGGTGCTCACACAGTAGTAATATTCTTTGGGGTTAGGGGGTTTGGGGGTGGACAAACTCACAACTAATGGATGCAGTGAGCATTGTAGCAGGGAAGGGCACATCTCAAATCATGGTTGGGATGTGGCACAGTCATAACATGTAACCAAAATGTTTGTACCCCCATAATATCCTGAAATAAAAAAAAAAACAGTGCCTAATGCAAAGACTGACAGAAAACCTAGAGAATCTAATGTATTCATGGATTTGTTAATATAATTCATAAGCAAGAAATCTTCATATTAATGTAATGGGTGAAATTGATACTCTTTAAAAGTAAAATTTACCATTGAAACAATATAGTCCATTGCATATCAATGTTACATATGCTTATTTAATGCCAAATTGTAGTTTGTTTATGTTACATCTAAATTTGTTATTTAGTATCTTGATGTTTCTGTTATGAGGCCTTTGAAATGCTATGCATACTTTTCATATGATTGTCCTATTTTACATGTGATTTTTGAATATTAATTCACCTCAAACCTTATTTGGCAAAATAGGGGAATAAACTAAACTTATAAAGATGATATCGGAATGATATATTTTGGTAATTATATGAAGTCAACAGTCAAATGGCAATAGTAGCTTACCATCTAGCCTCTAATGACTTTCTCTCTTCTCTTTATTATTTAGTTGTCATTTCAACCACAGCTTCTGTGTCAGTCTCTAAAAGAGATCTCTGATGCCCAGTGTTTGATGCATCCCTTCATATGTGATTATGGGTATCTGATGCTTGCCTGTGTCATTCCTTGCATAGTGTTAATTAAGAGATTAGGCTCTACAGTGTTGACTTCATCAACTGGAGTTTAAATCCTCATTCCATTAGGTTCTCTCTCTGTGTTCTTGGGCAAGTTATTGAAACTATTTCTCAGACTCTATCTTAAAATAATCACATGAATATCCATTCCCTAAGTTTATTTTGAGGAATAATTCAGCAAATATTTGTAAAATATTTAGATTATTATTTCCTAAGCACACATTAAGATTTTAATCATTTTACTTAAATATCGTAGTATTGACCATTTCTTTTTCTTAAATCTGTCACACAAGGTTGAACTTTTCAAATATATGACCTTTCACTTAGGTAGCCACAAAATGAAATAAAGCAACACACATAGTAAATACTTAATCATATTTTAAATGAATAAGAACATACATTCTTTCTTAAAGTAATCTAAATTTCAGTACATTAAAAAGTATCTCATAAAAGGTAGTTTTTTTAAACCAAAGATTTCTATGCATCAATATGGGATTATGGGACTGCAGAGGCAAGAATTGAAAGATTTAGCAATTCTTGAATATTTAAAATATTTTTATGTATATTGACCAATTTTTATGCAAAAAATTAATCTTACCTTTTATACACATGAAAAAATTAAGTACTCATAAAATATTGAATAGATTGAGCATATTTTTAAAGAGTTCTAATTTTGATTTCTTCACAGTAATTGTTTCTCAGTTTTTATGTTTAATGTGAACTTTTATCAACTTGGGTTGGATTATAACTTTTGACTGGCAGCCAAAAAGATCATAGATTACCAGGTTTCATGAAAATGGAATAATCTGGGCACTGAAACTTATTCTTAGATGAAAACTTCATAGAATATACAAATGTTTGCCAGTAATGCCTATATAATGTTTTGTTCATATCTTAAGATATTTTATTTTTATTTATTTTTTTATTTTTGAGTCAGAGTCTCACTCTGTTGCCCAGGCTAGAGTGCCATGGCGTCAGCCTAGCTCACAGCAACCTCAAACTCCTGGGCTCAAGCAATCCTCCTGCCTCAACCTCCCGAGTAGCTGGGACTACAGGCATGCGCCACCATGCCCGGCTAATTTTTCTATATATATATATAGATTTTTTAGCTGTCCATATAATTTCTTTCTATTTTTAGTAGAGGCAGGGTCTCACTCTTGCTCAGGCTGGTCTCAAACTCCTGAGCTCAAACAATCCACTTGCCTTGGCCTCCCAGAGTGCTAGGATTACAGGCGTGAGCCATGGCACTTGTTTTTGGTACCATGGCCTAAAATCATACCATGTTAGAGACAGCCCACTAACTTCATGTTTAGCAACAGCCCTCATCTGCTCTACTGGCTACATATCAGCCCTAGAACCCAAATTAAAATCACAATAACTTTCTTTTCCAGGCCAACAAATCAGATTTAGAGGGTGGAAGAAATTGGCCAGTGAAAAGATGCTATGCTAAAATCTTACTACAATCCTTAATTATCTTAACTACAGCTCGTACCAAGTAGGAGCAAAGAGAAGAAAGATTCGAAGTGCCATCCTACAGCAGTTGCCTGCATTTAGGATTATGAAACCACAACTTTGTCAAGACAGCGATTCGCCTTCTATGACTTTTTCTCTCCACCCATTCCCTTTCTAACATTTTCCAACACTAACAGGACAAGAGCCAAAACAAAAATTATCTACTGGGTAAGTCAGATGGTAAATTACTGGTAATGGACCTTGTCATGAGCATAATGGACCTGGATGATCATTATGATTCTAATAAGTAAGGGATCTTTTGCCCAGGTTTTGTTTGTTGGTTTTTTTTTAAAAATTATTAGGGGTACAAAATAGTTGTATATATTTATGGGGAACATGTGATGTTTTGACACAGCTGATTTTTAAATACCTAGTTGATTTTTAAATACCCAGTCCCTGAGCATGGGTAAAAATCCCACCCAAATGCATCTCCACTAAATATAACTTTCACTATGTGTGAAATTGTGTGCTTGTCTACATTAGAAAGAAAATTTGGGTCAAAGAAATGTCTACCACCTTTAGTGCATGTTCAATTCCATACCACACCAATAAAGCAAAATCACAATAAAGTTTTTCACACAGAGAAAGAGAAAAAAAGAATGTGAAATAGTTTTTTATTATTTTATAGAAACAGAAAATAGTCTTGTAATTTCTTTCTTATTGTTCCAAATTTCAACTGATGATATTGGTAACATATTTGAAAATTAAATTATAGAATTAAAAAGATACCCAAATGTAATTATAACAATGTTTGCTTAATTCATTTGAAAATTTGATGTACCATATGCTGCTGTCTAACTTATTACAGATATTTCCAATTTTTTTAATTTATGTATTTTGGAGATGCCCCTACAGTTTTCTCACTTAATGAAAAATTGTTCAACATGTTATACAATAAAGAATATTGATAAACCTGAAAAGTGGAGTTCTCCAAAATCAGGTATAAATTTATTCTGTTTTTCTACATTGCATCTTGGCTAAAAAAAAAAAAAAATACATATATATGAAAAGGTAACTTTTATCTTACCAGGCAAAGTTTTCATAAATCCAAGGAATTTAGAATCAGAAAATTTCATATAAGTTCCTCCTCTGGCAATTGGTAAATATACATATTTGGACAGGTCTCTGCTGCACTTTCATAAAAAAATAACTGAAAACATTGAGTTTTTCACTATATTAGGTGACAAAATGTACATGAATGTCTACATGCCTGACATGGAGTAGGTCTTCAAATTGACAGGTATCTAAAACAAAGCATAAACAAACAAACAAAAGCAAAAGAACATCTTAATATAAGTATTTAGGGGCAAAGGTGTTAGAAAATCCCATGTGAAGAACCCCATCATATGGCACAGATTGGGACCGTCCAGGCTTCTCAATTATCTCTCCATTTTCTGATGCATCTGTTGTTCAGCCTGTCTAGTCTACACCCCCGTTTGTCTTTAACTTGTGATCTATATCATGGGGAAAATTAGTCTTGAGGTATTTATCTTTCTCCTCAACTTGAAAATCCATGCACAGATCTTTATTTTGACATGTGCTTAGTTTAGGTGACCACTGCCTATCACTGGAAAATGTTACAACTTGTTAACTGGCGCCCCTACCTCCAGTCTATTGTCTTCAAATCCCACATCACTAAAATCTAATCTTTGTCCTTGACCAGAGCAGTGTTTCAAAATGCAACTCTGGTCCTATCATTCCCCTTCATAAAACTTTTAATAGTTCTCCATTGCCCTACAAATACAATCCAATCACTTAGCATAATACACAAGCCCTCTATAAATTGTCTTTTACTCTTTTTTCATCTATAACATCTTCTCTCCTCCTATGCAATATATTCAACTAAATAACATGCAGGGGCTAGAAAGAGTTATGCCATGTTTCTCTCTCAGCTCAGTGTCTACTCGTCCCTTTTGTACATTTTCATCTACTTAACTCTTACTTCTTCTTGTAGGGTTGGCTTAAACATTTTTCCATTTTTAAAACTGGGTTCAGTGTCCCTCATGTATTTTCACAACATCATCTATCCTGCTAGAACATATGCTATACTGCAATAGCCCATTTTCTTTTTTCTACCCTCCAACAGACTATAGAGGTTTTGAAGTCAGACACAGTATTTTATAAGCATTTAGAGCTCAATAAATATTTTTGAATTAATAATGAGTTTGGGTTACACAAAAATATGTACTTGGGCATTACTGTGCTGTCAGTCCTTATGAAAAAACTACTAGCACAGAACCTTCTTCTGAATAAGTTAATTAAGAAGAGTCATATTTGTTTTTGTACAAAATAGGAAAGTATGACTTACTATTTGTTTTTAAGATATATTTTTCAAGAAATATCAAATATCTTACCATTCATATGACAGCTCAGTTTAGCACTATCTGAAATTGCTGTTGAGCAGAACAAAATTTTAAATGCCATAAAAGTATAAAATGTTGACATATAAATTCTTTATAAACTCATACACAGAATAAGAAAAATGGACTGCTTAGAAAAATAACAATTGCCTGAGAGAGTCCAGTGGATCCATTTCTAATGAGTTAATGTCTATAAGCACCCTGCAGAAAAATTGGCTTATATAACTGCTTTATACAATTGAAATATATTTGCAAATGCTCTAACTAGCAGTTGTAAAGTGTTAGCTTCTTGACCTCTTTAAAAATAAAATTGATTTTGTTTTATAATTTTACTTTGGCTCAAAGCATCTAAAATTTTTCTTTGGTGTTTTGTTTTTCTGATAAATTTCACAATAAAACATATACATATTTCAATATGTTTGTATATGAGTGTATATATATGTTAAACTATGTATATGCAGTGTATATGCATATACATATAAAGTTAGTTTTTGGAATTAATATAAAATTTGTGGACATCTTAATAATTTGACATTAAAATGTTTCTTGCAAAAGAAACTGACAAAGAAGTAAAATATAAATTTTGAGAACAAATATTAGACTTCTAATCTACCTATAGGCAACCAAATTATACAAAATTTAACACTTAGGATAAAATTTAGGAGCAAAATGTAGAAAACACAACCAACAGGGACTTATAGAGGACTAATTTCCCATCCCCCCAACAAGAAACTCAAAGGAAGGTGAATCCTTGAATTAGTTTTCTAGTTCAATAAAGCCAGAATGAATGATTTCCCTTGCCTTTTCCTCATGATAACATGTTCTTGTCAAGCTGCAGACAAAACATTCATCTTGAAGATCAGAGTGAAATGATAAGCATTCAGTGAAGACATCTGGTCCTTTAGCTGAGGAAGTAAAATCTTTCAGAGGGTCCCAAGATATCCTGATGCATCTCATTGATAAGGATTGTTTCTTAGGTCATAGCTAGATGCAAATGAGATAAGAAAAGTCAGCATTTTTAACTTTTTTCAAGAGAATGTCTTTCAGCACAATTGCAGTATTTTAACCTTCTATATTCTCTCTCATGTTTTGCTTGATAAATAAATAGTAAAATATCCTGGTGAACTAAAAGATGACTGGTGGAGACTATTGAACACATGAGACATGAGGAGAGGCAATGCCTGCTGCTGAGGCTGCCACCACTGGGGAAACAGGATGAGCCTCGGGTGAATGCACCCCCTCCCCACTGGCTATTACATTCCAAGTTGCTCACAGTAATCTGGTAGGGCTGGATGTCAGACTGCAATGGTTGAGGAGATTTTAAGATACATAATGAGGGACACCCTTGCTCCTCCCTTGGTAAGATTATGAGCTGCTATGCCGTACTGTAACTCACTGCCAGCTCAGTTTTTATGGTTGATGGTAGCACCTATCCCTCCTTTGATGGAGGGACTGAAATACAAGCACTTTGGATAGACTAAGTCAGTAATAAAATTCTCCAGATCCACAATCCCATTGTTGGGAAAGCAACAGTCCTTCCAGGATATATCAAAGACCTTGGATCTAAATCTTGCAGTTGATCAAGATTGATTGTCGAAAGAGCTGAGCAATAATTTGTTTCAGTAGAGTGTTGTAGGAGGTCAATCTTCTTCCGAGAGGCCAGGGTGCAGGGGATAAGTTAATTTTGAAGGAAACAATAAAAAATTTAAACATGATATTTTTAAATGTCAGTTTTCTAAAAAAAAATACTTTAACTGATTTTAATTATATTACTGTATGCCAAGCATGAATACTGGTACATATAAAAGGTTTTGTGTTAAAATTGCTCAAAATTTCATCTGTTTTGATAAAATTTTTAAAATGTATTGCAGAAATGCATAAAAATTATATTTCTGGTTTCTGTGAAAGTTAAAAGCTTGTATATTGGAGAAATGAAATAAATCATGCTACACTGAGAAAATGTAAAATAGAAAAGGAAAGTAACATTTTATTATGCAGCATTAGGTTAGAATTAAAGTCATCTTCCTTTACTGAGACACCAATATATTTTAATTTATGGTATGAGTTTTATATCACTATTATTATGATTAGTTATCAAATAATCACTATCATAACTATCTAGTTACTAAAAACTAACTTTTAAAATGTTATTAAAATGGTTGTTCTCCTATAATTTAGCTACTTCCTAATAATGTTTGTGTCAATCTTAATTCAAGTCTCCAGTTACTCCTTCAAACTTTAACAAAAGTATATATGATTAATTCTGGTTTTGCATATACATTACAAGCAGCATTAAATTTCAGTGACATTCCCTAGAGAAATATGATCTTTATTATCTTAGCATAAATCAAAATGGCCACTAAAGAAGCACCGTAAGTCATTACCTCCTATATTTAATAACTTTAGGAGATGTAACTACAATTTTTAGTTCAGGCAAAATGGCTTTTTCCCTACAAATAAATGATACTCTCCTTTGGAACACTGAGTATCTTGTTGAATTGTTTTATTACCTCTTTCTTTCTTTCTTTTTTTTTTTTGGAGGCAGAGTCCCACTCTGTCACCCTGGCTAGAGTGCCATGGCATCAGCCTAGCTTACAGCAACCTCAAACTCCTGAGGTCAAGCAATCCTCCTGCCTCAGCCTCCCAAGTAGCTGGGACTACAGGCAGGCGCTACCATGTCCGGCTAATATTTTCTATATATTTTTAGTTGTCCAGCTAATTTCTTTCTATTTTTAGTAGAGACGGGGTCTTGCTCTTGCTCAGGCTGGTCTCGAACTCCTGAGCTCCTCCCGCCTCGGCCTCCCAGAGTGCTAGGATTACAGGCATGAGCCACCTCGCCTGGCCTGTTTTATTAGCTCTTAATTCCTGGGAAATTTTCTTCTATAAACAGCTAGATATAATTAACAATTAAAGGACAAAAGTGTTACTTATGGAAATGAAAACACTGACTTCTATAGAAAATACACAGACAAGTCATAAAACGGCACTCTCCTTATTTACCAAGCCCAAGCACATGTGAGCAGAGATTTCCTAGGATAGATCAAAATCACCCCAGGATGACTGAGCCAGGTCCTGCAGCCTTCAGGCTTGCTGCCCACTGTCATGAGAGAACTGAAGGAATGAATCTACCACACTCCCTCGTCTGGGGCTATGAAGGAGGAAATGACCCTTTCCCTACCTAAAGTCACGTCCTCCATCTGCTCCTTGTATTCTATTCTTTACTTTCTTCCTAGAGAGCTTACCAATCGCATTTGTCTTTCCTATGCATTCTGTCAGTCTCTCTAAACAGCATCTGTCACATTAACCTCCAAATATTTTCATGTCTGCAATTTTATAAGAATAATAAAAGTAAAAACACACCTTCAAACACAAGGTTACAAGTTACGCTTCTGAATCGTCCCATCTCTCATTTCAGCTTCATGACCACACTTTTTGAGAGTTGTCTGAATGCTCTTCCTCCTTCTCCTCTTCTCCCGGGACACACAGGCTTTCCTTCAGTGGCTCCAGTGCACCACGCTTCCTCACACCACTGGGTTCATAGTTCTTACTAAGTCTTTCCTCTGGAATACTTACAGTTGCACATTTACCATGGACACTTTACCTAAATGCTGTTTGTTCTGTATTGATTTTTTTTTTTAGAGGCTGGTTTGCCCAGGCTGGACTCAACTTCCTGGGCTCAAGCAATCCTCCTGCCTCTGCCTCCAGAGCAGCTGGGACTATGTCACATGGCACTGTGTGTGGCTTGTTCATCTTTTGGATATCAGCCCAAGCATTATTTCCTCAGAAAGTTTTTATTTTTAATTGCATAATAGTATATTATCAAACTGTATTGCTTTTCCTAAATCATCTTTTTCAGTCAATAATCACCGATACAAAAGTGTGATATTTTGGTTACTGTCCTCTTAGCTGCTCCATGTGAAGCCCATAGCTGATCCTGGCTGTGATAGAAGACTCACATCATTCCTACCAGAGCATTTGGTCTGATCTCAGTAATTAGTTTGTTTCCTTTGTTGATTAATTCTTCCTTTTTCCTGAAGTGGAATTAGAAAAGAAAATTGAACTATGAAAGGACTGGTTTAAAAAAATGGTGTCTTTCCTACTATTTGATCTGAAAGCTGTGTGCATCACTATTGAGGTGGTACAATTTAAAATATAATGTCTTGAGCCCAGAAAGCTATGGGAGAGGACCCTTAGTTCCGTCAACTCACCAAGGCAACTGACACTGTTTAAAGTCTCCTAGTACCCAAATTTTCACAAACTCACTAATGTTTCTTCTTCAAAAATGCATTACCCAGCTACCTTCTTTCTTTCTCTATGGTGACAATAATCCAAAATGATCTACCACCAAGTCATTGTAGATCCTTGAACTTGTAGTTTTATCTCTGTATGTTTCCGTTTCCACTTCCAGCAAAAGAAAACAAATAAAAAATTAAAACACTTGGATATGCTCTTTAAAAAAATACTAAATAATATTTTTACCTTTAAAATTCTTGAATGATAAAAAATTTATTATTTTAACCATTCTTCAGTGTACTTTAAGTGCATTTACATAGTTGTACAAATATTATCACCATCAATCTCTCGGGCATTTTTTATCTTTTCAAATGGAAACTTGGTCCCATTAAACAATAATTCCCATTCACTCCTTATTATAGCCTCTGGTAACCAACCACTAATCTACTTTCTGTCTCTATTAATTTGTTCTACATAAGTGAAATCATGTAATAATTGCCTTTTTGTTTGTGCCTTATTTCACTTAGCATAACGTTTTCAAAGTTCATCTATATTGTAGAATGCGTCAGATTTTTTTTTCTTTTAAAGGCTGAGTAAAATTCCATTGTATCTGTATATTGCACCACATCTTGTTTATCCATTCATATGTTGATGGATACTTGGGTTGCTAGAAGTTTTTAATTTTAGTTATGTCCAACTTATTTTTTTTCTGTAATGAATAGTGCCATTTATGCTGCATTTAAGATGTTATTGAGAATCCAAGATCATCTAGATTTTCCCTCATGTTATCTTCTAGGATTTATAGTTTTATTTGTTTTACATTTATTTCTATCATCTATCTTGAGTTCATTTTTGAGGGTGTAAAGTGTGTGTCCACAATTTTTTTGCATGTGGATGTCCAGTTGTTCCAGTATTACATTTTGAAAAGTCTATCCTTTCTCTATTGAATTGCCTATGCTCCTCTATGGAAGATCAGTTGACTATAGTTATTTAGGTCTATTTCTGGGCCTTCTATTCTCTCCCACTGATTTATTTGTCTATTCTTTTGCCAACACCACACTGTCTTAATTATTGTAGTTTTATAGTAAGTCTTCACATTCAGTGTTGTCAGACATCTTTGTTCTTCTTCAATATGTGTTTTCTATCCTGGCTTTTTTGCCTCTCCATATAAACTTTAGAATCAATTTGTCGATATACACAAAATAACTTGCTGTGGTTTTGATTGAGATTGTGTTGTACTCTAGAACAATTTGCTAAGAATTGACATTTTAACAATGTTAAATCATCGTATCCCTGAACATGAAATATATCTTTTGTTTAGTTCTTTGATTTCTTTTTCTCAGAGTTTTGTAGTGTTTCTTATATAGATCTTGACATATTTTGTTGATTTATACCAAGTATTTAAATTTTTAGTGCTTATGTAAATGGCATTGTTTTCATTTCAAACTCTGATTGTTAATTGCTGGTACACAGGTAATGAATTACTTTTTTATATTAATCTTGTACCATGCAGCCTTGCTATAATCACTTATTAGTTCCAAAATTTGTTGTTGTTTTTTTTTCCTGTCAATTCTTTGGAATTTTCTATATAGCCAATCAATCATCTGGGAAATGACAGGTTTTTTTTCTTTCTACAAAATCTATATATCTTTTATTTCTTTTTCTGATCTTCAACAGTCCCTGGTGGTCTAGTTGTTAGGATTCCGTGCTCTCTCTTTTTCAGATCTTTTTGTATTAACATTAGCTAGGACTTCCAGGGCAATGTTGAATAGGAGTGGTAAAAGGGCATAAATTTCCTTGTTCTGGATATTAGTGGGAAACCATCTAGTTTCTTACCATTAAGTAAGATGTTAGCTAAAGGATTTTTGTCGATGTTCTTTATCAAGTTGAGGAAATTTTACCTCTATTCCTAATTTGATAAGAGTTTTTTCATGAATGGGTGTTTTATATTGTCAAAGGATTTTTCTGCACCTATTAGTGTTATTGTGTGATTTTTCTTATTTAGCCTGATGGTGTGATGAATTACATTAATTGATTTTCCAATACTGAACCAGCCTTGTATATCTGGAACAAATCCATTTATTCATGACTTATAATTCTTTTTATGCATTGTTAGATTTGAATTGCAAAGTTTTCTTAAAGATTTTTGCACCTACATATATGAGAAATATTGCTCTTTTGTAGTTTTCCTTTCTGGTAAAGTTTTTCTCTGATTTTGGTGTTAGGATAATGCTGGCATCATAGAATGAGTTCTGGAAGAGATTATAAAGTATTGGTATAATTTATTCCTTAAAGGTTTGATAGAATACATCAGATAACCTATCTGGTTCTGGTGCTTTCTGTTTTAGAAGGTCAATAATTATTGATTTTATTTCTTTAATAGATATAGCTACATTCTAATTATCTATTACTTCTTGTATGAATTTTGGCTGATTGTACCTTAAAAGAAATTGATCCATTTTTATCTATTAATAGATTATCAATTTTCTAAGGATGAAGTTGTTCATAATATGTATGTTTTTATTGTCCACAAGATCAGTAGTGATGGCCCTCCTTTAATTTTTATACATGTCTGCTCTCTTTTTTTCTTAGTCAGTCTGGCTAGAGCTGTATCAATCTCACAGATCTTTTCAAAGAACTAGCTTTGGATTTCATTAATTTTCTCTATGAAATTACTGTTTTCAGATTTATTATTTATTTTTTCTGTGGGGTTGTTTTAAGATGTTTGCAGTATTCTATTTCTTAACTTGGTGATTGTATGAATTTATTAAACTAGCCAATTAGTTTGCATGCACTTTTCTATATACATGTCATATTCCCAAGAAAAATTGTTAAAAATAATATGGCTGAAGAAGTGGTAACTTAGCAGAGCCGCAGAGATTAACAACTGTCATCAGATGGGTATTCAAGTAAGAAGCAGGGCGGCAGGGGGATTGGGCTATGGCATAGCAGGCGATGGCCCAGAGGCCTTGGTGAACCCGGACAGGGCACACGGAGTGGAGGCGGCCACTGAGCTCAGCGGAGCCCTCTGGGGCCTGGCGAACACAGCCCTGTGCACTGTCCTCCATGCGTTGTATAATTATTTGGGGGCAGCGAAGAGCCCAGCTTTCCAAACGCGTTTTCAGGCTGGGCTGGGCAGCATGCCCACCTACAGCCCGGCCGCCCAGAGCGCTGTAGCCGCCGTCCCCACCTCCGCCTCGGCTTCCAGCCCAGCCGCCACTGCAGTCCACGAGGCTGCCGCGCTCCACAGCCCGGGAGGCCGCCGATTCCTAGCGCCACTCGCCTCCCGGGGGCCCCCAGCCCGCCCAGGCCCCAGCCCACGACCCCTCCGCCTCCAGCTAACGGCGCGGTAGGGCCACAGCCCAGGCACCTGCACACCGGCTTTGGGGAGCCAGGGAGGCGTCTGCTGGGGTGGCACAGCCGCCCACCATGGAGCCCCAGCTCCTGGAGCTGCTTGCTCAGCGTCAGGTGGGCCTGGCCCAGGCCATGAAGGGGATGGAAGCTGTGCTCAGGCTACTTGAGGACAGGGGAGCGCTCAGCCCCAGGAGGTGGGAGGTGCCCAGGCAGAGCCCTGTGCAAGCTGCTATTGGCCAAGGAGTGAGACCAGTTCCAGGACCTGCGGAAGTACCAGGACCTGGAGAAGACTCACCTGCTGCCCATTCTCTACTTGAACGGCGTCGTGGGACCTCGCAGCACGCTGAGGCCTCCGCCTACAAGGGCTCCACCTACAGCGTCCTGGCCACCATGTCCTCAGGCTCAGGGAGCAGCAGCTCCCTCAGCAGTGTGGGCGCCACAGGGAAGGCGCCGTCCCCACCCCAGCCCCTCACTGTCCTGCAGTTGAACGAGAAGGTAAAAAACTCCCCATCCAGCTTCCCCAGTGACCCAAGAGAGAAAAAGGAGCTGCACAAGTCCCTGCCTTCGCAACGCATGGGTGGCCTTCGACAAAAGGTCCGTCGCAGGCTGAATCCCCACTAGGAGAGGGTGAGGATCCAGTGCACACTGGTGCCCGCAGAACCAGTGCACCAACGCCCTGAATGGAGAGGTGCAAGGAGGTGGCCAAGGAGACTGACTTCTACCACACACTCTGCAGCCAGCCACTGAGTGCCGAGACCCAGCTGAAAGATGACACTGTGGAGCGTGGCCTGCTGCAGCAGTCGCAGGAGGACAAGGAGGGACTCCGCGAGGAGGATCAGGAGACTGGAGACCTCTGGGCCCAGCAGCGGGTGTTGAAGCACAGTGGGTCATCCGAGATCCTCAGCAAGCTATGGCCATGGACAAGCGGGAGGTAGTTAAGAAGGACTATGGTTCCCTGTGGAAGAAGTACGGAAGACAGCTGAAAAAGTCGCCATCTACAACTCAGACCTGAGCCGCTTGGAGCAGCTGGGGGAGGAGAACCAGCGCCTGCTGACCTTGACCCAGCAGAGGGACACGGCCCTCCAGATGCAGCACCAGTAGCGCCCTGTTCCTGAGGAGGTTGGAGGCATCCACCATGAGCTGCACGAGGCCCCGGCCCAGAACAAGGTCCTGTAATGGGAGATGGAGCTGACAGAGCTGAGGACCACACAAGTGAAGACCCCAAGGAGTCAGAGAAATACCGGGAGGAGCGGGCTGCCGTGTACAGCAAGCAGCGGGACCAGGTCATTTCTGAGCTGGACAAGCTGCAGAGGTGGAGTTGGCTGAGTTCAAGCTCAAGAGAAGCACGTCTGAGATGGTCAGCGAGGAGATGTAGGCACTGTGGCAGGTAACAGTGCACTGAATAATGGCACTTTCATACAAAGGGTGCAAGACTTTTCCAGAACATCGAGGTAAAAGCTAATGTGAAGAGGAATATTTACTTTGATGAGTTTTTCTTCTATCTCCTAAATCTTAACTCAAGCTTTGATGAAATTTTTGAAAAGACTATCATGTGAATACATGTATAATAAGTAATGATAATGCATTAGAACTTTGTAATTATCCTAGAAAAACCACCAACTCATTTTCACATCCTGGTATCTGACCACATAATTGTTGGAGGAAAATGACATCAAATAAGGAAAAGAAAATGAAGAAAAAAAACTTTGAAAATGACTGAGTTAGTAACTACCCTAAAATGTCACAGAATGTCAGATACATGAAAGGTGAATCTGGGATAGGACAGAGCACATGTACGGAGCGTTTTTTTTTTTTTTTTTTTTTTTTGAGATTTTCGAAGTTAACTGTGAAAACTGTATAGAAATGTGGAAAGCACAGAGAAGGACGAAGAACACCTGAATTCTCCGGCGATAAGATGCTGAGGTCTCATGTCTAACAGCAGCTGAACACCCCTCCTGGCACTGAGGCGTGCCCTTCAGCCTGAGGACTGGTTCTGGCCTCTGTAGGAGATTTTGGCTGAGCATGAAGTCCACCTGTCAACTGAGGCAGGAATTTCTTCCAGGCACTGTTCTGAGTCAGCAGGCAGGAGAGAGGAAACCCGCCCCACCCCCTTGCAGTATCCAGGACTGAATTTTGGGTTTTAGTATTGTATTTGGTTGTTATAATTGGCTGTAAATTAGTGACAACAGTGCAGCTTTAGAAACAGGAACAAACTGCCCTAAAAGTTCTACAACTATGGACAGGGGTGCCATCAACAAACTTTATGCTAGATTGATTCTCCAAGTTATATTTGATAAGAGATATTCTTAATCATATGATGACAGTTTTACATGTTCCTAAGAATCTGTGTCACAGTAGTCTTCTCAGGTGAGGCCTCTCCTGAGAGAGCTTTCCTGACTCCTGTCCCACAGCCCCTGTCCTCTTCACCAGAGCCTTCCCACCTTTGCAGAGATTTGCTTATTTATATACCATTAAGGGCAAAAGTTCCATGAGGATGAGATTCCCATACCCACGCCTGGCCCTAGGCACTTAATGAATATTTATTGAAAGGGTGAGAAAATAATCTGCAAAGTAGATGATATTACCTTCCCATTTCAGGGGAAGTTCTTGAGATTTTACTCCTGCATGGGTCTCATCTTGTGTGAGTTCTTTTTGAGTTTTCCGAGACTCACATACCCCCGCATGTAGGGGTGTGGCCTTCACTACAGCACCTACCTGGAGAGAAGAGTGATTGGATAGATTGTGCACCCATTTCTGATGCTGAGGAGACATCATTTCTGCTTCAGCAATCTCCATCTTCTTCATCAAGGGGACCCTGTCATTCTTCAGGGTCACAGAATGCTCCAAAGCCTTTCCCTGTGACCACCAGGAAGCAGACCAGTTGCACCTTAATTCATGAAATTTCTGATAAGGGGATCACAGCATCAGACTCCTTGGCATCCTGAGGCCAACTGTGACCTGAGAAGGACACATGGGGACTTGCTACCAGGAAGGCACTTTGCAGAGAGGTCTGAACCCTAGGGCCCATCATTGCAGGAGGGCTCTCCTTCCCATAACAGTCATTAAGCCACTTCCAGGAAGGCATTTTTTGAGAAATTTAAATGAGGACCAAGATGTTCATCCCAACATTTTTAAAATCATAAGGAATTGGAAAAACAGAAATATCCAATAATAGGGGAGTGTGTGCCCTGGACCTTTTGCTCATGCATAATAACATTGCTAACATTTTCTGTTTAAAAATAGATTTGACTGTGACCTAGTGTTTTGAAACCTGCTTTTCCCCCTTCACAGACCCTCTACAAAGTCAGTGCCATTCGTGGACTTCCTAATGTTTAGTGGCTGCTTATTTGTTAATCTAGGACCCTATGTGATGCATTAAAGTAATGCCTTTTTGATGATCACACAGGTTGTTGAAATCACCTGGTTCTCTCTGAATCACTGCACAGACAAAACACGATCTTGAAAGAAACACACAGACTCATACTATATTCTTCCTTTAAAGTTCTGTATTGCTTATTTAAAAGGAATTTTCATTTGTAATTAGAGCTTTAAGTAACATTCTTTGTAGAACTTTTGGAAATTATAAAAATACAAAGAAACCAAAGAAATAAATTTTTCACATAATCCCTATAAGCAACACCACATTCTTAATGTTTGGCATAGTTCCTCCAGGTCACTTTTTATGGACTTTAAATTTTGAGCTCATACCGTACAACATTAGCTATAATTTTTAAGTTATCAATATAATTGCTATTTTAATAGTATATCATCTCACATAAGCATTTCCTCATGTTTTTTAATCCAATTTTTAATAAATGCCTAAGGTTCCAATGAAGGGGCATACATCATTTATTCAACCAATCCTCTATTATTGGACCATTCTCTTTTAAGAACAGAAATTATAAAGATTGAATTAGTTTTAGATGGAAAAAAGAAAAAAATATATAAGTAACCAAGGGAAAAGATAAAAAACACAACAGAAATAGAAAATGGAATTATTTACAGTCACTGCTATCTCTGTCCTCTCCCAGGGGGCCCTGCTGGCTTGGGCCTTGTACATCAAATTATGTCCTCCCTTCCTTCCTCCCTTCTTTCTTTCTTTCATAGATTACCTGAGTAGTGATCCACCTTCCATGTTCAGAGATGTATGGGAGGCCATATACAGGAAAAATGCCTTTACCTCTCTTTCCTGCCCCTTAGTGTCATCTATAATATTAATCTCCTCATTATTCACCTTGAAAATGCCTTTGACTGGAACCTCATTTTTCTCCTTTGCTTACCTCAAGCCAGTGCCCATATCCACAAAGCCCGTAGATCAAAGAAAAACAGGAAACAACTTAACAGGTAATATTTATTGAGAAGATTAATCCCTTCTGAAACTATGGAAGGGAACCATAATTAACACATTTTGCAGTTGAGAAAACTGAAGCTCAAAAATGTGGTCCAGATCTCGGAGATAGAAAGTGGTGAGAACCAGGATATAAATCTGGGCGCCATAATTCCAGAATGAACAAACCTCTATTTATACTGGCCTTGAAACTAACTGGAAAAAAAAATTGGATCCAATTTAGCAGATATGTGTCTTGAAGCATAGCATGTATGCCTAAATGTATGGGAATGGCAAGGACAGGTTGAGCATCCCTAAACCAAAAATTTGAAACTTGAAATGTTCCAAAAGCCAAAACTTTTTCAGAGCCAACATGACACACGTGGAAAGTTTCAAATCTGACCTAATGTGATAAGTCACAGTCATAATACAATTGCACAAGACACAGTTTATTCCATATCCCCCAAGGGCAAAAAAAAAAAAAAAAAAAAATCCCTCTCAGTCCCCTTCAGCTGCAATAGCTCTTTTCTGTGCACACCCATATTTCCCCATGCAAGCAGGCCCACAAAGGGCAATACTTAAGAAAATGGCATGTGTGCAGGCCAGAGGCAGCAATGGTAGGTTCCCCATGGTGCCCCACATAGTTTCAAGACCTACATGTATTGCTTACTGTGTTTTTGCTTATTTTCTGCTTTGTGGTATAAAGATACATTAAATTGTCAAGTCTTGCAGATACTCCTATGGGTAACAATGATAAGAAAAGCAAGAAGCATTTACATTTATCTATAGCACAAAAAGTCAATCTACTGGAGAAACCAGACAGTGGCATAAGTGTAAAACATGTTACGGAAGAGTATAGTGTTGAAATTATCAACATATATGACCTGAAGAAATGGATAAAAAGTTAAAATTCTATGCTAAAAGTGGCAGACAGAAGTTAATGAACACTGCATAAAGCTATAAATGAAGATCTTGATTGTGTGTCGCAAAAGTAAATTGAGATGCACAGTGAACACATGCCACTTAATTGTATGTTGATCATAAAACAAGAAAAGATCACAATAGACTAAACATTAAAGAGAACTGTAAGTATTCCAAAGGCTGTCTGCAAGAATTTAAGAAGACATCACATTACATTTTTAAAGATCTATAGTGATAAAATGTGCTAATCATAAAGCAGTGGAGAAATTTATTGATGCGTTTACCAAAATCACTGCTGGTAAAAATTTCATGCCAGAATGAGTCTACAATGCTGATAAAACATCACTGTTTTGATGTTATTGCCCCAGAAAGAAACTGACTACAGCTGACAAGACAGCCTCTGCAGGAATTAATGATGCCAAAGACAGACTAACTGTGCTGGAATGTGTAATGCAGCAGGCATGCGTAAGTGTAAACTTGCTGTGATAGGCAAATGTGTGTTTCCTTGCTGTTTTCAAGGAGTGAACATTTTACCAGTCAAATGTTATGCTTTAAAAAGGCATGGATTTCTAAGGATGTCTTTTCCAATTGGTTGAACATACATTTTGTAACAGTGGCTTATGCTCACCACAGGGAAACTGGACTGGAAAATAACTGCAAGACTTTGTTATTTCTTTTTTATTTCTCCAAATATGATGTTGATACAGATGATTTTTTTTATTTCTTTACAACAATTTTGCTTGTCTTCCAGCTAAAATTTTCATTAAAAGTAATGTTTATGCCATGTGCTTTCCCCCAACGTAACTTCATTAATTTAATCATGTGACCAGGATATTCTTATATCAATAAATAGTAAATATAAAAACACTTTCTTGAAGAGCATGCTAGCAGCAGCGAACACAGGTGTGAGTGTGGAAAGTTTTATAAAGGAGTTTAGCATGAAGGATGCCAATAGCTGTTGCCAACACTTGGAACACAGTTACTAAAGATACAATTATGCATGCCTTGAACAAGCTCCGGCCTGAGACTATTTTTAGTGGTAATGGTGAATAAGTTGATGGCATTGAAGTTAGGCATATCAAAAGAAAAAAAAAGTCTGAGCTTCTTACACATGCAAAGCATTTACCTTGGGAGACCATCAGTAAACTGGACAAAGTGGATATTAAAGAAGTTTATAGCACTGATAATGAAGCTCCAGTTGTTTATTCACTGACATATGGTGAAGTAGCCAAAATGGCTCTGAATAAAAGTAATCATGATAATAGCAAAGATGAAGATGTTGTTAACAAAAGTTAACAACCTATAGGTGACATGGTGAAACGTGTGGCTGGATTACTGAAGGACTCAGAGTATTTTGCATTCTTACAAAACAAGAAATAATGATGGTTTACAAAATCAAAGAGACTACTGAGATGATAAGCACTGTTAATGAGGCAAATGACTCTGGAGGAAACATGTTAGGTGTTCAGCAGAATGCCCTCTCATTTCTAGAGGACCCACTTACTGGTGGTCCCTCGATTGCTTTGATTCTTCTTCTCAAATAAAAAGGAAAAGAAAAGAAAGTGTGCAGTAATCTTTTAATGAAATCACAGATCATATGTAAAAACTGCAAGCCTGCCATTATTTGTTGTTGCTATTGTTTAAAAGCTGAAACAGATATTGTGGTGATGCTACTGTGCTACGTAGCTACCCTGAACATATATATATTTTTTTACTTCATTAATGGTATATACTTTTCTTTAACTACAAATGTATAAGAAAATTATTGATTATTAGTAGACAATTAGGAATGATGGTGATTCCATACAACCACAGATTGCCCACACGGATAGTTGAGATACTGACATTTTTCCTTTCTTATGATTTTAATGTACAAAAATTTTACTTCATGAACAAAATTATTTAAACATATTCTATAAAATTACATTCAGGCCATGTGTATAAGGTATGCATAAAACATAAATAAATTTTATGTTTAGACTTGAGTCCCAATCCCAAGATATCTTATTGCAAATATGCAAATGTGCAAATATTCCAAAATTTTAAAAATCTAAAATTTGAACCACCTCTGGTCCCAAGCATTTTGGATAAGACATACTCAACCGGAACATACTAATGAAGTATCTGACAGGAGCACATCCAGCTTCCAGTGGCCACAAGAAAAAAAAAATATTACAAGCCCTCCATGAGATCCCTCATATTATAATCCCAAATCCATACTTTCTTCCTCAATGGTAAAAAAAAAAATCAAACTTCTGAATTTGGTTTGCTTATTAGCTTTTAATCAAATAAAATAATACAGAATGTACTGTTTTATGCTAGTCTAATTTCATGATATTTGCAAATTTCATACATATTTTTAAAGTGGCTATAAATAATTTTTATATGCATATCACTTTTGAAAAGATATAAAATCTATTTTATTAATTATTTCTATTATTAAAGCAGAGTTGAGTTGTTTTGGATAGTCCAGTTTGGAACCTGAGAATGTCTTTTGCCTGGTGCCTGATTGTTCAATTTGGAGGCCTGACCCCATATATGCTTGGCAAGCAGAAAGCTGGGATTGCATTCACATCAGCACATTTTGCCAGAGGTTGAGGAAGTGGCCAGGACAAATGTCTTGGTGGCATCTGGGGAACATCATGAGCAAACATCAGGCCTGCTTACTGTTATCTTGGCAATGATTGTTTAGTCCTGGCCAAAATGCTTGGATGCAGCATGGGCCCATGGAAAAATCCACCTCCCATCCTTTATCTGTTCATGAGGTGAGAGGGAGCCCAGTTCTTGTCTTGATGGGAGGCTCTGCCAGGGCCATGGATCACAACTCAGGTTTCTTTACAGCCGGCTCATTTGTAAGACCAGATCCAGGTCAGATCTATTCTTGAATGTATAGACAGGAATCAGCTTCCTAGGATGATGTGAGAGGGACAGCATTCAAATAAAATATGTTAGGAACCCCTGACAATAAAGAGTAAAAACACAAACAATATAAAAAATCAAACAGATGCAAGACCTATGAAAACATTTCACAGTAAAAAAAAAAAAAAAAAAAAAAAGTGCAAATGGTCATTTCCCACACAAAGAAGCATCCAACTTCAATGGTGGTTGGAAAAAATAAATTAAATTAAAAATATATGTGTTTTGTGTGACCATCAGATTTCAAAATTAAATGGTTCCTAATCCTATATCTTTTTCTGATCAGTAGTTTGTACATGCTTACACAGAGTATAAAGGACCAAAGAACTTTTGAAGAATAATTAAGGAATATGTGTCAAAACTTAAAAGATGCGTGCTTTTGCATATAGGATTCTACATCCTGGAAGGCATGTGATAAGAACACTTGAACATCTGCACCAAAGTGCCCACACTAGCCTGCTGTTGGTGGACATGTAAATAATAGCAAAAAAGGAGAATGAGGAGGAGGAGGAGGAGGAGAAAGAGGAAGAGAGAAGTACACATATGTGAGGAATCCTCTTGGTCATCCTGGGTTTTTAAGATAAGCCCCACCCCAGAAGGTCACAGAAATAAAACAAATCAGGGAACCCATGAGGACCAAACGAGCAGGGAACTAGAGGGAAAAAACACCCTCAGAGTGCCTTTCCTTTCAGTTTGCTGATGCTTCAGTTGAAGTCTCCTGGGAATCTTCCACAGTAGGATCTTCGTTTGCAGCTCTTCTCGCCTGTAGTACAATTTATGTTAAGTGTGTGGACATATCTCAACTTACTGTTTCCCTTGGGAGATGGGAAGAAAGAGTAGAGTCCTTGCTCATATTTGAAAGTGAAGGAAGCACTGAAGGTCCTGCAAACTTTGCCAAAGTTTCTCCTACCCTCATGTTATATCAGTACCCAACTCCAGGCAGTCCCCAACCCCCATAATGTTCTGATGCACAATCAAGATCCACTTTCATTTGGAATCCATTGCTATTCTACCTGCCACACACAGTTTCAAGATATCCCCATATCCCATCCAAAATGATCCTCCAGGTGTAGCATGTGCTCCTGAGTGAGGAATTCTGGAATATACTGTGCTCTTTGTGTATTTCTGCTGAGTTCCTCTACCCATGCTTGGAGAAGGCAGTAAACACAGAGTAAATAGGAGACACAGGGAGGTCCAAGGATGATTTCAGTCCTTCAGATGTCTCACCTTTGCCATTGTTTCTTCTGTCAGTCATGGTGTAGAGGCCCAGAGTCTGGAGTTGCTGGGGCTCCTTTGGCTGCATATTCACCTTATTTTTCTTATTTGAGCCCAAGGGCTGTGGGACAGGGCCCCACCTCACTCTTCACTGAGCACCTCCACATCTTTATCATGTGCCCTAAAACCTGATAATCCTTCCACATTCTCTGTGGGTTGAGAAGTAGGGAGGTCAGTAAGTCAGCATCCATCACAGGCAACGTTCAAAGGTTAATGTTAGGACAGGCTTTTTGGATTTGTGTATTTTTTTTTTTTTTTAGGACAAGACACAGACAAGTAGCCCATTAGGTCTCTGAAAACTCATAATGCAGTAGTCATATCCTCACCCATTATGAACAGAAACACAAGGAAAATGTGCCAAAAGGTGTAAGAATGATAATAATCCAGCTGAATTTATCGGCTCAGATTACAGATGCTGAATAAATTCTACAGAACACAGTGGAATCCCGGGATGACTGAGGTAAGGTAGAGGGGAGGTTCCCCTTTCCAGCTGCACTCTTTGCTGCCTCTAGAATTAGCAGTCACTTAGGTTAGCATTTTTTGTTTGTTTGTTTTGTTTGTTTGTTTGTATGAGACAGAGTCTCACTCTGTTGCCCAGGCTAGAGTGCCATGACATCAGCTTAGCTCACAGCAACCTCAAACTCCTGGGCTCAAACAATCCTCCTGCCTCAGCCTCCCAAGTAGCTGGGACGACAGGCATATACCACTATGTCTGGCTAATTTTTTTATATTTTTAGTTGCCTGGCCAAATTTCTTTCTATTTTTTAGTAGAGACAAGGTCTCACTCTTGCTCAGGCTGGTTTTGAACCCCTGAGCTCAAGCAAGGGCAACGGGAGCCTGTATCTACCCTATAAAATACCTGTGTGGAGTTTCAGTCTTGGATATATTTTATGCAGGAAGAAATATATCAATGCGGATACGCTCCTTTTATCTATTTTCATAAACCTTTACTTTATAAACTATATATTTGGCTCTGTGTATTTTTATTATCATTATTTTACTTTTATTTCTGTTTCCTACTATTTTTTCATCCTTTGCGATGACCTCTGCCTGAGAGACCTGATCAGAAGAAAGAAAAAAAACCTCTTTGCGGGGAGCGTAGCTAACTCCCTGCAATATAGGTATTGTCATTTTCCTTATATATTGTTATATTTTATTGATATATTTTTATTGATAGTTTACACTGGGATCATGCAATATTTCAATATATAAATTCGCTTATTTTTTATGTAGGAAAAATAAAAGCATTTGACTCTGTTTTGTTCTTTGCCTGATAATTTCCATATTATAGAGGATGACGTAAACATTCATATTTTCTGAATATTTTAAATTTTAGATAATTATGCATTTTATCCACATGTAATTTGTTTTAATTGCATGTGTGGCTTACAGGTCTGCTTTCTCTTCACTTCTTCTTCATCCCCACCATGGCTTCCCCAGAATGCGCAGCTTTTGTTGTAGTTGGGGAACAGCATTTTATTATCCTAGTAAATGGGGGCAATTCAATGATATCATTGATTCAGTTTGAAACCATGACAGGTCTTCAAATACAAGTGCCTACATGGGTAAAAAAATTAAAATTTACAAGTTAAAGTTGACAGGGCAGATGAAATTTTTTAAAAAATTGTTAAGTTAAATGGAGACCAGGTCTGAAGAATCCCTGAAATAGGCCTTATTAGTCACCTCAACCTTGCTTAGTTTGCAAACATAAGTAAAACTTAACTTGAGCCATTACTTGCAAAGGCCTATATTTAAAAAAAAAAACACATAAATTAAGCTCAACCAATCACAAGTAGCCAACAAAATTCTTATATAACTATGGTCTTTCTAACAAGATGTGAACTAAAATAAAATCTTAATTCCTCCCCCCCCAGCTGACTGAATGGACCACCCCTCATTGGCCAAGATATTAAAAATAATAAGTGAAAATTTTTTGTCCTCATATGAACAGTTGTCAATGACCTATAGCTTGGAAAACAGTAAATTAAAAAACAATGTAGAATGATACAATTTATGTTAAATTATTTTTATATTTATAATTTCATACAAAGTATCCAGAAAAATAAACACCAACGTCTTAACAATAATTTTTTCTATGAATGGAGTGAGTTTGGAGGAAAGGGAAGACTTTCACTTTATAAAGATCTGTATAATTTGACTTTTTTTTTACAGTATGCATTTCTTTATAATTAAAAAAAGATGAAAAAGTGTTGTTTCCATTTGGTAGGTGGGCAATAGTTTCATTTTCATCAGTATCTGTAGCATATGTTAGTTTACAGTACAAACCTGTGAAAGCCCAGAGGAAAAATTAACACAAAAAAATCACACCTGCAAAAAGTGAGTGGTTTATCTTTGCATGACAGCAAATGTTCAAGGTGAAGACTGGTCAGGATCCACCATTGCTCCAGCTCACTGGATAAACCTAGCACCTGCCAGGGGGAAAGCAGAGGGCAGGGAAGGCCAAGCTACAGCTTCTTTCCTCCCCGCAACTCCTTTTCATGGAAGTTTCCTATTACTAAGTAGAAAATGGACTCAGAATGCAATGTGTACCTTTGGGGATTCAGGTAGAGAGACACAGAATAGAATATGAGGTCATTGAACACACCTAGATGCAGAGCTCCAGGCTAAGACTCAAAATGCACCATGAACTTGTGTAAAGCTAAGATGTTACTCAACCTCCTCTCAGTGTTAATTTTCTAACCTATTAAATGAGAATTACATACCTACTTGATTAATTTGATTTGAGGGTTAAGTTCATTAAGGTATTTAAAAGTGCCTTCTACAAGTGTTCCCATTATTAAAAAAAGTAGTATTAGACTGCAAAACACACAAAAAGAATGATGTCAATGAGACCAAAGACAAGATGTCCAGCTTCCTAAGCAGCCTCAGCAGCATCAGAATGAGTGAGATCAAGTAACTAGAATTGTTCACAGCTCCACTGGAGTAGATGAACATGGGGCTACAACAAGAAAACTAGTGGCCAGTGTACATTGACTTAGGTAGTGAGGGTGGAATCCTGTGACACACAGTTACACAACTGGATCCCAGGAAACAACTGGAACAAACCAGAAAACCAAGCAGATATTTCCAGGAATGAGGTGAGCAGGGTAGGATCAGAGCCACAAAATCTAAACAGAAGACACCAAGCCACAAGGAGCACCCAGCTCTGTGAACAGCAGCTGTGGTTGCATCAGGACTGAGCTTCTGAAATAGCCACTGTGGGACTGCTGAGAGCACAATCTTTGTAGCCACGCACCAAACAGCATTGCCTCTGAACACAGATCACAACACCCTCCTCTCCATTAATCCTTCCTTTAATATGGTGGATACTCTTATGTTACAACATCCCCATCCATCACTTGTGGGATGTTGGCAACTCCCACCTAAAGAGGGCTTAGGAAGGAGTAGGAAGACAATACTTGAGGAATAGGAAGAGATGCATGCCCTTCACCATACAGACTGTCTGCACAAGCCTTATTTAAAATCAGAAAGGAGGCCGGGCGCGGTGGCTCACGCCTGTAATCCTAGCACTCTGGGAGGCCGAGGTGGGCGGATCGTTTGAGCTCAGGAGTTCGAGACCAGCCTGAGCAAGAGCGAGACCCCACCTCTACTAAAAATAGAAAGAAATTATATGGACAGCTAAAAATATATATAGAAAAAATTAGCCGGGCATGGTGGCGCATGCCTGTAGTCCCAGCTACTCGGGAGGCTGAGACAGGAGGATCGCTTGAGCTCAGGAGTTTGAGGTTGCTGTGAGCTAGGCTGATGCCACGGCACTCACTCTAGCCTGGGCAACAGAGTGAGACTCTGTCTCAAAAAAAAAAAAAAAAAAAATCAGAAAGGAGCCTTAGTATTGTCCTGTGGTCTCCTCCTTCTTTTGCCATGCTTATAGATGACACGATGATTTCTTTCCCTTTCAATACAAAAGTGCTGATGAATGAACATGTAATTATTTCTAAAGAAGTAAACTCTTCACAGAGTAATAGGGTCCAATTTCCATGGTCGGGTTTTTCAATTCTTTTGATAGAATCCCATAGTCAAAAATTACAAATGAAAGCTATTGGAATGTGTACTATAAATAAGGTCTTATTTTCATGTATATTAACAGCCAAGTTTTTACAGATTATATATAACACCATGAAAGCTGGCACCATCTGGGAATTTTTTAAAAACTGTCCCTGAGGGCATAAAAATTTAGGGACATCTATCCTTAAGAGGCTACATGCAAACAGAAGTTCTTCTGGATGTTTCCTTTCTCTAGGCAGAAAAATTCAACAGAACAGGAGTTAAGGTACATCCCTGACTACTGTCATCCAGGAGAGAGATATAAAACCTGACGGGCTTCAAATGCCCCTCAAATGCTCCATACCTTGAAAGTCACTTCCACAAAGCTGAAACACTTTTTCTGTTCTGAGGGATCAGGTCACTATCCGTGTCTCTGAGACACTGGCCAGTCAGGCCTGAGTTGAGATGAGGGGGATCAGTTTCAAGTGTAAAGAACTTGAACCATAATCACTTCCAGGTTGATTTGAGGCAGGGGAGGGCCTGTCCACGTAAATGGGTTGGTGAAGGTAGCCAACCACACATGCCTGGGAATTGGGGTTTTCCCTTCTGCTCTGAGCAGATCCTGGGTAATGCAATAATTAGCATGTCTCACCTTCCACATCTGGGTATCAGTGAGGGTGACAATTCCACAAAGGCACAGTCCATGTCATCCCCTGCAAAACTCTCAAGTTGTTCATAGGTGGGCCAGGTGATTGATTTCTCCTAAAAGCAGTGGAACTGTTGCTCTGGCTGGAGAAAGCTGGTGGGCGTGGGGCGGGGGGCGGTCAGCAGCACAATGGACAGTGTTGTGGGCATCACTCTGTTTCCATAGCAATTTAGGAAAGCAGGCGGCTCTGTGACCTGGAGGAGGCAAATAATCTGGAAAGATCCCCTGGTGCTGGTGGGAGAGGAAAAGGAGCTGTACAGCTGAAGGTGGAGCGAGCAGACCCACCAGATTAAGGTAAATGCAAGGTGTACTTCTCAGCCGCACACCCTCCTCACTGCCCTGCCTGGACTGGCCCTTTATCTCTGCCCAGAGTAGGTCATAAGGAGGGCGACAAGGAGGCAACATCTAGCTTCCTTTGGAAAAGGCGAGGCACGGACTTCCCTGTCCCTCCTTCTATACCTGCGCACTGCCCCCGAGCCTGGCGCATGCTGGGATTGTAGTCCCACAGCTCTGCAACCAAAGGCCTGGCAGCAGTGATGAGACTACAGCTCCCAGAATGCAGGGCGAGGTGTGCGGCTCCCTACCCCTCCTTCCAGGGGTGCGCATCACCCCTGAGCCCGATGCATGCTGGGATTGTAGTCCGGCCTCCCTGCACCCAAAAGGCTGAGCTGGTAAAGGATTAAGATACCCTGCAAGCCCTGCGAAGTCCCAGCCTTTGGCCCACCCCAACATGCATGGACAGAGCATTTTCACCTGGTGGACAGGAACCTGGCTGTTCTGAAACCTCTCCTGTCTGTGGTGAGTGAGCATAGTCAGGGCGACCTGTCTCCCCCATAAGTGTGAAACCACATCTTCAGGAGATGCCATTTTCTGACCTGTCTTGCCTGAAGTTTGATTCTGTACGGACCAGCTAGGGACCCAGGGGCTCTCTCAGTTTACTCAGCATTGCCATGGTTACAGTTGTCTTCCCCGCCCCTTCCATTCACCGTCCACTTGGTATTTCCCTCCACCCTTCCTCACATTCCCTTTTGTCAACCATGGCCTTTCCTGCCCCACCTCCTCTCCTCTGCCTTGCTCTTTTGGACGTGCACAATACTGTTCCTCCATAAGAATGGCACTGAAGGCCTATGGGCCTGGAAGTTCTCAGGTTTCTTGGGAACCAGGCAGAAAGTTCCCTGGTGAGTGCCTAATACTGTCAGTTCATTGCCTAAAATGAAAATACCTGGTCCCTGGTAACCTGGCACTTGCCTTTTCAATGCTCCCATTCTCTGTATTTCTCCAGGCTGCCACAAATCCCGCTCTGCACCCTGGGAGCACCCCTTGGATGACCAGATTGGCAGCATAACTCACATCTGGCTTAGGTCCCTTAGGGGGATGCTCCTGCCACTACCAGGAGGAAAAAACATAACAGGGGAGAAAGGTCTGACCCCTGATTGATACAGTTAGGAAACTCAGTCACATGGAAGAGACACCCAAAGCTGTTTGGAGGCCACATCTGCCACTTCTCTGACTCCCACCCAGGCTGGTTCCAAAGTCCTTGCCATTTTCTCTGCCCCTCCAAATACTTGGTCCCCATCTCCTGGCCTTCACACTTTCTTGATGAGCAGACCCTGCTTAGTGTGTTTCCTTTTGTGAAGATTTTTAAATTTTATGTGGAGACAGACAAGAAGAATAAATTCAAATATAATGGGGACTAGTGCAAGTTCAATTTCCTTTTATTTGAGGAACAAATGGATCCACACTGCCTGGTGGAGTTTCCACTGGGCTCCTCTGAACCCTAAGGGCTCCATGGCACAGGAAAGGGAGCTTTGTGGAGGCTAAAGTAACTCCTCTTGGATGCTAAAATGGCATATTTACTTCTGATTAACGCCTGTTCTGGGAATGCCTCGGAGGTTTTTACTTTATCAACTGCTCCGTGTGTAAGAGCACATATTACCATAAATCCAGCCCTTACATCAAAACAAACTTGAAGTTATCACACAAATTACAGGCCATGAAGTACACAGCATTGGTATTTTTGTCTTTTCCTGAAAGGTCAAATTTAATTGTCCTGCACCTTAACATGTATACCCTTTCCCTATAGTATATAAACACTGTATCTAGGGTGTAACAGCATGGGGATCCACCTGTCTTTTTGCTACCTATGACCATGCACCTGTCCATAAACCCCCCAGTAAGACCCTCTACTGTCAAACTGATTTGTCTGCCTCTTTATTTGGTTTCTTGACTTCTTCTGCATTTGGACATCACTTTGCATGTGTGGGAATTTTACAAAACAATTGATGAGCTAGCCACCACTAGTCCGATAACCAAAGTATAAATATGAGGAAGGAAGTTTTGGAGTGGAAAAACTGGGGTGTTACTCTTCATCTATTTCAGGTGGTGTTACCAATTTGTGAGATGCATGTGGACTACTGAGTACAGGGATGCTCCTAAAATGCCAGAGGGACTAAACAAGTTTTTAGTAGAAAAATGCATTACACCCTAGAGTAAGGAAGATAACCACGTGGCATTAACCATGGATTGGCCATTACTGGGAACTTTGCAAGTGGTCACAAAGCCAGTTATCAGCTGAGATGAAGGTACAAAAGCTAGGTGAAGAATTACTGTTAGAAAAGCATATGAAAACCTCCACAGTCATGTTATCAGTCAGCTTTGTGGATAAGTTTGAAACCGAGAAGCTACAGCTAGAAACTCTATCTTCCTGTTTTGTGCAGCTTGAAGGATGGAGGTGTGAGCATATGACAGTCCATCTATGCTCAACAATTTCAGGGACAATAAAATCATATAATTACTCTAACTGAATAAGCAGAAAGTTAAAAAGACAGGATTTGTATGAAGGGATTCTGCACCCTGGAGACATGAGATTTGCAAGAAATAAATTTAATGTACAGCAGAGAAACTCAGTTTGCTTTGAGAATTTGTGAGGTCCAGTTTGCTAGTACATCATCAATTCTTCTGAAATTTGTTTTGATCATTGTTTCCATTTTCTTCTGAAGATAGGTACACACACACACACACACACACACACATATGCATTTCTTCCTCTATAGTTCTCTTATACAGTTTATTTTTAGCTTGAAATATTGTATACTGCATTCAATGTAAATCTAAACAAAACATCTCTATGTGTTCAACTATCCCAGAAAAGGACCATGTGCAAAGAAAAATATTGCATAAAATTTTATGCATAGTGATTTAAAATTTAAAGGTATGGCTTTGAATTATGCTCCCATATACTCTTTATTGTAACTATATCAACATACCCATAGTTATAAAAAAGAGAAAAAGGACACAAAATAGTAACTATGAGAGCAATATTACAATAGTATTGAAAGCTTAGGTCCTCAAAAAAATAGATTACTAAAGAAGTTATTCCATTGTGTTACCCAAATACTACATTATTTTTGTCTGTTAACTACAATCTTGGACAACATAAGATAGTTTAACATTGGTGGCAAGGTAACATTTCACTCATTGCACATCACTGTTAAAACATTAAAAACCATTTAGTTTTACTAATCAAAACAAATTAATTAACCCAGAGACTAAATAAAGCATTTTAAAATCCACTATATGCTCCTAGGTCACAAGCACTCAAGAAAGATTATTTTCTGTCTACTATAGTGATCTTAGAGTTATGTTTTCTTTAAATTTAAAGATTGAGACTAACTATTTAGTGCACATTGATTTAAATACATATGCAACCTTTCAGATAGGAGTTATCTTCACTTTCCTCTGATATATGTGAAGATGTTCTTATTGCTATCACATCAAATAACATTCAATATTTCTATGTCCTCTAGCACATCAAATAGTATTTAAGACTTCTATTTCATTCTATTGTTCAGATATGTCAGTATTTTAAATAATTGGCCAGTTTTTTCTTACGTAAGGAGCAATTGGTAAAATGATTTATTTTGAAAATTTACGATGTTTTTCTCTTACTTTAATACAGAAGACAAAAACTGATTACAGAAGACAAAAACTGTGTACACTTGCACATTTCATTATTTTATGCTTCCAACACCAACATCATCTTTCATTATATTTTATTAATTTATTTTACATTTGCCATTAAACTTTCATAAAAAATTGATATTCATCATATACACCTAATATTGAATGGCCTCTCATAGCTCTGATGAAGAAACATCAGAACACATATTTTCATATAAACATTAGGAATGAAGGTATTATATAAACTAATTTAAGAATTGAATTACATTAATATTTGCTTTTCAAAAATTTCAAATGCTGTCTATGCGAACTACCCACTGAATATAATTATGCCTGTCTAAATATCAATGTTCTTGTTCTTTTGAAAAATATGATCAGATAAATTATCTAATTGCTTTGACTTCACATTATTCTGTACAATAAATACTCTGGGTTAGTGTAAAATCTGAAAATGTGCTTCAGCTTTTACTTGTGTGAATCCCTTGATGAACTTAGACTTAGGTTTGGATTAAATACTTCCATACATTGCACCTGTAAAGTTTCTTTCCCTATGAACTCTCTGGAGATGTCTAAGTTGTAGATTTATTTGGAATAAAAGATTTTTCACATGTATTACACATATTGGGTTTCTGTAGTATGAAGTTGTTGATGTTGAGTAAGGTGTGAACTACAGTAAAAGATATTGTCACATTTTTTACACTTGTAAGGTTTCTGTCCAGTATGAATTCTCTGATGTTTTCTGAGGCTTGAAAACTGAGTAAAAGTTTCACCACATTCTTACATTTATAGGGCTTCTCTCCAGTGTGAATTCTCTGATGTTGAGTTAGGTCTGAACGACGGTTAAAGGCTTTATCACATTTGTCATATTTGTAGGGTTTTTCTCCAGTATGAATGTTTTGATGTTGACTAAGGTTTGAACTAGAGTGGAAAGGCTTTGGCACATTCTTCACATTTGTAGGGTTTTTCCCCAGTATGAATGAATTCTCTGATGTTGTCTAAGGTTTGAAAACCGAGTAAAAGTTTTGCCACATTCTTTACATTTGTGGAGGTTTTCTTCAGTATGGACTGTGTTATGTTTTCTTAGATTGAATGGCTGACTAAAGAGTTTCTAACATTTATTATGTCTGTATGAATATTCTCCAATATGAATTCCCTGATTTTGAGAATATTTCCCTGACTGGGAAAAAGCTTCTACACATTCATTATATTTGTAGGAATAATCTTGAATATGGATATCCTCATGGCTAACAAGCTTTAAACATTGATGAAAGACATTCTCACATGTTTTACATTTGTACTGGTTCTCTGGATATTGACCTTTCTGATATTTTCTAGAGCATGAGACTGGGTTCAAGTTTTTTTCAGGTTTGTTGCATTGATAATTTCTCTCATCAATATAAATATCCTGGTAATTCTTTAGGGTTTTATTGGACATGTAAGTTTTTCCCAATTTTCTATTCCCTGATATTGATTAAGCAATGATGATTGGATATACTCCTCACTATACTGATCACAGCTGTAGATTTTGGCATCTGGTGGTAGTATTTGTTGGTGGAAGAATAATAAAGTTTCAATGAACGACTCATCAAATTGATCATATTTAGAAATATTCTCTTCAATTTTAAATCTCTGGTCTTCAGAAATATTTGAGTGAACACTTAATCCAATTTTATATCCAAAGTCCTGGGTTTCTCTGGTTATTTCAAAAGACTGCTTATTGCTTCCTTTAATATGTAGTGCTGAAAATAATTCAGATATAGTTTAAATGGCAGGCTGACTCTAGTGAGAACAAAGGTTAATAACAATTGCAGCAACAGAGAGACTGCACAACATATAGAATTCATCATGGAAGGTAAAGACTGAGCGCTTTTAACAAGAAATAGGTAAAGCTTTTTAGTGGGAAAATATACAGAGTACTCCAGAGAAGATACATCCTGCCAACAATTTGGAGAAGTGCCCAGAATGTCCAGTGTGGCTGTATGGTGCTAAATTTCCCCTGAACAAAGCCATTCAATAAAAGATGGAATAGGCAGCTTTTTTTTAATGACCAAAATCTCATCAAAAATGAACCAAGACGTCAAAATAACCAAGAAATATAGTCCAATAAAAGGACAACAATAATATTCAAGTGACCATAAAGAAGTGAAGATCTATGAAGTAATTTTATTTTTTTAATATTATTTTATTTCAGCATATTATGGGGGTATAAATGTTTAGGTTATGTATACTGACTTTGCCCCAGCTGAATTAGAGCTTCAAGCATGTCCATCCCCCAGACGGTACGCACCACACCCATTAGGTGTGTATATACCCATCCCCTCCTCCCCCTTCCCATCTGCCTGACACCCAATGAATATTATTACTATATGTGTACTTAAGTGTTGATCAGTTAATACCAAGCTGATGGTGAGTCCATTTAGTGCTTGTTTTTCCATTCTTGTGATACTTCACTTAGTAAAATGGTTCCAGCTCTATCCAGGATAATACAAGAGGGGCTATATCACCATTGTTTTTTGTGGCTGAGTAGAACTCCATGGTATACGTATACCATATTGTATTAATGCACTCATGTATTGATGGGCACTTGGGTTGTTTCCACATTTTTGCAGTTGTGAATTGTGCTGCTATAACCATTCTGGTGCTAATGTCTGCTTTATAGAATGCCTTTTGTTCTTTTGGGTAGATGCCCAGTAATGGGATTGCTGGATCAAATGGTAGTTCTACTTGTATCTCTTTGAGGTATCTCCATATTACTTTTGACAGAAATTGTACTAGTTTGCGGTCCCACATAAGATAATTTTAAAAGTATTTAAAATAACTTTTTTAAAGATGCCCTGCTGGCTTAATGAGAACACAGACAACTAAATAAAAAGAAAAAAAATGCATAAAGAAATTGAGATTATTAACAAAGAGATTTAAACTTGAATAAAACCCACAAACATAAAGTATGGAGCTGATAAATATAAAAACTGAATTTAAAGATTCACTAATGCAAGAGCAGACTTGATGTAGAAGAAAAAAAAAAACCCAGCTGCTTAGTAATAGGCCATTTGAAATTATAGACAAGAGAGAAAAAAAGAGAGAGAGAGAGAAATGAGCAGGGAGCATACCTGAAGAAATAATGTCTGAGAACTTCCTAAAGTTGAAGAAGATAGCAGAAAATTTAAAGAAGCTAAAACTACTCTAACTAGAAACAACAGAAAAAGACCCAAAACAAGACACATCATAATCAAAAATTTAAAAGTTACTAAGAGAATCTTGAAAATCAGCAAGAAAAAATGTGACTTGGCATGTACAAGAGCACTCCTATAGGATGATCAACAGATTTTTTAGCAAAAAAACCTTGCGGGCCAGAAAGGTATAGGATGATACAGTCAAAGTGTTGAAAAAATGACAACTAACAAGCAGAACACTATTTCTAGCAAAAATTAAAATTAATATTAGTTAAAAATTAAAAATTAGTTGAAAACAAAAAATTTCAAAGATCAAAAAAGCTTAAACAATTTATACTCAAGGGACATACCCTACACAAATTGCTAAAAACAGTGAGTTCTTCATAATGAAAAGTAAAATATTAGCCACATAGTTATGTGACTATATCAAGTTCCATGGTAAATGTAATTGTGTGCATACATATAGTATTCTGTGTTATCATAATGATGGTGAATAAAATACTTTTAATTCTGCTATAGATTTGAATAGGCAAACCCTTAAAATAACCACAAATTTGAGTTAATGGATACACAATACAAAAGCATATAATCTGTGATATCAATAGAATGCAATGTAAAAAGGCAGGGACTTTGTATTCAGTTAAAGTTTTCAGCTTAAAATAGTTTGTTATAATAGGCAGATGTTTAAAAATAATTATAGTAAACACAAACAAAATATCTATGGTATATACACATCTCAGTGCTCTTGGGGTTTTAACGAAAAAAGAAAAACATAATAAAATATAGTAGATACACAAAAGGAAATGAAAAAGGAAAAAAAACATGTCACTACAAAAATCAGCAAAACACAAAGGAAGACAGTAAAAGGAAACAAGAACAAGATAGCTATAAGACTTACAGAAATAAATAAAATGCAAGTTATTCCCTTTTGTTGAGCCTAAGAATACTGAGTTATAGAAATGCCCCTTGTATTTCTGGAGACAAAATTTGATTTCAGAAGTCAAAAAAGGCTTTGCCTTAAAGAAAAAATAAATGTGTTAGTTCAAAAGCTGCCTCGTCTCAGGAGGGCGTCTCGCTGGTCAGTAGAAGCTGCACTTCAAAGAGACAGTTGTAAACTGGGCCTTTGGTTCTCATCTGTTTTGAAAGACAAGGCAGGCCTTTCCCTTAGAACCAAAAGGTTGCCTGAGCTGACAGGCGTAGACCCCCAGAGATGAGATCTGATGAGATAGATATGCTAATGCCCAAGCCGGGCCCAGAAGGAACCATGCGGTTAAAGTAATTATCACAAAGCACAGCTCATGTTGACTTCTGAGATCATCTCTGTCTCCAGGAACACAATCACCGGAGCCAAGATGTCTCTGTATTTTGCTAAAGTAATAGCCTTATCATAAAACTTAGAAGTTTGCCCCAAGAAGAATTTATAACTCATTGTTCCCCTAGTTAGAGTTAGTTAAAGGATCTGTAGTAGCCTTTTAGGAGACTTTGACCCTACAGCACATTGCCTGTTAGTATGAAAATTCTGTTGCCGTTGGAAACCGGAGCCTGTATCTACCCTATATAATACCTGTGTGGAGTTTCAGTTTAGGATATATTTTATGCGGGTAAAAATATATCCATCCGGATACCCTCCTGTATCTATTTTCATAAACCTTTACTTTATAAACTATATCTTTGGCTCTGTGTATTATTATTGCCATTACTTTATTTTTTATTTCTGTTTCCTACTATTTTTTTCATCCTTTGTGATGACCCCTGCCTGAGAGACCTGATCAGAAGAAAAAACCTCTTTACAGAGAGCGTAGCTAACTCCCTGCAAACTGGTGTAGTCAACTTAGAGATCTGATCAGAAAAAAGAGAAAAAAACCTCTTTGCAGGGAGTGTAGCTAACTCCCAGCACCCTTTCAGTATTTACTTTCTCTAAAATAAATTAAATCAATCAAAAGACATATTTTGTCTGAATAAATTGAAGAAATAAGATCCAACTCTATGCTTTCTACAAAAGACCTCCTTTTTTGGGGTGGGGGACAGAGTCTCACTCTGTTGCCTGGGTTAAAGTGCCGTGGCATCAGCCTAGCTCACAGCAACCTCAAACTCCTGGGCTCAAGTAATCCTCCTGCCTCAGCCTCTCGAGTAGCTGGGACTACAGGCATGTGCCACCATGCCCAGCTGATTTTTTCTATATATTTCTAGTTATTCAGCTAATTTCTTTCTATTTTTAGTAGAGACAGGGTCTCGCTATTGCTCAGGCTGTTCTCAAACTCCTGAGCTCAAACAATGAGAGTGCTAGGATTACAGGAGTGAGCCACCACACCCGGCAAAAGACTTACTTTAGATGTAAGGGCACAGAGGATTGTAAGTAAAAGAACTGAAAAAAGTTATTGAATGCAATGTCAAATACTCCCACATTGACAAAATATATGTTACGTCAAAAATTGTCATAGGGGACAGCAAAGGGCATTATATAATGATCAAAGAGTCTATTGATCAGGAAGCTATCACAAGTATTAATCCTTATGCATCTACCACTACAGCTCCCAAATATATGAAGCAACTTTTTACAGAATTGAAGCAAGAATCAGACAATATCACAAGAACAGTAGTATAATTTGATAACATCCTTTCCATAATGAAAAGAAGTCAAGAGACAACAAAACAAAATGAAACAGAAGATGTGAACACTATAGATTACATCTAAAAGTCTTATACTGAACTCTCCACTCTACACACTATTTTTAAGCAAACATAGCACATTATAGCAGATAGACAACCTGCTAAGCCACAAAACAAGTCTCAACAAATTTAAGCACATAAAAATCACACAAAGTATTATTTCTGACTACAATAGAATAAAAATAGAAGTAAAAATCAAAAGGAAAGTGATATGTCCACAACTATGTGGAAATTAAACAAAAAACTACTTGAAACACTTATTTTTTCAAAAGCTAAAAGATTTAATATTATTAATATGTCAATGCTACCCAAAGTGATCTACAGATTTGATGAAATCTCTGTCAAAATACCAATGCAAATTTTTACAGAAGTGTTAAAATATTCTAAAATTTCTATGGAATCTCAAAAGATTAAAAAAAAAACAGAAGAAACAATATTGTAATAGAAAAACACAGAGGCAACAGATTTTCCAATTTCAAAACATATTACAAAGCTATGTTATTCAAAACAGTGTGGTGCCAGCATAAAGACAGACAAATAGATGATTAAATACATTTAAAAACCCAGAAATAAACACTCATGTATAATAAATATATAGACAACTTATTCTCAGCAATTCTCACCAGAACTTCACAGTCAGGAAAGGACAGTCTCTTCAATAAATAAGGTTAGGAATACTGGAAATCCAAACTGGACAAATTAAAGTTGGACCTTACCTTGTACTACACACAAACAAGAACTCAAAATAGACTGACTTATTTTTTGTAGCCTTTCTAAATTGAATTTTTACATTTCTATTTTAGTTTACTGTTAGTGTAGAGAAATAGTATTAGTTTTATGTTGATTTTGTATTCTGTAACTTTACTGATTTTTTAAGAGTTCTAACAATTTGGGGTGTGTGTGTAGTTTCTTAGGTTTTTTTTTTTTAAATATAAGATCACTTTGTCTGCAAACAGGGACAATTTGTGTTCTCACTTTCCAGTTTAAATGATTTTAGTTCTTTCTCCTCTTTTTCTCACAATGGCTTCCAATACTATATTGAATAGGACTGGGGAAAACAGGTATTCTTGTCTTGTTGGAAATCTCAGAGAAAAAGTTTGCAGCATTTCCCTGTTCATTATGTTATCATTTTTTTATATATGGCCTTTATTGTGTTGATATACATACCTTGTATACCTAATTTGTTGAGTGTTTTTATTATAAAGGAATGTTGTCAAATGCTTTTTCTGCATCTACAATAGCTGTAAAAAATTAAGATATCTAGCAATAAACTTAAAAAGCTGAAAGATATAGATACTAAAAACTATAAAATAGGGATGAAGAAATTGAAATACACATGAATAAATGGAAAGTTACCTTTTGTTAATGGATTTGAAAAATAATTTTTAAATGGCCATACTACCCAAAGTGATGTACAACTTCAATGTAATTTCTATCAAAATACCAATGACATTCATCACAGAAATTTTTAAAAAATCCTAAAAATGTATATGAAACTAGAAAATGTCCTAAATAGTGAAAGTAATCCTGAGCAAAAAGAACAAACCTGAAGTCACAGTATATGACTTCAAAATTTACTAAAAAGCTATAGTAACCAAACAGCATGGTACTGGCATACAAACATGGATGGATCTAAAGGACATAATGTTAAGTGGAATAAGCCAGACACAAAAAGACAAATACTGTATGATTGTACTCATGTGTGGTATGTTTTAAAAAAAGTTGAGATCATAGAAGCAGAAAGTAGAACAATGGTTACCAGAGACTAAGGGAAGGGGACGATGAGGTGAGGTTGGTTAACAGGTACAAAATTACAATTAGAAAGAAGAAACAAGTTTTGGTTTTCTATTGCATAGTAAGATGAAAATGGTTAAGAGTAAGGTATTGTATATTACAAAATAGTTAGAAGACCAGCTTGTGGATATTTTCACCACGAAGAAATAATAAATGCAGTAGGTAATGAATACACTAAATATCATGATTTCATTATACAACATATATATGTGAAACATCAAATTGTATCCTGTAAATATGCACAATTATAAGTGTCAATTAAAAACATAGACAAAGACTTAAATGTAAGACCTAAACTCCTAGAAGCATATATAAAAGGAAAGCTTCATTACAATTACCCTTTGTAATGATTTCTTGGATATAATATCAAAGTTATCACACAACAAAAGCAAGAATATGCACATGGTACTACATCAGTGTATCCAAAATATCTCAAACTTATTCAAAGCAAAACATGGAATAGATATTTGCACATTTGCAAACATTGCAGCATTATTTACTAAAGACAATACCTGGAAACAAACAAAATGTCCCTTTATCGATGAGTAAATAAAGAAATGTGGCATATACATGTAATGGAATATTATTTAGCCTTAAAAATGTTCATCTTGACACATATTACCGCAAGGACAAAATGTTGAGGATAATATGTTAAGTAAAACAAAGCAGTCATAAAGAAACAGTCACTGTATTATTATACTCATAAAGTATGTGAAGTAGTCAAACTCACAGAAAGAGACAGTAGAGTGATGTTTTTCAGGAGCTAGAGAGAGGTAGAAAGAATCATTTCTTGTTTAATGTCTATTCACTTTTTGTTTAATAAGATAAAAATGATCCAGAAATATGTTGAAAAACTATGTGAATATACTTAACACTACTAAACTGTATACTTAAAAATGTTTGATATAACAATTTTATGTATTTTACCACAATTAAAAATTTGGCTACCTAAAGAGATAATTAGAAAACTTTTCAAAAATCACCTTCAAATAATAAAATTGTTTCTCTCATAAAATAACATAAATTCAAACAATAAATACATTGTGAATTTAAGACTATTTCATTCACCACTCACATAGATAGGATAAAGCAATCACTGATAACAAACCAGCACACGCACGCGCACACACACACACACACACACACACGCACGATAAGTCCTGAACAAGCATGGACCATGTAAGTCCTGAACCATGTATGAGCAATTTTTATAAAGTCAAAACACACACAGATATTTTATAGGCAAGAGACATATGCCCAATGTATATAGAAATCATGTACCACATTATTTTAAGTGTACAGAGCTAAACATTATCATCCATTTCATAATATTCAGGCTCAAAATAAAAAATACAATGCACTCATCTGAGAAATCATACACTCAAAAGAAACACAGTAATATGGACTTGAAAACAAGAATAAGAGAAATTTTGATACATAAAATACTGAAGATAACATAGATATACTATTTAAAAATGATTCTTTTGTCTTTTCTCTCTGTACTTTAATGGATGCAAATAAAAATAATTCTTTAGCAATAAATTAAGACCCTGTCTCAAAAAAAATTAATGCTTTCGATATCTACAATTTTTAATTGCATGCTGCCATGAAGATTGGTGCTAGTTTTACATAAAATATAGAAGCAATAATACAGCCTTCTGAAGTTAAGAAATGCTTGGCATTTCCAAATGAACAACATAAATGTTGTAAAATATGGTATAAAAATAAAAAGTAAGGTTTTGGGATTAAATTATGCTATCATTTAAATATAGTCTGAGAAAATGGATATTAATTTTAATGAATTCTTCTTGCCTACAATAAACTTGAACTTAACTCCAAACATTTTAATAAATATTTGGTGCCCACTAGTAATCTAATTTGCTTCGTACATAACAGGTAAATTTAGCACTTTATTTCAGAACTTTTGAATCTAAGAACCATGAACAAATTTGACATATATTTCAGAAAGTGAAGCATATAGCAGAGTAACATAAGCGAGATGACAGAATAGGAGGTCTCCCAGTCATATCCCCACAGCATAATGTGATAGCCATGCTCAAACAAAGCAGCCTTGATGGGAGTTTTGCACTCCAGGTCAGAGTTTTTGATACCCTGGTTGAGCCCAAGTTTGAGGAGGGCCATTTTGAGAAAGCCAGACCATGACCAGGTGGCAGACTTGCCAATAAGAGTCCTGGCAAGAGAATAAAAAACGACCACATCCCACTTTAACCTAAGCTATAGCCCATTTGACCTTGATCTTGCCACTAGCACCATCTGTCAAGATACACAGGAAGATTCATATCCACCTGAGTCTCAGGTGAACAGGCCTGCAGACCTTGGTCCTATCTTTGGCCACTGAATCAGCCTAAAACCCACCTTTTTCACCTCTCAGCCATGGTATGGGAAAAATCCTGCCCACATAGGAACACTCAGGGAAAACACTCATCTGTGCTCCTGAATATAGAACCGCTAAGAGAAAAAAAAATAATAACGTTACCTTTGGGGCCCTGCTGACTTCTTAAAATACTATTGAAAAACTGCCATTTCGCTCCTCATCACAAACACCCATTCCTGCACCCTCTGCTTTTGTCTTTACCTCAACAACTCAATGCCAAAAAGCCAAGTCAGACCTGGAAATTATTGTGGGAAAGAATAAACGGTGCAGACAAACCCAGGCATGCCTCGACCCTCTGTGAAGAAAAACCACAAGATCAGCCCCCAATCTTCAAGTGAAGTCAGGCAGGATTTACCTCCGCCTGCCAGGGAGATTTCAGTTCAGGAACATTCAGCCATTTTTCATTTTGTTGCTCTTGGAATCTTAAACGTTTTAAAAGAACTATTATTATTTTTCAAAGGTGGCAAAAAATGAGTCCTAAAGGACTGGCTTTCTCTAAATCTTAGAGAACCAAGGCAGATCTTTAGGAAGGTCCAGTAGTCTCCGCACAAGGGGTCCCTAAAAGCCGACTAGCCGACAGTGGGTAGTGGGGAAAGAGCTGGCCCTGGCCCCTCCCTGCCCCCAGGCTTTCTTGCTGACCCTGACAGGCCATAAAACTCCATCCCCAGGGTGGCTCCTCTGTGGTCCTTCACACCTCCCCAGTGAGGAGGAGGAGGAGGAGGAAGACCATCCCCCCGTCCCATTTGTTGCAGGCTTCCCCCACTCCCCACAGGCAGTGGCCCTGGGAGCAGGACTGCAAAAGAGATGGGGACACGTGAATGATGAGCAGGATTGACTTTTAAAAAAATATGCTAATACACTAAAAAAAGTGAGACATGAATTTTACATATTGTGCGCACAGAAAGGAAGCAGCAGATAGGCACTTTCTACACGTCTGGAAACAAGAACATGAAATGCTGAGGCAATGCACTGGACCAGACACCTGAACCTGAGAAGGCCAAAGGTTCACAGAGCCCCCAAGAAGCAAGTGTGCACAAGAGCGTGTGCCTGTGCGTTTACACGTGCGTGTGCGCAGTAGCTGTTACCATCCACTAGCGCCTGTCATTTGGGAGATACAGACACATTAGGAAGAATAGTAAGATTGTGATTCTGTTAATTAAAAAAAAATATCTCTTTTCTTCTGATAGGTCATAAGCCATGGTAAATTTTCAATTCAACCCTCCAGAAAAATTAGAATCCTAGCAGGCTAACACAAATCACCTCTAAGTGGGATGTCAGGGAACTTCACCCAAATCATTTCAATTCCTTTTATGTCCCCATAATGCTGGTGCCTGCAGACCTCGAATTCTGTCCTCTTCTCACAACAGAGAGAAAAACACGTATCAAAATGCCCACAATCTCTACTCCTGCAGCTTGCAGAGAATTTAGCAGAAGATGGCCTCACCTTTGTCTATTTCTGAGGGATCTTAGTGTTTTCTCTTTTAATTTCTCTTAGTGTGGTCAGTGGCTGATTACATTTTTATGATAATATTTATAGTTGAATTGTGAATGTCCTGAAGAATGTTTTCTATTTTAAATTGCCTGTGCAGCAAGGATGTAGATCCAATTTTTAGGAATGTCTCCCTTCGTATTTTGGTTAAACAAGTAACACACGTTGACCAGGTGCAGTGCCCCGTGTGCCAGCAGATGATGCCCTTGGTGCACATCAACTCGCACCTGGACCGCTGTCTGCTGCTCCACCCCGTGGGGCACGCGGAGCCCGCAGCCGACCTGCACAGCGCCAGGGAGCGGGCCAAGGGGCCCTGGCCGCCAGCGCCAAGAGGCGGCAGCTGTCGGAGAGCTCCACGCTGAAGCAGCCGGCCACCCCGACAGTGGCTGAGAGCAGCAAGGGGGAGGGCGAGGAGGGCGACGACGGCTGCGAGACCCAGAGCAGGGAGAGCTACGACGCGCCGCCCACGCTCAGAGGCGCCCGCCCCATCCCCGACTTCCCGGTGGCCGCTCCAGCAGCCCCTGGAGGAAGGGGTCCGGAAAGGGGCCGGCGGCCGCCCCTGCTGCTGTGGGCAACGTGTCTCCGCACAGCTGGGACGAGGCTGAGGCGCAGAAGGAGGAGGAGGCCTTGGGCAACAGCAATGGCGAGGGAGACGCGGAAGCAGACAGCAAGGACAACCCAGGGCACTGGGATGTGGAGGACGCCGCCACTGCCGCCGCCACGTGTGGGGCCAGCAGCGGGGCGTCTGCACCCCCGCGCGGTGGCCGCCAATGAGATTCCATAGATGCTGGAGGGCAAGCGGCTGGCCAAGATGCGTCCTGACTCGCTGCAGGACTACATGGGGCAGAGCAGGGCTGTGGGGCAGGAGACCTTGTTCCGCTCGCTCTTGGAGACCAACGAAATTCCCTCGCTCATCCTTTGGGGGCCACCGGGCTGCAGCAAGACCACTCTGGCTCACATGATAGCCAACAACAGCAAGAAGCATAGCACAAGGCTTGTGACATTGTCTGCAACAAATGCCAAGACAAATCATGTGCGAGATGTCATAAAACAAGCTTAAAATGAAAAGAGCTTTTTCAAAAGGAAAACCATCCTTTTAATTGATGAGATTCATCGGTTCAATAAATCTCAGCAGGACACTTCCTTCCTCACGTGGAATGTGGGACGATCACCCTGATCGGGGCAACCACTGAGAGCCCTTCCTTCCAGGTCAATGCTGCTCTTCTGAGCTGCTGTTGGGTGATTGTTCTTGAGAAATATCCAGTAGAGGCAATGGTGACTATTTTAATGCGAATGATCAACTCACTGGGAATCCACGTCCTAGACTCTAGCCGTCCCACTGAACCTCTGGGCCACAGCAGCAACAGCAGCTCTGAGCCCTCCGTGATCACAGAGGACAAAGCAGTAGACACTCTTGCTTACCTCAATGACGGGGACGCCAGGGCTGGGTTGAATGGACTGCAGCTGGCTGTGCTGGCCAGGCTAAGCTCCAGGAAGATGTTCTGTAAGAAGAGTGGGCAAACCTATTCTCCCAGCAGAGTTCTGATCACTGAGAATGACCTGAAGGAAGGCCTGCAGCGATCCCACATTATGCATAACCGTGCAGGAGAGGAGCACTACAACTGCATCTCCGCCCTGCACAAGTCCATGCGGGGCTCTGACCAGAACGCCTCCTTCTACTGGCTGGCTCGCATGCTCGAGGGAGGAGAGGAACCGCTCTATGTAGCAAGGAGGCTCCTGAGGTTCGCCAGCGAGGACATAGGTCTGGCAGACCCATCTGCGTTAACACAAGCAGTTGCTGCCTACCAAGGCTGTCATTTTATAGGCATGCCTGAATGCGAGGTGCTTCTGGCCCAGTGTGTAGTCTATTTTGCCAGAGCCCCAAAGTCCATTGAGGCATTCAGCGCCTACAGTAACGTCAAAACCTGCCTGAGGAACCACCAGGGCCCTCTGCCCCCGGTGCCTCAGGGCCTTCTGCACCTGAGGAATGTGCCAACCAGGCTGATGAAGGATTTGGGCTACTGCAAAGGCTATAAGTACAACCCCCTGTACAGCGAGCCTATGGAGCAGGAAGACCTGCCTGAAGAGTTGAGAGGAGTTGATATTTTCAAGCAAAGGAGGTGCTGACTCTTTTAGGTTATGACAGCAGAAGGATGTTTCTTTTTTTAGGAAGGGCCAGAAAGAAGGAGTAACTGGACTGTGAAGTTGGTTACCTGGTAGAAGTTAAAACAGACCAACATTTTGTGCCAGAAATTTAAGAGCTCTGTAGGTGGACGCACAGTTACTTCAACTAAATGTGTGACATTGAAATTGTGTTCATTTGCACTCTGTGCAATGGTTATGCTTATGAAAATCTGGCAGCTTTGTGCAATGAATTAATGTTATAAGGAATTATCTGTTTTGTCATAATATTTAAGTCATAATGTCATTTCAGAATTCAGTTCTGTAGGATTTTTTTTCTTTAAAAAATGTATATTCTGGGTAGTTTTAATTGGTAAAAAATGTAATTATGATTTAATACTGCATAGTGTTTTGGATTTTTTTTATATGCAAAGATCTTACAAGCCAATAAAACTATTTCAAAGTAAAAAAAAAAAAACAAGTAACCCATGATAACTTGGGTGGAAAATAATTGAAAAAATAGAGATGAGAAATAAGAAAAAAAAAGATAATAAAAAGTCAACATCCCACCCTCTAGAGGTAATCACTGCCAACATTTTGTGTATGGCCTTGGGGACTATGCATATGCGGGGGTCTGTACATGTACACACACACAAAATAGCACGTGCACTGCAACACTGTGCCCAGAACTTTGTATACGATGCCCTATTTTCTGCATACAAAACCCCAAGGCTAGGAAGGAGCACAAGGCAACGAAGCTGGGTCTCTGGCAAGTTCATAACAGAAGGACTTGAGGACCCAGTGTGACTGCAGGCAGTCTCCTCATGTCACCATCCCCTCTGCTCCTGAGAAAAGATCAGGGGAAACTTCCTAGAATTTCCTTCCCCATGTGGTCCAGGAAGGAGTCTGCCAGAGAAGCACTGGGGCAGTTGGGAAGAACAGTCTTCATCCTCCATCAGCCCTTGCATGTAGCTGACCACCCCATGACTGCATGATTTCTGGGTCTTTTCTCTTCGTGGTGTGTCCTAGCTGAGATTCGCAGCTGGCAAACCCGGGGCTAGTAAGTGATGGGGCAGAGGCCAGAGGTGGGAAGGAAGGTGGGCGGGACAGACCCCCTGCCCATAGAGGAGCACAGGGCCCTCCACGCACTGTTTCATGGGAGTCCCCTCACACGTGTAGAACCCGACTTTGTGGATGGCAAAGCTGTGAGCATGTGGAATCGGCCCAGGGCCACACACGGAGCCAATCCATGTCAGAGTGAGGACTCAAGCCCATCGCTCTGGCTCCAAAGCGCACTGGGCCCCGGGAGGCTGCCCTTACACAGAAGGCACCAGTGGGCCTCACGGTGTGGAGGGGAGAGAGACGGCTGCAGAGTTTCAGGGTGAGATGGAACAGCAGTCAGGAGGAATGCAAGGGGAAGAATGCAAGCCTGCAGAAGAGGCAGTCATGGGGGGTGGAGGGGGAGAGTGACCAAAACAATTTCTAAGGCCAGTTCCAGAAGCACAGGGACAAGATACCGGGTCAGGGAGCCTCCACCACAAAGGGCCCCGATGCCAGAGGGAGAGCCAGCCCTCCTGGAGCTTGCCTTGACTCGGTCCCTCTGCATAGGGGAGACCTAGATACTCAGTACCTAGGTCTGACGCCGGGTCCCAAGGAGCCGTATTCCAGCAGGATGTTCCAGGAGGTCTGGCTGAGCCTCACACTGTCCTAGACTTACTGCTCTCTCAGTGTGTTCCCTTGAATTTGAATATTCATGTGCCTGAACTTTTTTCTTCATTTTTGTAGTTCTATAATAATTTGAGTCTTTGACTTGTAAAATTAGCTTCTGAGTCATTTTTTCCCCTCAGTGACATCTCAGCATTTCTCGTCTCCTAGCTGTGCAGCAAATGCCGATTCCTGTCCTAGACCAAAGGCCACAGGGGGAAAGTTCTGACGAGGAACTGAATCAGTCTCCTGAAAGATGGAGCAGGTACCAACAGGAACTTGATCTTTATAGCCATGAAAAGGCAACCTGATTTTTGAAATAGCTATTGCCAGGATCCCAGAAGATGCAAGGTGGGGATGAGGCGCCCTTGCATGTGACACTGACTATACGTGCTGTGTCTGCATCAACCGAAGGGTCTGTACGTCCACCGGCTCCTCCCTCTGCACGCATCTCCATGCGGTGGGCTGCGTTCCTCTCTCTATTACCCTTCTCCTTTCCCTTTTATCTGGTCATGTTCCATCACTGGAGTACAGATTTATGAATTTTAGCTTGGTCTTTGTTCCCCATTCTTTAATTTAAATTTACAATGACTAGAGCACTTAATTTGCTTTATTAAAAAGCTAACAAAAGGAAGTGGCTTTTTATTAAATAACACTAATTGATTTTTCCCGCAGTGGAAAAGAAGCTCTCCTGCCCTGGTCACATGGCCTGTGATGAAGATGAGGAGGCCTGTTGTCATCTGTGGCTCTGCACAACCTGGGTCAAGGGTACCTTTCCAAAGAAGGGCATCCTGGAGGCACGCCAAGGCCTGAGTCCTCCAGAAGATGAGAGAACTGATCCCATTGTCCAGGTAACTGGCAGGGACACAGATGATCTGGGTTTATAAAGAAAATAGGAGATGCAGAGAATCCTGTTCTCTGATACTGTGATCCATTAAAAGAGATTTCTGAGTTCTGTGTGCAGAAATGGTTATCACTTAAGGTGGCAGAAAAGAATAAATACAAGCCAATTTAACAAGATGCCCTGAGGCCATTGACAATGCAGAAAGATTATAAATCAATAGATTTTTTGTGCTTATACACCTTCCAACAATCTCATTACAAATACTTGTTTTTTGATGTAGAGGTTTATTGATATCAATTTCTCTCTTAGTACTGCTTTTCATTGTATCCCATAGATTTTGGTGTGTTGTATTTCCATTTGAATTTGTTTTTAGCAATATAAATCTTCTTTAAAATTATTTTGTCTAGTTTTATATCAAGGATATATTGTTATAAAATGATTTGGGGAGAATTTCTTCTTTCTTGTCTTCTGAAAGAGTTTGTGTAAGGGTGGAAATTATTTATTTATTTATTTATTTATTTTTTGAGACAGGGTTTTGCTCTGTTTCCCAGGCTGGTGTGTACTGGAGTCACCATAGCTCATTGCAGCCTCCAACTCCTGGGCTCAAGCCATCCTCCTACTTCAGCCTCCCAAGTAGCTGGGACTACAAGTATGAGCCACGATGTCCAGCTAATTTTTCTATTTTTTGTAGAGACAGGGTCTCATTCCTGCTCAGGCTGTTGTTGAACTCCTAGACTTAAGCAATGTTCAACCTCAGCTTCTCAAAGTGCTAGGATTATAGGTGTGAGCTGCTGTGCCTGGCTGTGGAATTCTTGATTCATTAAACATTTGCTAGAATTTACTCACAAAGCCCACATGAAATGGCTCATTCTTTATGCAGAAATATGTTTACAACTAATTCAATATCTTTAATAGTTATATGATAATTTAGATTTGTTCATTTTTTATTGAGTCAGCTTTGGTGGTTTATATTTTTCTAAGAATTTGTTCACTTTTTCCTGTTTTTGACTATATTGGCATAAATTTGTTTATAACTTAATATGACTATTTTTTCAATATTCCCTCCATCTCTAATTGTGCCTCCTTTTCACATCTATTCTTATTTATTTGTGGCTTCTTTTTTTTTTAATTGATGAATTTTGTCAGGGATTTGTCACTTATCTTTGTCTTTTCAAAGAATCATCTTTTGTCTAGTTTGATCCTCTATTTCCACTCATTTTATTATTTCCTCTTCTTTGATTTGTTTAAATTTTTTTTTCTAATTTAAGTTGGATACTTAGCTAATTTTATTTTAGCCTATCTTCTTTAATAATATAAGTTCTAAAACTTATGAATGTCCCATTTAATGTTATACTACATTCTACATGTTCAAAACATTAATATTTTATTATCATGCAGCCCTAAATATTTTCTACTATAATTTATATTGACCAACAAATTATTTATGAGTGCTGTAATTTGTCCTCGATTTCTAACTTCTTTGAACTTAGGTTAGAAAATGTGTTCCATAGAATATTGATTCTCTAAAATTTGTCTTACTTTTTGGCCCAGCATGTGGTCAATATTCAAATGTATATTTAATTCATATTTAGAATGAATAAACATTCTCTAGTTTTTGAAGGCATCATTTCTTATGTTCATTAGATCAAGTTTTCATTTTATTTATCCTTACGTGTTGCCTAAACACATTTATCCTATGTGTTTCACTTAGTAAAATTACTAAGTGAATTTTATTACAGTTCTGAGTCATTTATCTTCACTCAGAATTTTGAAGATATATTTCTATTGTTGTCTGGGTGCCACTGTTGCTTTTGCGAAGTTACCTGTCTAATTATTTTTGTTTTACAGACATATTTTCTCCCTAGTCACTTAAGATCTCCTCTGTGTCTTTGATGTTCTATCATTTTACTGTGGTGTCCCTATTATGAACATCTGTCTACTATACTACTTGGAATGTGTGGGGATTTCTGAATATAAAGATTTGTGTCTTTTCTTAATTTTAGAAAATTGTCAGTCATTCTTTCAATATTGGTTCTCTCACATCTATTTATTATCTTTGCCTAGAACTCTAATGAAATGCATATTAGACGATCTCACTCTACGTCTCTTAACCTCTATTTCATATTTTCTATATGTCTGTCTTTGTGAACTGCATTTTGGGTAATTTATAGAGATCTACTTTCTCAATTAACACTTTTCTTGTGAGCTATTTCAATTTGGGTATTAGTATTATTACATAACTTCTAGAACATCTTAGTATTTAGTATAATTTATCTATAAAACCCATCTGAAACTAGTGTTTTCTTTGTGAGACAGAGTCAATATCTTTTTATCTTTTTTTTTTTTTTTTTGAGGCACTCTTGCTCTGTTGTCTGGGCTAGAGTGTGGTGGCCTCAGCCTAGGTCACAGCAACCTCAAACTCCTGGGCTCAAGCAATCCTCCTGCCTTAACCTCCTGAGTAGCTGGGACTACAGGCACTCCCCACCACATCTGGTTAATTTTTGTTTGTTTGTTTCTATTTTTAGTTGCCTGGCTAGTTTATTTTTCTATTTTTAATAGAAATGGTGTCTTGCTCTTGTTCAGCCTGGTCTCGAACTCCTGACCTCAAGTGATCCTCCCGGAGTGTTAGGATTATAGGTGTGAGCCACCACGCCCAGCCCCTAATATCTTTAATGGATAGATGACAATTCAAACTATTTTATTTCTTTTTGAGTTGGTTTTGACAATTTGTTTTTCCTTAAAATTTGTTATTTTCTCCAATTGCCAAATGTGTTGACATAACATTGCAATGTAAATTTTAAAGCTCTTCTTAATTCATACTTTTATTCTTTGTAAACTACACATTTAAACATATTAAACACCTTTATATTAGTTTTTAAGATAATCATTCTAATATCTGCAATTTTGGTGGGATTGATTTTGCATTTTGTTTGTGTTTGTCTCCCAACTCTTGTTCACAGTAACACTTTTCCTTATATTTTTTGTAATATTTGATTGTGACTTCAGGGTCTTTGTGAATATATTCATGGAAAATTTTAAGGTGTCTAGAAACACTGTAAACCAAGTGTTTTGCTTTCTTAATTTTTTTTCCTATAGTAGTATGAAATGACACTTTAAGCTCATATAAAGAGAGACTTGTCATTAGGAATTTTTCCTTATTTTCCCTCCACCCGGAGCCCAAATCAAAACAGACAAGTATATTTGCCATCTCTCTTTGTGGGTCTGTCACCTGGTAGGGATCTAGCTTTATCTAAGAATCTTTGACATGACCTCACTTTTTGAGGTTCCTGTCCTGACAGCCATGAAAGCCCATGGTCTAAGCCACGAGGATTGAGAAATGTCAGAAAATGCAGCTGTAAGAGCCTCTGAAATTCTCTACTGTAAGTTTATCACCTTCTATCCCCTCCAACGATTTCTTACTTTTGTGCTCAGGCAACCACACATTTCAAATATAAGTATATGAATATATATTTTATTTGACAGTCTCAGGTATTGTACTTCAGGGGCGTTTTTCTGTACATGTAAGCCACTTTATTTGGGGGAATGAATTCTTTCTTTATCTATTCTTTACAGGAAGCTGGGCAACACTGGAGCATTTTCCTTTCCGTGAGAAGAATGATTCAGCCTCTCAGTGCAACAGTCCTCATTGCACGTCTCCAACAGTCTTCAAAGTCATAATGCACAATTCTGCAAACAGACTGGGATGTCAAGGAAGTAGATGGAAGGGTTTACAATGCTGCTATTTTATTCAACAAGAAATCTAACTACATTTTTAGAAATAGAAATGAAAACACTCATAATTTCACCTCTTTGACACAACTCCTACCTATATTTGTGTAATTTATCATTTTTTTCTATATACACACATTCTTTTAATACTTATTGCATTGTTTTAAAAAGTATTTTGCATGTATTTGGAACATTAATTATCAGAATTATGAATATAATGAAAGACTTTTTCCTTCTAACGGGCTCTTTTTGCACCACACTGGAAACATAAGATTCCAAGAAGACACAAACACAATGCCAAGTTAGTGCAGTGTATTGTCTCCTTTTAGGACTAAACCCATTTTTTTAATAGCAAACACAAATAATGCTGGGTAATCCCACAACACAAGCAACCATTTGAGTCATGTCAGGTAGGTCTGGTAGACACAGAGAACTAGGACAAAAGAGCCAGAATTGTGCAGAGTGTAGATGCCAATGAGTTCTCCCCCAAAAGTCTTATCTGTGGCCAGTCAAGACTCAGCTATTAAAATTCTCACCCTAACTCCAGTGTCCAACACTGAGTAGTCTTTGATTATGTTACTCTTGGTAGGAGCGTCATACCTGTCAACATCATGCCCTGGGAAGGAGACTTGCCTGGGAATGTCAAATTGCTGAGATTTCATCAGCAGGAAAGTAGAAATATAGGCTGTCGGTGTGCAATCCACTGGGACCCCAGCCATAGGGGCGAGAACAGAGCCCCCAGGCTCTCCAAACACAGACGTGATCACCCTCCAGGCTGTACTTATTGAATGAAAGATTAAATGAATGAATAGAATAAAATTGCAAAAAGTGTCCACTTTGAAGTTCTTAACAAGCAAACCCTGGTCTCTGCTCTTTGGAGCAGCTAATTGATAACACACACCAAACTCTCCCGCTGGGCAGATTCTCATTTGGTGTTGTGTTAGCTGCTGCAGGATCCTTCAGGGAAAAGGAACTACTATGCATGTGAAAGGTTTGTTTCTAGAAAATTTTCTAAGGTTGCTAGTATAGTAATTTTTTTTTTTTTTTTTGAGACAGAGTCTCACTCTGTTGCCCAGGCTAGAGTGAGTGCCGTGGCATCAGCCTAGCTCAGAGCAACCTCAAACTCCTGAGCTCGAGCGATCCTCCTGTCTCAGCCTCCCGAGTAGCTGGGACTACAGGCATGTGCCACCATGCCCGGCTAATTTTTTTTTTCTATATATATTTTTAGCTGTCCATATAATTTCTTTCTATTTTTAGTAGAGATGGGTCTCGCTCTTGCTCAGGCTGGTCTCGAACTCCTGAGCTCAAACGATCCGCCCACCTCGGCCTCCCAGAGTGCTAGGATTACAGGCGTGAGCCACCGCGCCCGGCCAGTATAGTATTAATATTACCCTAAATACCTCCATTTCTTTAATATATACTCTGAATGTGGGTGGAATGTATATAGATTTCTTATGAGTTAGTAGAGCATTGTAACAATTTTGTGGTGTTCCAGGGAGTAGAGCTAGTTCTGAGGGAGACGGATGCCAGAATACAGAAGAAATGTTTAACCATTTAAAATGGACCAATGGCTGTTTACTCCAGCAGATTTTGCTGTAAGATGGGGCAACTACACAGCCCATTTCTCTTTAACCTGTTTTCTTTTTAATTTCATATATCGCAGACATCTCATCATGTCCATATATGCATATCTGCCACATTCTGGATTTGCGTAAGATCCTGTAGTGCGGATATAATATGTAATTGATCCACTCTTGATGAACATTTAGATAGCTTGCCTTTTATGTTTTTTTTTACTTTAAAACCACAGGAAAAAAAATGAATCAATAGAAATGTAAAAACAAGCACACACATGTATCTACGTGTGCATGTGTGGAGATAGATAAAGCATTTCAAATTGGAGTGGGGATGAAGAGACCCCATTCTCTACCAATTTCTCTGTAAGTGAAATCATAGAATTATTGAATGACAGGGTAGATGGGGCCTTAGAATATCCAGTGGGATGACTTTAAGTTTATAGTGTTGTTTGTTGCAACACCATTCAAAGTAGCCAAAATATGGAATCAGCCAAAATGCCCATCAAAGGATAAACAGATAAATAAAATGTGCAGAGCACTAAACACAAATGGAAACATGTAATTGTTGAATGTTATAAACTTCTACTCTAGGCTTGGCTGGAGGTAGGTGCTCTGCACATGTCACTTCTCCTTACGACTCTCTTCTGAAGCAAGTACCACTAGAGTGACGATGTGACGAATAAGGAAACTGAGGTTGTATTGTTAGCAAGTGGTGCAGTTGACAATCCAACAAGTAAAACTGAGAAGCCTGAATTATTCTCATAAAGCACGTATGGGATTGCACAGGCCTACCCGACCTGCTCTACTCTGTACACACACCTCTGGCTTTTCCACTACCCCCGGAAGATTCCCAGACCCAATTGCAAAATCAGTTCTTCAAACTGAAGATGAGGCCCAGAGCCCTTCAGGGATCCAGCCAGCAGTAGGTAGTGGCCAAGGACAGGGACATCATGGACCTGTGGCTTCTCGTAGACTGCTGCCTATGCAGGGAGCAGCCAGGCGGGCCCTCTCTTGGGAGAAGGGGAGGTTTACCCAGGAGAAGCCAGAGCAGATACTGATGAAATCCCCAAGGTTCTGTGATTCTCTGACAAGGGAGGTGAGGTCTTCACTTCCCTGCCTTTTCTTAATCCTCTTCAAATTGTAGCAGAGTGCAAACACTAAGACACATAATTTATCACCACTATATTTTTCTTCCTAAAATGTTCTCATCATCTAATCACATCACGACTCAAGAATGCAGAGGTGTCGCTCTCAGCCTGCAGAAAGGCTGCTCCAGTTGCCCAGGGAGCCTCTGCATCCTCGGAGACAACCTGGGCATCACGGAAGAGGAGTGAAGGTTAGGACACAGGTGACCAGGGAGATCTGGGTTCCCCTGCCCTCTGTTAAATTTGTATTTATTAATTTTTAAATTCCCATACAGTAAAATTCACTTGTTGGGTGCATAGTTCTAGATTTGACCAATGCAGGGGATTGGGTAACCACTATCACAATCAAACACAGAGCAGCTCCATCACCCCCAGTGACCTGCGTGCCACCCTTGGCCCTTCCCTGCTCAGTGGTCCTAGGTCTTTTGGCCTTTTCCAGAATGTCAGGTAACTGAATCCACACGGAATGAAGTCTTTGAGTCCAGCTGCTTTCAGCGGGCATAAGGCATCTGAAATTCATACATTCTGTTGCGTTAATCAACAGTGTGGTCCTTTTTACTGCTGAGAGGTATTCCATCGATGGATGAGCCACAGTTTGTTTATCCGTCCACCCACTGAGGACTTCAGTTTAATCAGTTTGCAGTTTGAGGCAATTATGAATAAAGCCACTATAAATATTTACATATTTTACAAATGTAAGCACAGTTTTCCTTGTTTGTTTTTTTAACTTGGGTATATTCCTAGCTGGGATTACTGAAATGGTAAATGAATGTTTAACTTTCTAAGAAACTGTCAAACTTTTTGAAAGTGGCTGCACCACTCTGCATTGCTGCCTGCGATGTGCAAGTTTCAGCTCTACACACTCACCAGGACGTGGTATTTCCGATTTTTAACTTTACCTAATTGTAGCAACATCACCTTGTAAAGGAATTGGCATTTCCCTAATTGCTTGTAATGCTCAGTATCTTTTCACGTCCCTTTTGCCATCAGTATATCTTCTTTGATGAAGTGTCATTCAAGTCTTTTGCTCATTTATTTTTAGAGAGGTTTTAGATTCACAGAAAAATTGAGTGGAGGGTATAGAATTTCCCATATTCCCCTTCCTCATATATCTAAAAATTTCAAAATTTTACATGTTATGCTTACCTCTATGATTCAGTTTGCATTTATTTTTATATCTTTGCATAGAGTTTTCTGATTATTCTGGCATCATTTTTTTTGAAAAGTTTATCCATTCTCCATTGATTTGTTTTTGCACCTTTGTCAAAAATCAATTGATTACATTTGAGCGAGTCTCCTTCTAACTCTCCACTCTGTCCCATTGATCCAAGTGTCCATTCTTTTGCCAAAGCCAGACTGTCTTGATTACTGTTGCTTTACAGTAAATCTTGAAATTAGATTATATGAGTGCTTCAGATTTTCTTTTTCAAATTTTTTTGGCCATCTCGGCAGCCCTCTTTTGGTTCTGCTTTTACCTGTTTTATCCAATGAAAATCACTGGCCTGCACTGACATCACACGTGATTCTCTAGCCTCCGGCCCAGCTCCCCTTCTCTGGCCACACACTCCCGCCTTGGGCGGTGAGCCTCCCCCAGAAACAGCCTCCGCCCTCCTCCTGCTCATGAACTCTCCCCAACCTACCACCACCCTCAGCAGCACCCTCACCATGCAATCTCCTCTGACACTGTCATATCACAATGCACAAGAACCTTTCCTTCCTGAGGCTTCTAAAGCAATTATTTTGAGATTCTCCTTGATCCCTTAGTGTGGATCTGTGGCCTGGTGACATGAGAATCACACGGGGAGTTATGAAAACCCAGATTCTTCCCTTGCTGACCTGCTGTCCAAGAGCCTCCTTGGTCGTCAGTTGGGCCTGATATTTTGATGATTTCACATTGGCCAGATGATTCTATGGCAGTGAGGTGTGGGAACCCCTGTTATGACACGTATCCTGAACTACTCGTGTTGATGGTCACTCTATCATGCATCTGTGAAAATGTTTCATGCACAGAGATCTGGTCCTGCAATTCCGTGCTCTCCCCAAGCTCTTTTGTGCTCTTTGAATGTTTAGAATCCATATTTTTAGAGGTGGTTATTGACTGAAGACTTGGTTACAATCCAAAACTGCACAGCAGAGCTGAGCAGTTGCCAAGGAGACTGCATGGCCCTCCAAGCCAATCGCATTCACTATCTGGCTTTTGGCAGGAAAGTGGCTGCTGTTCTAGAAGAAGCAGTGGGTCGCAATCCGGTTGAGCAGCAGAACCCCATGGAAGCTCCCAGAGCTCAGACCTACTGAATCCCCTGCTCTGAGGGACTCAGTTAACTGTGAAAGTTCTCTGGGTGGTCCCGGTGCAGCCCACCCCCTGCCAGAACCACTGAATGGGGGAGGGGCAGAGGCCGTCCTGGCTCTACTCTAACCTGCCTGTCACCTTGGGCAGGTCCTCTTGCCTCCCTGCACTTCAATTTTCTCATCAAGAAAAGAGCTGAGGAAACAAAACATCTCTGAGGGCCCCGCGATGGTAACATTCTATGATCCTGTATTCTCGTAACATTTGTCATAATTAGGCCGTTTAATGGTGAGATGCCTGATACCAGTGGATGTCCACTAGAGGTGCACTTGCTGATTGCGGGGATCACAGTGATGATTTGGGAATGCTACGGCTGAAATGTGCCCCTTCCAAGTTCATGTGTTGAAGTCCCAACCCCCAAGACCTCAGAATGTGACTGTATTTGGATCTTTATATACTGTATTTGGAGTCTCTAAAGAGGCGATTAAGTTAAAATGAGGTCATTAGGGTGGGCCCCTATATGCCTGGAGTCCTTCTAAGAAGAGGAGATTGGGACACAGCACAGGGGATGGAGGAGCCCACCCTGCCGACACCCTGATCTCAGAGTCCGGCCCCAGAACTGTGAGTGAGACAGCAGTTTCCGCTGCCTAAGCCGCCGGGTCCGTGGTACTTTCTCATGGCAGCCCTAGGAAACTAACGCTAGCACGGGGCTGTGGCTGAGAGAAAGTGCTAGGTTTAGGGCTGCAGCATGCTGACATCTGGCTCCCAGAGTTAACCAGAATGATTCCTCTTGTGGGACCTCTGAGTCCTGGCTTCCGCCCGCGGACCTCTCTCTCAGGATTGCACAATCCTTTGTCAGTCAGGCCTCAGCGGGGCCAGCCAGGTCTGTTTGAAACGGTAAACAAAAGCTCAGCCCCACACAATAGTGACATTTACTTCCTTCACGTTCATTCTCAGAATCTTCCATTGCAGCAGGGAACATGTTAGTCAGAGTCCTGTGAAAGCTCATGCAATGTGGGCCTGGAAGTCTCGGAACAAGGCGCGATGGTGCCGGAGCTGGATGCAGCTCAGCGTGCGGGAGCCGGTGCCTGTGCCTTGCCCGCCCCAGGGTCCCCTCCACTCCTGTCAGTGCCCTGACACCAGGAGCTCATTCATGCTGCAAGTGGGCCGGCTGCAGTTCATTCTCACGCCTGCGCTTGTCTGCCAAATGGTTAAGGCTGATGTGACCAGCGTTCACCTCTGTTTGGTATCATGTCTGAGCATCCTTCCTGCTCTGCCCCTGGATTCTGGTGACTGGGACTTGTATTCAAAGCTTTAAGGTGTTTAGGAAATTTCTTAGAACTAGGTCATACTTATCTTGGTCCCTAAAATTCCCTCTATCAAAAATAAGACACAAAGCCCTTGTGCTGTGGAGAAAGAGGCTTGCTTCCTCTAGAAAGTTCTAAGGAGATTTCTTTTTCACACACACACACACACACACACACACACACGCTCTCCATACTAAGTAACCCCAAGTGATTTATTTCAGGTACCCGATAAACACCTGTGGTGTGAGCAGGTGGTCACCTGTATTCGGCATCCCCTCTGGCTGTGCCTCTGGTCACTGCCCCCACACGGTGTCCTGGCCCACGGGAACATGGAAAATGCAGAATCTCCCCAAACAATGGTCTGGTTGAGTTTTTTGTCATCTTAAGTCCAGGTAATTAAAGGATGTCTGTGAATATTTAATAGTGACACTAGAAAGAATATAATCTGAGAAAGTGACTTAACTAGACACTAATTTTGCTTTAGGAAAAGCATGACGGCAAAGAGCCAGACAGTGTAAAATCTGTTTTCTGTTTGAAATGACATTATTACAAAGAGCTGCATGATACTAACGAGACCAAAAATAAAAGAGAAATAAGACTAAGCATGCCCCCTGCCTTATTTTAATAAAGTCACCAATAACAGAGAGAGGAACATGGCATGCTATTCTGATTACCAGCATGGATGCTATTCTTAGAAAAATTTATTATTAAGCAGCATAAAGCCTCTTTTTCTTTCCACATACAGATTCAACTCTTTGGGAGAAACGTTATGAATATCTCAGCTTCCAGAAGGAAACTGGAGCATCTTCTGGTCCCAAAAAGGACCAGTCTCTGAATGGGCAGATTTAGACTCCAGTGACCCCACAGCTCTACAGCATGCCAGCCCCCAAGTATTCTCCTACTTCCTGACAATGGAGAGGTCACCATTAGCGTTTTCTTCTTGCAGGTCACCTTGTCTCAAAGGATGAGCCTTCCAAACGCCTTTGTCAAAATCCTTTGGTGGGGGAGTTGTTGGCAATGCAAATTCTCAGGCCCACTCCTATGGGATCAGACTGTCTGGGAGTAAACTACTAGAATCATTAAAGGAACCAGGGACATGAACAGGAAACTCTGAATCTGTAGATAAATAAGAAGTGAACAAATTCACTCAGTATCCAATGTCTTTCCTCCTTTCTTAATCATTAATGACCGAGTCAGTAGAAATTAGTATTATAAAGTATTGAAGGAGATATAGGTCAGTACTTCTCAAAGCACACATGGAAAAGGAATACTTATGTATATTTATAAACTTCCAAGCCTTTATGGACCAATACCAAGCTATAAAACAACTCAAGCCTCACTCAACCTACCTCACAAATCCAAAAATATCTAATTTGGTACATATGTTTGGAGGTCATGACCATGTCAGATTACTGAAAACGTTTCTGAACTTTTACTCTCAGTTTCTGCACTTAGGTCTTTTGTACAGAGAGTGGACAGTTCAAGAATCAACACAGGTCCACAGATCATTCTTGGAGAAGTACTTCTGTAAATGACTTAGGCACAAGTCAGGAAACTTCCAGGACATGGAGTTAAGAGACCTGACTGAGAGGCCAGCGGGTGGAGAAGAGCTGGGAAACACTCATCCTCATGGCAACCCCAGGCAGAATGGTGCTCCAGAGAGATCAGCAAGACTGGGAGTCAGAGTGTAAATCCTGGGACTATGTGGCATTGTTCCTGTATCACTGCAATACTGGCCAATGCGAAGATGTTGACTTAGAAAGCAGATACAAAAGCAGCCCAAAAAAAAGGAGCATGTTTTAGCAGAGGTCAGGTAATTGACACACAATGAAGAGAGTTGAGCATCTTCAATGCCCCAGACCAGCACAATGCACAAATGCGCAAAATGCAAGGAGCCAAAGGTGAAAGGTCAAAGACTAACAGCAGGATTTGTTTATAGTCAAAAACTCTACACAGGAGAATAAAAGACAAATGGAATGTAGATGTTACTAGGGCAGAAACCAAGGGCCAGGTTTGTGTTCTGATACCAGTTAGATGACCAACCTCCTGGACTTCCTGGATGATTTGAGAACTTCTCTAGGTTTCAAGGGGTTTTATTTCTCACAGAAAAGTAGATGCAATGGTTATTTTTGGGTGTAAATTTGACTGGGCCATGAGTTGCCAGATGTGTAGTCAAACGTTATTCTGGGTGTTTCTATAAGGGTGAATTTGGCTGAGTTTAACATTCAAATCCATAGACTTGAGTACAACAGGTTGCCATCCCCGACGGGGGCCTCACCCAATCCGTGGAAGGCCCATGTAGAGCAAAAAGGCTGCCACTGCCCAGATAAGAGGAAATTCCTCCTGCCTGGCTGCCTTTAAACTGTGCCATTGACTTTTTCCTGACTTTGGACTAGAACGATCCTGTTAGGTCTCCTGGTCCTGGCCTTTGGACTCAAACTGGAAATATGTCATCGACCCTGCAGGGACTGCAGCTTGCTGACTGAAGATCTGGGGACGTTTCAGCCTCCACAGCCACGTGAGCCATTCCTTATAACACAGATACAGGTAGAGACATGGTAGAGACAGAGATGGAGACAGTTCTCCTGTTGACTCTGTTTCTCTGGAGAACCCTGACCAATACAGTAAGGATATAAGCGAAAACATAGGGAAAAAAATTTTTTGATGTTGAGTTAGGCTAAGATTTCTTAGACAGGACACAAAAAGCAAGGGAAAATTTTTAAAAAAATAAATATTTAACTTTATCAAAATGAAAATCTTATACTCTCCAGAAAATGGTATTAAGGGAATGAAAAGATAAATTATAGACTGGGAAAAAATATTTGCAAAATTACATATTTGATAAGAAAAAACTTGTATCCAGAATATAGAAAGATCCTTGTAATGCAAGAAAAAGAACAGGGAGGTTGTTGAGGAAGAAGAAGAGGAGGGGAGGAGGAGAAGGAGACGCCATTTTTTTTTTTTTTGAGACAGAGTCTCACTCTGTTGCCTGGGCTAGAGTGAGTGCCATGGCGTCGGCCTAGCTCACAGCAACCTCAGACTCCTGGGCTCAATCGATCCTCCTGTCTCAGCCTCCCGAGTAGATGGGACTACAGGCATGTACCACCATGCCTGGCTAATTTTGTTCTATATATATTTTTAGCTGCCCTGATAATTTCTTTCTATTTTTAGTAGAGACGGGGTCTCACTCTTGCTCAGGCTGGTCTCAAACTCCTGACCTCGAGCGATCCACCCACCTCGGCCCCCCAGAGTGCTAGGATTATAGGTGTGAGCCACCACGCCTGGCCAAGATGCCATTTTTTTTTAGTGGGTAATAGATTTGAAAATTAACTTCACCCCTAAGAAGGCACCAAATATGATGGCAAATAAATATATGAAAATATGCTCAATATATTTAGTCATTCAAGAAATGCATATTAAACTGCATGAAATGACACTACACATTTGTTGGAATGTATAAAATTTAAAAGACTCACCACACGGTGCCAATGAGGATGTGGGGGAACTGGAACTCTCATATGCTGCTGGTGGGCGTGCAAAATGGTACAACCACTCTAGAAAGTGTTCTGACACTTTATTGAAGGTGAAAACTGCATTTACTATTTGACCCAGCAGTCCCTCTCCTAGATATTTGCCCAGGAGAAATGAAAGCCTCTTTCTATCCAAAGGCCCATATGTGTATGTTCATACCAGATTTATTCATAACAGCTCAAAACAGCAAACAATAGAAATGTCCATCAACAGATGAACTCATAGACAAGCTGTGGCATGTGCATGTATACGTGTTTTCCCACTGTGGAATGCTACTCAGCGATGAAAAAGGTAAAGGAAAAGACCACATGCTACCTCTCAAATGCAGCAGGCTAAGCAAAAGCCGCCTGCATGAAAGACAACATACTGTGTGGTTCCGTTTATGTGCAACTCCAGGAAAGACAAACTCAAGGTGAAAGGAAGCTGATTGGTGGCCACTATGTGCCAAGGGCCGGGGGCGACTGACGACACGGTGTATGAGGGAAACTGTGGGGATGGTGGGAAAGTTCCCTCTCTCCATTGTAGTGGTGGTTACACAATTATACACACTTGTCAAACTCATCCATCTTTACAATTTAAAAGAGTGAGTTTTAGTGTAGGTCAACACACTTCAATAAATGGACTTAAAAGTTTGGGATTAATTGAATCAAATGCCCACCAATTTCCCCGCAGTGCTGAAGACCCGAGACTCCGCTGCCGGCCCGCTCCAGCATCTGCAAGCGGCACCTGCTACCCGCCCTTCCCCCCGTGGCTGGACGCTTCATTCTTCAGAAATTACACCAAATGCAAGTCACAGTCTTCTGTGTATCTGGTTCAAGACTGTTCTAGAAAATGCTCTCTCTGGCATCTCCCAAACCTTCCAATGGCTCCCTTGGGCTCTCCTAGTCCATGAACACAGTCTCCCCATCATCCCAGCCAGGTTCCCTGCGCCTCCCTGTTTCCCTGAAGGACCAGCTGCTGCGGCGCCCCAGCAAGACCCCTCACACTGTGGGGTCTCAGACTGGATGTGCGGACAGTGTCTTCATACTTCCCTCCTGTAGCTCTGGGAATATAACTCTTCCCGTCTCTGGGGGAAAGTCCGTGTGCCCTTCTGCTCCCAACGTCAGTTCCTGTCTACCACCAATCCTTCCTCATCATGGAAGCGGTGGCCAGAGACCTTCACTGCGTAGAACCAGACATGGTCTCCGACTCAGATACTGCTGGGCTCCGGGATGACCTCATGCTGTCACAAACTCGCCATCCCACACCTCTCAGTCACATGGACTCCTCATTTCTCATCACCTCCACCTCTGCTCCTTTTAGCCTTACTTCATGGCCATACTTAGGCCCTATGGTCACCCAGGAATGTTGAACTCCTGATATCACAAATTAAAACTCCCATTTCTGACCATAATTTCCCATTCTTTCAGGTATTAACTTTTATTATACCTAGTTCCTCAATGTTCTCCAAATGTCCCATCTGTGGGCTGCTGTACTGTCTTCCCCCCAAGGTACACATCTAGAGCCACTCCTCTCCTGGGAGTCCATGTCTTAACCCCCTGTGTCACTGTATGTGGGTCTGTGCTACATGCCTCCCAAGACCCAAACAGGCTCAATTCTCTGACTTCTGCTTATTTCCATAAGCTATGCCACGGTGTCCTAGTCATCTTGGGCTGCTCTAACAAATTGCCACAGGTTGGGTGGCTTGTAATTAACAGAAATTAATTTCTCACTGTTCCGGAGGCTGGAATTCTGAGATCAGGATACCAGCTTGGTGGGGTTTGGGTGAGGTCCCTCTTCCAGGAGGTAGAAGGCCTACTTCTCCTTGTATCCTCACATGGTGGAAAGAGGGCAGAGCTCTCTGGGGTCCTTTCTGCAAGGTCACTAATTCCATTCCTGAGGCTCCACTCTCATGACCAAGTCACCTCCCAAAGGTCCCACCTACTAATACCATCCCCTTGGGGGTTAAGATTGCAAGATATACATTTGAAGGGAAACTCAAATATTCACCTTCAATATTCATTGCTCAGAACAGACAGGGTCACAAAAAACTCAAGGTCACCAGCCTCAACTGTAATCCCAAATCTGATCAACTCAAAGAATCTCTCCTCCAAGGCATGGGAGTGAACTGAAGGTTTAAGGAGATAGGGAAGAAGGTCACGTCACAGCAACACAAAGCCCTGAAGCTGAGTGCTGGCATTCCTTGTGGTTCGATGCCCTTTGGGGATCACCTTCAGTGTCCCTCCTTGGCAGTGAGCTGCCCACTCTGTGGCTACACATCCTGATCCCTGGTCCCTTCTGTGCAGAGCTGCTCAGCCGCCTGCTGTTTCGGAGTCTTCCTGTCAGGCTTGCCCTCAGGATGTCCTGAAGGGCTTACTCTCTCATCGAAAGGGACCATCCACTTCGTTCCCAAATGAAACATACACCGCCCCCCCCCTCACCACCCCTGTGAGGATCTGTCTAACCACTACACATGGGGTGAGGGGTGGTTGGGGCGAGGAGGGACGACTTCCGAGTGTGCCTCGCCCACCCCTTTCCCGGCACCTGGCTTTGTGCTGTGCACCGGGCAGGCCCTTATGCATATGAAAATGTGTTGGATAAATCAAGAGAGGAACAATGAGTAAATACACCTTTTGTGATGACAGAACTTAAGAAAGAATGGTTTCTAAAGCAAAGTCCTCACAGATGCGGTGTGCTGACGTGACACCTTCATTCATGTCTGCGCATTGCCGAGTTCCCGCCCTGTTTCCTCTCACTCAGCCGCGAAGGCAGAGGAACAGGCTCAGCCTTGCTCACGCCGCTCGTCGCTCCCCAGCCAGAGCTGAGAAGCGGTGTTAGCTGTGGTTTTGACGGGGTGCTCCTCCCAGTCTCTCTTCAGTGCTCCTGTGCAGAGGCAGCCGTCCTTGTGGACACATCTGAGATTAGGAGGTGGTCTCCGTGTCTCACCAGCGTGGTCCCCCCTTGCAGACTGCGTTGATCTGCGGACAGCCAGGCTCCCAGCACTAGCAGGCGGACGGCACCCTGCAGGGAGACCGTGTCAGGGCACTTCCCCAGCCAAGCTTCATGGGCAGGAGCCGATCACTGATTTGCATTCACTCCTCTCTCGCTCTCTCAATTTCTTTCATTTCTTCATCACACCACATTTTAACATTTCCTCCTCTTTTATAGATGAAATAGTAACTTCAGCCAGTGATTACCATAAGCATTGCAATCAGGATTAATGATTGACTCCTAACTACTCTGATAATATTAATATTATTAATTAGTATTAATTAATATTAACCTATCTGGGGAGATTAAATATGCCTTACCCTGACACCTCCCAATTGGCACAACTGTAGACAGCTCCACAGAAAAACTAAGAAATGCCTGAGGTTTTCTAAGGAGAAATTAGATGATGAGATCAAACTATTTAGTCTGGAAATAAAGATTATGAGGCCACTCAAGAATCATGAAACCTCATAGCATGGTTTGCATGGAAGGCAGACGGGAGGAAGTGAGCTTACGCGTTAGGCTGACATTGGAATGGCAGCTCCACATCTTTGCATTTATTAGAACCTCGTGGCAACCGTGTGAGGGAATGTCATTGTTGTCCCATTTTAGAGATGCAATGAATAAAGAAGAAAGAAGAAATTATATGACTTTCCTGAAGGAACTAGCTAGAAAGTGAAAGAGTGCATTCTAAAGCCAGGGTTTTTCACCACTCTGCTCCATTGGCTTCCTTTATTTCTGTTAATAGTGTGAGTACCAGTAGCAAGTACCTAACACGTGTTAAATGCTTCTGTGTGCCAAGTGCCATAGTAAGAAGTTGTACATGGATTACCTCAGGGTTGAGTTGGGTGTCAGTTTATAAGAAAGGTCTCACTAGTATTTTCATTGTACAGATGACTGAACTAAGGCTTGGATGAGTTAACTCACTTGCTGGGTGCTATAAAGCCAGAAGGTGATGCAGCCAGGAGTCCAAACCCAGCACTGTCCCAGCACTGTCCCCAGAGCCAACTTCAGGTCCTGGAACCTTTAGTTACATGGCAGGTACTTCTCGACACTTGGTCAGCTGCTCTCGTTCATCCCAAGGAAGAGAAAACAGCCTCAATCATTTAGACATTATGCTCCTATTGGTCAATGGACTTCCTGCTCCTGCTAAAGGGTCTGGGGATCGGTCCCCTCTCTCCACTAAACAGTAGTCACAGCAAGTGTGTTACACGTGCATCACTGAAGTGACTGTTTATATCAAAGACGCTCAGGTAACAATGAAAGGTGAAGAAAGGCAAGATTTTCTATGAAGTGTTCACCCAAGGGAGAGAATGCAAGGCTGAAGGTTGATAGGAACAGCTTTTGTTCCTAGATGGTGTTGAGTTAACAAAGGTGTGGAATGTTCACCTAGGACATCAGCTGCAGGGCAGAAAAGGATGTGTCCTCGGAAGAACACTGCTTTGGTGACAGGAGGTTTGGTGACAGGCGTCCTCCTCACTTTCCGTGGAGCGTGCTGCCACCCAGGGGAAGAGCAGCATCTGGGGACGCTTCCGGAAGGATCCTGGCTGACATGGTTCACAGGCGTTGGTCGTGGGCTGCCTCTGTCTCTGAACTCAGACAAGGAGGACAGGGTGGGGGGCCAGGAGGTGGCATTGGCCCCGGATAAGTGAAGAGGCAGGAGCCAGACCCCAAGCACAGACTTCACAGATACCCTCCTGGTCACTGGGACATCAGACCCTCCCTGTGAATCCAGGTGGTCACTGGCTCATGCACCAAGAGGACAGCAGGACCCTGCTGGGTCCCCTGGTTCTCCTCCAGTCTTCTAGAATTGAGTCAGTTCTGTGAATTTCAGGGAAACTTCATTTTGTTCTTTTACCTGAACCTGCAATGTTGCATTGAGCAGTTTGGAAGTTTCCACCACCGTGCTCCGTAAATACATCTGGGGAAGTGGCGAGGAAACCCGCTCGGCCACCTGAGTGCCCTCAGCGTCTTGGACTCTGCCTGAGAGACAAGTCCGTCAAGCCCTGGGACAACTAATTCACACATTTCTATCTTGCTCCAATTCCAAGCAAATGGCATTGTGTCATTTTTAAATATGATTAATTCTAAATGCACACTTCTCCCTGCCTCCTCAAAGAGTGCTTACAGCAGTGATCGATGGTTCTTTATTCTGCTTCTTGTTAAAAACAGTGTGTTCAGAGTTTTTCTTATGTGCCACAATAAAGATTTTCAGAATCATTAAAGTGATGTGGCAGTTACACCTTTAGAAGGGCATGACACATATGTACAAAGACTTACTGCCCAGCAGCGATGCCTTCTGCAGGCGGCTCCTATTCCCTGTGGCTAAGCTCAGTGCTGCAGGCAGGGGGCGAGCCCTCCGGCCTTACTCTTTCCCCTGTGGGGACAAACAGCTGACTCAGCCCTGCCCACAGGGGGAGAACCGTCCCCCCCAAACACGCCAAGAAGCCTCTTTAGTCAACCCCACACCTTCTCTTCCTGAGCACAGGAAACACAGTTCCATCTCTCCTGTCCCTGCTAGCTGGTGTTTCCTAACCTCTGATTGTGTAGACACACTGAATGCACCCCGTCCCACAGCCTGCAGCTCCAGTCCTTGGGTTGAGGCTTCCAATGTAACCAAAGGAGGCCAGAGCCACTGGGAAGGACAGAGGCCACAAGGTGTTTCAGACTGTTCAAACAGGTGGGGAATTGAGATGAAAGAGGGACACTCGTCAGTGCTGGATCTTCTTTTAGGATGGCCCTCACTGGAAAATAAGCATTGCCCTGAAAGGCACTGATGAAACAGAATGCTTTGGGGAAAAAAGCAAATAAAATAAGCCAAGCCCTGTCTTTTCAAAGTTAGAATCTAAGACCACAGGGTCTGGGATGATCGTACTCACAAAATAAGAGGATGCGACTAGCCAGGGTGACCGGCCCGCAGGATGGAGGGTCCCATGCTGTGCTCTCTGGGCACCCACTGCTCAGGTTCCATCCCTCCTTACCACCCTCTTGGCCGCACAAACCAAGCACATTGCTCTCCTGCCTAAAAACTATCCCGTCTCCCTAATTTCCAAGTCTTCAGGCCTTCATTGGTTGTGTTAGTTATCTACTGATGTTTGATAGACACCACAAAACTTCCTGGCTTCAGACAGCAAACAGATACCAACCATCTCACAGATTCTGTGGGCAGGGATTTGACAGCAGCTTAGCTGGGTGTTTTTGAAAATGTGAGTTTTATTATCCAGGTATGGTGAAGCCAACAGGTCAGGAGACAACTGCCATTGAAAGAGACTTTGTTACTCAGAGTTCCCAAGAGCAGGGGGCACACCACATCTTGGGGGGCCCACGGGGACACCCCAGATCGAATGGGGTGGAAGGCACAAGGCAGGAGGGACATAACTAGGTTTCCTGTGCTCAGGAAGAGAGGGTGTGGGGTTGACTAAACAGGCTTCATGGCGTGTTTGGGGGGGCGGTTCTCCCCCTGTGGGCAGGGCTGAGTCAGCTGTTTGTCCCCACAGGAGAAACAGTAAGGCTGGAGGGCTCGCCCCCTGCCTGCAGCACTGAGCTTAGCAGCACAGAACAACAATCCTGCCTTTCTTGTGGTTTCTGCGGGAAAGGCAAGGTGAGGTGTCTAGGCAGACTTCAGGTTGGCTGGTGTGAGTAATTTCAATGAGCTCTGGGGGAAGGGGCTGTTAAGGCAGGTGGATAGTGGCCCAGGGCGCCAGAGCCCTGAAGGAGGCGGTTGAGGTGCGGCTCTGGTTGGTTTGTTCATGCAACATGCCGGAAAGTGAGTTTTATGCTGTCTAGGAATTAGCTAGCCCTGGAAGGGGCAGTCCCTCCTGGGTCACCAGGGATCCACAGGTCAAAACATCACAAAGTAAAAAGGCAGGATTGACACAGGTATTTTTGGTTCATAGTGTCTCACTAGGTTGCAATTCAGATGTTGGCCAGGGCTGCCGTCATCTGAAGGCTCAACTGGAGCCAGAGGATCATTGTCCCTGTCCGTCCTGCAGCTGCTGGTGGGAGGCCTCCAGTCACACACTGTCACCTCCACCTGATTCTACTCAGTCCTCCCCCAACCCACGACCCTCCTCCCATCTCTTACTTTTTAGCCAGGGCTCACATCAAAATCACAAAGGGAGACTTTTCAAATCCAGACACCTGGGACCCGCCCACCTACAGCATGCAGAGGAGGGGACCTGCCAGGTGCCCTTGGGGAAAGTACCTCAGGTGATGCTGATGAACTCTCTGATTGTGGACCCGGTCCAGGGACACGATTCAGTTTGACCACTGTCCACGTTTGTTGTGCTCCTGGCATCTCCGTGGACATCTCAGGCAGCTTTGTCCAGAATGCCCTTCCTTGTCATCTATCTGGGTAACACTCTTCTCATCTGCATCAATGCCACCTGCTATGAGAATCCTACTCAGGGCCCTCGCCTGGCACAGTGAACTGCTCCTTATCAGTGTTCTCAAATCTCTCCAGACACAGCCTCATGAAGCCCAGAGCAGGTGGTGATTAACTCAGAGTTCACAAGCCCCTCCTGGGAGGCACCACACCATATTTACACTCGCATCCCAGCATCTGTCACTCGGGAGGAGGAGGAATTGCACTGGGTAAATGAATGACCACAGGAGCAATACATGGTCAGTCTCTGAGAGCATCTTCAAGAGATGTTTGGGGAAAAGGCAGGTTTCCTCCCTAAATGTTAGTCTATCTGCCAAACAAGTTCAACTTCCTATAATTGTTGCTGATATGAAGATTATATGAACTCTCCTTGGATTGCTTGTTCCCATTCACGGTCCCTCCATCTGCCACTCTCATTTCCCACAGCTCGGCCCCTTCTCTCCAGCTCAACTCAGACCTTCCAGGCCTGGGCTGGGCTCTTCCTCTGCCAGTAGCTTTTCCTGATGTTCTCCCGTCTCTGAGGCCCTGCTGGGCTTTCTACCTTTCCTTGGATGATTTATCCTCTTTAGGTGCCGCCTTCTATTGCTCTCAAGTTGTTTTATGTGCTTTGTCTGATCTCTCAACTCTTTCATAAATTCCCGAGAGCAGTACTGATTTCATCTTCCTACGGCAGTGTTTGTTTTATACGAAGCGTTTGGCCATGGTGTGTGAATTGCTTGATGGTTTCAGCAGGTTCACCTCTTACAGTAACACATTCTACCTGCTGTGTAAAGAGGTGATTTCAACTTTATAATGTCCCTGCCATTTTTAAGGAAAACTCCAGATAGATGGCATCCTAAGTGCAATGTCCAGGTGGTGTGAGACAATAATCTCACTGAATTCTGAACTGGCTGGCCCACTTCCAGCATAATGAGTTAAGTGATGAGTGCTGTTAGGAAAAGCGAAAGACCTTGGGATAGTTCAGGCAATTCTCTTTTAACAAGGACAACATATTTTCATGGCCATTGTCCTGTTCCATCCTGGCGGGTGAGGCAGGCAGGCAGTACTCCTCTTCTGTTAACAAGTAAGTTGAGGCCCAGCCAGGCTGCACCTGGACTGTTCTAGTTCCTGTACTCCATCCTGGCCTCGATTTGGCCTGAAGACGAACATTCAATGGAAGACACTGGACCTGTCTGAGGCACTGGAAGGAGACCGTGGGGGACAGCGAGGAGTGGTACGTTCTGTGTTCTATGGGGCAGGACCAGAGCCCACAAAGTGCAGGAAGGGCCAAGGCTACAGAAAGAAAGCATTCTAAAAACCTGACTCCACTAATGGCAAATTGGGCTGCCACATACGGAAGGGAAATATTTCGTAGTTGGGTGATGCTAGCTGCAGACCACCCATCGAAGACTGATATGAGATGCAATATAAGAACACCAACTGGATCTGATCAAAATGTTCAAATTTGTGCAGATGACAGAGTACCTGGAATTCCAACAAGTTTCACCTTCCTTTATAGAATACCATGAAGAATTGAAATATTTTCTCCTTTATGTGACTTTCTTATGTAATTTGTACTAGCACAAAACACATAGACATATTTGCTAGCATATAAATTGCATATATACTTGTGGTAATAAAGTTGACTTCTTGAATTTCATGTTTGTTCTCTATTCAGTTTTTTATTTTGTGGTGTGTTAGAAGGAACAGACACTGAAGAAATAGGAGAAAATATTGGTGATTTTTTTGTAGCGGAAAACTTCCATTTCATTGTGTGTTGTGGGTGTTTGTTTTTTTCTGCCATCATTTGATATTGTCCCAGCTGAAGACAATATCTTCCTGGGATGAGCTGCAGAGCGCCCGGGCCAGGCACACACAGGCCTGCGGCCGACCATGGATCGTGGGCGCCTCCTGGAGGCTGGGAAGGCAAAGACACGATTCCGTTCTGGAGCCTCCAGGAGGAACGCAGCCCCGCCCTGCCTGGTTTTAGCCCAGTGAGACCCCTGTCAGACTTCTAGCTTACAAAACTATAAGATAATACATCTGTGTGGTTTTACGCCATGAAGTTTGTGGTAATGTGTTACAGCAGGAGTAGGAAATACTAGCATTATCCATGGGGAGTGCTTCTTGCTAAGGCCCTTGGTAGACAAGGAAGAAAACACAAGGACAACAGAACATAAATTTAACAGGATTACCTAAATGTTCTAAATAAAGAAAAGTGGATACACAGTGAATTAATTTCTTTGCATCCTATTCCTCTATTTCTGCCCTGGCTATCGAAGGCTGTATGTGTGTATGTGTCTGTGTGTGCGTGAGGGTATGTTCATGCACTCGCTCAATGAGCAAACTTTTGTTTAGAGTATTCCATGTGCACCAAGCCGTAGTCAAAGTAAATTAGAAAAAAACATAAGATTGGCCCCCTCCTCAAGAAGTTCCCAGCACAGGGCAACAGGAAAGAAATGTGCCATGTGGGGTGAGTAGTACATATGTGATTGAAGCCTTCACACACACAACACTCTTTCCAGCTGAGCTTTCAACACCCCCAGAGGTTCAATTTCCAAACATCCCAAGAGTTAATTTCACGTTATCTCGGGCTATTCCCTTTGACCTTCTGTCTCCCCAGCACAGTCTCCATCATTCCCTAGGCAGTTCTTCAAGGGAAGAATTCTAAGGTGTTTTTCATTGAGGGGTGCTGGGAGCAGAAGAGTTGTGCAGGAAAAGGGAAAAATAAAGGAAAGGAAAAAATGTAAAGAGGAAAAATGCTTTTTTTGTATGAATATGAGTAAATGGTGATTTTTTATGAGAATTATCTAAATTTTAAAACATATTGTGCTGAAAGGGACAACTCCACCTAGGGCCATTGCTAGGAAATTTGGGGACTCCAGGAAAATCATGCTAGTATTGCCTGTCTTCAACCACGACATATGTTTATTGAAGAGTCTGGCTCAAATGAAACATGAAGAAAAACAGCCACAAAAAGCCCCCTGTCAGGCCATAGTGAGCTGTCCTGCCATGTCGTCTCCCCTCGGAGAACAGGCAGGGAATTTCAAATACTTGTGATCTTATCCCACCAGGCTGGCTGCGTGGTTCCCTGAACATTAAAGAAAATCTAGAGGAGTAGAACTTGGAAAAAACCAAACAATTCATCATACACTAGGCTCAACCTTTCCTGCACCATTAAAATCACACCTTTCTCACGGTGAGAGGTACAGGCCCAGTAGCCCTTTACCACGGCACTGTTATTGGGGGAGGAATCTTGACACATGGTGAGCCTCGGCGCCCGGCAGATCCAGGAGAGAGCCCAGCCCCACCACCGACTACCGGCCAATCCCACGCTTGTGAGAGCAGATGAAAGTGGTCCTCACAGGGTCACTGGTGGTCCGTGGGGGCAGCAGTCCAGGGACTGGGGGCTTTCCCTTCAATGTTCCAGATAAGGCAACTAATGCTAAAGTGGTTAAGTAACATATTTGGTTAAAAATTCAAGCAGATTCAAGGCAGGTGTGCTCACAAATGCTTAACAACTGGCTCTAAAAAAAAAAAAAGCCCTAATAATGGAGCATTTGCCAAGTTCACAGTGAAAGTACTCTACTATGGCCAATTCCAAACCAGTGCAAGCCAGCTCCAGCACACCACACATTGTGGATTTAAATATAACTAATGAAACCATAATCGTTTCCAATGAAAACATGGGGAATTTCCTCCATAATCTTGCGGTAGAGGAGAATTTGCAAACTATTAATAATGAGTCAATATACAGAGGCCATAAAAAATAAAAAAATGAAAATCTTGAATTTACATGAAAAATTCTACATACCAAAATGAAATATTAAATAAAATATTTGAAAAACACCAAAAGCAACATCAAGGACAAAGTTAATTAAAAATATTAATATGTAAGATTTTTATCACAGATCTTTTCAAGATGACTTTTAAAAAAGACCAACAACCCAGTACAAATTATGCAAATAACATGAACAATATTTTCCAGAAAAAGAAAAATCAAGGGATCCTTTAATATATTACAAGATGCTCTGCTTCACTCCTAATAAGTGACACAAAAGAAGGTATTTTTGACCCATAAACATTTCTGTAGGTTTAATAGTACACTCTGTTGCCGAGGCTGAGGAGGAACAGTCATCTTCGAGTATAGCTGGTGGGAATATAAATTGATACTCTTTTAGAGGGAAAATTTCCAACATCTATCAAAATATAAAATTCTGGTGCTCTTTGACCCAGCAATTTCTGGGAAGTTACCCTACAGATGTACTTGGGCAGGGTTATTATGGCAGGATTTTTGGTAACAGTAAAATGTTAGAAAAACGACCCAAGAGTCCATACACATGGGACTAGGTAAATAGAGCACCACGCATGCATACGATGGAACGAGTGCAGCTCTAGGAAAAATGGAGCCGATTCTCTGTGTAGTGGTGTTTAAAGATCTCCAAGTAGATTAAATTAATAATAAAGCAATGTGCAGAAGTGTGCGTATTACACATTCTCTCTAAAAAATCAAGAGGGAAGAATAAAAATGCATTATTTTATTTTATATGCATTAACATATAATAGAAGCCGGTAAACAATGACAGTGCTTTTGAGGGGTGGTGGGAGGGGCGCACAAGGTAGAGGTGGGTAAAGGGAACAGGAGATCAATTTCTCGATGTTTTCCTTTTCATGTATTATATTTTAAACTATGTCAATATGTTACCTATTCACAAATACATATAAATACATTTTTAAAAAATAACAGGTTAAAGAAGTTTCTCTAGATCACAGCTGATAGACTCCAGACCCTGAGTGGACCTACGCTGTGCCACAAAACCTCTCTGAAGATAGAACTTTGTAGCTAAACACTGGTTTGTCCCTGTTCCTTCCCTCAGGATGATAAAATAGTACAGAGAAGTATTGATGATAAGAGCTGCTGTCTACAGATGTAAGGTGGTGTCTGCAGAGCACACAGTGTATTCTGGGGACTGGGCCCAGCAGTTTGTGTCACGTCATAAACTCCACGACAGTATTATAATGCCCGTTTCATAGAGGAATCTGCAGAGGCAGAGAGAGGTGGAGAGACCACCCCACGCTCACACAGGCGATGGTCACAGAGCTGGGGCTCACACCCAACTCCGCCTCACTCCAAGGCCAAGGCCTCCTGCAGGCTGTCATGATGCTACAGCAGAGCTCCACCGTCCCCCAGGGCATGTGGTTGGCCCCAGGGATGACAAGCCAAGTTACAGGGAAACAGTTAATCCCACGGGTTTGCTGTGCTGTGTTGACAGTTTATCTGCAGAGCAGCTGGCATCAGACAGATGCTGGGGTTTGGAGATCCAGAATCAGCCATCAGCAAAGCTACAAATGGAACCCAGCCCTCGCTGTGGACCATCACCATGTCCCCACACCACGCACACATCTCCAAGGGTTCAGGGCAGAACTCGCTGTCCCCCTGCTACTCCCCGACCCAGTGACCACCACGAGCCAAGCCAGCATGGTCTCCTGTCCTGCTTGGGGGAATTCACCATCTCCTCCCCTAAGAGACAGACAGAGTGCCCAGAGAACCACCAGGCCATTGGTTAAAACAGGCCAGTGTGGCTCTCAGAGACTTCCTCCCCTGGAGGACAGGGCTGGCCACTCTTCTCCCTGCCTGCGGTGTTTTCTCCATTCTCAGGTTTTGCTAGTGACTGCATCTGCATTAAAATGCTTCCCTTCCATTGACTTAAAATACTTATCCTTCAAGTCCCTGCAAATGACAACAATTCCACAAACCTATTTTACTCTAATTTAAACCAAACAATGATCCTTTCATCCTAATACATTTTATTTATATCCTTTTTATCTCCTTCATCTCTCGGTCTCTCGCATTTGCCTTAACTTGCTCCCTTGAAAACTCCTCCAGGCGCCCTTATTTAAGTAATCATTTTGCCCTCAACCGTGGGTGCTGAAAAGTGAGTATCTGTCACTGGAAAGTTAATATGTGGATTAATAACATGCGTGTCCAACTGTGTCTTCGTGGGACATTCTCCGGGTTTGCCGTCTATTCAGGCTGAGCCGTGGCACAACAGTACGTGGGAGGGGAATTATTTTGGGTCCAAAGTACCTTGAAACATCCCTCATTACACCTCCAGAGTAGCAGCCTGCTAGCAGGGAGTGGGCGGAGAGTATTTTAAAGCATTTTTAGGCCGGGCATGGTGGCTCAGGCCTGTAATCCTAGCACTCTGGGAGGCCGAGGTGGGCGGATCGTTTGAGCTCAGGAGTTCGAGACCAGCCTGAGCAAGAGCGAGACCCCATCTCTACTAAAAATAGAAAGAATTATATGGACAGCTAAAAATATATATAGAAAAAATTGGCCGGGCATGGTGGTGCATGCCTGTAGTCCCAGCTACTCGGGAGGCTGAGACAGGAGGATCACTCGAGCTCAGGAGTTTGAGGTTGCTGTGAGCTAGGCTGATGCCACGGCACTCACTCTAGCCTGGGCAACAGAGTGAGACTCTGTCTCAAAAAAAAAATAAATAAATAAATAAAAATAAATAAATAAATAAAATAAAGCATTTTTAGTTCATTTAATGGTATAATATAATCAACAAATAAATCACTATATCTTAACTTCTGTTCCAGATACTAGTCTAGTTTTCTGACAAAGGAAACCAAGGCATGTAAGACCCTGATGGGTCTGTCCGGAAATGTGGAATCTGCTTGAGTGCCGCACGCACGGGCAACAAGGAATGGAAACAAGCCTCGCTCAACTCCAGGATCATCGTCCTGGTGAACAGCGTGAGCCTGGCTCAGAGGCAGGAGCGGGGACTTTACCAGAGCCAAGATTCCCGCCAGGGCTCAAAGGACTTGGCGGGGTGAGTGAGGAAGGGAGAGGGCGCTTCAGACAAGGAGGGTGTCTTGAGTCCAGGTAGAAAATGGGATGGAGGAGCTGTGTCTGGAAGAACCTACAGCTACCAGAGTGTGTTTCCAGAGCAGAAAGCTGAGCACAGCTGATCTGAGATGTCCTCTAGGGTCACGCTGCACAGAGCCTTGGATGCCCAGCCCAGGACTGGGAGCTCTTCAGAGAGTGTGGGCAAGACCTGTCTTAGATGAAAAAGCCCAATGCAGAGGACTGTGTCCAATATGTTCTGAATAAATAGTAATAAGTTAGACATTTTCTGGTTGGAGTATCCCTTTCCTTTGCAAAACACCAAGGGATGGAAAATAATGTTAATATATATTTAGTATTTGCTTATCCATGGATAAAGGAGTTATGGAGGGACATGCAAGAAATCCGTGAAGTCTGAGAAGGGACAGTGAAGGAGTTGGGGATTCGATGGGTGGAGGGGCGAGGTCGGGGAGTCTCCCCACAGCTTTCTTGGTGATGTGTGTTTTTTGAATCAGGTGAATACATATTTCAAAAATAAAATTTCATGCAGTGAGCATGAGGAGGCCACAATGGCACATTAGTGAGTTCTGTGGGCTTCCTGAAAGGGGGGTGGTCATGGGAGGCTGGCACCAGGGGCCGGAGGGCAGGGGTGACTGTCAGAAAGTGCAGTTTCCGAGGTCGCCTAGCTTCAGCCTTTGCTCTGGACCCCCGTAGGAATCCCCGCTGGAATTTAGAGTTGTCTTGGCTCACTGTCTGCAAGAGAGATTGCAGGTGGGCGCATTAGCCTGGCTTCTATACCACGTCGTAGGTGGTGTTTTGAGGTTATATTTGAAGGACTGTTAGCAGAATCCCATCCCAGAAAGGACACTTCCTCCTGAGTGGTCCATCCAGTCTGTGACTCACCTTCTGGGTGCATCTCATATGTACTTCACCTCCTTCTACCCCACGGCCCCTGTTCATCTGGCTTTCCCCGGCCATCCCCTCTCCTTCCTCCCACCCTCTCCCAACCTCCTCCTCCTCTGCCCCAGCAGCTGTGGCAGCTCCTCCGAGATGGGCCTGCTTTTCCTCCTTGTGCAAAATGCAGTGACCGTGTGCAAATGTGCTTGATGAACTGAAACTCCAAGAAGCTCCCTAAATCCATGTTATTTTCTCACTGCAGCTTCTGTGGAATGCAAATTATACAGGAAGGAGCTGACTTTCTGACATCAAGGAAATCAACTCTATATTTAAGTACAACAAATTCTATATTTAAGTACAATTCTATAGTTAAGTGCAAATTCTATATTTAAGCAATTTCTATATTTAAGAATTTAACACAAATTATCTAAGCAAAACAGTTCTGTATTTAAATATGAATTCTATATTTAAGTAAAACTGTATTTGTAAATGAAGTTTTCCCTTTGTCCCTTCAATGACTCTAATAGGAAAGTCTGGAGACATCTACAAAACACAACAGGGAAAACGGCTGCCCGAGTGGACCTGTTGTGTGTGTGGATGCAGTTCAGCAAGATACCAAGCCAAGTGTAGTCGTGTAACTTTGTCCCTGAGATTATGCTGTGCCTGGGCAGGGAGTGGGACCCTCACAGCACAGCACCAGCCAGGCCTCCATCTCCATGAGGCTTCACAGATAGTTTTGTAAACAGCTTCTCTGTTCCTTTACGAAGTTCAGCATACTTTTACTGTGTGACCCAACAATTCCACGCCTACGTATTTACCTAAGATAAATGAAACGATATCCACAAGGCCAGGTGATTATTTAATCATAACAGCCCCAAACTGGAAACAACCTAAATGTTCATCACTAGGCGAATGGACGAATTGCAGCATATTCATATTGTGAAGTACTACTCAGCATTAAAATGAACAGATTCCTTAAATACTTGACAACCTGGATGGGTCTGAGACACATGCAGAATGGATGAGAGGCCTCCTCCTCTATGAAGTTCAGGGACAGGCAAAGCTGATTGGTAGTGACAGAAATCAGAGCAGTGGTGGCCTGGGTGTGGGTTTGGCATTGACAGAGAATGGGAATGAGAGAACTCTCTGGGTGATGGAAAAGTGCCCTATTTGTACATGATTTGGGTTCTATGGATGTACGCACTTACCCAAACTCATTTTAGCTCTTAATGTCTGTAAATTATACCTCAACGCTTTGTTTAATTATTTTGTCATCATTTCCATCACGTATTTCACAAACCTAAGGAATGGTATCTTTTGACAACCAGAAAACAAAACAAAACCACACGGCCAAAACTGTAGCAAATAGGCCAGGTGCCTTGTGCAGGGATACAAGCTGGGTGACGCTGAATAGCCTGCTGACCTCTCTGAGGCCAGCGTCTTTCTGTGTCCAATGGTGACAGACTCTACTAGTCAGGGGGAGTGTGATCAGTAAAGGCGGCATCAGCGTCCTAGGGCTGCAGTAACAAAGTAACACAGATCAGGTGGCTTAGAACTACAGAAATTTGTTCTCTCATGGATCTGGAGGCTAGAAGTGCAAAACCAAGGTGTTGGTAGGGCCATGCTCTGAGACTCTGGGTAGAAACTTCCTTGCCTCTTCCAGGTTCTCATGGTGGCCAGGGACCCCTGGTTCCCCCTGGCTTGTTGACACGTCTCTGCAGTCTGTGCCACCATCTTCACGTGGTGTCCCCTGTGTGTCTCTGTCTTCACATGGTGTTTTCTTCTCTCTATAAGCATACCAGGAATTTTCCACTCTTGAGAGAGGTTGCCCCAAAAAGGGGTGGGGTCCCCCTACTCTGCTGCCATTAAACTTTTAGGGTTGAGCCTCGTGAGCTGTTTTTACCCTAGAATAAAAAAGTTAGCAAAGTCTACAAGACAAGAACATGTCCACATTCTACCAACAAGATAGCATTTGATAAATATGTTTTTAAATGCTCTCGTCAAACTGTTGTCTAGATTGAAGAAATATCCATATTCAGGAGAGGACTTGCAAATGCAATGAATGTGGTAAAACTTTTAATCAGCCCCAATACTTACTCAACATCAGAGAATTCATATTGGAGAAAATTCATACAGATGTAATAAATGAGGAAAAGTCTTTAATCAGTCATCACATCTACATAGACATAAGAAAATCTATACTGGAGAGAACTCATTCAAATGTAGAGAATGTGGCAAAGTCTTTAACTAGTACCAAACCCTTATACATGTCATAAAATCCATACTGGTGAGAAACCCTACTAATGTAAAGAACGTGTGAAAGCCTTTCACTGGCACTCAAACCTTACACAACATAAGAGAATTTGTTTTTAATTTCAAGAATATGGCAAAGGCTTTAGGCAGTGCACACACCTTACACAACATCAGATAATCCATACTGGAGAGAAACCCTACAAGTGTGAAAAATGTGACAGACCCTTAATTTTGGATCAGACCTTACTAAGCACAAGAGAATTAATACCACTTACAAACCCTGCAAGTATAAAGAAAATGTCAAAACCCTTAAATGGTGCTCATACCTTACTCAACATCAAAGAATTAATACCAGATAGGAGCCCTATACATGTAATAATTTTGTAAAAGTCTTTGTCCAAAATATATACCTTAGATAACACCACAGTATTTATACTGGAAAAAAAATTACAAATGTAAAGCAGATAGCAAAATCTTTAACTCTTGCTCATACCTTACTTGACAGATATTCCTGTAGAAGAGAACACTTAAAAATGTTATAAATATGGAACAACCTTTGTACAAAATATACACCTAGGAAAACAACAGAGACTTTATACTAGGAAGCAATTTTATAGGTGCAATATATGTGGGAACTTATTTAATAAAAAAATCATGTCTAAATAAAAATCAGAGGAATCACCCTAGAAAGGACTAACACACTAACACTCTTACAAATTACTCTAAATTGGAATGCTTATTATAAAGAATAATCCAAAGTCAAAACAATTAGACAATTTAATTATATGTGTCAAAGGAACAAAGAGATTGATGTTTCAGTGGGTATAACTATATTTAATGTATATTTTTTGTAATGACAGTATTTGAGATTTGAACAAATACTATTGATGTAATTAAATTTAATGCCATTCTTTCATTTCTACTATTTATGTAAAGGCATGTGGTTGATTGTTGATACCTCTGAGCTATGAGAAGTTATTCTATATTAGGTGGGCATCATTCACATCAACCCTCTCATGGAAGATTAAGAGCACTGAAACATAGGGTGTAAGATGAAAATCTGAATAGAAAAGCTGCTCTTTTTCTTTGACTTATAACAGTGTTATAAGTCATGCATAAGTTAGGTGTTCAGGGTATCATTCTTCTTCACTGAAGTATCAGATAGCAACACTGAGTTTTAGAAATAAATGCTTTTACTAATTATTCATTTAAAGGAAGAGTCTAGCCATTGCTTTAATATATAGATATTAATATATATTTGTAGTAGCAATAATTAGAAGTAATAAGTATTTGTTGATATGGTAGCAATAAAGAAGTCTTTACAAATATTAGAAATAGGTACAGAAAACTCCTCTGGCTGGACATGGCGTTATTGTGAATCCAATTTTCTAAATACTTAGCCTTAGTTTAAAAAATAAAGGAAGCACACTTTTCACATATATCATGGTATCAGGAGAACAAAAATGCTTCTTGAGCGTTTGTAATCTCTATACTAGCCATTGAAGATAACAATGCATTTTAAAATGCTTTCTTCAGTCTATGTGTAAACTGGGTTGTTATAATAAATAAAACTGAATGGTTTTTCATGTTTTAACACTGTTGTATGTAGAATAACATATTATCTTGCCACAAATATTAGCCTGTTCTACCTTGCTCAAAGTTGTAGGTAGTATTATTACATGGCAATAATGTACTATTGGGTAATACAGTCCAATGACATTTCTAGCAATCCTTATTCCCAGTGGTATTAAACTCCAAATAATTTGGAGAACATTTATCTCATAAGTTTTTTTAATTATTTTACCTTTTTTGTAACTTGTGTGGCATAGCAAAGGTTATAACACAAATTTTATGTGTGCAATAATAATTGGTATCTTTATTAATCAGGTTTGACTATTTACAACATTTTATCCCATAATTTCCTTTTTGCATGCCAAAACCTCTGGGCCTACAAAACACACACAGACTTTTGGTTTTGATTTACACTAACAAAATACAAATATATCAATCTAAGGATAAATTTTAGGAGTACAAGAACTATGGAGGAAGTTATTGGTATGTGTGAATGTGTGTGTGAGAGAGAAAAAGAGAAAGAAAGAGAGGGAGAGAGAAATGGACAGGGAGAGGGAGAAAAAGGGAGGAAAACGAAAATATTGAAACAAAACATATAATTTGAAAAGAGTTGATGGTATACTAGCAAACTAGAAACTAGAAACCTCACAGATCCTGAAAGAAAATATATTTTCTCTACACAAAATTCATTTCTCAAAAATATCATGGCTCCTTGTCTAGAATCTCCTACTGCAAATACTGTGTGTGTGTTTTTTGCCTGCTACTCATTGCAAGAACTGTCATGATTTACTTGTTCCAGCATTCAGAAAGTATTGTTTCTATAACCTGCTCGTGGCTTTTAATAATGCTTTTATAAAATTTAATGATATTCAGATATTAATTTAAAGATGTAATTCCACAGTGAGTGTATTAAGTTACACTTAATTTAATTGGTCCATTTCATTTTTTCTTCTCAATTAAAGAGCACTATTTAAGCCACTTAAAAGTTGTCCTTTTCCTTTTTTATAAGTACCATCATCTGTTTGGACTGTACTCGGACAGTTCATTTGAATGAAAAATGGGGAGGCCTTGCAAGGCAAGGGGTTGTTTTGACATTAAATACACAGGATAGTGCAGGGTGTGTAATATATGCTGTAAAGTTAGGAGTAAAATATTTTTGTTTTAGTGAGTTTGTACTTCTGGATAAAATAATGAAACATCCAAGCTGAGACAAAATTAAATTATGCATGCAGGGAGAGTACTTTGCATGCTTCACAACTGACTCTCTGACTTTAGGAAAAGAAATTTTTGTTTTATGTCCTAACGATCTCCTGTTCCTCACTTGGTCTTAACTTTGATCCCCAGCTACACATGCATCCTAGCTCTCCCCCTCCTCTGCCCGTGCTCTGTATGGCTGCAGCTTCCTCACTGCTCTCCCCACCCCATGCTGCCTCGCACAATTCTATCGGTTCTGAGGAGTAGTTTGGAATTATTTTAATGCACTGAGAAATAGTTTTTAAATGGAGCATTTGAGTCTGTTTACAACTTTTAAATGCAAAAGTCTGACCACTTAATTCAGACAAGAGGAAAGTAGTCCCATAGTCCAGAGCATTAAGCCAGGCAGTCAGCACGGTGGCAGATGTGGGGACAGATAAGATACGATGGTGGGATCTTTCTTAGGTTGATGGGACGTGCTGAAAGAAAATATGGAAAACAATTTTGAAATGTGGGGAGAATATTGGGAATATGCCCACTTTAATGATTCTGAGGTCTTGAGTAACTACAGGTGGTGTCACTTTATAGACAAATGTGATGGAAATGAGACGGGGACTTGGGGAATGCAATCTGAGCATCAGGGAAGGGGATGCTATTTCTATAACATAGAGGAATTACTGGGCCATGGTGCAGAGCAGCTACTGTGGGGAGACAGAGATTGTTGTACTTTTTCAGGCCTAGGTTAGCGGCAGTGGGAAGGAGATGATGTTAAATGTCAGGTTGTCAGTCTAGATGTTTGAGATGAAGATGCCTTTGGGAGAGTGTACTAGGCAGAATCAGGGTGTGTGCTGTGGTTACCCACAGCCCCAGTATCTCAGGGATGAAACAAAAGTATATCCCCAATTTAGGTTACATCAACTGTAGATGGGTGTCCTTCCATGGAAGCTGAATCACAGGTGGCCGGGACCACCTTCACTTCCGCTCGCCCATTGGTCAGTCTTGTCATGTGGTTCTGGCTCTGTGAGAGGCACTGGGAAAGGTGACCCAGCAGTTTGCCAGTCAGAGACAGTGAGCATTTCAATCTCAAAAGTTACACCCAGGTGTTAGTCTAGAAGTCTCTAAGTTCTTTCACAGCCCATGTTTTCTTTCTATCCAAGCTGTCCAGAGTGGAAACTTGAGTGTCATTTGTGAAAATAAATACAATGAAGTTGGGTATTACATTATGCTCACACATTTAACATTGGTGCCATTGAAATATAATATTGCATCCCATTCTGCAGCTATTAGTTTGCATTCAGGTATACTAAGAAAAGACTGCTGTATAGTATCAAAAGATAACGTATGTATTTTGTGTCATGAACATGATGGATATGTAGAAGCACAAAAGTGATGAAATTGTGCAGCGACCTTATGAGGTACCAGTTTGTTTCTATTTACTCTCTCTGATATCGTCTCTACTTAGGCACTTTGCTCATCTTGACTCCTTGTGGGCCACAAGCTGGCTGCCCCACCTCCAGGCATCAATCCACAATCCAAACAGCAACAAGGAGAAAATGTGAATCTGATAGGACACAGGGAATTGGATTGGAAGCCATTGATTTTTACTTCAAAGAAGGCCATTCTCCCAGGCACTTCTAAGTCACATTGATCAGAATTCTACCCTACGGACACCCTATGCAAGAACATATATCTGAAGCATAGAAGAACACATGAGAACATAGATTGGTGATGGCTGCTGTTACCTGAATTATTTTATAAGATCTGACACTTGTAACACCTTGTGCACTTGCTATTACCTTGTGCACTTGAATGGGGATTTATTAAAAAAAAACTCAAAGCCAGTTGTGGTGGTACATGACTGTAATCCCAGCTGCTCAGAAGGCTGAGATGGGAGGATTATTTGAATGCAGGAATTAGAGGCTGATGTGCACTGTGACTGTGCTTGATTGTGAATATCCACTGCACTCCAGCCAGGGACACATAGTGAGACCCCATTCCAAAAAAATATATAAATACCCCTGAAATTTAGAATACACCCATCCCTGATGCACAAGAATGTAATTGTGTATCCAAATGGAGTGCTTATCCTTTGGACAGATGCCTAAATAGCAGTTTAATCATTTGTTTGTTAATTATAATTCTATGGTGAAATTTATCAAACACATATGATAGTGAGAATGTTATATTATTTTGTAAGGTCATAATTCATTTTCAGTAATTCTCCAACAGAGAAAAACTCATGAAATATTCAAATAAGTTGAAATAGAAACAAATATTGACTAAAACTAAAGATGTGAAACCCATTAATAATTTCAAAAGTGTGATCAGATACAGGTTTAAGTGTGTATTTAGCAAATTTTACCCAATCAATAGGCAGTAAAGATTTTCATAACATATTTGTGAGGGTGTCAATTGAAAGAATTTTAAAGCTAGAAAGAATGGCAAAAATCACCTGAATATGATTCTGCTGTTTACAGAAACTAGAATCTGAGAAATCTCACTTGGTGTAAGCAGCAGAGTCAAGAGAAATGAGGACCGTCTTGCACATCTGGGTGTAACTCCATCCCCTAAGTCTCCAGTGCTATTACCACCACCTTCCCCGCAACTTCTCCCTGTACTCCAATGGCAGCAGGGGGAATTCTGATTAAATACTCCCTCAAAGGACCTTATTATTAAATTCCCTTTCCTCTTGGACTCCCAATGGCTCATCCAGGTGTGTTCACACGTACCAGACCTCCAGGCCCTGAGACTTCACAGTTTAGATCCCAGACCAGGCTTAGACCAAAGAGAGTACTCAGGCTTCCAAGGTAAAATGACAGGAGAAATCCAACCCATATATGACCCTCCTTTGACATTGGGATGACCAATACCAGAGTCCACATGAAATGATTCACAATTATCTATATATCTGACTGCACCCCCGGGGAGCAATGTCCTTATTAGAGAAAGCAATCTGAAATATGCACCAAGCCATTATTTCTCCAATGATTCTGCTACACAAAAAGCATTAGAAGCACCAGAATAGGTGAACTGATACCTAGCACATTCCCTCAAGCCTCAGGTAAATCCTTGTGCCACACAGGCCCCGTCCCCACTCACCAGAGTTCATCAACGCCTGTCCCCAGGGGGTCTCATGCCAGCTCAGAACCCAGGAGGAGGGATCACAATGTTTGCCTCTCACCCCGAGGCTGGCCCTCCAATGGGAGCTGGGATCCCAACGAGAGCTCTGCACAAAGGGGTCCTGAGAAGAGGACAGAGAGGCTGTGTATCCTGCCCCCATTGTGGTGCCCGTCAGCTCCGGGTCTGGTTCCCTCACAGCCTCCTTCTGCCCTCCCAGACACCCTAGGAAGCACCATCTCCCCCTCCACCGCCGCCGCAGGTGGGCACCCCCATGGATCCCAAGGCCAAAGCCACCAAGGCCTGCTGACAGCCTTGGCCTGCGCACCAGGGGGCCTTACAAACACGCATGCGCAAGTCGCTGTCATTATGACAGCAGCCGTTGCCTAGGGACGCGTCCCTATGGCGGGAGCCCTCTGCGGCCAGGCCGGGCATGTCCTTGTCAGGCTCTGGCCTGTCCTCTCCAGGATGCCTGCCAGGGGATCGTCCGCGGTTCCAAGGAGAAGAAGGAGGGCTCAGCGGGCGGCAGAAGTCTCCGTCGTCGCAGCCTGAAGGAAGCAGCAGGGGGATCCCTGGACCTGTCGCCCATCGCCACCTCACAGCCGCCTGCTGGCTGTGTATGTGAGTCTCCCCGAGAGTCCAGGGTCTTCACGCCCGTGAGTCCCAGGGCTCCACTATCCGTATGCCCGTGTGTCCCTCTCTACTCAGGGGTCCACCTTCCTCGGCCGCAGAGCCTGGCCCTGACAGGACCTGCCTGAGTACCTGTGGCTTCTGAGAGAGAGAGGGACAGAGAGAGAGATAGAGAGAGAGAGGGAGATTATATGTATGTGTGTTCACAAGTGGGAGTCACTGGTCTGTCCTGTTCACCGTTTGCCTCGGGGCCCCTTTAAGTCACCTCGCCGTGAGCCCCTTGGTGCAGTTCCGCTCGGGCTAGGGCCCCGGTGCCATTCGTTTACCGTGGGGTTCCTGCATGGGGGTAGGATGGTGTGGTTCCGCCTGGTCAAGGGCGGGGGTGCCACCTGAGACCGGCAAGAGGAGGAACGTCCTCCCCACCAGGAGGTGAGCCGGTATTCCAACACGAAGAGGATGACAGCCAAGCTGACGACTACCACCACCTCCTCACCAGGAAATCTGGAGGCCAGAGAGGTGTGCAGGGAAGGCAAGGAAGGAGATTCTGCCTCCCTTGGGCTTCATGCCCTACCTAGGCTCACTGCTGCCTTCTCTGACAGAGGCCGGAGGGAAGAGTAGCAGAGACCGTCGAGGGAGAACATCTGCCCTCCACAGGGGCTTTTCTGGCCAGCTCAGCCATCCAAGGTGGCATCCCCGTGATGGTAGGCAGTGCTTTCTCCTGCCAGCTTGTACCCCAACACCATGCCCCCATATCTTATCACTTCCTCCGTGGTTTCTGAGGGCCTGGACCCTTCTTCATCTGCATGAACCGTGTGAGCCAGAAAACATTCCCACTCCATCAAGGTCAGCATTGGGGGCATCCACTGCGTGAGGCTTTGCTTCTCCACCGTGACTTCTTAATGAATGGGTAGGCCTGAGGCCCGTGCCCATCCTCCCAGACATTTGTTTTGCCAGCAAGTCAGTCAAGTCTTGGTGTCAATGCCCCATCGGTCGTTGCCCATGATTCCTATGGGCTGAGCGGCAGCACACCTTGCCTGGCATTGCCTTCTGAGGAAGAGGCTGTTCTCTTGGCGTCTGCTCTGAGTTTGTTCCTTTCTTGCAGGGAGATCTATTCTTGCCTTGTTCCTGGGAAGGTTTGCGCAGGGGTGGGCAATGGCTGGCCGGGGCCATTGCCCACCCTTGTTTTCCCTCAGGGGGTGGCAGAGCAGGAGGAGGGACAGGGTTTTGTGTGGCTCCAGGGTGGTGGTGGCCCTGTTCCCCTTGGCTGAGGTTCGGGGGCTGAGTGCACTGGTGGATAAGCGTTTTCTCTTCGGTCAAGAATGCATAGTCTTGCCCAGGCCTGCAGACGAGGGCCTGTGCCTGTGGTCCTAGGTAGGCTCTGCTTTCCCCGAGCTCTCCTGGGGCCCTCTGGGCCCCTGGCAAGGGTGCCTTCTCCCCAAGGTCTGTCTTGGAGTGGGCCGGTCCCGCTGGCAAAACCCCCCCTCCCTCCTTGAACCCTGCTGGGCTGTGAGGTCTTAGCCAGGCACCCCTCTCTGGTCATACTTGCTGTTCCCTGGACTTGCCTGGCTGCGCCTTACCTCCTACCCTGAAGAGCAGAGGGGACAGTCTGCAGGCCCTGACAATGAAGACTGGGCCTCACAGGCTGAAGGTGGCTCCATGGTGGCATCCAGGAAGCAGCAGCAGCATCCACGGCCCGGTCCACCATCGCCACCTCACACCCACCTGCTGGCTGTTTGTGTGAGTCTCCCCCAGAGTCCAAAGTCATCATGCCCCTTACTCGGGAGGTTGGACTGTCCGATTGCCGTGTGCCCCTTGTACTCACGGGTTTCTCTTTGCCCACTGAGGAGCCTGGCCCTCTCAGGAACTGCCTGAGTTTCTTGGGCTTTGGAGGAAGAGAGAGAGAGAGAGAGAGAGAGAGAGAGGTGATATGCATATGTGTTGGCAGGTGGGAGCCACTGATTTGCCTCGGGGCTCCTTGAAGTCACCTTTGCTCGTGTTGAGGCCCTTGGTGCACTTCTGCTCGGGCTAGAAAGTCCAGTGCCATTCGTTTTCTGTGGAGTTCCTGCTAGGGAGTTAGATGGTCTGGTTCCGTCGCGGAGATGGGGCGCCACCTGGCACTGGCAAGAGTAGGAACGTCCTCGCTGCCAGGAGGTGAGCCAGCTTTCCCATGCGAAGCAGACGACAGCCAAGCTGATGACAATGACCAGCACTTCAACAGGAATTCTGGATGCCAGGGAGAGCTGTGCAGGGAAGGCCCATTAGGAGCTTCTGCCTCGCTTTGGCCTCATGCCCTACCTAGGCTCATGCCTACCTTCTCCGATGGAGGCCAGAGGGCACAGAAGCAGAGACTCTGGACGGAGAACATCTGTCCCTCCACAGGGGCCTTTCTGGCTTGCTCAGCCATCCAAGGCGGCATCCCCGTGGCGGTTGGCAGCGCTTTCTGCTGCCGGGGTGCCAGCTTGTACCCCGACACCATGCCCCCATATCCTTTTTCTTCCTCCATGGTTGCCGAAGGCCCGGACCCTTCTTCATCTGCATGATCCGTGTGCGCCAGAAAACATTCCCAGTCCATCAAGGTCAGCATTGGGGGCATCCACTGCGTGAGGCTTTCCTTCTCCACAGTGCCTTCTTAGTGACTGGGTAGGCCTGACGTCCGTGCCCCTCCGCCCAGCCATTTGTTCTGCCAGCAAGGGAGTCAAGTCTTGGTGTCAGTGCCCCATTGCTCGTTCCCCATGATTCCCACGGGCTGAGCTGCAGCACACCTTTCCAGGCCTTTGCCATCGGAGGAAGAGGCTGTTTCACTTGGCAGCTGCTCTCCCTTGGTTCCTTTCTTGCAGGGAGATCTGTGCTTGGCTTGTTCCTGGGGAAGTGTTGGCAGGGGTGGGCAATGGCTGGCAGGGGCCATTGCCCGCCACTGTTTTCACTGAGAGGGTGGGGCAGGAGGAGGAGGGACTGCGTTTTGTGTGGCTGCAGGTTGGTGGTGGCCCTGTTCCCCTTCGCTGAGTTTGGGGGGCTGAGTGCACTGCCTGCGTAACCGTTTTCTCTTGGTCAAGGATGCCCAGTCTTGCCCAGGCCTGCAGAAGCGGGCCTGTGCATGTGTTCCTAGGTAGGCTCTGCTTTCCCCGAGCTCTCTTGGGTCCCATTGGCCCCCGGAAAGGGTGCCTTCTCCCCAAGGTGAGTCTTGGACCCGGCGGGTCCTGCGCGGGAAACACCGCCGCCTCTCTTCCTGCGTCCTCCTGGGCTGTCAGGTCTTAGCCAGGCCCCCCTCTCTGGTCATACTTGCTGTCCCCAGGACTTGCCTGGCTGCGCCTCACCGCCTACCCTGAAGAGCACTGGGGGCAGGCAGGAGCCCACGGTGATTAAGACCGGGCCAGTACCTGGTGGCCCCAGGGGCCCTTGGAGGCACAGGACACCTAAGTTGATGAACTGTTACCTGGAGCCTTCCCTCGGGCCTCAGGTAACCCCTTGTGCCCCACAGGCCCAGTCCCCACTCACCAGAGTTCATGGCGGCCGCCGTGGGAGGCCACGCCTGTCCCCAGTGGGTCTCATGCCAGCTCAGATCCCAGGTGGAGGGATGGCAATGTTCGCCTCTCACCCTGAGGCCGGCCCTCCACTGGGAGCTGGGATCCCAACGAGAGCGCTGCGCAAAGAGGACCGGGAGGCTGTGCCCTCTCCTCGCCCCTCCCCCGACCCATGGTGGTCCCTGTCCGCTCCGGGTCTTTTTCCCCTCACAGCCTCCTGCCGCCCTTCCAGACACCCTAGGCAGCACCGTCTCGCCCTCCACCGCCGCCGCAGGTGGGCATCCCCGTGGCCATGGCCGGATCGCGAGGCCAAAGCCGCCCTGGCCTTCTGACAGCCTTGGCCGGCCAGGGGAGCCGGCCTTACAACCGCGCATGCGCAAGTCGCTGTCATTATGACAGCAGCCGTTGCCTAGGGGCGCGTCCCTCTGGCGGGAGCCCTCTGCGGCCAGGCCGGGCATGTCCTTGTCAGGCTCTGGCCTGTCCTCTCCAGGATGCCTGCCAGGGGATCGTCCGCGGCTCTAAGGAGAAGAAGGAGGGCTCAGCGGGCGGCAGAAGGCTCCCTCGTCGCAGCCTGCAGGAAGCAGCAGGGGGATCCCTGGACCTGTCGCCCATCGCCACCTCACAGCCGCCTGCTGGCTGTGTATGTGAGTCTCCCCGAGAGTCCAGGGTCTTCACGCCCGTGAGTCCCAGGGCTCCACTATCCGTATGCCCGTGTGTCCCTCTCTACTCAGGGGTCCACCTTCCTCGGCCGCATTGCCTGGCCCTGACAGGACCTGCCTGAGTACCTGTGGCTTCTGAGAGAGAGAGGGACAGAGAGAGAGATAGAGAGAGAGAGGGAGATTATATGTATGTGTGTTCGCAAGTGGAAGTCACTGGTCTGTCGTGTTCGCCGTTTGCCTCGGGGCTCCTTTAAGTCACCTCGCCGTGAGCCACTTAGTGCAGTTCCACTGGGGCTAGGGTCCCGGTGCCATTCGTTTACCGTGGGGTTCCTGCATGGGGGTAGGATGGTGTGGTTCTGCCTGGTCAAGGGCCGGGGGTGCCACCTGAGATTGACAAGAGGAGAAACGTCCTCCCCACCAGGAGGTGAGCCAGGATTCCGAAAGGAAGAGGATGACAGCCAAGCTGACGACTACCACCACCTCCTCACCAGGAACTCTGGAGGCCAGAGAGGTGTGCAGGGAAGGCCAGGAAGGAGATTCTGCCTCCCTTGGGCCTCATGCCCTACCTAGGCTCACGCCTGCCTTCTCCGCTGGAGGCCGGAGGGAAGAGAAGCAGAGACTATGGACGGAGAACATCTGCCCTCCACAAGGGCTTTTCTGGCTAGCTCAGCCATCCAAGGTGGCATCCCTGTGACGGTTGGCAGTGCTTTTTCCTGCCAGCTTGTACCCCAACACCATGCCCCCACATCTTATCACTTCCTCCATGGTTTCCGAGGGCCTGGACCCTTCTTCATCTGCATGAACTGTGTGCGCCAGAAAACATTCCCACTCCATCAAGGTCAGCATTGGGGGCATCCACTGCGTGAGGCTTTCCTTCTCCACCCACCGTGCCTTCTTAATGAATGGGTAGGCCTGAGGCCCGTGCCCATCCTCCCAGACATTTGTTTTGCCAGCAAGTTAGTCAAGTCTTGGTGTCAGTGCCCCATCGGTCGTTGCCCATGATTCATATGGGCTGAGCAGCAGCACAACTTGCCTGGCCTTTGCCTTCTGAGGAAGAGGCTGTTCTCTTGGCGTCCGCTCTGCGTTTGTTCCTTTCTTGCAGGGAGATCTATTCTTGCCTTGTTCCTGGGGAGGTTTGCGCAGGGGTGGGCAATGGCTGGCAGGGGCCATTGCCCACCCTTGTTTTCCCTCAGGGGGTGGCAGAGCAGGAGGGACAGGGTTTTGTGTGGCTCCAGGGTGGTGGTGGCCCTGTTCCCCTTCGCTGAGGTTGGGGGGCTGAGTGCACTGCCTGCATAACCATTTTCTCTTCGGTCAAGAATGCCCAGTCTTGCCCAGGCCTGCAGAAGCGGGCCTGTGCATGTGTTCCTAGGTAGGCTCTGCTTTCCCCGAGCTCTCTGGGGGCCCTCTGTGTCCCTGGAAAGGGTGTCTTCTCCCCAACGTCAGTCTTGGAGTGAGTCGTTCGCGGTCTTTTAAGACCCCTTCCTTCCTTGCACCCTGCTTGACTATCAGGTCTTACCCAATCGCCACTCTCTGCTCATACTTGCTGTACGTGGGACTTGACTGGCTGTGCCTTTCCTCCTACCCTGAAGAGCAGAGAGGACAGGCTGTAGTCCCAGGCAATGAAGGCTCGGCCTAGTGGGGTTAAAAAGCCTCCGTCACATTGTCCAGGAAGCTACAGCAGAATCCATGGACTTCTCAGCCATTGACGCCTTAGCCCGCCTGCTGACTGTGTACGAATAGTATTTAAAAGGAGATACAATTAAAGATTGAGGAGATATTTAAAAAAATTAATTAGATTATAAACAAATATTTGGCAATGTCATCAAAAATAAGAAAAAGTTAGCAAATTCCTGGAAAAATATAAACCACCTAGATGACTCAATCAAAAATTAACAAATCTAAATCATTATAGAACTCTTAAACATTTTCAATTAGTTGTGCACGTATTTCTGCAAATAGAATAAACCATTTCATGTTGGCTTTGTGAGTAAATTCTAAGAAGTATTTAATAAATCAACAATTCCACAGCCAGGCATGGTGGCTCTCACCTTTAATCCTGGCCCTGTGGGAGGCTGAGTTTGTGGATTGCTTAAGACCAGGAGTTCAAGACCAGCCTGAGCAAGACTGAGATCCTGTCTCTAAAAAAATAGAAATATTAGCCGGTCATGGTACCATACACCTCTAGTCCCAGCTACTCTGGAGGCTGAGGCAAGCGGATCACTTGAGCCCAGGAGTTGTAGGCTACAGTGAGCTATGATGACTCCATTGCATTCTAGCCTGGGAAACAGAGCAAGATCCTGTCTCAAAAAAAAAATAAATAAATAAAGATAAAAAATAAAATAAAATAATATAAAATCCACTCTTACAGAAACTGTTTCAGAAGACAAGAAAGAAGAATCTCTCTTAAATCATTTTACGTTAACAATATATCCTTGATACAAAACTAGACAAAATAATTTTAAAGAACATTGATATTGATAAAAACAAATAAAAATAGAAATATATCATACAAACACCTATGGGATACAAGAAAAAGCAGTACTAAGACAGAAGTTGATACCAATAAACCTCTACATCAAAAAAAGTAGAAAGAGTTCAAATAAACAACCTAGCAATGCACTTTAAAAGACAAGAAAGGAAAAATAAGAGAAACCCAAAATTAGTAGACAGAAAGAAATAATAAAGTTTAGGGCATAGATGAAATTGAGATGAAAACACTATAAAAAGATTATCAAAACAAAAGGTTAGTTTTATGAAAAGATAAACAAAGTTGACTAAACTTTAGTTAGACCTGAAAATAAAAGAAGATCCAAATAAATGAAATCAGAGATAAAGAAGGAGACATTATTATTATTACCCAAGAAATTCAAAGGAACATCAGAGACTATTACATAGTCTCTTATGATGCCAATAAATTGGGAAATGTAGAAGAAATGGTCAAATTCCTAGACATATACAGCCTACCAAGATTGAATCATGAAGAAATAGAAAACCTGAACAGACCAATAATGAGTAACAAGATAAAAACACTAATAAAAAGTCTCCAAAGAAAAGCCCAGAACCTGATAGTGTCACTGCAGAATTCTATAAAATATTTAAAGAAAAACTAACACCAATTCTACTCAAACTATTCCAAAAACTTGAAGAAGAGGAAATACTTCCAAACTCCGTTCTACAGTCCAGCAGTACCCTGATACCAAAACTAGACCAGGACACAGCAAAATAGAATAGTACAGGCCACTATTACTGATGAACATAGATGCAAAAGTCCCCAACAAAATACTTTCAAGCCAAATTGAGCCACATATTTAAAAGATTATTCTCTATGATCAAATAGGAGTCATCCTAAGGATGCAAGGATCCTTCAACACCTGCAAATCAATAAGCATGATACATCACATTAAGGACAAAAATCATATGATCATTTCAATAGATGACAAAAAAGGTATTCAATAAAATTCAACATCCCCCTTCATGATAAAAACTCTTAACAAATTGGTTATACAATGGGAACATATTATAACTCAAAACAGTAAAGATCCTATATGACAAAATCACAGCTAGCATCATAGTGAATGGGGAAAAATGGAAAGCCTTTCCTGTAAGTTCTGGAACAAAGACAAGTTGGCCACTTTCACTGCTTTTATACAACAGAGTACTGAAAGTCCTAACCAGAATAATTAGACAAAGAAAAAATTGAGGGCATCAAAAGTAAAAAGATGTCAAATTGTCCTTGTTTACAGATGATACTATCTGATATTTAGAAAAACCTAAAGATTCTGCCAAAAAACTTTTAGAAGTAATAAATGAATTTCGTAATTTTTCAGGATACAAAACCAACATACAAAAATTAGTAGCAATCCTATATGACAATAGTGAATGATCTGAAAACGAAATCAAGAAAGCAATCCCCTTTATAATAGCTATAAAAAAGTTAAAATAAAAGACCTAGGAATAAACTAAACTAAAGCAGTGAAAGATCTTTACAATGAAAACTATAGAATGCTGGTGAAAGAAATTGAAGAGGACACAAAAAATGAAAAAAATATCCCATGTTCATGGATTGGAAGAATTAATATTGTTAAAATGTCTATAGTATCCGAAGTGATCTACAGATTCAATGCAATCCCTATCAAAATACCAATGAAATTTTTCACAAAAATAGAAAAAGCAATTCTAAAATTAACAGGGAATGACAAAAGACCCTGAATAGTTGAAGTAGTCCCAAGCAAAAAGAACAAAGCTGTACATTCCGTTACCTGATTTCAAAATATACTACAAAGCTATGCTTACCAAAACAGCATGGTACTAACATAAAAAGAGGAACAGATCAACAAAACAGAATGGAGAACCCTAAAATAAATCCATGCATTTACAGCCAACTCACATTTTACAAAGGCACAAAGAATATACATTGGAGACAGGACAGTCTCTTCAACAAATGGTGCTGGGAGAACTCAATATCCATACACAGAATAATGAAACAAGACCCCTATCTCTCACTATATACAAAAATCAAGTCCCAGTGGATTAAGACTTAAATGTAAGACCTAAAACTATGAAACTACTAGAAAACATTTAGGAAATGCTTCAGTACATTGGTCTGGGCAAAGATTTCTCGAATAAGACCTTAAAAGCACAGGTAACCAAAGCAAAATTTGACAAATGGCATCATATCAAGCTAAAATCTTTTGCACAGCAAACGATCAACAAAGTGAAAACCTATAGAATGGGCGAAAATATTTGCAAACTACTCATCCAACAAGGGATTAATAACCAGAGTGTATAAGCATCACAAACAAACCAATAGCAAAAAATCCAAATAATCTGATTTAAAAAGGGGCAAAAGATCTGAATAGACATTTCTCAAAATAAGACATACAAAATGCCAAAGGTATATGCAAAAGTGCTCAACATCCCTAATCATTAGAGAAATGAAAATCAAAACCACAATGAGAGATCATCTCACCCCAGTTAAAATGCCTATTATCAAAAAAACAGGGCTGGGCGCGGTGGCTCATGCCTGTAATCCTAGCACTCTGGGAGGCCGAGGCGGGAGGCTCACTCGAGGTAAGGAGTTTGAGACCCCGTCTCTACTAAAAATAGAAAGAAATGATCTGGACAGCTAAAAATATATATAGACAAAAATTAGCCAGGCATGGTGGCACATGCCTGTAGTCCCAGCTACATGGGAGGCTGAGGCAGAAGGATTGCTTAAGCCCAGGAGTTTGAGGTTGCTGTGAGCTAGGCTGATGCCACAGTACTCTAGCTCGGGCAACAGTGTGAGACTCTGTCTCAAAAAAAAAAAAAAAAGAAAGAAAGAAAAGAAAAAAACAACAGAAAATGAATGTTGACAAGGACTGAGAGAAAGGGGAACATTCATACACCGTTCATCAGAAAGTAAACTAGTACAGGCCCTATGGAAAACAGTATGGAGGTTCTCAAAAAACTAAAAGTAGAACCACTACCTGATCCAGCAATCCCACACTGGGTATATATCCAAAAGAAAGGAAATCACTATATTGAAGCAATATCTGCCCTCCCATGTTTATTGCAGCACTAGTCACAATAGCCAAGATGTGGAATCAACTTCAGTGTTCATCAGTGGATGAATGGATAAAAACGAAGTGATACATATATGCAATGGAGTCGTATTCATCCATAAAGAAGAATTAAATTCTACATTTGCAGCAACATGGGTGGAACTGGAAGATATTATGTTAAATGGAATAAGCCAGGCACAGAAAGACAAATATGGCATGTTCTCATTCGTAGGTGGGAGCTAAAAAGAATATTGATATAATGAAGGTAGAGAGTAGAATGATGGCTGGGAAAAGTAATGGGGATGGGGAAGAAGGGGGGTTAGTTAAAGAGAACAAAACTACAGTGAGATAGAAGGAATACGTCTAGCACAAGAGAGCAACTATGGTTACCAATATGTATATTTTAAAATAGCTAGAAGAGAAGAATTGGAATGCTCCCATCACAAAGAACTGATAAATGTTTCAGGAGATGGATATCTTAATTACCAGATTTGATCATTACACATCATATGCTTGTATTGAAAGATCACATGTACCCTAAAAATATGTGCAACTAGTATGTATCAATAAAAATTAAAAATGAAAAACAGAACAAAGGATGAGTGGGGAAAAAACCTACTAAACCAAATGTTAGCAAACCAATTCCACAATGCATGAAAAGATAATACTCATGTCCAGGTGGGCTTACTTTAGGAAGGCAAGATGAATTTCATATTAGGAAATTCGCTTAGATACTTTACCACTTTAATGTATTTTTTAAAACCTGTGTTATGATCTCAGTAAATGTGGAAAAAATTTCAGGAATATTTCACTGATGTCTCCTTCTACGCCTTCTATCTAACATTGTATTCTGGCAATCCAAATAAGACAAGAAAAAGAAATAAAGGATTTAAGCTTTGGAAGTGAAAAAATTTAAAAATATCTTTTTTCACAAACGATACTTTTCCCTAAAAGATAGATTATATAAGGCAATTATTAAAAATTAAAAAGAGAGCCTGGCAAAGTTACATTGATATGCGATCAATTCACAAAAGTCCATTGCATTTCGGTACACCAGGAGCAAACTGAAATTCAATTTTTAAGACATGCTATCTACAAGTGCAACAAAAAATAATGTTTCTAAGAATAAATGCAGCAAACATGTACAAGACTTTAATGTAAGAAATCCTAGAACTATGTTAAAAGACATTTTTTAAAAAACCTAATTAATGGAAACACATGTCAGATGTATAGTTGGGAAGACTCAATATTGGAATCACATCAACTCTCCCACAAATTAATTCATAGAATTAGTTAAATCCTAATTAAAATGCAAATTAAGGTTTCATGGAATTTGACCATATGATTGCAAAGTGTATATGGAAGTTCAGGTTGCCAGTAGTTAAGACGCTTTTGAACAAGAAAAGCAAGGTGATGGTACCCGTGTGACCCAATATCAAAACATATTAACACAACCGTGTGTAGTATCGGAGCAGGAATAGACAAACCGAGCAATGGACCGAAAAGAGAGCGAACAAACTGACCTATGAGTATAGTATGGAAACCTGATTTACTGCTGTTTCTATGGGAAAATCTGGACTGTTCACTAATTTAAGTACATGAAAATGAATCCACACTTCACACCATACACATACAAAAAAAATCTTTTCAGATAGACCGAAATTTTTAATGTCAAAGGCAAACTCTAAGACTTTGAAGAAGGGGAAACAACAACACATATAGACAATGCAACCTGCAAAAAACAACTTGGTTTCAGAGACGCAGCTCTGGTCAGTTTAGTAGCTGTGGCCCTGGAATTTTGCTGCCTCAGTTCCAATCCCTGCTTCATCACTTCCTAGATGAGAGGTCTTGGGAAAATTACTGAATTTCCCCAAGCAAGTGTCTTCATCTGTAATAACGGGGTAATATTAACACCCCCTGCAGAGGTTTTTGTAAAGGTTCAGTGAGATTCTTTCTGTAAAGTGCGCAGCACAGGATCAGCACGTGGTAGAAGCTCAGGAATGCCGCCAGGACAATGACCTGGCCATTTGGACAACTGTGGGAGAATCCAGGGAGCCAGAGCCACATTTCCTGGAGAAAAGCAGGAAATTCAAGATTTGATGCCCTGGGGAGGGAGGCCGAGGATTTTGTGGTGTTCCAGGGGGAAGAGCTAGTTCTGAGGGAGACGGATGCCAGAATACAGAGGAAATGTTTAACCATTTAAAATGGACCAATGGCTGTTTACTCCAGCAGATTTTGCTGTAAGATGGGGCAACTACACAGCCCATTTCTCTTTAACCTGTTTTCTTTTTAATTTCATATGTTGCAGACATCTCATCATGTCAATATATGCAGATCTGCCACATTCTGGATTTGCGTAAGATCCTGTAGTGCGAATATAATATGTAATTGATCCACTCTTGATGAACATTTAGATAGCTTCCCTTTTATGTTTTTTTTACTTTAAAACCACAGGAAAAAAAATGAATCAATAGAAATGTAAAAACAAGCACACATATGTATCTACGTGTGCATGTGTGTAGATAGATAAGGCATTTCAAATCAGAGTGGGGATGAAGAGACCCCATTCTCTACCAATTTCTGTGTAAGTGAAATCATAGAATCATTGAATGACAGGGTAGATGGGGCCTTAGAAATATCCAGTGGGATGACTTTCAGTTTATAGTGTTGTTTGTTGCAACACCATTCAAAGTAGCCAAAATATGGGATCAGCCAAAATGCCCATCAAAGGATAAACAGATAAATAAAATGTGCAGAGCACTAAACACAAATGGAAACATGTAATTGCTGAATGTTATAAACTCCTACTCTAGGCTTGGCTGGAGATAGGTGCTCTGCACATGTCACTTATCCTTACAACTCTCTTCTGAAGAAAGTACTGCTAGAGTGACCATGTGACAATAAGGAAACTGAGGTCATATTGTTAGCAAGTGGCGCACTTGGCAGTCCCACAAGTAAAACCGAGAAGCCTGAATTATTCTGGTGAAGCACATGTGGGACTGCACAGGCCTACCCGACATGCTCTGCTCTGTACACACACCTCTGGCTTTTCCACTACCCCCAGAAGATTCCCAGACCCAATTGCAAAATTGTTTCTTTAAACTGAAGATGAGGCCCAGAGTCCTTCAGGGATCCAGCCAGCATTAGGTAGTGGCCAAGGACAGGGACACCATGGACCTGCGGCTCCTTGGCAGACTGCTGTCTACGCAGGGAGTAGCCAGGCGGGCCCTCTCTTGGGAGAAGGGGAGCTTTACCCGAGAGAAGCCAGAGCAGATGCTGATGAAATCCCCGAGGTTCTGTGATTCTCTGACAAGGGAGGCGAGGTCTTCACTTCCCTGCCTTTTCTTAGTCCTCTTCAAATTGTAGCAGAGTGCAGACACTAAGACACATAATTTATCACCACTATATTCTTCTTCCTAAAATGTTCTCATCATCTAATCACATCACGACTCAAGAATGCAGAGGTGTCGCTCTCAGCCTGCAGAAAGGCTGCTCCAGTTGCCCTAGGAGCCCTCTGCTTCCTCGGAGACAACCTGGGCGTCACGGAAGCGGAGTGAAGGTTAGGGCACAGGTGACCAGGGAGATCTGGGTTCCCCTGCCCTCTGTTAAATTTGTATTTATTAATTTTTAAATTCCCATACAGTAAAATTCACTGGTTGGGTGCATAGTTCCAGATTTGACCAATGCAGGGGATTGAGTAACCACTATCACAATCAAACGCAGAGCAGCTCCTTCACCCCCAGTGACCTGGGTGCCACCCTTGGCCCTTCCCTGCTCAGTGGTCCTAGGTCTTTTGGCCTTTTCCAGAATGTCAGGTAACTGAAACCACACAGAAGGAAGTCTGTGAGTCCAGCTGATTTCAGTGGGCATAAGGCATCTGAAATTCATACATTCTGTTGTGTTAATCAACAGTGTGGTCATTTTACTGCCGAGAGGTATTCCATCGATGGATGAGCCACAGTTTGTTTATCTGTCCACCCACCGAGGACTTCAGTTTAATCAGTTTGCAGTTAGAGGCAATTATGAATAAAGCCACTATAAATATTTACATACTTTACAAATGTAAGCACAGTTTTCCTTGTTTATTTTTTTTAACTTGGGTATATTCCTAGCTGGGATTACTGATTTGGTAAATGAATGTTTACCTTTCTAAGAAACTGTCAAACTTTTTGAAAGTGGCTGCACCACTCTGCATTGCTGCCTGCGATGTACAAGTTTCAGCTCTACACACTCACCAGGACGTGGTATTTCTGATTTTTAACTTTACCTACTTGTAGCTACATCACCTTGTAACAGAATTGGCATTTCCCAATTCCTTGTAATGCTCAGCATCTTTTCACGTGCCTTTTGCCATCAGTATATCTTCTTTGACGAAGTGTCATTCAAGTCTTTTGCTCATTTATTTTTAGAGAGGTTTTAGATTCACAGCAAAATTGAGTGGAAGGTATAGAATTTCTCATATACCCTTTCCTCATATATCTAAAAATTTCAAAATTTTACATGTTATCCTTACCTCTATGATATTGTTTGCATTTATTTTTATATCTTTGCATACAGTTTTCTGATTATTGTAGCATCATTTTTGAAAGGATTATCCATTCTCCATTGATTTGTTTTTGTTCCTTCCCCCAACCCCACATGGGAGCCTGCAGCCCACACCTTCTTTGGTCTGTAGCTCTCTTCATCATCCCATAGGAACTGATAAATCTTTTTGGTATATTCTCTCCCATTTCTCAATGAACATTCAACTACCCCCACTTATGGAGTATTCATCCCATTCTCTATCCTTCCCCATCCTAAGTGAAGGAGCCAGGGAAGGGCCCCATTGTTCCTTCCTCCCACTCATTAAGGTAGCTGATAGTCTGGATAGTTCACACCCAAATATTTGAGGATTTCTTATTTAAATTTAAAATAGAAGTTGCCATAGGAGACTCTATATGGTATTCTTAATACAGGTTTTCTGTTACCTTGATGAAAGCTTTTTTTTTTTTTCCTTCCAACTATAATTCAAACACAAAGAAAGAAATTTGGGGGCTGCTTAAAATAACTGAAAAGTGTGAAATGTTATTGCCAGAGCTGCAGAATTTTTTTAAAATATGAAGTAGTTTACCCATGGATTTGTCATTTCTTTAAAATTCTAACTTTGACACAGATATATCTTCAGTGACTTAAGACTTCATTTTCCTGCTCTAAAGGAGAGGTGGTGTAAAGGTTTGGGAGTTAAAATGCCAGACCCTGCCTGTAAAAGACTGTTTCCATGGCGCCCCTCCTCCGGCCCCCAGTAGAATCCTGTTAAAAGATAAGAATGTTGAGGTAAAAGTTCTTAAGACTCTAAACCACTGGGAGGGGGGAGATGGGAGGGGGAAAAGGAAGAAATATTTGAGGGTTTTTTTTACTTTTTTTTAATTTCAGCATATTATGGGGGTACAAAAGTTCAGGTTATGTATATTGCCCATGCCACCCCCACCCCGCTGAGTCAGAGCTTCAAGCATGTCCATTCCCCAGACAGTGCACATCACACTCATTATATAGGTATACACCCATCCCCTCCCCGCCCCCACATCTGCCCAACACCCAATTAGTGTTATTCCCAAATGTGTACTTGAGTTTTTACTTCTAGAATTTTGAAAAGAGATGAATCTAGGTAAAAATAATTTAGGATAACAAGGTGGTTTGTGAATAAAAACTAAGTGCTTTGAAATAGAAAACATTGTATCACAAAGATGTTTACATGTGGCTGGCTTACTTTTTCATTTAAATGCCAGTGGCTTCATTGCTATAGAGGAAAAGCCTTAGAGCTCTTCTATTGAAACTATGGTTAGACTCTTAATTCGCTTAAAAGTTAGAATAATTAAGCCTCATGACATGAGGGATGTGCCTTTGCAATTGGGAAGTGCTGTACTCACTTTTCAGAATATTCAAAAACTGCAAAAGAATGAACAAATATATTATGTGAATTAATTGATTGTACCTTTATACACAAAGCATGTAAGTACTTGTGAAAATTTTTGCTCTGCTTCGTGGTTTAAAATAAGCCTGTGGGTGATTGTACAAAACAGTTAGTAGATGGGTAGCATAGGATGAGAGTCCAAAATAGTCTCTTTACATCATTCTTTAGGATGTACAAGACATTTTCATGTACATCTTATTTGGCCCTTCCAAATACAAATAAAGCCTGTGTATATTCTCTCTATATTTCTGATGAAGAAACAAGGACTTAAAGATCTGAAATGACTGTGTAAGACAGCTACTGAACCACACAAAAGTTCTAAGTCCTCAGACTGGCATGGAGGTGGCAGATATGCCAAATTTGGTTCTTAAAATACTTTAAAAGCTGAGGAATGCATCGTATTAATATTTTACCCAGCTATTTTTTAAAAAAAATTTAGAGATAGATTTTGCTATCTTTCTCCACCTGGCCATGAACTCCTAGCCTCAAGCAATCCTCCCTCTACAGCCTCAAAAAATGATGGGACTACAGGTATGAACCACCATGCCTGGCTTGCATTGTTAGAAAGTACTTAAGTGTATAGCAATGGACTTGTAAAATAAACTGGTACATCCACACAAAGGAGTTCTATGAGCTATAAAAATAATAATATCTCTCTTTACTGCTATGGAGTCATCACTAGGATGTTATATGAAAAAGCAAGAGGGAGAACATACATTAACTTACATGAAAGAAAGCAGGGGAAATATGTGTTTGTTTATTTAAAAAGAAAACACTGAAAGGAATTTTTGTGTGTGTGTGTGTGTGTGTGTGTGTGTGTGACTGTTTTTCTCTCAACTTTAGTAGGTAGCCAAAGTGAATATTTGCCCAAGATATTGTTTTGGTATGGGTTTTCCACTGAATGTCAAATATTTACTTTTTGCTTTTGAGTTAGTGAAACCTTTGTTTTTTAGTTTATTGTGCATTATATAGTATATATATTGCTCTTGCATTTCATTCACTCCTCACAATGTTTTGATTTAGGTAGTGGAGAAATTATACCTGTTTTATATATGAGAAGACAGGCTTTGAGAAGTATAAATTGAGTTTCCAAGATTTTAAATAAGACTTGGTAGATCAAGAATGTAATTTCCAGACACATTGAATATAGGAACAAAATTAATAGAATCACTTATATGGGCCTCTTTGGATATTACATTTTTTCTCACCCTTTTTTAGTGTACTAAAGTAATTAAGCTTTAGGGTTAAAACAGTAACATTAGATAATAAATGAAACAGAGGTACCAGTAACACAGAAATTTTCTTAAAAGTCTAAGAAATGGAGTTAAGTGCTCTTAAGGAATATATGAAGGAAGAAAGGCATACTACAGTATATGAATTGTCACAGCTGAGTCACAGTCACTAAAATAAATTGAGGATTAAAAAAGTTAAGGCAAGACTTAGAGTTGATGCGGAGACAGATAAAAAATTGAGAGACTTAAAATATTTGTGTTATGGGCCATAAAACTAATACAATGTGCAGTATAGGGATGACAGAGCAGGTCAGTAAATGCAATGAGCCTTTACATAAATGGGTGCCCAGCTGTTGGCCCAGAAACTGCTTCTATTTAATTGGGATATACTGCAATCAATGTTGAACTCAATCTCTTTCTCTGAAATGTGCTGGTTCTTTGATTAATTTCTTGGTTACTGCCCTCTCCCTTTAATATTTTGCAAGGAAAATTATTTCTCGATAGTTTACAATTGTATAATTTTAACACTGTTAGCCTTTAATAATGCATTTCATTTATTCTAAGTTACATATATTTTTACATTTTAACATCTGTGCAATTGAGACGGATCTTACAACTAGTAGAATCTTAGAGGAAAAGCAGTATTCAACATTAGTGAGGTGTCTTATGGACTTTTTCCTCTGAGGGATGTTTACCTTAATTAATTAGTTTATTGTTTCCTCTCATGACAACTTTTATTATCCCATATGATGGCAAAGTTTGTCTTATGGAAATTCAATAATCTGTTTTGTAGTCTCACTTAAATAGGAGATTATCCCACTTTGGTGACCTGCAGGCATAGGTAGGATCAAAACTTTTTAGAAGCTGTTCTATGACCTGCTCCAGAAGATAATTTTGATGAATCCCCAAATTAACCATGCTGTGGGAAGAAAAACATGGGAGTTTAGCTTTGGATATTGAGGGCAAAATGAAAAACCTCACTTTCTGTTATGACAGTGTTCCTGTAGATTAGAAAATTAAACTTTTTATGCAGCCCTCTTAAATCTGCCATGATGAATATCCCAGATACATCACAGCTAAATAAATGAGTTCATTTATTGAATGGAGTTAAAATTAGCCTTTGATTATCTAAAGAATGCTTGCCAAAAACCACTGTTTATTTTACTATATTTGATATATTGAGCTGGTGTCTGACAGTAATTGGCCACAGCATCACTTGCTACTTGAGACTGATCCTGAAATGTGCTCGTCATATCAGCATAGAGGAGGGTGATAGTGTTCCTATTTGATAAGTACAAGGAGGAGGTCATGTAGATGATTCCTCTACTAGTTGCATCAGATTATTCAGGTACAAGTTGAAAAAAAAAGAAGTTGCCTAGCCTAGTTTTAGTCCACATGTATGGAAAGATTCAACTATGGTGCATTTCTCAGTAGAATTTTTATATTGTTTCCACCATATTTCTTCATATTTATTACTACACACTTTTTTCAAGACTGCTAAAAGTGATTAAAATTAATGTGTACCTATTTTTTAGACAGAATCTCACTCTATCTTCCAGGCTGGAGTGCAGTGTTGTAATCATAGCTCACTGCAGCCTTGAACTTATGGGCTCAGATGATTCTCTTGTATCAGCCTCCAAAAGTGCTGGATTACAGGCATGAGCCTGTATGCCTGTAATCACAATGTGTAGCTGTTTTTAAAAGCATCTTTTTCATTCTTCTAAATTATCACATCTTTTTCCTCTACAGATTTAACTTTGGAATCAAATCCAGCTGACTATCCAAGGGCAGGAGCAATTTTTCTGAGCAAATCTAAAATGGATGGTAAGACAATATTTTTTTCCTCCAAGAAAAGACTAAAAACTGTTTCTGTTTTATGGAATGCCTTATAGAAAGTACTTAGAAGAGCTCATAATTACTTTAAAATTTTCAACTTTTCATTTGTTCACCTGTCATTTTGACATTTGATACACTTGCCTCTAGTTGTCACTGTTTCACTGAGAACATCTAGACTTTCTGTTTATACAATTTGCAACCTCTTTATGAACACAATAGGCCCCATGAATTAGAAGTGGTCATAGATTTATCCCCATCTCTCCATATTTCTTTACCCTTCTTGCCCTGCTCCAAAGAACACACTTTAAAGATGAACGATCGCATTTAGCCTGCAGTTAGGTTTTTATTTGAGCAAATGAAGAAAAACTCAGTTGTTTACATGTGGGGATTGAAACTATGATTTTGGCCCCTTTTAACACAGTGATCTAACCAGATGATCCTGTCACATCCACATCTGTCCTGCTCAGAAATTTAAGCTATTGGAAACCTTTTCATCCTAATGTAATATAAACATGCGCTGAGGTATTTCCCAGAGGTTGGCCTCAGCAAGTGAAACTACTGCCAATTTTCCAATCCTGCTTGTTTTAGGATGAGAATCAGAACCCTAGGATTGTTCTGCACTCCTGCTTATTTACCTTAATGTTATGTTAAATCTTAGTTTATTTGCTAAAAGGCCATCTACAACCAGGTTTTTCAGTTGATCTCAACAGCAAGAATACAAGAAGTGAGGGTTGTATTACATAAGAATATTAGAAGTCTGCCTCTCCGAGGGGTCATATGAGCTGCAGCGGCTCTAAAGCAGAGGGAACTGGCTCCGGCCTCCTCCGCTTTGGCCCCAGGCCCGGCTCCCACAGCGCCGCCCACTGGTGCCGCCCCACCGCAGAGAACAAGACCAGCCCCGCAGGGCCAGCAGAGGGACCCTGGCCTGGAGCCACGGCTGGGGGCATGGGGCCCTTGGCTGCGTGGGCGGGACCAGCCCAGCGGGGCGGCTCAGGTGTGGGCGGGCAGCGCGCGGTTTACCTACTGCGGAGCGCGGCGGCAGAGACGCAAAGCCTGCGGTGTCCAGCCCGCTTCTGCTGGACTTCTTAATGCAGCAGGAGGATTACTCACCCAGGGTCCCTGATGTAGTGACTGGTTACTACCTGAACCCTTCTGGCTTTGAGGCCTCAGACCCACACATAATTCGGCTCATCTCCCTAGCTGCCCAGAAATTCATCCCAGATATTGCCAACGATGCCCTACAGCACTGCAAAATGAAGGGCACAGCCTCCGGCAGCTCCCGGAGCAAGAGCAAGGACCACAAGTCCACTGGAACCGCAGAGGACCTGGCCCTGCCCTCAGCGAGTATGGCATCAATGCGAAGAAGCCCCACTACTTCACCTGAGCCACCTGACCTAATTGTGCTTGTCTATCCCATGTCCCCACACCAGCCTGTTTTCATAATAAACTGGATTGTGACAAAAAAAAAAAAGGAATGCAGCACAATAAAAAATAGGGGTTTCTTTTTTTTCCCCTATCCTTCAGAAATGAAGAAATTGGGTATCTGCCTATACTGCATTTCCATAGTTTGTGTGTACTTTGCCTGTCTTGAACCAATCATTTCTGGTTAGGATCACTGTATTTCTCCATTTCTTGCAGAGCCATGAGCTTCTCTCATGTAGAGTGTGTGGAAGCAGAAGAAAACTATCCCATCCCCCTGTCTCTTCAGTGGTGAGAAATGTGTGCCTAACATGCCATCCAGCCTCAGAGGAGGAGGCAGTGTGGGAAACAAAGTGCAGCCAAAGTCCCTCTTGGAGCATTTACTCTTCTGACCTTTGGTACAACAAAATTATTTTGTGTTCTGTAGGTACCATGTTCAATGCAGTTAGCACACTCATTTTAAAATTTCAATGTCAGCTAGGTTACTTTCCAGTTATGTAAAGGCCAATTTATTTTTCAGTGACATATTAGTACATCACCAATGAGGATGCTTCCAGGGATTCAGATGCATCTAGGGATTGGTGCCTGACCAGAGACTGGTTCTTAAGAGCTGTCCGCTGGTAGATACTGGTAATTAAAGTAAGCTGTGTGTCAATGTAGAATTAGAAGATACTACTGGGTAGTGGTTCCAATATGCAACAGGTTTACTTTTTGATTAGCTAAATTTCTCATCTGGCCTAATTTGTTTTGCTCTTTTCTACATGGGGATTCTTTCATTTATATGTAATAGACTTTCATTTATTTCTTATTTATTTTAAAACAGGATCTTCCTCTGTGTGACCCAGGCTAGAGTGTAGGGGTGTCATCATAGCTCATTGCAACTTCAAATTCCTGGGCTTGAGCAATCCTCCTGCATCAGCCTCCCAAGTAGCTGGGACTACAGGCATGCCTGGCTAATTTTTCTGATTTTTTGTAGGGATGGGGTCTCCCTGTTGTTCAGGCTGGTCCCAAACTCCTGGCCTCAAGTCATTCTGCTGCCTCGGCCTCCTTAGCAAAGTGCTGGGAGTACAGGTGTGAGCCATTGCACCTGGCCTGCATATAATAGAATATCTGTTAAATCAAAAAGTAAAACTAACATTTTAGATTTTACTTTATGACATTCATCTTGTGAGGTGATTTAAATTATAAATTTTGCAGAAAATTATTTTTAAAAGAATGGAATTTTATCTGATTTTGTATATTGGTAATTCATCAGATATTTAGCAACTACTTTTATTCTATGCATTTGTATCAGAATTGATCAGTTTTTTTATTATTTTGAGGGCAAGAAAAGAGGAAGAGCAACCATTTAAACCACGTAAGTAAACTGTTGAAAAATTAAGACATTAATAGTTTGAATTAAAAGTATGTCTGTCATGATTCCTTAAAAATATAAAGGGGAACACATACTGTTAGCATGGAACTCTTTTTTGTAGATTTTCTAAATCTCTTCTATTTTCCTGAGTATCAAACTTATGTGGAAAAGCCTTTGACTGAGTGGTGCCAATTTTTTAAGGATTTCTAACATTTCAGCTAAATTTCAATAACTTGGTTGTGGTATAAAGATCTGCCTTAAACATTTTTGCCTTAATTGTTTAAACTTATTTTTTAATCAAAGTAAGAGTGATAATAGCTAAGTTCATTTTTAGCACTCTCTGCTGATTTTCTGTCATAGCAGGTAAAAGCTGAGCTTCCTCACTCCACCATGACCTTATTTCCCTCCCTCCATTTCCTTAACATGTATCACATTTTGTATTAAATGAATAATTAATATTTGCATTATTATGACTATGCAAATATTGTTTGTTGCTGAGTCATACAGTTTTATTGCTGTTCTTCTTCTGCACACCCTTCATTCTTTCTCATAAATATTTCTGAAATCTGAGCACCTCACTTCTCCCAGACAATCCCCTTTTCTTAGCCTACATTAGCTCACACAACCAAATAAGTGGTCACCGGCTGGTCTCCCTGCTTTCACATCCTTCTATTTCTTGTGGAATTAACTTCCTGACTATATTTATTTGCCTGTTTTCTAACAGCTATTAATCCCCCAAATTTTGTGACATTTGTCACATGCCCATCTAAATATTTTCCATCTACTAAAATATATCTGTTTCATTTTTCTCTTGGAGACAACTCCTCTCAGCCTTTTGTCATTCTCCTCCAGTATGGACTGCTTTGTTTTGCTAGTCCTGCTTTGTTAGCCTGTTTTTCTGGGACATCTCTTTGAAGTCCTCTGGGATCTCACATAATGGCTCCCTTGTGTCGGATCCCCTATGCCATAGGTTCTGTGTTTCCCGTGTCTTGTTATACTCCTTGAGGGTTTTTGTTGTTTTGTTTTTGAGATAGGGTCTTTCTCTGTTGTCCAGGCTAGAGCGCAGTGTCATCATCCTAACTCACTGCAACCTCAACCCCCTGGGCTCAAGCAATCTTCCTGTCTCAGCCTCCCAGGTAGCTGGGACTACAGGCATATGACACCACACCTGGCTAATTTTTTTTTTTTTTCTGTTTGCAGAGATGGAGTCTTTCTGTGTTGGTCAAGCTGGTCTCAAGCGTCTTTCCTCAAGCAATTCTCCTACCTTGGCTTCTCAAAGTACAGGAATTAGAGGCTTGAGCCACCTCACCTAGTCATAATCCCTAGTTTTACTGGAGCACATTCCCCCAGGAAAGGGCACATGGGCAGACATTCTTGGAGATCTAGCCTGTCTGAAAATCCCTCCCATTTGATAGAACATAAAATTCTAGCTTGAAATTAAATTTCATCATCTGAAGACATTTCTCTATTGTGTTCTCAATTTAGTGTGGTCCTTGCATCTGTTGCCATTGTGTGATACATTATATGTAACCAATTTGTCATCTTTATCCCTTTCCTTCTCTGAAAGAATTTTAGTGCATTCTCTATATCTGGGATTAATGCAATTTTGTAATATGGTTTGGGGGGATTTTTTTCATTTTATTGGGTCCACTAAGTTTGCAGACCATCTCTTCTAGAGAGTTTTGTTTCCTTGATATTTTTTCTATTTCTTCTTTTTTCTTATATCCTTATTCAAATGTTGGGCCTCTTTGACCAGTATTTCTGCATTGATCTTTAATTATCCCTCCACTGCTTTCCAGTTTGTCTTTTTGTTCTACTTCCTGGGGATTCTTTGACTGTATACTCTAACACTTCAATTAAAAGTTTTGTCTTTTTGAGAGTATTTTAAGAAATTTTTTGAAGTTTTTATTTTCTACTGAATTTTTACCACTTCTATAAATTCCTTTTTCCTGTTGTTTTGATCTCTCTTGTTGGAGCCTTCTCTCAAATGTGTGGTGGTGGACCCTGTATTTTTCTAATTGGAAACGCCATGCAGGAGCAGGACTTTTGTTAACTGATGGCTTTCACTGTGAGGATTTGAAGGACAAGCTGGGTTTTTTTTTTTTTTCAGCTTATGATGGGGGTACGAAAGTTCAGGTTATATATATTGCCCATGTCCTGCCCATCCCCCCGAGTCAGAACATTCAAGCGTGTCCATTCCCCAGTCAGTGCGCAATGCACTCGTCACGTAGGTATTAGCTGAGAGTCTTTTCTCTGGGACAGTTCAGGCTCTTCAGAGAAAAAGCTCTTCATTTTCTACCCGGGAAGTGCAAACTTGGCTAATTGTACATTTTTCAGTGAATGGACTTTTCCCATTTTCCAAATTTCAGCCCTAGTATGTCTGAGACTGGTACCTCTGAGCCCAGAAACACTCAGGTTTATAGCTCCAGGAATACACATCTAAATTCCTTATAAGATGGGGGCACAGGTGGAGGAGGGGCTCTAACCACAGATTTTGAACTGACTTTGTTGGCTTTTGTTTTGTTTTACCTACCTCCCACAGTGCCATGTGCCTTCTGAATTCTGAGACTGCCTTGAGTTCAATGAGGCTGTTCCAGTCATTCTCTATGTGCACCATAGTTGTGCTTCCATACCAGTTACCACTCCTTTGTCATGTTTTTATCTTTCAATATGAAAAATAATCTGCTATCAATCCTTATTCCTGGTCTTCTATACAACCTTTATTTGATGCCTTTAATTCTAATGAATTTCAGGAGGGAGAGGAAATAAATTCATGGTCTACCCATTAAACCCAAATTTAGAAGCTATACCTAAAGTATAAATCTATGCTATCAGCAGGGTGTTAAAGTCTCCAGCTACTATAGTATTGTTATCTATCATTTGGTTCAGATCAAGTAGGGTTTGTTTTATGAATCTGGGTGCACCTAAATTGGGTGCATATATATTAAGTATAGTTATGTCTTCTTGCTGAATTGTACCCTTCACGAGTATATAGTAACTATCTTTGTTTTTCATTACTTTTCTTAATTTAAAAACTAAGTTATTGGAGATTAAAACCGCCACACCAGCTTTCTTTTGGCTTCCATTTGCTTGAAATATCGATTTCCACCCTTTTATTTTCAGTCTAAATGCATCTTTGCATGTACATATACACTATATAATGCTGAAGGATATAGTTTCATAAGAAGACATAACTATACTTAATATGTATGCACCCAACTTAGGTGCGCACAGATTCATAAAGCAAACCCTACTTGATCTAAACCAAATGATAAACAGCAACACCATAATAGCCGGAGACTTCAAAATCCAGCTGACAGCACAGGACAGATCATCCAAACAGAAAATAAACAAATAAATAATGGACTTAAATACAATACTAGAACAAATGGGTCTGACTGACATCTACAGGACATTCTACCCAAAATCCACTGAATATACATTCTTCTCATCAGCTCATGGGACATTCTCTAAGATTGACCATATCCTAGGACATAAAGCATGTCTTAAAAAATTCAAAAAAATAGAAATTATACCATGCATCTTCTCAGATCACAGAGGAATAAAGGTAGACATTAACCCTAACAGAAATTCTCATTTCTACTCAAAGTCATGGAAGTTAAACAACCTTCTCCTGAACGATTATTTTATAAATGAAGAAATCAAAATGGAAATCAAAAGATTCTTTGAATTAAATGACAAAGGAGACACAACTTATCAAAATCTGTGGGACGCAGCTAAAGCAGTCCTGAGGGGAAAATTCATTTCCATAAATGCCTATATCAAAAAGACAGAAAACTTATAAATAGACAACCTGGGTACTTCAGCCGGACTGGCGTGAGCAGTTGGAGACACAATGCAGGACTCCAGTGCAGACACTGAGTGGAATGACATCTTACGCAAAAAGGGCATCTTGCCTTCAAAGCAAAGTCTGGAGGATTTGGAAAAGGAGGCAGAAGAGGAGGAGCAGAGAGTCCTCCAGCAGTCAGTGGTGAAAACATATGAAGATATGACTTTGGTAGAGCTGGAGGATCATGAAGATGAATTTAATGAGGAGGATGAACGTGCTATTGAAATGTACAGGCAGCAAAGACTGGCTGAGTGGAAAGCAACTAAATTGAAGAATAAATTTGGAGAAGTTTTGGAGATCTCAGGAAAGGATTATGTTCAAGAAGTTACCAAAGACATTGAAGGCTTGTGGGTAGTCTTGTACCTTTACAAACAAGGGATTCCCCTCTGTGCCCTGATAAATCAACACCTCAGTGGACTTGCCAGGAAGTTTCCTGATGTCAAATTTATCAAAGCCATTTCAACAACCTGCATACCCAATTATCCTGATAGGAATCTGCCCACGATATTTGTTTACCTTGAAGGTGATATCAAGGCTCAGTTTATTGGTCCTCTGGTGTTTGGCGGCATGAACCTGACAAGAGATGAGCTGGAGTGGAAACTGTCTGAGTCTGGAGCAGTCAAGACAGATCTGGAGGAGAACCCTAAGAAACCGATTGAAGACACATTGCTGTCCTCAGTGTGGTGCTCTGTCCCTCTGAGGAGGGATAGTGATTCGGAGGATGACTAAGGCTGCAGCTGCCACAGCTTGCCTAACTTTCTTGATGTGACAAATTGTCCGGAATTTTGTAAACAAGAAAAAGAAAGAATGAATCCTTTGGGTTTTTAGCCTTTTATAATTATGTTTCAAATCCCATACATTTTAGAAATGATTATTGCTGGGAATTCTACTAAATTTCTTGGAACTCTTTTTAAATTATAACATTTCTTTAAAAAAAAATTTAAAATGGCCATTGGTATGGCAAATGTTTACGTTTTTCTCACTTATATTTTAAGTAAGTCATAAAACCTAGTCACTATTTTTTGACATATATAAAAAGGAATATGACGTTTTAAGTAAATGTGAATAAATTATACAGTGGAAAATGGCAAACTAAGCTTTATAGTTACATTGTTTATTTTATTTTATTTTATTTTTTATTTCACCTTATTGTTGTGGGGGATACAGAATTGCAGGTTACATACGTTGCCCATGTACCGCCTTTCCCCCCAAGTCAGAGCTCCAGGCGTGTCTGTTCCCCAGATAGTGCGCGTTGCACCCATAATGTAGGTATATATCCCTCCCTTCCCCACCCCCCCTTCCCGAGTCAGCACCTTCAGGCATTACCATTCCCCAAATGGTGCGCAATGCACTCATTGTGTAGGCATACACCCATCCCCTCCCCCACCCCCCATCTCAGTCTGATATCCGATTGGTGTCGTTCCCAGATGTGTATTTAGGTGATGATCAGGGAAATCAATTTTCTGGTGAGTACATCTGATGCTTGTTTTTCCATTCTTTGGATACTTCACTTAATATAATGGGTCCCAACTCTCTCCAGGAGAACCATAGAGATGTCGTATCTTCATTGTTTCTTATAGCTGAGTAATATTCCATGGTATACATATACCACAGCTTACTAATCCAATCATGTATTGATGGGCATTTGGGTTTTTTCCACATCTTTGCTATTGTGAATTGTGCTGCTATAAACATTCAGGTACATGTGTCTTTGTTATAGAATGACCTTTTTTCCTTTGGGTAGATGCCCAATAATGGGATTGCTGGATCAAATGGCAGGTCTACTTGAATCTGTTTAAGATACCTACATAATGCTTTCCACAGGGGTTGCACTAGTTTGCAGTCCCACCAGCAGTGTATGAGTGTTCCTGTCTCTCCTCATCCATGCCAACATGTGTTGTTTTGGGTTGGGAAAAAATTTTTGCAAGAATCTATTTAGGACTCAGGAAAATCAGCAAGAAAAAATCAAACAACCCTATCAAAAAGTGGGCAAATGACATGAATAGAAACTTCTCAAAAGAAGATATAAGAATGGCTAACAAACATATAAAAAAATGCTCAACATCCCTAATCATCAGAGAAATGCAAATCAAAACCACAATGAAATATCACTTAACCCCAGTGAGAAAGGCCTTTATCAAAAAAAAAACCCAAAACAATACATTGTTTATTTTTATTTTATAAAGATAGCAATACGATTATCAACTCAACATATAGGAACAATCTCTAGAGAAAAAAAATCTTAGTATTCTGTTTAGAAGAAATAGGCAATTTTTGTGAAACAAACATTATCTTATCAAAGCAATAATGGAAGGATTCCAGTTTACTGCCATATTTGATTAAATGTTTTTTCTAGTTAATATTTATCTCAGACTGTCGAGGCATCAGCTATTTTCATTACTATAAAAGGCCACATTAAATTCTTTTTTGGAAATAAAGATATAAGCACACATATAAAGAGATAAAGTGTACCTCAGTCAATAAAAAACATCAAGTTGTTTTGTGAACCAGAATCCTGTTAGCTTCATCATTCTTGTCAAATTGTCATTGATAACAGAAAAATTAGAGGAAACATTATTTCCTAATATTTGTGTTGAATGATACAGTACTTAATGCTGGTTAGAATCTTAAAAATCTGAATCAGCATGGAGTTCTTTCATTATATTGTAAAATTTAATTTTCCTCTAATTCAAAGAATGCTAAGTATCTGTCACGCAAAAAAAAAAAAAAAAAAAAAAAAAATAGACAACCTAATGAGTAGACTCAAAGAGCTGGAGAAAGAAGAACAGACCGACCCCAAACCCAGCAGAAGGAGAGAAATTACTAAGATCAAATCAGAACAAAATGAAAAGGACAACAAAAAAACCATAAGGGAGATTAATATAACAAAAAGTTTGTTCTTTGAAAAGATAAACATAATAGACACACCTCTGGCTAGACTAACCAAGACCAACAACCCTATCAAAAAGTGGGCAAAGGACATAAATAGAAATTTTTCAAAAGAAGATATAAGAATGGCTAACACACATATGAAAAAATGCTCAACATCTCTAATCATCAGGGAAATGCAAATCAAAACCACAATGAGATATCACTTAACTCCAGTTAGAATGGCCTTTATCAAAAAGTCCCAAAACAATACATGTTGGCATGGATGCGGAGAAACAGGAACACTCATACACTGCTGGTGGGACTGCAAAGTAGTGCAACCCCTGTGGAAAACAATATGGAGATACCTTAAACAGATTCAAGTAGACCTACCATTCGATCCAGCAATCCCATTACTCGGCATCTACCCAAAAGAACAAAAGACATTCTATGACAAAGATACCTGCACCCGAAGGTTTATAGCAGCACAATTCACAATTGCAAAGGTGTGGAAACAACCCAAATGCCCATCAATTCATGAGTGGATCAGTAAAATGTGGTATATGTATACCATGGAGTATTACTCAGCTGTAAGAAATAACGGTGATATACAATGTGTTTTGTTCTCCTGCAGAGAGCTAGAACCCATTCTATTAAGTGAAGTATCCCAAGAATGGAAAAATAAGCACCACGTGTACTCACCAGCAAATTGGTTTCCCTGATCATCACCTAAGTGCACATTTGGGAATAACACTAATTGAGTATGGGACAGAGGTGGTGGGTGGGGGGAGGGGATGGGTGTATACCTACTTGATGAGTGTAATGCGCACTGTCTGGGGAATGGATACACTTGAAGCTCTGACTTGGGGGGATGGGGAGATGGGCAATATATATAACCTGAACTTTTGTACCCCCATAATAAGCTGAAATAAAAAAAAAGAAAAAGAAAAAAAAGAAAGTATAAATCTAAATTTAAATTCAATATAAGTAATAATATTAGTTCAGGCAATTTTTAGTTATTCCTATAATAATCATATTACACTTTTCTACTAAGCCCTCATTTAGTAATTGAATTTCAACTCTTCACCCTGCCATATGGAACCATCACTGTGCAGCATACATGGAGCTTTTATCAAGAGTGCACAGTGTTAGATATCGTTAAGTGAATGAGAAGTCTTCAAATCTTTAAAAAAAAAAAAATCCAAAGTCTGTCTTATAAATAAAGGCAGAGAAAAAGTTTAGTTCACTTTTATTTTTTTAATGGGTTTAAAGTCAGAGAGAGTAGGCACAATGGAAAAAGTCAGTGGGTGTGTACAGGATTTCAGCAGGTACTTGATCTTTTATGGTAAGGTTTGGGTTGTGACTACTAGGTATTATTTTCTAGTCTTTGCTATTCAACTTTTTAAATCCATTAAGTACCCTCTTTCCTTTCCTGTTAAAGACTATAAAATTCTATATTTTGGTATTTGTGCTGACTGAAGAAAAATGCAATTCTCTGTCCCTGTCTATTTTGTGACTACCTGAAATAATATCTATGAACACTGAATTGTTGGTAGAGTTTTTGCTGTTTAATTTTTTAAGTCTTTTTTAATTCTTTTTTGAGCATATTGTAGGGGTACAAAAGTTTAGCTTATGTATATTGCCCTTCCACCCCCCACCCGGAATCAGAGCTTCAAACGTGTCCTTCCCCTCCCTGGACAGTGCGCACTGCACACATTATGTGTGAATACACCCATCCCCTCCCCCATCCACATCTACCTAAATTTGTTTTTAGTATTTGCATTCTATATCCTTAAGTTTGTTAGTATAGTTTGTTGCACTTGTAAGATGACAATGGTAAGGCTTTAGCCATAAAGGGCAATTGTCAAGTTTTCAAGCAGGATGAGGAGAATATTACCTGTTAGAAGCTATAATTGCTTTGCTCAGAAACTTAATTCTGCCACCCTCTAATCTCAAGAGACAAAGAGATGCTCTTGATATTGAAACGTTTGAGTAGCTGAAACTACACGCACTTGCTGTATGTCTCTTGCTGTGTACTTGTTAGGAGAGAGTTTTTACATCTATCTTTTTCTGATCATCTTGAAATTTGGGAATGGCCTGGTTGTGGGAAAAATCAATCAAGTAAAAATGGCCATTTTCCTGGAATGAATAATTCCTCTGTCTTCAAGCCAGAGTTTAGAGTAAGGCTGGACTGATGGGGAAGTGTTTAATATTTCTTTGGCCGGATCTAGCCAATAGACCATAAGTTGCTGATTCACTAAAAGCCACATCTAATTCAAAGTTTTAAAGGTTTTAGCATTAATATTTTCAGGGACAAACCATGTACACTCATAACAGAAAATCTTAAGGGAAAAAAATTGGAGAAATCATCAGGTCAAGTTCTACAATCTAGTCTGCATTTTGGTCCATTTCCTCTCTGTTCTGTTTATTCTCATGTGTATGTTTTTCATAACAACTAACTTTTGTTATGGTGTAGGGTATGCCATATAGCACCTAAGAGTAGTGACCTTAAAAGATACTTTCTACCACTTGGAATGAAAGTATTTGAATGAGTTAGTATTCATTTTTCATGTTGAATTTGTTTTTTGAGATTATAAAAGTATACATATTAACACAGAGATTTAATGTGTACACAGTAACTGAATAGGTTAAGAAACACAAAAGAGTTAGATAGAATTAAAACATTTCTATCTTAAAGGAGAATTCGGCCCTCCAAATAGTAATACTTCTCAAAAATATAAGTCTGGGACTTTTTATTAATAAGGAATAAGTGATTTTTCAGTAGAAACAACCGAAACAAACAAAAGGGTGTTAGATGGTGTGGATATTTCTTATTGTTGGTTACTGGCAAGTTTTAAATGCTGTGTACTTTTAAATGCAACAAGTAGATCTTCTCGCTGCCCTGTCTCTCATGTATTTGTGGGGGCTACTGATAGGAGAATGTGACAACATGTTAAAAACTATCATATTAATAGGAGGAAAGAAGGCTCATCTGAATTAGTTTTTTTAAATGCATTAAAATCATTGGTACTGTGTGGTTTTAAAGAATGCTGCTCTTTCTTCCAACTATTCAGTCACTGATATTTGATTGCTAATTTCATTTTTTAAGGAAGAGAGCTGTCTTAACATTGTTTAGGATATTTCATTATTTGACTCTTGCATTCTTTGCAACTAAGTGGATACTTATAAAGTGTTTTAAACATAGTTTATTTTCTACAGGGGTCAAAAAGTTTCTTCTAACCTCTGATATCATTACAGATAAATTCTCACTAATTTGTGTCTGTAGCAAGATTTATCTTCCAAATTGTAACTGATTTTAAATAATAATTTATCAAACAGTTGTTCGCACTAATTTGTCCCAAATTCTGTGCTCAGCAGCTGGAAGTAGAAGGAGTAAGAGTCCCACTTATCATGCAGAAGCTTGGTTTTTTATGAGGGAGCTGTCCTGCAAGCAACTGTTACCATGCAACAAGCGGTGAAATAAACATATGCGTGTACACAAAGGGAAGAGTTTTGTGGTGTGGAGGCTGGCAAAGGTATCCTGGAAGATAGGTGGGTCCAGTTTGCTGGGACAGGAGGAAGGAAAAGGCATTCCAGCCAGAGAGCAGCAAGAGTGAGGCAGAAAAGTGCCATGACGTATGTCAAATAGCTCATAGAATAAAATTAATAAAATTTTGAAATGAGTGGAAGCTCTTCTCTAAAGTTCTCATTTGAGTAACATAATGGCAGTCTTATTTAAACATGAAGTGAAAGTTAAACTAAAAAAGTTGTTTTTGTCCATCATTCTTTGGCTATGAGAGTCTTAAAGTAATAATTTTATCTTCCATTAAGATAACAGGCCCAGGGAGACCTACAGTCCCCTCATTTGTTGGTGATTGAGCAGCCCTGGCACAAAGGGCCTGTGTCTCTAAAACATTTGTTTCATCACACTGTCTCCTGAACTAAAACATTTAGTGTGAGCAAATTAGTAAACTTTATGTTAGGCTTTAATTTACTGCAATAAATTTCTCTTATCCCAATATCATTGAAGGCATTACATTTTAGTGTAATAAATAAATACTAAAAAGCTCAGTTTTTTATTGCTTAAGAAAAAAAAAGAAAACTTTTTTTTATTTCAGCATCTTATGGGGGTACACAAGTTTAGGTTATGTATATTGCCCATGCCCCCCCCACCCCTGAGTCAGACCTTCAAGTGTGTCCATTCCCCGGACAGTGCGCATCGCACTCATTATGTAGGTATACACCCATCCCCTCCCCTCACCCCATATCTGCCTGACACCCAATTGGTGTTATTCCCAAATGTGCACTTAGGTGATTATCAGGGAAAACAATTTGCTGGTGAGTACATGTGGTGCTTATTTTTCCATTCTTGGGATACTTCACTTAGTAGAATGGGTTCCAACTCTATCCAGGAGAACATAAGAGATTTTATATCACCGTTATTTCTTATAGCTGAGTAATATTCCATGGTATACATGTACCACATTTTACTAATCCACTCATGTAGTGATGGGTATTTGGGTTGTGTCCACATCTATGTGATTGTGAATTGTGCTGCTATAAACTTTCGGGTGCAGTTGTCTTTTTTATAGAATGTCTTTTGTTCTTTTGAGTACATTCCCAATAATGCAATTGCTGGATCAAATGGTAGGTCTACTTGAATCTGTTTAAGGTATCTCCATATTGCTTTCCACAGGGATTGCACTAGTTTTCAGTCCCACCAGCACTGTATGAGTGTTTCTGTCTTTCCGCATTCACGCCAACATTTATTGTTTTGGGACTTTTTGATAAAGGCCATTCTCACTGGAGTTAAGTGATATCTCATTGTGGTTTTGATTTGCATTTCCCTGATGATTAGAGATGTTGAGCATTTTTTCATATGTTTGTTGGCCATTCTTCAATCTTCTTTTGAAAAATTTCTATTCATGTCCTTTGCCCACTTTTTGATAGGGTTGTTTGATTTTTTCTTGCTTATTTTCCTGAGTTCTGAATAGATTCTAGTTACCAATCCTTTGTCGGATGTGTAGCATGCGAATATTTTTTCCCATTCTGTAGATTGTCTGTTGGCTCTCGTGACTGTCTCTTTGGTTGTGCAGAAGCTTTTTAATTTAATCAGGTCCCATTTATTTATTTTTGTTGTTGCTGTGATTGCCTTTCGGGTCTTCCTCATAAATTCTTTGCCTAGGCCAATATATAGAAGAGTCTTTCCCACATTTTCTTCTAGAATTTCAATAGTTTCACTCCTAAGGTTTAAGTCTGTTATCCACCGTGATTTGATTTTTGTGAGAGGTGAAAGCTACGGGTCCTGTTTCAGTCTTCTACATATGTCTATCCAGTTTTCCCAGCACCATTTATTGAATAAGGATTATTTTCTGCAAGTATGTTTTTGTCTGCTTTGTCAAAGTTTAGATGGCTACATGAGGATGGTTTTATATCTGGATTTTCTGTTCTGTTCCACTGGTCTGTGTCCCTGCACTTGTGCCTGAACTTTTATGTTAAACTTTTAAAATTATTTATAAATGTAACTCAAAATAGATTCTTGCTGGATTTGACTATAGGTATTATATCAAAGGTCGCATTTTATAACCCATTCTTCAAACATTGTCTGTGGAAGTTAAGAGCCTTCAGTGGGTTTCCTATAGAGCCACACATAGATACCACACAGGCAGTTTATAAAGTATAAGAAATGTCTTAATGCTTCATCACTTGACATTTTCTTTACTTTTTTATTGATACATAATAATTGTACATATTCATGGAGTACATGTTATGTTTTGATACAAGCATATAACATATAATGATCAAATCAGGGTAATTGGGACATGATTCACCTGAAACATTTATCATTGCCTTCTGTTGCGAACATTTGAAGACTTGTAGCTATTTTGAAATATAATAAATTATTGTTAACTATAGTTGCCCTATTGCACTATTGAACACTAGAACTTTTTCCTTATATTTAACAGTATTACCCATTAACCAACACCTCTTCACTACTCCTTCTCACCACCCTTACCAAGACCATTCTATTCACTACACCATTCTATTCACTACCTCCATGAGATCAATTATTTTTAGGTCCCATATAGGAGTGTAAAAATGAAATATTTGTCTTTTTGTGCCTGGCTTATTTCACTTAAAATAATGTCCTCCAGATACATCCATGTTTCTGCAAATGACAAAATTTCCTTCTTTTCATGGCTAAATAACACTCCATTGTGTACATACACATCTTTCATATCCATTCATCCTTGAGAAACACTTAAGCTGATTCCACATTTTAGCCATTGTGAATAATGCTGCAATAAACACCGAAGTGCAAGTATCTCTGGTTACATTTTATGTCTTTGCCTCACCCAAGCGAGGTTTAGAGGCATGCCCTTCTGCTCTACAATACTCACCATGTTTATGCCCATTAGTTGTGAGTTTACTTCCCCTAACCCCCTACTCCCTGGAGAATATTGCTACCATTATCACTTGACATTTTAACCAAAGAAAAAACCACACTTTTATAGGTTTAACTTACTGTGACATTTTCTTCTGTTTTGTTTTTTTTTTTTTTTCCCTTCAGGTATCTCCAGGGCAGCTTATTAGAAAGGGTAATCTGAACTTTTGTACCCCAATAATAAGCTGAAATTAATATAAATAAATAAATAAATAAAAAATAAAAGTAAATTAAAAAAATTAAAAAAAAATAAAGGACAGCTCATGCTTAATGGTGTTTCCAGAAAACAACGCAGTCAACCAGCCTAACCATAGAACAGTAAAATAGTGAGTACAACTAGGTTACCAAGGGCAGATGACAGACCCCTTATACTAAAAGCATCCCAGCCATCCTCAGTCATTTCAGCCATTTGGCTGTCCTTTTTCAGGGATCAGTTTGAGAAATTGATATCAATTATTTATTAATTTCAAGGGCCTACATATGAATTTTCAATTCTGTTTTAATCTTACACTGTGCAGAGGAAGGGAAAGCCAGTTACCAAATAAGCAATTCCAGAAAATGTGTAGCTCTTTATGTGATGCATTTACCTTAAGATAACGTTGAGCATAATGAAAAGGAGAGGTGGTTTTTATTGGAAGTTTCTGAAGAAAAAATATTTCTTTATGAGTTATCGGCCTGAAGTAATGCATACTACTTTGGAAACTATTCTTGGAAGAAGGAACAGCTTGTCTTACATTGGCAGCCAAATGTATCTGCATTGAAATAAATATACCTAATCAAGCATGAGCACCTTTGAGGTACACAATCACAGATATACTTTGAAAATACCCTAAGATGAACCATTCAATTTTATTGAAAAGGCATTAACAACAAAAATAAGCCCCATTGGGTTGTCCTTTGAACATTATTAACACATTGGATTACAAGTGTTGATATTCAGAACACAGTTTGGAAAATGCTACTTTAGAATATCAATGTCCTTATCCCCATTTTTACAGTTAAAAATATAACTAGCTTATAAACTTAATTTTGTTTCTAATGTACTAGTTTTTTGCTAATTAAATTATCTGTAACTGCTACATTTAATTAAAAATTGCAAGTTTACACTCATAATAATGTCACTGTCCTCTTTCGCTTATAACAATAGTCATGATCAAATTGTGTTTCAGACAAACCGGACCCTGACTCTGCCCAAAATCATGGGTTTTGGTACCTTAATAAGTAATCACTAAATGCTTTTGTTCAGACAAGGCTCTAAATCTATGAGTAAAAAACCACTCTACTTCGGCTAGAGTCCCAGTGTTTTTTGAATTCAGATGATTCTGATGTTTCCATATGAAATACAAATGTAGTTCCAAAGATTAACCTTGCTCAAACAAGTACATTTTATGCTTTTTTCCTCCCTAACTTAGTCTAATTTTTAGAAGTCTCCCTTTGGAAGTACAGTAAGTTTTAATTTGCTGTCATTAAGTTTTAGAAATGATCATATGACATATTCACTGTTGGTGAAAGAAAGGTTTCTTGAGAAAATTAATAGGGAAAATTGGCTTTTAGGAAAGATTTTGAAAAACGTGTGAGGGGGTAGTATTGCTTGTTCTCAGTGGGAGAGGTGAGCCATTAGAATCACTTATGCAACATTTTTCAAAATACTTATCTGCAAATATGCATCTTCCCACCACCACCTTCCCTCCATGTCTACGCACTCACAAGCCCTTTAGGAAAATGGGGAAGAATGTGAGGCAAAATTACATGAACAAAAGCATCCCAGGTGATTCTGATCTCAACCCTAAAGCAATCATTCCCAAGCTTTGCTGTACATTGGCATCACCTGGGAACTTTAAAATAATTCTGATGCCCAAGTCATATCCAATGCCAACTAAGTCAGAATGCCTCAAGTTGAAAGTCAGGCTGTTTTTAAAGTTCTTCAGATAATTTCTGTGTGCAGTAAAGGAGGGACAAGCTTACATTGCATGTAGGAGGATGCACTGTTCCTATCGGTGGGACTTTGGGCAGGTCAGATTTAAGCCTGGGTTTCCTTACCTGTAAAATGAGTTGAGTTAAATGTCCTGTGAGGTTGGGTGGTCCTTTCCATCTTATAACATCAAATTCTGTGATTTGAAATCAATTTGGAGACAAAACTGCTGGAAGCATTATATTAACAAAAGTGTCCATCTTATATGCTAATAATGTTACAGGCTTTTTAAAAAGTGCTAATAGTATATAGACCTAATTTTAAACATCTGATTTGCCTTCCCTCAATTATTCTGAGCCTCATTTTAGACATTGGAGGCAAATGGAAACATATAACTTACCAAGGAGAACCCTTTGTTTTCTAACACTCAACATCTGTGGATAACAGAAATACAGTAACAGAGTGAATTGTCTCTGTTCATGAATATTTCATTTAAAATATTTGGGAAATAGCTCCCGTTAATATTATCCTGTGCAGTATTATGCTGCACTGTTAACACTGCTTGTTTCGGGATAGTTATATCTGTCATTGATTTTGCACTTACATTTTTGCACTTATATTTACTAACAAATTTTTCAATAATTATTGCAAAAGTGACATTAAATGATTTTATTTGGTAAAGCTCTTTCATTATTTAATTTTAGAGCTAAAATGGAAAACAGGAAGGTAAGTGATAGTGAACTAAATCAACTGAAATTCAAGGCCTAACAAATTAAAGTAAACAAAATTGCTATGTGACTTAATTTAAGCATGTGTACAAATAGATATAACTTTCACAGGATGAAAGATTCTATGGGTAGAAGAGCACATGACATGGAAAATAAGTAATAATTAATATATTACAATAATCAACAGAAACCTGTCTTCTAACAGCATATTGCCTAGCATGTTGGCTCTCCTATTTTTGCTAAAAGCCAAAGAATTAAAACAAAGGGGAAAGTGCCCACACAGTACTGTTCTAAAGTAGAGAATTGTAGAGCCCCTGGGAACATTCCCCCTACCACCTTTTAAAAATTGTCTTCAGACATAACAAATGATAAAATCTGTTGTTAAAAATATTGTTTTTCCTCCACAGTGTGACTTTAGTAATATATTACCACATAAATAACAGGTGAACTTTTTTAACCTGTCTTGTTTTTCCGGCTAATTACTTTGCATGATATCAAGTTTAGTAGTAGGTCATAACTATAGACATAGGCTATAGTGTGCTTACTAGAGTACTGAAGCAAACCATTTGCAGCTTTTTTGGACCTTAAGATTCTTTTGGCACTTAAATTATTGAGGATCACAAAGAGTATTTTTTCATGTCAATTATATTGGTATTTACTGTATTAGAAATTAAAATTGAGAATTAAAAAAATATGCTTAGTTTAGTTTTCTCAACCTTGGGATACTTGATATTTTGAGCTAGATAATTCTTTGTTGTGGAATGTGTCCTGTGCATTGTAGAATGTTTAGAGGCACCACTAGGGGCCAGCAGCAACTTCCCCCAGGTTGTGACAACAAAAAATATCCCCTGGGGGACAAAATCACCCATGACTGACAACCACATTGTTAACATAAATAATATTTTTCACAAAAATAACTTTTCTTCTGCAACAAAAAAATCGGTTAAAAGTGTGTTTTATTTAAATTTTTGCAAATCTCTAGTGTCTGGCTTACTAGAAGACAGCTGGATTCTCATTTCTATCTTTGCAATTTTTTTTTTTTTTTTACTTTTTGTTTGTTTTTCAGCTCATTAATGGGGTACAAAAGATCAGGCTATATACATTGCCCATGCCTCCCCATCCCCCCGAGTCTGAGCTATAGCTATGTCCATTCCCTAGACAGTGCACATCACTCTCATCATGTAGGTGTGCACTCCTCCCCTCCCCCCACCCCATCCCCCCCAGTCAGAACTTCAATCCTGTCCATTCCCCAGGCAGTGCGCATCGCAAGAGACAATAAGATGATGACCTAGCCTCATGCAAATATATAGTTGGCAAAAAGGTGTATTTTTAAAGCTTTCAGATAATTGTGGGGTTTTTTTCTTAATAGTATAACAGAACTCCACATGTCTTAGTTCCTTAGTTACAATGGAGTTTTACATATCAATGCATTTGTGACATTAATACTCATTAATCTATATTGCATAATAAATGAATATTTTCCTCTCAGTTGGAGGAAAGATTTGCTTTTGTTATTATTGGCACCAATCTTATAAAAACATTAAGTATTGAAAAGCAGTCAGGTTCACAGTAGAAGGTATAAGTTTTCCTTCTACTGTAATCTTAGTACTATTTTTTGCTTAAAAGTTTGAGTTTTATTATGGGCAACAAATGCTTATTATTTTCCTCGAAGTGTAAGTCTCACCTTATTCATTTCTGAGAATAAAAGTCAGTTGTACTTTCAAACAAAATGGTGTTCTCTGAAAAAAGTGGCTTGTTGAGCTCAGAATTTAATCACAAGCACTTTTGCTTAACACAGCCATGCTGCAGCATGCAGGAGTGCTTTAAGTGCACATTTCACTTATTCCAAATATTAAAAAGGTCAAGATTTAATAACACCATTAACTTTTACTAATTCATAAAGGACATTTTTAAAAAAAACAGGCTTTTTTTTTTCTGCAAGGCAGAGTGAAGAATAGAATGACTAGTGTAACTTGGTACCACTGCCTTGATTCATGCTGAGAAACCAACAGCTTTACCCATGTATACTTTTATACAGTCATTGCAAATGTCAGTGAATAAGCAGGCAATGTCTTGTCATTCTTATAAGAACAGTTTTGACCTTATGGGCCTCCTGGAAAAGGGTTTAGGGGATCTCCAGAGGTTGGCACACCACAATCGGAGAATCACTGGTTTAAGTGAGTGCTTTAAAATAATGCTCATATGTTAGTTTTATGAACTTTTAAAGTTCATCAAAGACGGTTCTCTTAAAATAAAAGAAGCATTTGAGTATTTAACTCAGACTACTTAAAAGAAGCAAGAAATCCATGATAAGAAGATAATAGAACTAAAGTGAGGAAAAACCTGGGATATCTGAATCTCATATTCAGATTCAATAAAGTTCTGAAGACTTTATTGCCCAACACCACTGCTTTGTAAAATGCTCTTGGTGTTCCAGTGCAAGGTTAGAGATGTGAAACTATATTTGGTTTATTACCATTACCTGTCAGGGAGGGTCAATACTTAAGGGCAACTCTGGCAGGTCACTGTAGAAGACTCCAGAGAACAGGACTTGATGTGCTGAGTAAAAAGAGGTCAGGAACGCTCTGGAGGCCAGAAGCCAGGAGGAGAATTTGCAAAGCTGTTTGCTTTGTTGAAGGTTAGACATCTCCCTCCACTCCCCCTCACTCCCAGTAGATATTTTACTAAGATAGTAACAATTCCTGGATTAACTTGTAAGTGACCATTCTTATTTCATAGAGATGCAAATAGATATTTTTCATGAGAAGTCACAGCAACTCACAGTATTACTTTTTTGAGGCTATATGTTTCTCTCCTAGAGTTGTGTGTTTATACCATACTAAAATCAAAATCATCATTCTTTAAGTCTTCTTCCCCAACTCATGCGGTACATAATCATCTTATAAAAGGAGTGCTGTAAAAAGGATATGCTAGAGTAAGAACTGACTTGTAGGTTCCTTTAATTATTGAGGCAACTGAGTAAATGTAGCATCCAAATTCAAGAAAATGTATCTTTTTAAAAGATAATTTTCAATAGCATCAAACAATATAAATATTTATCGCTAGTCCTGACATGGATTACATCTATAAAAAGAATTAGAAAATAATTTATCTATTAAAATGAAGAAAACTAAAAATTCACTTCGTCAGGCACATAGTGGCCACTTTTGTGTGCTCAGTAGACACATGTGCCTAGTGACAATTGTACTGGACAGTGCCGGCTTAGAGCCTGGTGTTTACAAGAAACTAAAAATGTTTTTTTGAAAGTTTATTGCAGATAAGCATGACATATGATCAATATAAGACTTTGAGCCTAAAAATAGCTTAAATTTCCATAGGTTCTGTCAGGAAGAAGTAGAAAGGAACATAAAAATTTTCTGAGCATGCTCAGTGCCAATTTCTTGGGCATGTCTAATGCCAGTTTCCAATGAATGGTGATGAGCATTGAATCATTATAGTATTTAAGTTCTCGGTGTTTATATTTAAAAGCCTAAAAGGGCCGGGCGCGGTGGCTCACGCCTGTAATCCTAGCACTCTGGGAGGCCGAGGTGGGCGGATCGTTTGAGCTCAGGAGTTCGAGACCAGCCTGAGCAAGAGCGAGACCCCATCTCTACTAAAAATAGAAAGAAATTATATGGACAGCTAAAAATATATATAGAAAAAATTAGCCGGGCATGGTGGCGCATGCCTGTAGTCCCAGCTACTCGGGAGGCTGAGACAGGAGGATCGCTTGAGTTCAGGAGTTTGAGGTTGCTGTGAGCTAGGCTGACGCCACGGCACTCACTCTAGCCTGGGCAACAGAGTGAGACTCTGTCTCAAAAAAAAAAATAAATAAATAAAAGCCTAAAAGACATGTCACAGAACCAAAATCATTCTAAGGGATACAAGGGCAGAAATGTGAAAACTGATGTCTTAAGAGTACTTAAATTTTTTTCTTCAATAGATACTTATATTGCATCTTATCTTCTTTCTGTGAGGAAATGTTCTGGAGGAATACTTCAAGGATGATTCTGAACACAAACTTATTTACACATATGTTAATATTTTTTCAGTGACACAAAGCTAACAGCTCCAGGTGCATCGATAGCTTTTGTAAGATATTTATTATTTATAAAGCATCTTTAGAAATAAAAGTAGATTCCTGAAATTAACATCTGAATTTTAAGAAAAAAATCTATCAAAGGAAAGTAAATACATGCATACGAGTTTAACAATCATTATGGTGTAAGATGTTGCCATTGTTTTTCTCATCAAAAAACAATTGCTATTAAGTACAGCAAGATAAATACCATGGAGTATTACTCAGCTATAAGAAATAACGGTGATATAGAATCCCTTTTGTTCTCCTGGAGAGAGTTGGAACCCATTCTAAGTAGTGAAGTATCCCAAGAATGGAAAAATAAGCACCACATGTACTCACCAGCAAATTGGTTTCCCTGATCATCACCTAAGTGCACATTTGGAAATAACACCAATTGGGTATCGGACAGAGGTGGGGGGTGGGGAGAGGGGATGGGTGTATACCTACATGATGAGTACGATGTTCACTGTCTGGGGAATGGACACACTTGAAGCTCTGACTCAGGGAGATGGGGGGGCAAGGGCAATATATATAACCTGAGCTTTTGTACCCCCATAATAAGCTGAAATAAAAAAATAAAAAGTACAGCAAGAGAGATTTCTGGATTCTCCCCCAACAACCCATTGCCCAAATGCACCTGCAGTGCACACACACACACACACACACACACACAGCATGCTGCGGGGATGGGGAGCAGTAATAAAACCATCTGCTCCATAGGCAGAGACTGAGTACAGTGTAGGTCTAAGCTGAGTCACAGACTATATTCCCCAGGCTATTCCGATGTGTGTTGTGACTGAGAACTCCTTCCTTAAAGTCTTTGTTCCTTGGATCATGGGTGTTAATCTTTTCCTGATGACTTCTTGTGCCTGCTCAGGAAGTTGCCCAGGAATATGGTACAAGTAGAACTTGGACAAAGACTTTGCTAGTTAGCTTGCTAAACTATAGCTGTGTCCTGACAGTTGCATCATTTATGCAGAATTCCTGTGTTAATTCTTCATCATTTGGAATGACAAATCCTATTCAAGTACTTGGGATTGTTTTTCTCCTCCCCACAGCAAACCTGTAAAGAGAAGTCAAACTGCGTGACCCAGAGTGACAGAATACTTAGGTCAGTACCTAATCCTGTAGCATCCAGCAAGGGCTTAGGAGAGGAGGCTTCTGCTGTGCACTTGAATAGAAACCCCTCAGTGGGCACTGGATCAGACACAGGCCTTTCCGTGAAGCTGCAAGCCATTTGGGGACACTTAGCACCTGCTGGAGAGAAGCATGGGTGGTGCTTCCACGTGCGGAAAGATAAGCGATGCAGGAGGGAGAGATGGGTTGGGAGACGGGGAAGTTCATTGCAAACAGGGGAAGCTTGATGTGCCTGTGAGATAGCAGAGGGGCCCTGTGTAGTCATCATTTAGATATATGACACTGGAGCAGGAATCTGAGCTAGCGGTAAGGAATGAAGAGTAAGAGTAGCTGTTCACATGTAGAGAAAGTCTATAGAATAAAAGTAGACAGAGTATAGATTTCTAAGGACTATCATAATTTAAGGGACAAGTCCCCAGAGGGGCAGCTAGAGTGGGAGGAGGAAAACTAGGAAAGAGTGATAAAAGGAGACAAGATAAGAGAGGCTATGGTCATAATGCTAATGCTGCCAAGAAGTTGCTAAGTGATGGGGTAGAGGAGAGCACAGGTGGAACAAAGTTCTTGCCTTTATGAGCTGATGATCTAGTGAGGAAGACATTAAGTATTTTTTCAGGTATACAAATATCCCAGGTGGTGGGAAATACCAAGAAGACAAAGCAGGGAACAAGATACAGTGATTGGATGTGCTGATTATTTTAGGTAGAATCATCAGAAAGAGCCTCTCCTGAGAGGCCACATTTGAACAGTGACCTGACCAAAGCGAGGAAGGTAAGGAGCTCCAGCATTACACTCAGTGGAAAAAGTGCCAAGAGTCTGAGACAGGAATGTGTTTCATGTGTGTTCAAGGAACAAACAGCAAGGTTGCCAGTGGAGTCTGAGTGAGGAATCAGGGAAAGAAGGAGGAGAGGAGGTCACATGGGCAAGGCTGTAGCTCAGTGGTCCCCAAACTTTTTGGCACCAGGGATCATTTTCATGGAAGACCATTTTTCCATGGACTGTGGGGGTGGAGCCATGATGGTATTGGGATGATTCAAATGTATTACATTTATTGTGTACTTTATTTCTATTATTATTACATTGTAATATATAATGAAATAATTATACAATTCACTATAGGTTGGGAACACCTGCTGTAGCTCACAGGACCTTGTGGCTTTCAGGGCATGGGAAGAAGTTCGGTTTTTATTCCAGTTTGATGGGTAAATTTTGGTAGATCTTGAGCAGGGGAGTGAAGGGCCTTAATTTAAGAGGTTATGCTGACTGCTCAGGGGAGAGTAGACCATAGTTGGGAGTCAGAATGTAGGCAGAGAAGAGGGTTAGGAAGAAACTCTGGTGATAAAACTGAGCAGTGACAAATGGTGGCTCAGAATGAAAAGCGGACAGACTCCTGATGGAGGAATTGCTCACAGGTTGGAGCAGGGTAACTCATGTAGGTATTTGCCCCAGCAACTAGTCAATGGCAATGCCCTTTCCATTATTAGGGCAGACGTGGGGAGTTGTGTGTTTGGAAAAAGAGCTCTGCTTTAGAAGTGTGAAGACACGAGGGACCTTGGCAAGAGGAGTCTCAGGAGAATTACAGTGACAGGGGGCAGATGGAGTGGGTTAAGAAGAGACAGGAGATGAGAAGCTGGCACCAGAGCATTTTTCTGTGAGCAAATGAGCGGAAACATCTTAGGAGTTGTGGGGAATGGGATGGGAACAAAAGGGACACATTCATCTTGGGGAAAATCTCTGGCAGAGAGGGGGAAAGTGTTCAAAGAGAGGTAATTGTTGGAACAGTGATCTGCAGAAGTGGGATGGGATTGATTGCATTGATAGGAGAGTTAGCTTCAGTGAAAAAAAAAATACATCTCTGGGCTGTTTTCAACATGATCATGATGAATGACTTTTCTCGTGTGTTGAATTCAGTTTGCTAATATTTTGTTGAGAATTTTGGCACCTATGTTTATCAGAGACATTGGCCTGTTGTTGTTCTTGTTTTGTCTATGTCTAATTTTAGTGTAAGGTAATACTGGCCTCATAGGATGAGTTGGAACGTATTCCTCTCCTTGATTTTTTGAAATAGTTACAATAGGATAGTATTAATTTTTAAAAATCTTTTCTAGAATTCAGCAGTGAAGCCATCATGTTCTGGGCTTTTCTTTGATGGAAGATTTTTTATCACTGCTTCTACAAGTATATTAAATACTTGTTAAATAGACATTAAAATATATTAAATATATTATCATAATTACATGTATACTTTAATATATTATATACATTTATTTAATCAATATAAAACATAAATATATATTTTTATTGCACCCTTGAACAATCCAATCTTTTTGAATGTACATGGAAATTTTACCAAAATTGAGCATATGGTGAATGGGAGAGTAAGCCTTAAAAAATTCCAAATGATTCAAATTGATTAGAGTGTACTTTCTTTACCTTAATATAATTTACCTAGAAAATCAGTAACAAAAATACTAGAAATGCCAAATTTCTTTGAACTTAAGCTAATTCTTTTAAAGCTGTTAATATATTACAGACAATATCATAATTTAAATAAGAAAATATGTCCATCAAGTAGTTCAAGAAACTCCAAGAGAATAAACACATATTCATACCAATGCACATGATCATCAAATTGTTGAAAGTCAGAATTTTTTTTTTTTTTTTTTTTTTTTTTTTTTTTTTTGAGACAGAGTCTCACTCTGTTGCCCAGGCTAGAGTGAGTGCCATGGCATCAGCCTAGCTCACAGCAACCTCAAACTCCTGAGCTCAAGCGATCCTACTGCCTCAGCCTCCCGAGTAGCTGGGACTACAGGCATGCACCACCATGCCCGGCTAATTTTTTCTATATATATTTTTAGCTGTCCATATAATTTCTTTCTATTTTTAGTAGAGATGGGGTCTCGCTCTTGCTCAGGCTGGTCTCGAACTCCTGAGCTCAAACGATCCGCCCACCTCGGCCTCCCAGAGTGCTAGGATTACAGGCGTGAGCCACCACGCCCGGCCGAAAGTCAGAATTTTGAAAGCAGCTAGACAGAAGAGAATCATCCTATCCAAATTTTTCTCAATAAAATTAACAGCATATTTCTCATCAGAAACAAGTTCAGAAGGGAGTGAATATCATTTTGTAAAGTGCTGAAAGAAAAAAATATATATCAATATAGAATTTTATATCCAACAAAGCTATCCTTGTTCATAAATGAAAAAAAAACTATTGAGATATTCAAAGATGGATAAAACTTAGGGGGATCTTTGCTAGTAGACCTGCCCTACAAGGAATGCTGAAGGGAGTCCTCTGGCCAGAAATGAAAGGACACTAGACAGAAACTCAAAGTAATATGACGAACAGAGAAATAAACTACAAAGGTAAATATAATAGCCTATACTATTGTATTTTTGGCTTATAACTAGTCCTTTTTTTCATTTCCTATATTATTTAAAAGACAAACATGAATATTTATAAATTAATGTTAATAGGCACAGCGTGAATGACAATGTCACTTGTGCAACAATAACCTAAGGTGGATGTGTAAGAAGCAGAGCTTTTGCATGCTACCAATGCTAAGTTGGTATCTAATCAACCTAGATTTTTTAAATCACATTTTGTCTTTATGTAACTAATAAACATTCCTAAAATTGCCTAAATTTACCATTCTGAGCCATTTCATTCCACCAGGAAGATACAGGTATTTTTTTCCTCTCTTTAAAAAAGTTAAATACCAAAATTACTACATTTAAATAAATAACATTATGATAATGACACTAAAAATTCAAAATAACGCTAACATCCTTTTTCTATTTGCACTGCTGCTCTGTCCTAATCCCTAGAACACTCTGGAAAGGTCTGGAAAGGAGAATGTTTTTTTTCCTACGGAGTCTGGGCTGAGGCTGGGGGTGGGGGGAGGTTGGAACTTCTCATTATCTCACTTGTTTCCTTTCCTCTCCTTTTCAATTTTGGTAGGAGATAAGTCAGCCTTAGTTTGGAATTCAGTTCTGAAAGGTCAGGGAAGTCTCTTACTGCAAACCAGAAAACAACCTAAATGTTTCCAGTGCTTAATCACAGGGTGCTTGCTTAGACCCTAGAATTAACATTCAGCTCTTTGCTCCATTGGCATGGCTGCTCCCGCCTGGAGTGGGGACAAGTGCAATATAACTGAGAAGACAGCTGGTCAGATGATGCCTTGAGCTGGCGACTAAACCTGCAATAACACACTATGGAGAAATCTGTGATCTTTGTTTGAAAATGCTTGTGATAAGAGACTGAGTCTTTTCCCCCAAATGTAGTGGTAATGGCTCTGTTGTTTTAAATACACAATACTTAGGAGACTGGCTTTACTTAGAATGGAAAATTTTGCCAGGGACAAAGTTAACACAAAGAAACAAACAACAAAAAACAGCAAGAAAGAGAACAGTTAAGTGCAGCTCGGATGAGACCGGGCAGTTCTTTCCCAGCACCAGCTTGTCCCTGAATTCTCACGGTCACATGCAGCCTCAGCATTAGTCTTCTATCCTATGCACTGCAATGGAGGTGGATTAAATTCACCAAGCAACTGCTCTAACTTGGAAAATCTGCAAGTGTCATAAACTAGCTCCACCTGAACAAGGTAAAGAAATCATTCCACAGGCTGAAAACAACAAAAACACAAAACTACTTTGTTTCTTTTCCCCAAATGAAATCCAAATGAAAGATCCTGTATGATTTACAAAATTTCCAGAGTAGAAATGCAGTGATGTGAAATGTCACAGACCTCATTATTGTGTAAAGAAAATGCACTTCGAAATATAATTACACATGTGAAAACAAAATACCGTCTTGCCTGCCAGTACCAGCGGTGAGTACTGCGAGGGCCGTGGTGGGGGGCGGATGGGAGGGTGGTCCTGCCTGGTCTCTGCAGGAGGCCGAGTCCCTGGAGGTCCGCTGGCACCTGCCCCTGACCGCTGACCACACTGTACCGTCCTCACAGGGAGATGCCTGGTCCTCCAGGAAGGGCCGTGGTTTTTCACTGGTAGTTAAAAGCTTCACTCGAAGGCAGTAGCCCAGGGAGCGCTCAGCAGGAGAGACACTGTCTCAAGTACCAGGTTTTGTTGTGTGTGGTTTTTATTCAAGTGTGACTTCTGCCTGTAAATTAAGGAGCTTTCAGGCCACCTGGGTTTTGTATTTTCAGTACTGAGAGGTGAAGTCCAAATGCAGGGCCCTTTACCCACTGAGAGAGAGCGCACTCCTACTAGTGGTGAGAGGCAATGTCCCCTTTTGGCACCACAACATTGATATTTTAAAGTAAGAAAAACTTTCCCAGTCGCTAGTTTTTAACACCCTTTTCCTCACAGCTGCCCATGACGTGTCCACACTCAGGGTGATGATGACGCTCTGGCCATCTTCTGTTTTGATTCGCTTCAGCCCTGGCTGCCAAGGCTGGTTGCTGTCCTGGCAGATGCTGATGCGGGGGTCTCCAGCACGTGTGAAGGACTCCTCGCGGCATTGTTCACCTGGCAGTGGACCGCAGTGGGGATTGGTACCACAAGAGTCCCGTTTTGCGTTACACTTTTTACTGGTAGCTGGTGTTGACCTAGAGGTGTCTGTTGTACTGATAATGAAGATCCTCATCAATCTAACACTAACCTATTACCTGGCTTCTGTAATCACGCTCACCTATTGCATCAGCCACCTGAGACCCCACCCCTCGGACCACCCCAACCTAATAAGAGTGGAAAAAACCCAGTAGGCGGGCTCAGAACTTGGTGGTAAGTCCGCTCTGAGCCCGCCAGCAAATAAACCTTGATTCTCTGACTCCCTTGGTTTGTCCTTGGAACCACACACTGTAACACTTGCTATAACGCTCCTACAGTGACCATCTGGACAGAGGTGGTCTGTGACATCTGAATGATCTGGCTGGCAGCACCTAATGTGCCATGGCTAATTGCAGCAACAGGTTCTACTTTTACTTCCCTGTGATTTCTATTCTCTTGCAGCTGGGCCCTAGCAGAGGCCAACACAGCTGTCTGAGTGACTACAGCTTGTCCTGAGACAGTGTAGGTGTTCGCTGGGGCCAGTCCAGCCATGCTGGTGACTGTCACTGCTGGTATCTGGTGGAGGACATGAACTGTCTGCACGAAGGGTGGCTGGAAGGTCACTAGGTCACCATCTTGCAGTGGTCACTAGGGTGGCAGCAGTGTAGGCAGCAGTCTTAGCCACCTGTAGTAGCTGCCACTGAATGGTGATTAAGACCAGCTGGCTGGACAGAGGTGACTCTGGTGAGCTTTGGGCAAACAAGGCTTCTTGGATGATGGCAAGTCTGGGGTGTCAGTTGCCAGGCTCAGGCTCCCGATGGGCCAGCAAGGCTTCCCTCCACAGGCTCTCAGGGCTCTGGGGCCACTGCAGTGAGCAGACACTACTCCAGCGAGACTGGGAGAGGCTCCTAGAAGAGAGTGGTCACAGAGAGGTTCTAAAGCAAGGTACACTCCTAGGCTGCCTTTTCCTAAAAGCCTGCTCTGTTAATTTGCTTTCAGAGGCAGGATCTCTACCTTCCAGAATGAGCCTTTTCCTGGTTCTTCCTGGGACTGTGGTACTTGGATGAAATAACAATTCAGACAGAGATTGTTGGGAACTGAATTCTGCCACTCCTTGTCAGTCTTGTAGTATGGATAATTTTTAGTGATGTGCATATAAATTCCATTTAGGATGAGTTGTATACCAGGAGCCATTGTAATTGCTTGTACTATTGTGCATAGGAATAAGGTGGCTTTGATCATTCTTTGGGCTTCCTCCACCGGAAGCTTCCTTTTCATTTTTTGGGTGCGAGTTTTCAGCCACTAAATTGAGGTCGGATGGCATCAGTGGGCCCATTTGGAAACCTGAAGACCCCACTTCCTGGGGGTTGGATGGGCAGGAGTTGGTAGCACTGATAGTTCCCGCTGGGGAGGGAAGGGGAATGATGAGGTGGGCCATGGTGTTTGGAATGTTGATGGTCAGAGGAGAGAGGTGCGGCTGCACAGCCTTCGCTGGGGACTCAGGCGCCTCTTGCTTCTTCCTCTTCGGGCCAGATAGGGAAGTGAAAGTTGGTTTGAAGTTTGTGCTTGGAAACCTGGTGCATGAAGCTTGGTAGCTGCAGCAGCGGCACCCGGTGCCTCTGGAACACCTGTCCACAAACACGCTGTTCTGGCCAAGGCAATGCAACTGGAAATCATCACTTTAGGCCTGGGCTGTGCAGGCGGTGGGTCCCGGGCTGTCCAGTCATGGCCAGCGCTGCCGCTCGGGATCGTCAAGATCTCGAGGTGGCACTGGAAGATGAAGCTCCAGTGGCCCATGCTCACATCCACTGAGCCCTGCAACCAGATGTACTTGATGGTCACCGAGTGCTTGGTATTAGGTACTCAAACTGGCAGCCCTCCAGCTGTGCCACTTCCCCGCAGCCTGGCCGGGACCACCACCCCTGGCCCCACCGCCCATTATGGGGGCTGCTGAAGCCACAGCCATCGGCCTGAGTGAGAGTCCAGCGCCACTCACTGGGAGCTAGGAGCCAGAGCAGAGGCCTCCGGTTTGCCAGAGAGCCAGCCAATTAGCAGCGGCTAGTGGCCACAATCTCAATTTAATAAATTTATAATGTTAAATTCAAGCACATATAAACCACTGAGAAGTTTCAACAGAATACAAATAAAAGCCAATGAGAAGGAAATCAAAATAGTACCCTACAAAACTTTATTGAATGCAAAGAAGGAATTGATGGAGGGAATAAAGAAAAAAAAGGTAAGAAGAGGTACACAGGAAACAAATAGTAAAATAGCATAGATAAGTTCCTCCTTATCAGTAATTAATTAAGTGTAAACATATGGAACTCTACAATGAAAAGGAAGAAACTGGAGGAATATATTTTAAACAACAAACAACAAAATGATCCAAGTATGTGTTATCTACAAAAGCTATATTTTATATTCAAAGATATATATATATATATGTATATATGTTGAAAGTGAAAGGATAGAAAAACATATTCCATGCAACATTAGGTGTCTATGTTATTATCAGACAAAATAAACTCTATTCCAAAACATTTTATAAAAGATACAGGCCATTATTTATTGAAAAAACAATTGATTCATCAAAAAGATACAATTACAAACATTTATGCACCAAGCAACAGAACGCCAAAATATATCGGACAAGTATTGACAAAATGGATAGAAGAAATCATTCTACAATACAGGTTGGAAACTTTAATACCCCATTTTCTTTAATGGATAGATGGTCTGGACAGAAGATCAGTAAGGAAAGGAAGATTTGAAAAGTGCTATAAACCAGCCAAATAGAGCAGACATAAAGAAATTCCTCCACAGAGCATAAGGCACATTTCTATCAAGCCCAGATGGAAATTCTCCAGGTTAGACCACATAGTAGAGCAGAAAATAAGTGACAAGAAATGTAAAAAGACGGAAGTTATAACAAGTATCTTCTCTGACCACAATAGAATGAAGCCAGGCATCAAAAACAAAAGGAAAAATGCAAACTTTGTAAATAGGAAATTAAACAGCACAGTCATAAGCAATCAATGAAACAAAGAAGATAATACAAAAGAAATTGGAAAATACTGAGAGGGAAATAGAAATGAAAACACAATATAACAGAACATAGATTCAGTGACTGCAGTGCTTAGAGGGATGGTTAAAGCAGTGAATGCCTATATGAAACAAGAAGAAATGTCTTGAAAAACCCTATATTACAATAGAAGGACTTAGAAAAATAAAGGCAAATGAAACCCAAGCCTAATAGAACAAAGGACTAATAAATATTACAGTGAAGACAAATAAAATTGAGAGGAGAAAAACATTAGAGAAAATGAACAAAACTAAAAGTTAGTTCTCTGATAGGATTAACAAAATTGATAAATATGTAGGTACACTGACCAAGAATGTAGAAGAGAAGATATGAATATTTACAATCATAAATGAAAGTGGAGACACTAATAAATACCTTACAGAAATAAAATGGATTATAGAAGAATGTTATCAGCAGTTGCACAAAGAGATAACCTGAATGAAATGAACAAACTTCTATAAACACATACATTACTGAAAGTGACTGATGAGGAAACAGATAATAGGAACAAACCTATAAAATATAAAGAGGCTGAATCAGAAAAAAAAATCAATCAAACATATTAAAGCAACTCCCAACAAAGAAAAACAGTACCAGATGGCTTTCCTGGTTAAGTCTACCAAATATTTCAGAAGTTTTAAAAATCCTCCTCAGACTCTTACAAAAAATAGGAGAGGTAAGGTCACTTCCAAATATATTCTGTGGAGCCAGAATTACCCTGATCTGAAATACAGATAAAGACACCAAAAGAAAATTAGAGATCAATATTCCTTATGGTCATAGATGCAAAAGAGCCTGAAAAAATAGCAGCTAATTGAATCAAACAATATATTTAAAGGATAATACACAAAAAACAAGTGGAATTATTTCAGGAATGCAAGATTAATTCAATATAAGAAAATCAATTAATTTAATAACACAATAATAGAATTGAGGAAGAAAACACACACAGCAAATCAGGAAATGCAGAAAAAGCATTTAAATAACAACAAAATCTCTTAGCAAATATGGTTGCACATACCTGTAGTCCCTGCTACTCAGGTGGCTGAGGCAGGAGGATTACTTGGGTCTAAGTGAGTTGAAGGCTGCTGTGCTCTCTACGTTGTGCCTGTGAAGCCACTGCACTTTAGCTGGGGCAACATAGTGAGAACTTCTCTCTAAAAATTAAAAAACAAAACAAAACAAAACAAAAAAAACAACTTTTTTTTTCTATTGACACCTGGCAAATCTACTTTGAATCCATTCTGTTATATGAAGAGGTGTACGTATATGTGTGTGTATATATATACATTTATTATTATTATTATTATTTCAGCATATTGTGGGGGTAGAAAAGTTTAGGTTACGTATATTGCCCTTGCCTCCCCACCCCACCCCGAGTCAGAGCTTCAAACGTGTCCATCCCCTAGACAGTGTGCATCGCACTCAGTATGTATGTATACACCCATCCCCTTCCCTACTCACATCTGTTTGACACCCGTTCAATGTTATTCCTGAATGTGCTCTTAGATGATGATCAGTGAAACCAATATGATGGTGAGTACATGCGGTGTTTATTTTTCCATTCTTGGGATACTTCACCTAGTAGAATGGGTTCCAACTCTATCCAGGAAAATACAAGAGGTGCTATATCACCATTGTTTCTTATCACTGAGTAGTACTCCATGGTATACAAAAAAACCATTTTTGATGAAAGAAGTCAACAAACTAGAAATTGGAAAAAGAGCATTTATTAAAAAAAAAATTAACAAGTCAGTGGGTAAAGCCTAAAATTTCTCCACACCACCTAAGATTGGGAACAAGAGAAGGATGCTCACTTTTCCCCACTTTATTCAACATTGCACTAGAAGACATAATCAGGGAAATTAGGCAGGAAAAATAATAAAACCCATTCAAATTGAGAAAGAAAAAGTAAAATTCTTGCTATTTACATATGGCATGATACTGCCTTTAGAAAAACTCAAATAATCCATAAAAATTTATCAGAGCTAATGAACAATTCAGTAGAATTGGAGGACACAAAATTAACACACAAAGTTCCATGATGTTTCTATATACCAGCAAAAATCAACCTGAAGCAAAAATTAAGAAAACAATTCCACAGAATAGAAAATGCTCTTTAACTATGGAATAATTTTAGTCAAGGAGGTGAAATAATTAAATGCTGAAAAGTACAAAATATTTCTAAGAGTTAAAGAACAGCCTAACAAAGGAAAATGTACCCAGTGTTCATGGATTAAAAAAATTCAAATTGTTAAGATGGCAATACTCCACGAAGTGATCTATATAGTCAATGTATTCCCTATTTTAAAAAGTGCCTGTCTTTTCAGAAGTGGGAAAGTATATTCTCAAATACATAGGAAATTTTCCACCTAGTAGCCAAAAAAAAAAAAAAAACTGAAAAATAGAAGAAAGTAGGAGAACTCACACTTTCCAGTTTTAAAATATATTACAAAACTGCAGAATCAAAACTGTGGTAATGGCAAATGGGTAGAAAAATAAATATATGGAATACAACTGAGAGTCTACAAATAAACCCATATAATTATTGTCAATTTTTTTTATAGTCACACTTGCATTTGATTAAAAAAATACAAAAATACTCACACACGGTTCCTGTATGAATTCTAATTAAGAAACATTACCTTCAGAATAATAATACTCGTTGATAATTTTCAGAAGACTAAGAGCTTCTTTACCATTTAAGGGGTACATAGGGTGCAGGTGTTTCCGTGAATGTATTCTTAAATAAGAGACTACACCACTCTAATTTGCCTAGCTGTAGCTCTGTTCCAGGTTACTGACTGCTAGTTCATGTTCCAGAGTTTCTTTGCCAACAGGTTATTTACAAAAGAGGCACCTCCAAAGTCTTAGAGTGAATTGGGAAAGGGCTGGTTAAATGAGGAAACAGGCTACCATTGCCCTGTAAAAGTTCATCGTTTCCTTTCCCAATGTATCTTTTTATTGAGAACTTCTATTTTTTATCCTGTGTTCCTCCTCTGCCATCTCACACTCTGGCTCTACCTGCTGTATTTTGGCCACCTGCACCTCATTCATTTGTATCAGTTGTAAGATGGAAATTGGTTGATGGGGTTCTTCCTCATGCGTCTTTTTAAAAGCACCTTCCTGGGAGATTTTGCTCCTGTAGTTTTTATTGGAAGTTATTCTGACAGCTGAATAACAAGTGGAGCAGTCCCCTCACATACTGGGAAGCAACGAACTCTTTCTCGTCATTGAACAGTTCTCTATAAGCAGCAGCAAATGATTCTGGGATGCAGCGTGGGGCAGTATTCGGCCTCTTCCTCCCCCCATCACTGATGCTGCAGGAAGTAGAGCTGCTCAAGGGCATCGTGTTGGCAATCTTCTCCTTCCCCAGGATGTGGGTACTCAGAAGTGGGCTGACACTGCGCTTCACTTTCTCTTTCCTTTCACAGCCTGTAATTGTTTTGGTGCCAGGCTTGAAGTTCTCCAGCACTTCAGCTGTGTGGAATCCCGCTGTGGTACGCTCCTTGCATTCAGCTAAGAGTTGCATGCCTGGCAAGCACTGGCCAGGTGCATCGCTTGAGGGCAGTATTTCCTATATCGCATCACTTCTCTTACGTTCCAGCATATAATCAGAATTTTCTACTAAAGCAAGCAAGAGGCTCTTTTCCAATTCGGAGAGGTATTTGGCAGGTTTTATAATTTTGTCCTTTTGTATTTTTCACTATATTCCGTCTGGACACTAGCTATGTGAGTCCCACAGAGGTGCAAAGAGGCAGCAGCAACATCTGGCCACCAGAGCAAGGGTCACAGGGGGTCTGCTAGGGAGCCCTAACTAACAATTGATTGTGAACTAGGGTGTAGATGCATTTCAGTGGGAGAGGGGAAGAGTTGTCAACAAATAGTGCTAGAAAAACTGGATATCAACCATGCAGAACGAATGAAGCTGGACTCCTAGCACAAACCTGTACAAAATTGACTCAAAATGAATCATTTACGCTCATACAAAGGTAAATGTATTTCTGTGTGTTCAACCCCACTTGTGTTTTAATTGGGTCCCCTATCACCTGTACTCTGACAAACATTTTTCTGTCTGAAATGATCCTTGGACGTATTCCTGTCACTGGATGTTCAAGGCTTTGTTCCCAGAGGCTTTGCAGGTGGTGGCAGGGACATGCCACATTTTATATAAAGTACAACATAATTGACCTTTTAAGACAACATAAGAATGGTACATTTTTCATCTGAAGACATTCTTAAAAATGGCTACGTAGAAAATTTGTTTAAACCATTAATCAGACCTTGATTTGGAGAAACTGTGAAGAGAAACTTTGTTCTCTTCCCCAGGTTAAGAACATACATTACTCACCAGAAAATACTTTGTGGTTAGAGTCTCAATGCAATGTCACAGACTTGTTTTATTCAGTGAAACAATTAAAGAATTTCATTAAGGAAGTAGGTCAAACTAGTAAGGAAATAGTTAATTCTTTGAAGCAAATAGCAAGTAGGCAGAATTCTTATCATATTTTTATAGTTGTATAAAAATAAAGCATGGCTGACGATTGTTTTATGCTGCCTCTACAGATTAACAATTCTTATTTTTTAAAGAAAACTTTACTTAACATCAACCTGAAAAACACACAGAACTTTGTACGTAGAAGTTCCAGAAAGACAAGAACACCAATATTAATGCAAAAAAAAAAAAAATGAAAAACAGTTTGTAGGTAGATACAGATATAATAAATAAAAATATTTTTATATTTTATAAAAATTTATTGAAATGTAATGAATCAATTTCACTTTTTAGTTTTGATCACTATCCTTTTGTCTTTTCTAATCATTTTAATATTTTTATACTAAAAGTGTATTATGTGGGTGTGTGGGCATCAAAGTGTGTACAATTTATAAATATTTGAAAATAATAGTGTACAACTTTTTGATGCACATTTTGAATGTGAGTATGTAATGAAGTGTACCTAAATATTTCTCAAAGGTTTATGGATATCATTAGTAATATTTTTAACGTGGCAAATCTAATTTAGAAAATTGTTACAATCTTTAATCTCACAACTAAAATAATCCTTTTTAATTTTTGTAAAGAATATTGAATATTTTCTTATTTACAAATACCAATAACAACAACAGGAAAAATGTAAACCCTCTACTCTTACCAATTACAGAGGAAAACATTTTTAAAAATCTCTTTGAATATTTGTGGCATTCAGGAATATGCTATCCTCTCCTTATTGCTATATTTCTTTCAATTCTATTTAATCTTTGTTTTATTTGTAACTCCACCCTACTGCTTGTACTAGGAAATTTTCAATGAATATCTGTCATGCCTTACACCTAAGATGGTTTTAGTTCCATAAGTCTCTCTAAACTTATCAAGGTCAAAATTTAAAAAATTTTCAAAAGTCAGTATATTTTTATTAAAAAATATACATGTCCATAAAGTAGTTATATTTTTATTTGTCACAATTATTGGAGGTCCTATGTAAGAATTGGATGGTAATTTGCAAACTGGTTTTTACACATGACTTCAGTGTGTTGCTTTGTAATCTAGAGTTTCCCTGTAAGAATGATACATGGCAAACAAAGTCAAATAAATAAGAAAAGCCATTCAAAGTTGTAACTTGCTCATATAAACAAAAAATACATCAATTATGTTTAATTAATTCAAACTAGGTAGTGGACAATTTACTAAGTTCTGTTAGTGAAACAAAAAAGTTGTAGATAGTTCAGTATAAAAAAAGAAAAAGTCTCCATAGCTCTATGCTACCATCCAGGTTTAAAGACATATCTGACCATTCCATGTAATATTTTTGATAGAGTGAAAAGGCTTGCAGGGTTTTAAAAATATTTGCTTTTCTTGTCACCCATTACTAACCAAAATTTTCACATTTATTTGTGTTCTTATATATTGTAGTATTTACTTCCTCACAGAAAACAAACAATTAAAAATAGTAATAATTTCCTTCTTCCACTAAAACCTCACTGTCAGAATAGCTTTTAGATGGTTGTGACTTTAGCCTTTACTTCTCACAAGGGATATGAGTTTTATTATTTCAAATCTACATTCAATATATTGATTTATGGAGATTGGGAAACAACATACCTTATTTTGGACCTAGTCATTTTTAAATAAGTAGGATAAGGAAGAATTTTAGTGGCCAGTCAGATAAATTAAAATGCATTTCTTTATTAACTGTCACATGTGTAGACATGTACTTGGCAATAAAAGTTAAAAAAAATATATACAGTCAAAAATTCAAAGAATTTACACAAATGTGTGGGTGATAAACACATACAAAATTCCTGTAATTCCATGTAAAATTCAAATTTTAAACAAAATGTAGGTAGAAGAATAAATCTGAAATTATTAGGAAGGTTCAAAGCAAAAGCGGTATTTGAGTTGGATTTAATGACTAGATAGATGGTAAGGGAAGAGCATGATATTATGGGCAAAGAAGGAAAGTGGCACAGTCAGAGACTGGTTTAGGTTCATCTTGAGAATGAGGAGTGTACTCAGGTGAGGACTTCAGGTTTGTATAGAGAAGAATGAGAATTAGGGACAGAAAAATATATTTCATATAGATTTTGCAAGACAAAAAATATTCTACTTTCATGAAATGTAACTTACAAACAACTTGGGCTGTCTACTCACACATACAGCCTTGTGGAACACATGCACTTTCAGAGATGATCTAGAAAGCCCATAAGAAAAGTGACTTTCCTGAGGGAGATGGTGGTTAATGTGAGAAGATGCTGAAGAGGAGAAAGATTGGATAAGATGGGGGATATAACCATTTATGTCACTCACAGGATTTAACTGGTAAGAGCTCTTTCAAAAGCGGTATGATCAGTAGTGCCAAAAAATCTATTATATTAATATTATTATGATATATTGATGATAACTTTAGGAAAAAGAAAATGTAATGAAAAGGATGGTCAGGAGTAGGAAAAACCATTTTATAGACAGAGGAATCTTAAACTTTATGCAGGTAAAAGCATGAAGTAAGAAACATTATGACAAGCAGAGCTTTAGGAAAACAAAACAAAACAAAAAAGCAGAATCAATCCATGCTGGAGGCTTTTAAGGATTTTGTAATAATCTGTTGGAAAAGGCAAATAAATAAGCAAATGGAGTCTGGGCACGTGGCTCACACCTGTAATCCTAGCACTCTGGGAGGGCAAGGTGGGAGGATTCCTTGAGGTCAGGAGTTCGAGGCCAGCCTGAGAAAGAGTGAGACCCTTTCTCTACTAAAAGTAGAAAAAAATAGCCAGGCAACTAAAAATAGAAACAAAAAATTAGCCGGTTGTGGTGGCTCTCGCCTGTAGTCCCCGCTACTGGGGAGGCTGATGCAGGAGAATTGCTTGAGCCCAGGCGTTTGAGGTTGCTGTGAGCTAGGCTGATGCCACAGCACTAATTCTAGCCAAGGCAATAAAGCAAGACTCTGTCTCAAAAAAATTTAAAAAAATTTAAAAAAAATAAGTAAGTGGAGATGACATGGGCAGTGATGGACAGGGCAAGGGTCATCAAATATTAGTATTGAGAAGGATTCCAGTGGAATCATGGGAGGCAAATATGGAATTATGGAAAATGTTTTAAGCTATAAATAAGTCAGATTCAAGTGGAGCCCAAACTCTTAAACTTATACAGTTTTAAAATATAAAAGCTTATTTTTTAGACTGGTTCTTCATTAGTAAATCATTCATGTTTGTGGAGATACTTAACTATTATAATGGTACAAGTTATTTCCTGTATAACAAACATATTAAATAGATGATAATGTGGATGACTAGCATTGGATATAATGATGCAGTGATGGTGACAACTGTGGTAGTCAGGGTACAGAAGAGAGGTTATAAAATCACAGGGCTTTAAAGAATAGATAGTAAGAAGATAATTTCTTAGGGAGAAGTGGAAGTGAAAAATATAGGAGTTTCATTTTGCATGTGAAATATTCAGATTACTATGCTGTATGTAAAAGGTAAATCTGCATGTGGGATCAGTGTCAAAATTAGTAGTACTTTCAGATGTCAAAGCAATCATATAGGAAAATGAATACAATTTAAAATAATAGATAACAAGCATGGGAAAATGTCCCCAGTCATTTTATTAAAACCATACGAGATTCAACTACATTAACTCTTGGTTGCTTAGGAGTGTACACAAAATATTTACAAATGTTTCATAGTCAAATTCAGTATTCACTTCCCCTTATGATCACAAGGATAACTTCTCTACCTATATTACTTTTTGACTACTGACACTTAAATTACCTATAGTGAAGGCCAGTTTTAACTTTCCTCCAAACTTTTCCTGAGTCCTTATTTTCAAAGATAACAGATAACTATAAAATGATATTTTAAAATGACACGCAGAATATATGTGCATAGAGCACCCTTGACACAAATGACTCCATCTTATTAAAGGTTGGTGCAAAAGTAATTGTGGTTTTAGCATTGTTGAAACTTGCTGTTTGATATAAGAATACATTCTTAAGTAAACGTGGATACGTTATACATCAGTTTAATGTGCATTTCTCACTTTATGTGTTTTTGCTAATGACTTATTACTCGTTGTTTATTTGATATTTATTTTATTTTTATTTATTTATTTTTTCATATTTATTTTACACTATGGAAATGATGTTAGACAGAAAGCAAATTCGAGTTCAGTATGGGTCATAAAACAGCGGAGACAATTGGCAACATCAACAACGCATTTGGCCCAGGAACTGGTAATGAACCTACAGTGCAGTGGTGGTTCAAGAAATTTTGCAAAGGAGATGAGAGCCCTGAAGATGAAGAGCGCAGTGTCTGGCCATCGGAAGTTGACAACAACCGATTGAGAGCAACCATCAAAGGTGATCCTCTTACAACTACAGAAGAAGTTGCCAAAGACCTCAACGTGGACCATTCTATGGTTGTTTTTGGCATTTGAAGCAAATTGGAAATGTGAAAAAGCTCAATAGCTGAGTGCCTCATGAGCTGACTGAAAATAAAAAATTGTCATTGTGAAGTGTCGTCTTCTCTTGTTGTATGTAATAACAGCGAACCATTTCTCAATCAGATTGTGATGTCAGAGGAAAAGAGGATTTTATACAACAACTGGCTACAAACAGCTCAGTGGTTGGATAAAGAAGCTGCAAAACCCTTCCCAAAGCCAAACTTGCACCAAAAAAAGGTCATGGTCACTGTTTGGTGGTCTGCTGCCAGTCTGATCCACTGTAGCCTTCTGAATCCCAGTGAAACCATTACATCTGAGAAGTATTCTCAGCAAATTGATGAGAGGCACCAAAAATTGCAATGCCTGCAGCCAGCCCTGGTCAACAGAAAGGGCCCAATTCTTCTCCATGACAACACCTGACCACACATCGCACAACCAACACTTCAAAAGTTGAATGAATTGGGCTACAAAGTTTTGTCTCATCTGCCATATTCACCTAACTTCTTGCCAATCAATTACCACCTCCTCAAGCCTCTCAACAACTTTTTGCAGGGAAAATGCTTCCACAACCAGCAGGATGCAGAAAATACTTTCCAAGAATTTGTGGAATCACAAAGCACGGGTTTTTACACTACAGGAAAAAAACAAACTTATTCCTCACTGGCAAAAATGTGTTGATTATAATGGTTACTATTTTGGTTAATAAAGATGTGTTGTAATGATTTAAAATTCATGGTTCAAAACCGCAATTATTTTTGCACCAATCTAAGAAAAAGACTCGATCTAGTATATCAAAGGGCATGATGTCAACAGGGACCAGATGTTCAGAGACTATGCCCAACCAGATAAGGATGTAACCCTTTACTACTAGTCCTCACCAGAGGCCTGAAGGGCCATAAAAAGAGCAGGGCTTCACCAGCTAGGTGAAGCCATCTCTATAGATACCATCTGGCTTTCACTCGTGGTCAGCACCTGGCATTTTCTGCCAAAGACATGCCTAAGTCAAGGACTGTGCGTTGAAAGATGTTGATGATCATGCAGATCAGCCAAAGGTACTCTTCCTGTCCATGTTGCTCTCCCTGGACTGGTTCATTAACTCCTTTTCATGTCCTCTTTCTTTTGATGTTAAATGTTACTTTGTTGGATATGAAAATTTTAATCTATAACATTTATATATTGATTAAGTATACTACTACTATGTATGGTTTGCAATATTGACAGACTTGTGAATTCGCTTGTATCTGTGTACCAATGGCTCTGACTACTGAGAGAGCCAGTGGTACTAAAGAGAATTTTCTGTTTGGAAACTGCATGTAGCTCACGGCTTTCATGATTAAAATAGCATAAGTAAAAGTCTGGACTTGTGGAAAGACACAAACATACATGGAGCTGGTTATGTCTGAACTTGTGCCACTCAAGACAATATGCTTTACCAATCTCATGCTTGGATGGTATGCCATTGTCAAGTGTTATAAAGGTGTAGAAACTATTAATCTCAATATCTGCACATATCCGAAGAAGAGAAATGTTAAGACATGACTGCTGCTGATAACAACAGACCACCTAACGAAGGCAACTGTTAGATCTCTGCTACATATCAATATCCAGGCTGCATGTGTTTCCACCTCCTAATAAAATTTAACTGTTACTGAAATTTACTGCCTTACAGGGATTTTACACATATCAAGGAATTCAATCTTCATTAAAACAATAAATATCATAGGCTGAATATGATAGAAGTCAGTGAATTACACTTCTGTAGGTCTTGCTCAGATAACTAATTGAAATACTTTATTCTTAGCAATTTGATATATTATCAACTCAGGTGTGGTTATGAAAATCAAAAGGCCAATAGTACAGCTATACACAGAAACCAATTGTGTAAGACAGAAATAAAAACTTTCAAGAAAATATATGAAGTGGATTTTATTTTATGTTTCCTACTTTTTATCTCTCTGCCTTCCCAGTCAACCAGAATTTCTAGTAAATGGTAAATTCCACCATGATTTCTCAGTTCCTCTTCGTGGGCTTTGCTAAAGGCTGGGAACTTAGGTTCTTGCACTCCATGCTATTCCTATGATGTACTTGGCAACCTGTTTGGGAATCTTTTCATCATCATTGTCACCCCGTCATCCAGAACCTTCACAGGCCCATGTATTCCTGAGAAATTTGTGCATTATGAATATGTGCTATATTTCTATCACTGCCTCCAATGCCTGTGTTAACTCTGTCACTGAAAACAGGGTCCTCTCAGTGGATGGGTGTACAACTCAGATCTTCTTGGACATTTGTTGTGTGTATGTAGTTTCTTTTCCTCACCATCATGGCCCACAACCACTGTGTGGCCATCTGGCAGGCCCTCCATTCCCCAGTCCTCATATACCACCACTTTTGTGTCTGAATAACACTGGCTCCCATACTCAGTGGTCTCTTCCATGCAGGCATGCACACTGTCAACACCTTCCAGTGGCCCTTCTGTGGTTCATCAATTCTCCTGTTATGTGCCCCCTCTGTTGAGGCTCTCTTGCTGTGACCCCTTCTGCAATGTGCTCTTACTTCTTGCGTCTGCCATAGGAGTTTGTGGTGGCTGCTTTATCTTAATGCCCATGTTATATATTTGCACATTTTCTAATGTGCTCAAATTTCCAACCAGAAAGTGAAGAAAGGCCTTTTCTCACCCATGCCTTTTTTATACTCACAGTGTCTGTCTTACTCAGTTCTCTCATGTTTATGTACCTACAGGCCTAACTTCTGAAACAATTCAGGATATAATTCTTTCTGTATTTTATACTGTATAGCTTCCATTCTTTAACCCTATAATAGTTGTGTGAGAAGAAGAATAGAAAGGCTGGCACCACATCTAAATTTTTCTGTACTCACCTTTTTAGTACTCACCTTTTCTGGTATTATAAGGATTAAGTCACACAATGTAAAAGCTTCTTCCCAGTGTAGCATACCATTCTTATGAGCACATAGTACATGCTCAGTAGACATTGCATTATGCTGGTCTTGATTTTGGAAAATAATATCTGTGTCGTGATGAGTGTTGGGCATAAGGCACTCTGTATGCTGTGCTTGCTGTCTCTAGCTGTGTGCTACTAATAATGGATCTAGGTTGAGCAACATAAGCACTAAAAGGGGACTTGACAAAGAAGCCAATTAATGTAACCCTTCCACACAGCAGATAACATTTCTTAGAGTGAGGCCCACAATACCACATGATTTATATTCACATTGATGGTTCAGAGACAATTTTTAAGTAATTGCCTCTCAGCCCAGCCTTTCAAATAGGATTATCTGGCTAGCTTGAAAGAAACACCATCACCTGTCTATTGGGCTGGGTGGGAACATCCATGTGGTTTTAATTGTGCCCCAAATAATTCTAATTTGATACCAGAATCAAGCATTAGAACTCCCAGATACATTCATGAGATTGAGTTTAGACTTTGTTCCAGAGAGAAATCCCAGGGCCTGCTGTTTTGGATTTGGTAGGGGCAGATCAGTGTGGTCAAGTTTCCCACTGCTGTAGCAGAAAGTCCTGGCACGTGTGGCAGGGGGTGGTCACCAAGGAAAAGTCAGGAGAACCTCACATTTTAGTCTCCATGAGGAAACATCATACCTGACTGTTTCCTGTGACTAAGAATAAGTGAGTGTAGACCTTTCTGCATTTTGTGGTCCTCTGGCTTGTGGATGCTGAGTAAACAGGTTAACACATTGTGCTGATTCCTTTCAGGGCATAGTCTCAAGATGTAATTCTGATTGTTCTACACAATCTCACTTGAAGAGAAATTTCAGAGTAGGAGAAGGAGAAGGAGAAATGGCTGGTTTTCAGGTAAGTGTGTCCCAGGTTAGGGGCTGTGTGCACTATTCCTCCTGGAATGTCATGCAGAATTTCAAGTTTTAGAACTTGTAAACGTTTACTTCTTTACTTCTGATGTTCATGCCTAATGAGTTTTTTTCCACTACATTTTTTTTTTCATTTCTTCTTATGATAGTCAAGGAGCACTGGAAAATCCTTCCTCCCTATATAACAAAACCTGCTCTACATTCTCTCCACCCAAGCTTCTTAATAAAATAAACAAGTTTCATAATAAATGTGTGATATGTAATATTGAAAATGTTCCCATTGTGACAGGTCAACCTACAATAGGGTGGATATCTGAGATTCCTATTGGGGATGGGATACGGTCTTTGTATTTGAGTGAAGAAGGGGAACATGTACTCTCAAGGTTTGATCTGGATGTTTTCATCAGGTCTATGTGAAATAGTATTTGGAAAATGCAGAAAGAGGATAGCATTGATTGCCTAGGATAACAAGAAAATTATGGAAAAATAAAAAAAGAAGACATGCTCTATAATAATGCAAAAGTATTTACATACATTATTAAAAATTACAAATCATGGGAAATATCTATAACTTGAACTTTGCATAAAACTAATGATTCTTCGTGGTTACATATTTTTGGGCACTACCATCCCAGCAGTGATTTTTTTTATCCTCTGTGAAATGGTGCCTAATACCAATTTGTCCCACTACAGTTGATGTTAATTTCATTCACTTGGTTAAGGTGCTCTCTGACAGATTCATCCAAAGTAAATTGTTTTTTTTTTCTTTATGATTAAATGTCTTTTCGAAATTTACTGACTGATGTGCATGAATCATCACATTTACACTGGAAGCTCCCCTTTCTTTTTATAGCTTGCTTTGAAAAATGAAGGCTCTTATATTTGTCTTCTGGTCAGATGAAGTGAGATAAATTGAAAGTCTACCACTTACTGGATGTTGACAAAATACTCTCCTTATGCCAGAAGCACTGGTTTCACTGGTTATATTATGTGAAATGCAGAGACTCAGACCCCACCCGAGATCTCCTGAATGAGAATCTGTATTTTAACAAGATCTCCAGTTCATTACTGTACACGTGAAAATTGGGTGATACCTTCTAACTCACTGTTTCTCTGTGTGAGAAATATGCACAACTTATTTCATATGATGTAAATATAGCACAAATTTATATTGCAGTGTTGAGGCCCTTAATTTTATATTTAATACTTTATCATGCAAAACAGTATCATATGCACAATAGTTTCATACATGTTATACAATCTTCATTCCTGAGAATTAGAGAATGTGTTCAAGAATATCACTATGCTAAAAAATATCTTATTGGATAATTCCAGTCACCCATATGTCAGAAACAGTTCTCATAACTTTCATTTTCCTTGTAGTCAAATTAAGAATTCTCTCCTTGGCAACTTGGGAAATATGTGTCTTTTTTTCAGGAACTGGTGACATTCAGGGATGTGGCTGTATAATTCTCTCCAGAGGAGTGGGCATGCCTTGACAACGCACAGTGAAATTTGTATAGGGATGTGATGTTAGAGAACTATGGAAACCTGGTCTCCCTTGGTGAGGATCACTTCAATACACAATTCCTATTCCACACTAAGGGCATTATTTTATTTGTAGACTGTTTTTTGGAAGTTTCTACTTAACATGAATGAATTTTATATCTCTGCTTTTAAGGAAAATTTGAAGGATTTTGGTGTAGAAAATAAAATCACTAGACGTCTCATCTTATAATGAACCTTTTCCTTTATTGAGCTGATCTGTGTAATTCACTCTCGATTAGTGATTCCTCTAGAAATCAGGGTATATAATTGTTGACTGCACCTTAGAATACAATTTCCACCACTTATTTTTTATTTGGTGCTAGTGGGAATTGGTGCTCTGGAGCCATAAATTTGAAATAATTTCTTATCGTTCTACAGGGTCTGTGAGAAAACCATATTTTGGAAAACAATTTTCTAGAATCTTCTATAATATTCTGTCTATAAGTATAGTACTTTAAAGATTAGTAATTGGAGAGTCTTCAGCACACATCATGAGTATTCTTTCTAATAAAACAGGTCTTGCTGTCTCAAAGCCAGAGCTGATCACATATCTGGAGCAAGGGATAGAGCCCTGGATTATGAATAAAGAGGAAACAACAGCTAAATATACAGGTAGGTGAGATTCAGTAAAGCAGATAACAAATGTTAAAGAGCCAAAGCTCAAGGAGAAAGGCAGATATTAAAAAGTGGTTTGAAATGCTCCGCTCTTTTGGAAATGTTTTTTGAGAAGCCTGTGTATGTTTCTCTTTCTCTTACACAAGGACATCTTCTGTCCCATGCTCTTAAACTCTCTAAGAACTGTACATCTGTAGTGATCTTCCTTAGAATTCAGTGAGAGCCAAACTTCTTGTCATGGCTTATAAGGGACTACATTATCTGTAAACACTTCTATTGTTCGGGGAGATATGGGATTATCTGTACATATTTTGAAGACCTCTACATTAAAGCATCTTTTGACAGCATTTTGTTCTGCTGCCCCATCTGGAGTACAGTGGTTGATCATAGCTCTCTGCAACCTGAAACTTCTGGGCTCCAGGGATCCTGCTACCTCAATTTTCCAAGTACCTAGGACTATGGGCATGAGCCAACATGGCCAGCTGATTTGTTTCTATTATTATTATTATTTGTTGAAATGAAGTCTCTTTATGGTGCTGGGGCTGGTTTCAAGATCTTGACCTGAACTGATCCTCTTTCCTTGGCTTCCAAAATTGTTGGGATTATAGTTGTGATCCACAATGCCCAGCTCATTTTTGAAGTTCCTTTTGTTGCCTCATTTTTGAAATGTGTAAAAAGGAATAGTGGAGATATGGTGATTTGCTTCAGTAATGCTAGAAACACTAGGGACAGATGTTTCATATTTTGTGCATCATGATTTCCAATTCTAAGGTTTCAGAGGCAATCCTATAGAAATTCAGACTCATTAATTTTATACAAATGCATAGCCTCTTCCTAAACCTAAGAACATCTAACATTATTTCACTTTGAAATATCCTTTTTTCTTTTTTATGTATATTCTTTTTTCTAGTATAAAATAAGAGTAAAATTTCAACTTTATTGTACCCAAATTCCCAAACTGTATTATAGTTTATTTTCTCTACTCACCTCATAGAATCCTTAAATATACTGTCCCTTTGAGTGCTTCAAATTGCTGAATATATTTATACTCCCAATTGATACATTGTATGATGATACTTATATTCCATAATTTTCCCCTATTTAGTACTATCACGAAATTGTCATTCACATCTGCATATATTTATACTTCCAATTGATACATTGTATTTTGATACTTATATTCCATAATTTTCCCCTATTTAGTACTATCACGAAATTGTCATTCACATATATGTGTGTATGTGTGCATGTATATTTGTGTGTGTGTTTAATTGGTAAATTTTTCCACAAATAAGTATTGCATAACTGTATATATTTATTGTATACATTGTAAGTATTGCCGCAGTATACATGGGGGTGCAGAATTTTCTTGAGATACTCATTTTACATCTTTGGATATACTCAGAAGTAGAATTGATGAATGATAAGGCAGTTCTATTATTTACATTTTTAAACAAATCTCTATGATGACACTACCTGTTTACAAATCAATAACAGTGTACAGGGATTGCTTTTCTGCACACTTTGCCCGCACTTATTATGTCTCTTCTTTTGGACATTAGCCATTTTAACAGTTGTGAGGTGATACCTTATGATAATTTTGATTTGTGTTTGCATGATGTTTTGGTGATGCTGAGTTATTCTTCATGTTACCTTCATAAAAGAATTTTATGTCTCCCATTTAAATCTTTATTACATCTGGAGTTAGTTTTTGAATATCATGTAAGAAAAAAATAGTCTACTTTTATTCATTTGTTTGTGGGTATCCAGTTTTCCAGCACCAAGCATTGAAGAGACCATACTTTCTGCATTACGCATTGCTAGTGTCTTAAGTGTAAAGTTTAGTCAATCTTATATACTTCGGTTTATTTCTGAGCTCTCCATTCTGTTCCATTGTTTTTTGTGTTGGTTTTATGTGCACATTTTGTTTTTGTTACTATCACCTCGAAATATAGTTTGAAATCAGAAAGTGTGATGCCAGAACCTTTTTTCTTCTTTCTCAGTATTGTTCTGGCTCATCAAAGGTACATGAGATATCATACAAATGTTAGGATTTGTTTGTTAATACTGTGAGTAATGCCCCTGGAATTTTGATAGGGAGTGCATTGAATCTATACATGGTTTTGGATAATATCTTTCTATTTACTCATGTCATCTTCAACTTCTTTTATTAATATCTTATAGTACTCAGTGTAAAGGTTGTTTTTTTTTTTTTACCACTTTGGTTAAATTTATTTCTTAGCATTCTATTATCTTCATGTTATTGTAAATGAGAGTGTTTTCCTTTTTTATTGGATAGTTTGTTAGTGTATAGAAAAACAACTGATGTTTCAATGTAAATTATATAGCCTGTGACTTAACTGAGTGGTTTTATTACTTCATAAAGTTTTTTTTTCCTATCCTCTTTATGGTTTTTGACATATAAGATAATGCCATCTGCAAACAGTGTTATTTTTACTTTTTCCTGTCAAATTTGAGTGGATTCTTGTCATGTTCTTGCCTAATTTTTCTACTTAGGTCTTGAAGTAATATCATAAAATAGAAGCATTAAGAGTGGTTGCACATTATCTTTATGTTGGTATCTGTGCATGTGAAGGATTAAATACCTTTTCCAGTTTTTATAAAGTGGTCTAGGAAGGTAAAGATGTTTCCTTTTGGGTACTTGGGCTAAAGGTATGTCCAGTGGGTTTTCAATGAAGAGTTGCTGTATCTAGGTCACAAGGCTACCCCTTGCTCTGCAGTGGAGTCTGCATTTGGTGGGCCAGTTCTGAAGAGCTTGGGTAGTTTTCAATCCTCTCTTGTTTCTGGGTAAGCTGGTTGTCTTCAGGACTTTGATCTCTATGACACATACTAGGGTATGTTTGTGCAGTTGAGTCTGCATACGGTGGGGCTGATACCAGCTGTGTGCATGGGTGTCACTCCCAATGAGTACCTTGGAAGTTTCCCTTCAGGTCTCTGTGTGGATCTATGCACTGAAAGAACTGGCCATGGATTGTAGTTTAGACAGCTGCAGCAGAGTCACAGGTCTGCCTTTCAGATGACAGGAAGACCAAATTATTCAGGTCTGCCTCCATGGCTACAGATAGGTGTGTCTCTCCCAAAGTCTCTGGATGAACAGCACCACTGCAACTTTGTCACAGGGAACAGTTAGAGACTGTGTGTATCCAAGTTGGTTGACCCATGATGTAGTCTGTAGTCATGACAATGGGTCCTTAATTTTGGCACTTCAATGAGAGCCTGAATATTCAAAATGACCCTCCAAGATCTATGGCTCCACTAGGGTTTAATGACCTTCTATTTAAGTCCCCAAATTCAGATAAGTGTAATTTTCTGTGGATGGCCAGAAAAGTTTTGTTGTTGTTTGGAAAAATACAAGTGGACCCTTCCCCTCCCACCATATTGCTGAGTTTATTCTCCTTATATATTTTTATTTCTGATCTATTCTATTTCATTTTTTTTAATTTTTATTTATTTTTTTAATTTTTTTATTTCAGCTCATTATGGGGGTACAAAAGTTCAGGTTATTTATATTGCCCATGCCTCCCCATCCCCCCGAGTCTGAGCTTCAAGTGTGTCCATTGCCTAGACAGTGCACATCGCACTCATCATGTAGGTATGCACCCATCCCCTCCCCCCACCCCCATCCCCCCCAGTCAGAACTTCAAGCGTGTCCATTCCCCAGGCAGTGAGCATCACACTCATCAAGTAGGTATACACCCATCCCTTCCCCCCAGTCCCCACCTCTGTCCGATACCCAATTGGTGTTATTCCTAAATGTGCACTCAGGCAAACCAGTTTGCTGGTGAGTACATGTGGTGCTTATTTTTCCATTCTTGGGATACTTCACTTAGTAGAATGGGTTCCAACTCTTTTATATATCTCAAGATCAAGTATGATTGGAATGTTATAGACATTGCATTAAATTTGTATATCACTGTGTATACTGTTGACATCTCAACAATTTTAAATCATCTGACCGTTGAGCATGAATACATTTAAAAGTGTGTTTAATTTTGACATATTTTTGTATTAGCCAATTTATCTTTTGCTTTTGATTTCTAGGTCCACTTCATTTTTGCCAAAAAATATATGTTGTATGTTTTTAGACTTCTTCCAGTTGATAAAACTTAAGTTTCCTAACAGTATTTGCCATGTCTGATTGAAACTATTGTGTATTCTGCTACTTTTCACTGAAGACCTCTTTAAATGTCTTTCACATCTAACTGATATATAATGTTTTTCCCATTTCTGTTTCTTATTGATCTTCTATCAAATTTTTGTATTCATTATTGAAAGTGAGGTTTTGAAGTCTCCTATAATTAGTGTGTTACTAGGTGTTTCTTGTAACACTTCTGTCCACACTTTTGTTCCTATTTGCTTAATATATTTAGAAGTCCTGATGTATATAATATATATTTAATATATCTATGATAAAATATGTGTATTGCATGTATATCATCTATGTGTATCCTGTGCTATAGATTTCTGCTAAATGACCAATTTTATCAGTATGTTATAACAGTCTTTGTCTCTTCTGATGGTTTTTGACTTAAGGAGTATTTCCTTTAATTATGGCCACAACATCATCCTCTAATTATTTACATACTTTTTTTTTACAATCACTTTCAACCAATTTGACCTTTCAGAGCTAAAGGAAGGCTTTCGTAGGTGACATATTGTAGGGTGCTGTTTGTTTTTTATCCATAAAGTCATCTTATTTTTCATTAGAGAGTTTAAACCACTTATATTTAAAGTAACTTCTAAAGGATATGAACTTACCATTGAAAATTTTTAATTCTTTCCCATGTACCCTGTAGATACATTGTTCCTCATTGCCTGTCTTATTCTCTTTATTGTTATTTCCTTGATTTTGAAGTGACATGCTTTGATTGCTTTCCCATTTATTTGCTTTTGCATACCTTCTACAGGCATTCTGTTTGTGACCACATTAGGAAATGGAGACTAACTAAATAATCTCTGTGTTATAACAATATATCTTAATCTTGTAACAGCTTCACTTCAAGTGAATAAAAAACCTACACGTCTTAAAGTGCCACATGTTCTTATTAATGTCACAAATTATGCCTTTTAGATTGTATATGTGAGAACAGATTTTTGCACATTTATGCTTTCAGTATTTTTTAATTCTATAGATTTTTATGAGGGTTTATGAACCATCATGATCAGATAGAATTCTATATCTGTTTATACATTTATCTTTAACACAGAGCTTTATGTTTTCAACTGTTTATAATGCTACCCAACGTGATTTTATTTTTCATCACAGTGGACTCCCTTTACATTTCTTCTGGCCTATTCCCGTGGTGATGAACAGCATTGACTTTTGCTTAGCTTGAAAAATCTTTAATTTTTCTCTTGTTTTTGAAAAAAAATATTTCCCAGAGGAAGCCTTCTTAGTTGGTAGTATTTTTTTTTTTTTATCACTCTGGCATTTATAAAATTCTCAGCTGCCTTATTCTCCAAATAATCTTTCTGCCATTTTCCCACTATATTCTTCTTCTAGGAATCCTTCTTAGATATATTGGTCTGCCTGATTGTGTCCAATACATCCCATACTCCACCTTCAGTTGTCTCCCTTTTAAAATTTTGCTTCCATGACTCAATATTTATAAATGAAATATCTTCAACTTTCTGATTCTTCTGCTTCATTAAGTGTGCTTCTCTAGTGAATTTTTCATATCAGTTATTGTATTCTTCAGCTCTACAATTTGTGTTGGATTCTTGTTATAGCTTTTATGTCTGTTAATATCTCAGTTTCTTCAGGCATCATTTTGCAGATTTTGTTGTCTGTATTTTGTTTTTGCTTGTAGGGGATGTTTCAGATGATTATTTTTAAGGTTTTTCAGATACTCCAAATATCTCCATTTCTTAAGGATTGGTTCCTGGAGATTTATGGTTTTTTGTTGCGGTGGGACAGCTTTTGTGAATCCTCTGCATTCCCTGAAATCTTGTGATCAGTTTATTTTATCTTTGTTTTTACTTATACATTGTAATTTTGTGTGACAATATTCAACTCTGGTCACTTTAACATATTTTGATTTAATATTTAAATATGAATTAGTGATTTATCCATTGCTAAAATAATTCTGTATGTGTTTGTTTGCCTGTATGAGTAAAAATTATGTCTAGTTTGTTTCAAACGTACTTATTTGTTTTCTTGAAATGTGATCTATAATTCTTTTATCTTTACTGGGTGAGTAGTCATAAAAATTATAATTTCAGCGGTTCTTTATTGCCAAATGTGTATTATATTGGCGTAAGAGAAATAATCATGTAGGAGACTTCAAGATCCCTGACGAGAATCAAGGCTTGTCGGACCATTCTAGTAGAACAGTTGAGAATTTAACAGAGGGGAGTGCAGGATGATTACTGATTAGCAGTGGACCATACAGTCTGAAACAAATGGAGTCCGGGACACTAACAGCAGGTACTGAGCAGCTAAGAAGAGAGAAGGATAAAAGGTAGGAACTGGTGCAAACAAAATCACGGGACTTCTGGAGCTCAGGGAAAAAGTAAGGGATTTTGACCTCCCCCAGCCAGGTACCTCAGGCCTGCAATAGGATGCATGTCTCTCATCCCATGGGAGTGTGCTATGAGCAACAAGAGAGCCAGCATCACTGCACCTGGACACCCCCTCCTCTGCTCTTATACACTCCAGGCATCCCAGGAAGTAATTTTGGCTTAAGGTTCTCATAGCTGTGTGACCACACTCCCCCCATAGCAACTGCCAAAGCACCTTGCACTGAGTGACTAAGCCTGCCTTGGGCATCGGGTAGCACACTTCCAGCCAAAGCTCCAGTGAGTGACTGAGCATGCCTTCGGCAAGGGGGTGCAAACTACCAGCCAAGCCTGCCTTGGAAAGTGTATCTGGTGCTGCAACTCAGAGAGGAGGAGGGTGGCCTGGCACTCACTCTTCCTGAGAGTGTTACAGGAAGACCATGGCCCCTTCTCGCCACCATAGCTGATGCTGGAATTCTCTGTGCTGAGATGCCCAGCTCTCAGTGCTATGGGTGCTTTTTCACCTAGCTCAGCTTGTGATCTTCCCATTGACAGGCACTTGGTGCATGTGCCTGCTGACAGCACAGTCAACAGGATGAGAAGCATTGGGGAAGGGTCCCAGTTTCAAAATCAGGCAGTGAATGAAAGTTCGTGTCCATTGGGAGGGTGTGGAGGAGAAAAGGAAAACAGTGGTCTGTCAATGTTCCCCCACCAAACCTCCCCTGGAGAACTGCCATATTGGATTTTGCTGAACCAGGGAGAATCAATTTGCATAAGTACTGGTTCCCATGGTAAATAAATACATCTGGGGCCACTGTCTCAATTAGAGAAGCTTCCCACAACACCACTCACTTTTTTTTTTGAATTCTATAAATCTGTTTTATTTCAGTTTGTTAATGTAAATTCATAATACAAATATATAAAAATATAATAAATTGTTACTATGAGTTTGGGGAAATAATCATTTTTTTTTTATTATTTCAGCTTATTATGGCGGTATGAAAGTTCAGGTTATATATATTGCCCATGTCCCACCCATACCCCCAAGTCAGAGCTTCAAGCATGTCCATTCCCCAGAGAGTGTGCATTGCATTCATCATTAGTTATATTCCCATCCCATCATTAAGCATAATGTCATCAAGGTTTATCTCTACTGTGCGTGTTATTAGATTATTTGTTTTTTTAAAGCTGAGAAATAATCCATTATTTCTAAATTTCAAATTGTATTTATTCTTTCATTTGGTAAGGGCAGTTTGGGTTTCTTTCATCTACTGGCCTTTGTGAATAATGATGAAATAAATATGAGTGTGAAGATAACTTTTTATTTTACAATATATGCAAGAGTTTATATTTGTGTTTCTTTCTGATTCATTGGTCCAGTTTTCTGTCTTTCTGCCAGTAGAAAACTTCATTGACTACTGTAGCTTTTTCAATGTTTTAAAATGGGGAAGTATGGTCCCAATAGCATTGTTTCTCTTTTTGATGATTGTTCAGATCTTTGTGGTCTCTTGAGATTCCATATTATTTTTGGGTTTGCTGTTTCTCTTTTTGAAAAAATTAAATTGAGAATTTGAAAGGAATTGCATTGAATCTGTAGACCACTATCGACATCTTCACAGCATTAAGTCTTCTTCCCTTGAACAAGAACGTTGTTCAAAAGAGTGTTATTTTCATATATTTGTGAATTTTTCTGTATTTCTTCTGTTATTTATTTACAGTTTCATTCCATTCTGGTCAGAAATTAAAGTGTGTAAAATTTCAGTTTTCTAAAATTGGTTAAGACTTGTTTTGTGGTCAAACAGGTAGTTTTTAGGAAGAATGTTTTATGAGCTATCAAGAAGATTGTATGTTCTATTATTATTCTGTAGAGTGTTCTCTATATATCTGTTAGGTCTAATTGCTCTACGGTGTTTTCAAATCTTCTGTTTTCTTATTATTAATTTGACTGGCTTCATTATTATTGAAAGTGGAATATCAAAGTATTCTATTATTCTGCTGTCCATTTCTTGCTTCAATTCTGTCAATGTTTTCTTTATATATTTGCGAAACTTGATATGAGATAAAGATAGATATCATATATATGTATTATTTTCATGGGTTCTCAGTGAATGACCTCTTTTTATATTAAATGTCCTTGTTTATCTCTTGTGAAAGTTTTGGCCTAAAATATATTTTATAAACTGTAACATTTTTCACTTCAAATATAATGTGCCTAATATAATTTTGAACTCCATTGCTCTTATATGCTTAAGGTTTTCATGGTCTATCTTGTTATATCCTGCCAGTTTTAGTCTATTGTTTTCACAAGATATGAAGTAAAGTCTCTTTATAGAGAATATAGTTGGATTTTATAATCCCTTTATTTAACTGTGTCTTCTGACTGGAAATACTTGTACACAAATATTTACATAATTCTCTCAAAGGGAAGGACTTATAATTTCCCTAATATTAATTGTTTTATATAACTTTTGTTACTATTTTTTCTTTCTTTCCTCTTTTTTTCTTCTGCATTATGTGCCACTAATATTTAGGGACATATTTTGTTTCTTTGTCTACCTTCTTTTGTGTATCTCTATAAACATTTTCCTGATATTCACAGTGAGAATTCCCTAAAATCCTTTGAAGTTGCAAAATACATTGAACTGATAAGTACTCAACTTCAGTTGCATAGAAAAATTCTTAATCTTTATGTCTGCCCCCAATGTTATGATATTGATGTCAATAATTATGTCTTTTTACATTGTATATCAATTAACATATGGTAATGCTCTTTGTCAATTTTGTCTTTCAAATTTTATAGCATAAATAAATGTTTTTGTACCATCATTATTATACTGCAGAATTTTATTTTTGATATGTACACACATTTCCCAGAGAGTTATGTAGTTATCATAGAAGACAGAAACCAGCTTGTGGAAAGGCCATAAAAACCCAGATGTATGGCCATATGTGCCAATAGTTTCATTCTCTTTTGAAAGGGAGTCCAGGAGATGGGATTTTACTACTAACGTGATTCCTCTATATCAGCGATGAGGAAGGTCTTTGCTAGGTAAATGTAACAAACTTTCCTTCCAGTTCCATTTGGTTCTTGGTGTCATTCTCATATGAGGTGCTATGAACTATTAGCAGTTATGATTTCTCAAAAAGTCATGTTTGTAAGTATATTTTTAAGGTCATACATCTATCATGGAAGTAAGACCATGGTATTCTATTGTGCTTTCTTGCCAATGTGCCTGGTATAGTTTTATATATTCAAATTGTGAAGTATATTCACCTGAGTCCAGTTAGTGAGATACTTTGTTATTTTCATTTCTTTCAGAACTGTCTTCTCATTGCACCCGAGACCTGGTGCCAGAGCAGGGCATAAAAGACTCATTTCAGAAATCAATAATGAGACTATATGAAACCTGTGGCCTTGAAAATATACACTTAAGAGAAGACTGGGAGTGTGTGAATGAGTGTAAGAGGCAGAAAGTATATTATGATGGTCTTACCCAATGTTTGTCAACTACCCATAGGAAAGTATTCAGATGTATAAAAGGCTTTACGAAATTTTCAAATCTAAATAGACATAAAAAAAGACCTACAGGAGAGGGAATTTTCAGGCATAATAGATGTGGGAAAACTTTTAACCACATCTCCAATGTTTCTGGACATAGGAAAATTCATACAGGAGAGAAATTCTACAAGTGTGAAGAATGTGGAAAAGCCTTTAACTGGTACTCAAGTCTTACTGAACATAAAAGAATTCATACAGGAGAGAAACCATACAAATGTGAAGAATGTGGCAAAGCCTTTACCCGGTACTCAAGTCTTACTGAACATAAAAGAATTCATACAGGAGAGAAACCATACAAATGTGAAAAATGTGGCAAAGTCTTTGCCCACTGCTCACATCTTACTGAACATAAAAGAATTCATACAGGAGAGAAACCATACAAATGTGAAGAATGTGGCAAAGCCTTTACCCAGTGCACAAAGCTTACTCTACATAAAAGAATTCATACAGGAGAGAAACCCTACAAATGTGAACAATGTAGCAAAGCCTTTACCCAGTGCTCACACCTTACTGAACATAAAAGAATTCATACAGGAGAGAAACCCTACAAATGTGAAGAATGTAGCAAAACTTTTACCCACTCCTCACATCTTGCTGAACATAAAAGAATTCATACAGGAGAGAAACCACACAAATGTGCAGAATGTGGCAAAGCCTTTAGCCGGTGCACAGACCTCACTAAACATAAAAGAATTCATACAGGAGAGAAACCCTACAAATGTGAAGAATGTAGCAAAGCCTTTACCCAGTGCTCAAGTCTTACTAAACATAAAAGAATTCATACAGGAGAGAAACCATACAAATGTGAAGAATGTGGCAAAGCCTTTACCCAGTGCTCAAGTCTTACTCTACATAAAAGAGTTCATACAGGAGAGAAACCATACAAATGTAAAGAATGTGGCAAAGCCTTTACCCAGTCCTCACACCTTACTCTACATAAAAGAATTCATACAGGAAAGAAACCATACAAATGTGAAGAATGTGGCAAAGCCTTTACCCACTGCTCACGTCTTACTGAACATAAAAGAATTCATACAGGAGAGAAACCATAGAAATGTGAAGAATGTGGCAAAGCCTTTAGCCGGTGCACAGACCTCAATCTACATAAAAGAATTCATAGTGGAGAGAAACCCTACAAATATGAAGAAGTGGAAAACCCTTTACCCAGTGCACAGACCTCATTCTACATAAAAGAATTGATACAGGAGGGAAACCATGCGAATGTAAAGAACATGGTAAAAAGTTTACCCAGTACTCAATCCTTACTCTGTGTTAAGTTACAGTGAAGGGAAACCATACAAATGTAAAGAATGTGTCTAAGCCTTTACCCAGTGCTCACACCTTATGGTACATAAAGAAAAGTCATACTGGAGAGAAATCCTACAGATATGAAGAATGTGGCAAAACCATTACCCGGAACACATACCTTACTCTACTTAAAAGAATTAATATTGTAGAGAAACCCTACAAATGTGAAGAATGTGACAAAGCCTTCAATAACTGCTCACGTCTTACTCAACATCAAAGACATCATACTAGATAAAAGTGAGATAAATGTAATGTCTATGGAAGTGCTTTCCCAAAGCATTAGCCTTAAAATGCACAACAGTACTTATTCTGAAAGTAAACAATATTAATGTAGAGCACTGAACATACCTTTACTTCTATCGCAGATCTTATTGGACATGAGAGAACTTACACTGAAAGAAACCCTCCAATATTTTCTCAAGCATTGCTCAACATCGGAAAATTTTTAATAGATAGAAACCTTACAAATTTAATGAATGTGAAAAAAGATTTATGGAAAAGGTATACCTTAGAGAACAACACAGAATTGACACTTAAAACTACTTTACATATATAATAAATTTTGGAACAGATTTAATAAAAAATCAAGTCTAAATAGATATCAGAGGATTCACAGTACAATGCACTAAGACACTAACACATTCACCCATTTCTTTACACCAGGTTGTTGATTATAGAGAATAATCCAGTTAAAATAGTTAGATTATTTATTTGTATGTCAGTTTTAAATAAGAGAGAGATATTTGAGAGTTATAATTACATGTAAATTATACTTTCTGGTCAGGGTGGGGTGAAAATATAAGAAAGTATATTTTTTTGCATTTTTTGCAAGCAAATATTGATGTGATTCAACTCTCAAAGCAGCAGGTGCTATGCTTTCATTCCTAGTGTGCATGTGAATGTATGTGGTTAATGGTAGCTGCATCACAGTTATTAGAAGTCTTTCTGTCTTAAGTAGGCATCATTCATGTACTTTTCCATGGAAAATTGAAATCACTGAAATGTAACATGTATGAAATGGAGAGGTGCTTTGTGGTTGACTTTTAACAAACAGTGTTTCAAGTGATGTGTAATGTAGGTATACAGACTAATATTCTCCTCATTATAATCAGAATGAAACAATTACAATATTAGAAATAAATTGTTTTACTAATTGCAAATTACAATGATGAAATAGAGTGAATTTTGAAATATTTTTAGATTACATGTAAACTTAATTTGTTTTATTAAGTTAAATAAGGTTTCTATTGTGTCAAACGTAGATTGAATGAAGTGTTATTTTGACACTAACGTTAACCTGTCTGATATTACTCAGAGTTGGAGGTAATGGATTGTAAAAATGTACAATTGGTTACACACTAAAATGACATCATTTGTGATCCTTTTTTCAGTGGCTTTAAATTTCTAATACTTCGAAGAATAATGTTCCCAAAATTTTTATTATTTTTTATTATTTTTGCAATTACGTTGTTACTGTAATGCTTATAATAAAGATTGTCCATTTAATGAAAAGCCATCCATTTCTGAACACTGAATGACTACTTGTTCCATTTTATTCTACATTTTTCTTTCAACATGCAACCTCTTTAGCCAGTAAAGCACAAATAAACACATTTTTTATTTACATGGAATCAAACATCCAAATACATCATGGTTAAGATGAACTTTAGTTGTAATAGATTTACAGAGTAAGTAGTAATGTTTGTGTGAATGTGGATGTATACCTATTTTGAAAAGAAAAGAAGAAATATTGGAAAAAAATAGATAATTTCAAAAGTGTTGAGAATTTACTAGCAAACTAGAAACTTCAAAGATTCTAAAAGCAATTTTTTTTTTTGCTTTATGTTGAATTAATTTGTTTAAAACCCTAAAGCTTCTGGTTCAGAACCTGCCCATGCCAGTCCTCTGTTCTTACATGCTTATTACTCATGCTAGGCCTGATGTATAATTTTATTATTTCAAAGTTCATTAAGTATTCTTTATATGATATGCACTTCAATTATAAGAATGATTTTTATAAAATTTAATAGTCCTCATAAAATAATTTGAAGGTATGTGTAATTCCACAGTGTATCAATTTCATTTTATTTACTTAGCACATTCTATATTTTCCTTCAAATTTGGGGAGTGTATTGAAAGTACTTTTGGTCACTGTTTCTTTTACTTTTTGTCATTGACCTAATTGATTTATTGACTGTGTCAGCTAATTTGTTCAGGTAAACACTAAGAAGGATTTATAAATTATGGGGTTGTTTTGATATTTCAATAGAAGGAACAAGTACAGGACAGTGTTATGTATGTAATAGATGCTTTATAATTAGCAGTAAATATTTCTGTGGGAAAGAGTTTGTGGCTCTAGGTAAGACATTGGAAATGTCCAGGGTGAAAAAATGGCACTGATTTTGCAGGTGGAGAGAAGAGGCCTACAGAACAACCAATGCTTGGAATTTATAAGTGGAAACTCTGCTTCTTTGATTTCATAATTATCTCCAGTTTTTCTGCTATCTTTTTATCTTCATTCCCTGCTAGAAATATATCTAAGCCATTCTTCTTTCTGCCTATACTTGGGCTACAACTTTCTCACTGTTGTACTGACCCCCTGGCAGTTCACACAGTACTTTAAAAGTTCTGATGAGAAGTTCAGTATTTTTTAATTTGGTGAAAAAATAATTTAACTAGAGAGTTTGAGGCCATTTATATGTTACACATGCAGCATTCTGATTACTTAAGATTAGAGAGATTCAGTGTCCTAAGCTAAAAGTAAGAGCCTTAAAGTACAAAGAAAGATAAACAATTCTGAATGCCAGAGGATTAAATCAAGAACTCAGTATTGTTTGCTTTGTAAAGGCAAAATGTTATTAGATCCTAACATATAATGTCATATATATGAAAATAATTAAAATAAATAAAGCATTAATAAGTTTGTGATGCATATGGTAAGCACTATATAAAGAAACATCAGAACTTGGCCATCTTTTAATAGAGAGTTTAGGTAAAGGAAGAAGTTTGAATTTAATTTTCTATCAATTACTTATAGTACAACATATGTATCCATCTGGAATCTACTTATGAGTCTGTATTTTCAGTGTATTTTTATAATTTAATACAATGATTTCTGTGGATTTAAAATTTGGAATAATCTTTCTTTACCTGATATTTCAATCTTAGAGAATTTATTTTACATGACTTTATGTCAGTTCGTACAGTACATTTTCATTCATCTAACTTTGGCCAACAATTTGGTCATTCTTTCTAGAGGAATCTCGGATCATGGCAGCTTTTTGATCGAAAATTTCATCAGTGATTTGGCATGCAATCTTCTTTTCTGTGCTGACAGTGGCCAGAGGTGGGACAGTGAGCACCACATATCTCTTTAGTGTCTTCCATACCATAATCATCAACACCAAGAAGTCCAGTTGTCCTTAGCTTAAAATAAAAGCATTAAAGCCCTTTTCATGTTCTGTGCTGGATTCTGAATCTGCTGGTAAATATCAGAGTTCCCTTGCTTATGACTGACAAATAGAATGACAAAAACAGCACTAAAGCTCTATATTTTTGATATTGTTCAGTTAAGCTCATGACAAAGATCCAGGCTCAGCATTTAGAACAATGCTATACTTCAAAGATTTTTATTGATTTTTTTAATTGATTGATAACCTTATATGTATTTATCATGTAAAATGTGATGTTTTGAAATATATATACATACACACACACCCATTGTCTAATGCTTATTCTAGCTAATTAACAGATGCTTTAATTCTCATAGTTATCACCTTTGTGGTGAAGAACACTTATCATTGACTGTCTCAGCATATATTTTTTTTAATTTTTTTTATTCTTATTTCAGCATATTGTGGGGGTACAAAAGTTTAGGTTACATATATTGCCCTTACCACCCCCCCCCGAGTCAGAGCTTCAAATGTGTCCATCCCCTAGACAGTGAGCGTGACAATCATTATGTATGTATACACCCATCCCCTACCCCACCCAAGTCTGCCCAACACCCGATTAATGTTATTCCTAAATGTGCTCTTAGGTGATGATCATTGAAACCAATTTGATGGTGAGTACCATTCTTGTGATACTTCACTTAGTAGAATGGGTTCCAACTCTTTCCAACAAAATACAAGATGCGCTATATCACCATTGTTTTTCATAGCTGAGTAGTACTTCATGGTATACATATACATATAACACATTTTATTAATCCACTCATGTATTGATGCATGGGCACTTGGGTTGTTTCCACATCTTTGCAATTGTTAATTATGCTGCTATAAACATTCGGGTGCAGATATCTTTGTTATAGAATGTCTTGTTCTTTTAGGTAGATGCCCAGTAATGGGATTGCTGGATCAAAGGGTAGGTCTACTTGTATCTGTAAAAGGTATCTCCATATTGCTTTCCACAGAGGTTGCACTAGTTTGAAGTCCCACCAACCAGCAGTGTATGAATGTTCCTGTCTCTCAGCATCCATGCCAACATTTGTTGTTATGGGATTTTTTGATAAAGGCCATTCTCACTGGAGTTAAGTGATATCTCATGGTGGTTTTGATTTGCATTTCCCTGATGATTAGAGATGTTACGAATATGTTTCATGTGTTTGTTGGCCATTCTTCTGTCTTCTTTTGAAAAATTTCTGTTCATGTTCTTTGCCCAATTCTTGATATGTTGTTTGATTTTTTCTTGCTGATTTTCCTGAGTTCTAAATAGATTCTAGTTATCAGTCCTTTGTCAGATGTGTAGCAGGCAAAAATTTTTCCATTCTGTAGTTTGTCTATTTACACTTATGGCAGGTTTTTTTTTTTTTTTTTTTTTTTGGCTGTGCAGAAGCTTTTTAATTTAATCAGGTCCCATTTATTTTTTTGTTGTTGTTGCTCTGATTGTCTTTGGGCTCTTCTTCACAAATTCTTTCCCTAGGCCAATGTCTATAAGAGTCTTTCCCACATTTTTTTCTAGAATTCTAATCGTTTCACACTTAAGGTTTAAGTCTGTAATCCACCGTGATTTGATTTTTGTGAGAGGTAAAATGTGTGGGTCCTGTTTCAGTCTTCTACATGTGGCTATCCAGGTTTCCCAGCAGCATTTATTGAATAAGGATTCTTTTCCCCAGAGTATGTTTTTGTCTGCTTTGTCAAAGATTAGATGGCTACATGGGGATGGTTTTATATCTGGATTCTTGATTCTGTTCCACTGGTCTGTGTCCATGTACTTGTGCCACTACCAAGCTGTTTTAAAAACCACAGCTTTGTAGTATAGTTTGAAGTCTGGTAAATTAATACCTCCCATTTTGTTCTTTTTTTTTTTATTTCATCTTATTGTTATGGGGGATACAGAATTGCAGGTTACATACGTTGCCCATGTACCGCCCTTCCCCCCAAGTCAGAGCTCCAGGCGTGTCTGTTCCCCAGATAGTGCATGTTGCACTCATCATGTAGGTATAAATCCCTCCCTTCCCCACCCCCCTTCCCGAGTAAGCACCTTCAAACGTTACCATTCCCCAAATGGTGTGCAATGCACTGATGGTATAGGCATACACCCATCCCCTCCCCCACCCCCAACCTCAGTCTGATATCCGATTGGTGTCGTTCCCAGATGTGTATTTAGGTGATGATCAGGGAAACAAATTTTCTGGTGAGTACATGTGATGCTTGTTTTTCCATTCCTGGGATACTTCACTTAATAGAATGGGTTCCAACTCTCTCCAGGAGAACCATAGAGATGTCGTATCTCCATTATTTCTTATAGCTGAGTAATATTCCATGGTATACATATACCACAGCTTACTAACCCAATCATGTATTGATGGGCATTTGGGTTGTTTCCACATCTTTGCTATTGTGAATTGTGCTGCTATAAACATTCGGGTACATGTGTCTTTGTTACAGAATGACCTTTTGTCCTTTGGGTATATGCCCAATAATGGGATTGCTGGATCAAATGGCAGGTCTACTTGAATCTGTTTAAGATACCTCCATAATGCTTTCCACAGGGGTTGCACTAGTTTGCAGTCCCACCAGCAGTGTATGAGTGTTCCTGTCTCTCCGCATCCACGCCAACATGTGTTGTTTTCGGATTTTTCGATAAAGGCCATTCTCACTGGGGTTAAGTGATATCTCATTGTGGTTTTGATTTGCATTTCCCTGATGATTAGGGTAGTTGAGCATTTTTTCATATGTTTGTTAGCCATTCTTATATCTTCTTTTGAGAAGTTTCTATTCATGTCATTTGCCCACTTTTTGATAGGGTTGTTTGATTTTTTCTTGCTGATTTTCCTGAGTTCTAAATAGATTCTTGTTATCAGTCCTTTATCTGATGTGTAGTATGCAAAAATTTTTTCCCATTCTGTAGGTTGTCTGTTTATTCTCGTGACTGTTTCTTTGACTGTGCAGAAAGAAGCTTTTTAATTTAATCATGTGCCATTCATTTATTTTTGTTGCTGCTGTGATTGCCTTGGGGGTCTTCTTCATAAATTCTTTGCCTAGGCCAATGTCTGTAAGAGTCTTTCCTACATTTTCTTCTAGAATTCTGATTGTATCACGCCTAAGGTTTAAGTCTGTTATCCACCGTGATTTGATTTTTGTAAGAGGTGAAAGCTGTGGATCCTGTTTCAGTCTTCTACAAGTGGCTAACCAATTCTCCCAGCACCATTTATTGAATAGGGATTCTTGTCCCCAGAGTATATTCTTTCCTACTTTGCCAAAAATTAGGTGACTATATGAGGATGGTTCTATATTTGGATTTTCTGTTGTGTTCCACTGGTCTGTGTACTTGTGCCAGTACGAGGCTGTTTTAAGAACCACGGCCTTGTAGTATAGTTTGAGGTCTGGCAAATTAATACCTCCCATTTTGTTTTTGTTGCTTAAAATTGCTTTTGCTATACGGGGTCTTCTCTGATTCCATACAATGTGTATAATTATTTTCTCTACGTCTGTAAAGAATGATGTTGGTAATTTAATAGGGATTGCATTGAATCTGTAGATCACTTTGGGTAGTATAGACATTTTAACAATGTTGATTCTTCCGATCCACGAGCATGGTATATTTTTCCATCTATTTGCAAGTTCTGATATTTCTTTTCTCAGTGTTTCATAGTTTTCCTGATAGAGCTCCTTTACCTCTTTAGTTAGGTATATACCTAGATATTTTATTTTCTTTGTTGCTATTTTGAAGGGTATTGAGTCTTTAATTTGGTTTTCCGATTGACTGTTACTGGCATATATAAATGCCTCTGATTTGTGTATATTAATTTTGTAGCCAGAGACTTTGCTATATTCGTTAATCAATTCCAGGAGTCTCATGGTTGAATCCTGGGGGTTTTCCAGATATAACATCATATCATCAGCAAAAAGTGAGAGTTTGATCTCTTCTTTCCCTATTTGGACTCCCTTGATTTTGCTCTCTTGCCTGATAGCTCTCACAAGGACTTCCAATTCTATGTTGAAAAGTAATGGAGTGGATCAAAGATGGCGGAGTGGTAGTGACGGCCTGAATCTGTGCTCCCGGGAAGGAAGGCATCGATCCGGACCTGCCACAACGCTAGAAGACCGCTCCCACACAGGAACAGCAGTGTGAATCCACGGAGAATCAGCGTGGGACAAACAGAGCGAGTGAGGTCTGAGGTGAACGAAAATTGGGAACGCGGGACAGACACTAGCCAGCGGAGCGCGGGTCGGATACACCCGCCCCCAGCCAGGGTGGGTGCAGCCTCTCGGGAAAGCGGCTAGCCCTCCGCTCCCAATTCAATAGAGCCCTGACCCAGGCCAGCGCAGAATCACTGAGGGATACGTGGCGCATTGGAGACAGGAGGATTTTTTGCGAAATTACCTTGGAACCTGGGGGATCTCAGCTGAGACAGCGCTTGGCGAGGAGGGATGGATGTGCACCAGGGCGGAAAACCACAAAAGACTCCCGGACAGCAAATAGCGTCGTACCCCGTGCTGCTTTTTTCGGCGGTTCTCCAGCCGGTGACCCCCAGTGCGCATCCTTGCTCGCCAGGCCCCGGGCAGTGGCGGTCTCTGCCTGCCGGGGAGCCGGTCTCCTCCAGCCCCAGAGCTCTGCAGGCGCCATCTTGAAGGCCAGGGAGAAGCCGCTCGGGAGCCATGAAGTGCCGAGTGGCTCTCTCTGCCCGGCGCCCTCCGCTGGTCTCTGAACCAACGCCAGGAGTGCGGGATATGCTGGGGCCACGCTCGGGGTGAACGGGCAGAGCTGCGCTAAGGCAAAAAAAAAAAAAAAAAAACACGAACAAGAAGAATAGGCTCGCCGATCTGTATGTTTTATTCTTGGTAAATTTCTTCTGGGTTTTGTTTGTTTGTGTTTGTGTTTGTTTTTGGTTTTTTTGGTTTTTTTTTTTTTCCTTTTCTTTTTTTTTCCGGCGGCTCACGAGCCGGACAGCCTCGGCGGGCACCTTTGCCCTCTCGGCCTCTGGCTGCCACGCCTTTTTGAGCGCGAAGGTTGGATCCCCACCACCCTCGGAGCTGTGCAGGTGTGCAGACGCCATCTTGAAATCCACTGCGAAACCGCCCGGGACCCAGCCGGGCGGGCGTGAAGGGGCAGAGCTGTGCTAAGGCGTAAAAACAAAAACATCTAATGGCCGCTCCGGACCCAGCCAAGCGGATGTGAAGGGGCGGAGCTGTGCTAAGGCGTAAAACAAACAAACAAACAAAAAAACATTGAGTCGCTGAATTATATACTTCAGATTTGTGTATCTTTCTGCCTTGCGGTGTGGTGAGGTGCTATGTAGTTTGTTTTTGTTCATTTTTGTTGGCGTTTTTGGTGTTTTTTGGTTTGGCTTTTTGCATTTCTTTTCTTTTTTCTTTTTTTTCTTTTTCTTTCTTTCTTTTTCTTCTTTTTTTTCTTTTCTCTTTCATTTTCTCCTCTTTCTTTTCTTTCTTTCCTTTTCTTTTTTCTTTTTTTTCCTTTCTTCTCTCTTTTCGCCTTCTAACAGGGGACCCACGGTGAGCTTCGGAACGGGCCAGGTCCCTGGCTCTGGTACATACCGGATCCTGATTAGTCACCACCAGGGCCGGAGATCTGTGGGCACGCAATTGCCATTCTAGGGCCCAGAGCCAAGTCACTGCGGAGCAATAGGGTACCAAGAGGCTCCCTGGAAGGCCCTCTCCCCTGGTCCACGGACCTTATATAGGATCCCCGCCCAAGTGTAAACACTGAATACTTCTCCAGAAGCGAGAGTGTGGAAACTGATCCCTGGGGACATTGGGCCAAGACAGACTTTTGCCCGTGGGAGCTACAGCAACTGGGGCACTGAGCAAGCGAGGTCACCGTCCTCTCCCCATAGCTAGTATCTTGCCTGCAGATAGAGTCAGAAACCTCCCCTATAGAGGAAGAACCAAAGGGAAACAAACAAACAAAGAGAATTTCGGTCTACTATTAGTGTGGACCCTGCCTGCCTTCTGAAAGACCACAACACAGTGTTCTAACTCACCAAAGCGGTCTTGGATCACTCCAATCCTCTAGGATTGGACCCATCGGAAGCAGTCCCCCAACGGAAACAGAAAAATCTCTAAACAATACACAACAGTCTCCCCCTCTTGCCAAAAGAAGCAACATACCTAGACTTTTTCACAGCCTAAGAATAGAGCACAAAGAGTCCTGTTAACCAGACTAAATCTATAAGTAAAGATCCAATGATAAACCTAGATGGGAAGGGCCCAGCGAAAAAACACGGAGAGCACAAAGAATCAAATGGAAAGCTCATCCCCAAAGAGAAATACCAGCTCCCAACCATTTGATACAAACCAGACTCAAAACACCAACATGTCACAGGAAGAATTCCAATTATGGATTATAAACAAGCTGAATAATATACAAGAATCAATGGATAAACAACACAAGGAAAACACCAAAAAAAAAAAAAATACAGGATTTGGAGGAAAAATTCACTAAAGAAATTGAAATATTGAAGAAAAACCAAACTGAACTCCTAGAAGTGAAGAATTCACTCAGAGAGCTACAAAACACTGTGGAAAGTCTCAAGAGCAGGGTAGATCAAACAGGGGAAAGAATCTCAGAAATTGAAGATAACTCCTTCCAACTAAATAAGTCAGTCACAGAGATAGATCGAAAAAGTAAGAGAAATGATCTGAGTCTTCAAGAAATGTGGGATTATGTGAAGAAACCTAACTTCAGAGTTATTGGCATTCGTGAGGGTGAAGAAGATAATAAGCAAGGGTTGGACAAGCTATTTGAAGACATAATCGAGGAAAATTTTCCAGGCCTTGCCAATACTCTAGACATACAGATTCAAGAAGCTCAAAGGACCCCTGGGAGATTCATAGCAAATAGGAAAACACCACGCCACGTAGTCATCAGGCTGACCAAAATATCCACTAAAGAGTCACTTCTCCGAGCTGTAAGGAGAAAGAAACAAGTAACTTACAAAGGAAAATCCACCAGAATTACGCCAGATTTCTCAGCTGAAACCTTACAAACAAGAAGAGGTTGGGGCCCCATTTTCACGCTTCTGAAACAGAATAATGCCCAGCCTAGAATCTTGTACCCAGCTAAGCTAAGTTTTCTATATGAAGGAGAAATCAAGACATTCTCAGATAAACAAAGGTTGAGGGAATTCACCAAGACAAGACCAGCCCTCCAAGAAGTACTCCAAAGAGAATTACACACGGATCAGCACAAGAAAGATCCATGAATGTAAAACTACTCAAGAGCTAAAGATCAAATTCCAGATACCACAATGGCCCAGGAGAGAAAACATCACAATGAAGTTCTACCCAACAAGCTGAACAAAAAACTGTCTCACTTATCAGTTTTCTCAATAAATGTGAATGGCTTGCACTCCCCGCTCAAGAGACATAGACTGGCCCAATGGATAAAAAAATACAATCCAAGTATCTGCTGTCTTCAAGAAACTCACCTAACGTGCAAAGATGCATTTAGACTGAAAATAAAAGGATGGAAATCGATATTTCAAGCAAATGGTAACCAAAAGAAAGCTGGTGTGGCAATCTTAATTTCCAATAACTTAGCTTTCAAACCAACAAAAATAATAAAAGGCAAAGATGGCTACTACATACTGATTAAAGGCACAATTCATCAAGAAGCCATGACTATACTCAATATATATGCACCCAACTTAGGTGCACCTAGATTCATAAAGCAAACCCTACTAGATCTCAACCAAATGATAGATAACAATACTGTAATAGCTGGAGACTTTAACACCCCACTGACAGTACAGGACAGATCCTCTAAACAGAAAATAAACAAAGACATAATGGACCTAAATAGAATGCTAGAACAAATGGGCATGGCTGACAACTATAGGACATTCCACCCAAAGTCCACAGAATATACATTCTTCTCATCAGCTCACGGGACATTCTCTAAGATTGACCATGTCCTAGGACATAAATCATGTCTTCAAAAATTCAAAAAAATAGAAATTATACCATGCATCTTCTCAGATCACAGCGGAATAAAAGTAACAATAATCACAAACAGAAACCCTCACTCTTACTCAAAGTCATGGAAGCTAAATAACTTTCTCCTGAATAATTATTCTACAAAGGAAGAAATCAAGATGGAAATCAAAAGCTTCTTTGAATTAAATGACAATGGAGATACAACTTATCAAAATCTATGGGACGCAGCTAAAGCAGTCCTGAGAGGGAAATTCATATCCATAAATGACTATATCAAAAAGACAGAAAACATGCAAATAGACAACCTAACGAATAGACTCAAAGAGCTGGAGAAAGAAGAGCAGAACGATCCCAAACCCAGCAGAAGGTGAAAAATTACTAAGATAAAATCAGAACTAAATGAAAAGGACAACAAAGAAACTATAAGGGAAATTAATAAAACAAAAAGTTGGTTCTTTGAAAAGATAAACAAAATAGACACACCTCTGGCTAGACTAACCAAGAGCACAAAAGTAAAATCTCTAATAACCTCCATTAGGAACATGAAAGGAGAAATCACAACCGATGCTACAGAGATACAAGATATCATCTATGAATTCTACAAAAATCTTTATGCACACAAACTGGAGAACGTGGAGGAAATGGACAAATTTTTAGAAACACATAGTCTTCCCAGGCTCAACCACGAAGAAATAGAGTACCTGAACAGACCAATATCAAGAACTGAAATCGAAACAGCAATAAAAAACCTTCCCAAATAGAAAAGCCCTGGTCCAGATGGGTTCACACCTGAATTTTACCATACATACAAAGAAGAACTGGTGCCCATCCTACATAAACTATTCTCCAATATTGAGAAGGATGGAGTTCTCCCCAACACGTTCTACCAAGCCAATATAACATTAATACCAAAACCTGGAAAGGACACAACAAAAATAGAGAACTACAGACCAATTTCCCTGATGAATATAGATGCAAAAATTTTCAATAACATACTAGCAAATCGAATCCAAGTACTTATCAAAAAAGTAATCCACCACGACCAAGTGGGCTTCATCCCCGAGATGCAGGGGTGGTTCAACATACGTAAATCTATAAATGTAATTCACCACATAAATAGAAGTAAAAATAAAAACCATATGATACTCTCATTAGATGCAGAAAAAGCATTTGACAAAATTCAACACCTTTTGATGATAAAAACGCTTAACAAAATAGGCATTGATGGAACCTACCTAAAAATGATACAAGCCATATATGACAAACCCACAGCCAACATCATACTGAATGGGGAAAAACTGAAAGCACTCCCACTTAGAACTGGAACCAGACAGGGCTGCCCATTGTCTCCATTACTTTTCAACATAGTATTGGAAGACCTTGCGAGAGCTATCAGGCAAGAGAGCAGAATCAAGGGAGTCCAAATAGGGAAGGAAGAGATCAAACTCTCACTTTTTGCTGATGATATGATGTTATATCTGGAAAACCCCCAGGATTCAACTAAGAGACTCCTGGAATTGATTAACAAATACAGCAAAGTCTCTGGCTACAAAATTAATATACACAAATCAGAGGCATTTATATATGCCAGTAACAGTCAATCGGAAAACCAAATTAAAGACTCAATACCCTTCAAAATAGCAACAAAGAAAATAAAATATCTAGGTATATATCTAACTAAAGAGGTAAAGGACCTCTATAAGGAAAACTATGAAACACTGAGAAAAGGAATAGCAGAACTTGCAAATAGATGGAAAAATATACCATGCTCGTGGATCGGAAGAATCAACATTGTTAAAATGTCTATACTACCCAAAGTGATCTACAGATTCAATGCAATCCCTATTAAATTACCAACATCATTCTTTACAGACATAGAGAAAATAATTATACACTTTGTATGGAATGAAAGAAGACCCCGTACAGCAAAAGCAATTTTAAGCAACAAAAACAAAATGGGAGGTATTAATTTGCCAGACCTCAAACAATACTACAAGGCCGTGGTTCTTAAAACAGCCTGGTATTAGCACAAGTGCAGGGACACAGACCAGTGGAACACAACGGAAAATCCGAATATAGAACCATCCTCATATAGTCACCTAATTTTTGATAAAGCGGGAAAGAATATACTCTGGGGACAAGAATCCCTATTCAATAAATGGTGCTGGGAGAATTGGTTAGCCACTTGTAGAAGACTGAAAAGGACTCACAGCTTTCACCTCTCACAAAAATCAAATCACGGTGGATAACAGACTTAAACCTTAGGCGTGATACAATCAGAATTCTAGAAGAAAATGTAGGAAAGACTCTTACAGACATTGGCCTAGGCAAAGAATTTATGAAGAAGACCCCCAAGGCAATCACAGCAGCAACAAAAATAAATGAATGGGACATGATTAAATTAAAAAGCTTTTGCACAGCCAAAGAAACAGTCACGAGAATAAACAGACAACCTACAGAATGGGAAAAAATTTTTGCATACTACACATCAGATAAAGGACTGATAACAAGAATCTATTTAGAACTCAGGAAAATCAGCAAGAAAAAAATCAAGCAACCCTATCAAAAAGTGGGCAAAGGACATGAATAGAAATTTTTCAAAAGAAGATATAAAATTGGCTTACAAACATATGAAAAAGTGTTCAACATCTCTAATCATCAGGGAAATGCAAATCAAAACCACAATGAGATATCACTTAACCCCAGTGAGAATGGCTTTTATCAAAAAAACCCAAAACAACACATGTTGGCGTGGGTGTGGAGAGACAGGAACACTTATACACTGCTGGTGGGACTGCAAACTAGTGCAACCCCTGTGGAAAGCATTATGGAGGTATCTTAAACAGATTCAAGTAGACCTGCCATTTGACCCAGCAATCCCATTACTGGGCATATACCCAAAGGAAAAAAGGTCATTCTGTAACAAAGGCACATGTACCCAAATGTTTATAGCAGCACAATTCACAATAGCAAAGATGTGGAAACAACCCAAATGCCCATCAATACATGATTGAATTAGTAAACTGTGGTATATGTATACCATGGAATATTACTCAGCTATAAGGAATGATGAAGATACGACATCTCTATGGTTCTCCTGGAGAGAGTTGGAACCCATTCTATTAAGTGAAGTATCCCAAGAATGGAAAAACAAGCATCAGATGTACTCACCAGAAAATTGGTTTCCCTGATCATCACCTAAATACACATCTGGGAACGACACCAATTGGACATCAGACTGAGGTGGGGGGTGAGGGAGGGGATGGGGGTATTCCTACACAATGAGTGCATTGCGCACCGTTTGGGGAGTGGTAACACTTGAAGGTGCTGACTCGGGAAAGGGGGGGTGGGGAAAAAATATGAAACTATTGTTTTTAACTTGCACTGTTCACTTAATAATTTATCATGAATATTTCCCATATTATTTCATATCATTGTACAAGAAATAATGTATACATTATGAGGACATACTGTATCTAACAAGATATACTGTTAGACTCTTTGATTCTGTAAAATTAAATTGAAAAAAAAAAAAAAAAGAAAGAAAAGAAAAGTAATGGGGACAGTGGGCAGCCCTGTCTGGTTCCAGTTCTAAGTGGGAGTGCTTTCAATTTTTCCCCGTTCAGAATGATGTTGACTGTGGGTTTGTCACATATGGCTCATATCATTTTTAGGTAGGTTCCATCTATGCCTATTTTGTTAAGCGTTTTTATCATAAAAGGGTGTTGAATTTTGTCTAATGCTTTTTCTGCATCTAATGAGAGTATCATATGGTTTTTGTTTTTGCTTCTGTTTATGTGGTGAATTACATTTATAGATTTACGTATGTTGAACCATCCCTGCATCTCTGGGATGAAGCCCACTTGGTCGTGGTGGATTATTTTTTTGATAAGTACTTGGATTCGATTTGCTAGTATTTTATTGAAAATTTTTGCATCTATATTCATGAGAGAAATTGGTCTGTAGTTCTCTATTTTTGTTGCGTCCTTTCCTGGTTTTGGTATCAATGTTATATTGGCTTGGTAGAATGTGTTGGGGAGAATTCCATCCTTCTCAATATTGGAGAATAGTTTATGTAGGATGGGCACCAGTTCTTCTTTGTATGCATGGTAAAATTCAGGTGTGAACCCATCTGGACCAGGGCTTTTCTTTTTGGGAAGGTTTTTTATTGCTGTATCAATTTCAGTTCTTGATATTGGTCTGTTCAGGTACTCTATTTCTTCCTGGTTGAGCCTGGGAAGACTATGTGTTTCTAAAAATGTGTCCATTTCCTCCACATTCTCCAGTTTGTGTGCATAAAGAGTTTTGTAGAATTCATATATGATATATTGTATCTCTGTAGCATCGGTTCTGATTTCTCCTTTCATGTTCCTAATGGAGGTTATTAGAGTTTTTACTTTTGTGCTCTTGGTTAGTCTAGCCAGTAGTGTGTCTATTTTGTTTATCTTTTCAAAGAACCAACTTTTTGTTTTATTAATTTCCCTTATAGTTTCTTTGTTGTCCTTTTCATTTCACACAAGCAATTGCCCTAATTAACCAATCAAATATTTTCTTGCCTTGCTTCCACCTTCACCTTATAAAATCCTCCCTTCCCCCCATGTTCCTGTTTTGGAACTCCCAAACTTCTTGTAGTTTGGAGCTCCCCAATCATGAATCACTGAATGCTCAAGTAAACCCTTTAATATTATAATGCGTCTCATTTTACCATTGAGCAGTTTGGATGTCAGAGAGATACTCAAAAGAAAACCCTGATAAGGACCCCTGGGAGCAATGTGGGACCTCAAAGGGTACCCATTGAGGCCCTTGTGTTCACTGCTTTCTCACTGCACATCTGATAGTCCCTGCTAGTAGGATGCTCTTGGACCCAAGCTCCACAACTTTTTGCCAGAACTCTTTGCTTCTATTTTAGCATTTAAAAAATCTGGATTAGTTTCAGAGCTAGACTAGTTCTACAGAAACTGGACTGTGTCCATAAAGAGGCCTCAGGTAGGTAAGGTTTTGGGGAGACAGGGAATAATTGCTTCATCTGAATCTAAGGAGTCTAGGATTCTAATTGGGAATACCCAGACCCTGTGTTTTTTAGAAAAGTGGGGAACCTTACCAAAGACAACAGAATTACAGTGACTACCATGGGGACATTTTCACCTAAACAAATTTATACACCAATAGGGCCCATTGGAAATCAAGAAATCCTGAACATGGCAGACACAATGTCCTTATGTAAGGGTCCACTCTCTACACCAGGAAAAGAGGAGGACTAAATCACTAAAAAATGGAGGAAATATTGACTTACATCTATATCACAAAACTTAACCTTTGTTTAAGGTATTTTTTTAGTCTTTTTATATTAACAGGGCCCTTACCTATACGTTTTGTTTTCTTTTGACAAATGTCTATATTGAAGCTTGAAGTTCATGCTCTGGTAGTTTGAGATGTAAATTTTCCATTCTGTCCCCTGTAGGACCTGAGAGATATCTCTTTGATATGCAAATTTGAGAGAAGATGTCTCATCAGAAAAATAGAACAATTTGGAAACTGGGCAAATAAAAAATTGTAAAAGTCTTTTCCACAAATACTATTGAAAAGCTTTTGCCATCTGGGCAGGTAATTTCATCTTGATCCATCTGCCAGAAACACGATTCAGTTGCAAATATTCTTTTACAAATTGCTGAGTTGTTTATTACTCCACCTCAAATGTGGCTAAAAATTTATAATGAAAACTCTAAGACCTGTTTCTGTTGGTGTGTTCATGTATGTCTATGTATGTATGTACGTATGAGGGCTGTCCAGAAAGTATCCAGCCATTGTTAATATAATGAGAACATATTACATGGCTCCAGACAGCCCTTGTATGCACAATATTTTTTAACCTATGGATAATATTGTCAAGATTAATTTTAATAGAGCTTTATTTAATTAGTTTAAAGAAAAGTAAGTGTTTATATAAATTAAATATTTATAAACTCTTAGAAAAACAGAAACTAACTCTAATATTTTTCAAGTTTGCATGTTCTGAGTAATCTTTGGTCAATAAAAGCTGGTTTAAGTCTGGTAGTTTAATTAAAACAGGCATTCTTCAGAGTTGTCAGCATTAAATATAATGCAGATACACAGCATTTATTCTACCTGGGTTTACTAGTAAAATATGTTTATGTTATCTCAAATGGATGCTTAAGATTTATTATAACACTATGATTTCATCCTAAGAACAAATGAGAGGCTATCCTAAAGGGGAGAATTTTTCTTTAAAGAAATAATAATTGGAAGGCCATTAGGCTGAGGTGGCTACAGTGCCTTTGTAACTGCAGGACCAACTCAAACTGGCCCTGCTCTTTTGATAATGGAATGTCAACTTATGGTGTAGGTATACCAGAGCCAAAACTGCAAGTCATGTTGCCTGGGCATGTGCAACAGAGAAAGCTTTGGCCTCTAATGATACCCAGAACCAAGGTTTCCTCGCCACAGAACAAAGAAGACCAGAACATGACTGGAACTTGAACTCTGTAACCCCTTCAGAAGTGAGGAGTTTGTTGGCCAGGAACATCTTGTACTAAAATGTCTGCGTCAACATTCCTTACTGTAAATCGTCAAATCTGAAGCCCTGCAATCAGACCCTGCCAGGCCAAAATTCCTAGTACTATCCCTTGTTAAAACTTGTCCCAGACCCCAACTTGAGGAGACAGATTTGAGCTGTGCCTCCTAGTTCCTCGATGGTCATCCTTACAATAAAGCTCACCTTTTCTCAAAAGCAGGTGTCATAGTTATTGGCTTCTAAGCAAGGTGGGCTGTGACTTCATCACTCTATAACACCATGAGTTCCTATGTAAGCAAACTAGAACCCAGCTCAGTATAAATGGTCACATTCTAGGATTATACAAAATCACCAGCAAACCTCTAACTTGGAGCTTTCCCAAATAATGCAACTGAACCACTTTAACCAATCAAATATTTTCTTTGCTTTGATTTTATGTTCACCTTATAAAGCATTCCTCATGCCTCTTTGTTTGAGCCCATTACCACTTGAAGTCTGGGGCTACCTGATTGATAAATTGTGAACGCTCAAGTAAACTCTTTAATATTTTATTTTATTTATTTATTTTTTTTGAGTCAGAGTCTCGCTCTGTTGCCCGGGCTAGAGTGAGTGCCGTGGCATCAGCCTAGCTCACAGCAACCTCAAACTCCTGGGCTTAAGCGATCCTACTGCCTCAGCCTCCCGAGTAGCTGGGACTACAGGCATGCGCCACCATGCCTGGCTAATTTTTTCTATATATGTTTTTAGTTGTCCATAGAATTTCTTTCTATTTTTAGTAGAGACGGGGTCTCGCTCTTGCTCAAGCTGGTCTCGAACTCCTGACCTCGAGCGATCCACCCGCCTCGGCCTCCCAGAGTGCTAGGATTACAGGCGTGAGCCACCACGCCCAGCCAACTCTTTAATATTCTAATGTGCCATAGTTTATCTTTTAACAGTCAAACTTGTAAACCATTCAAATGTACTTTAATAAGAGAAGAGATAAATACTATGGAACAGTCATACAATGGAATACTACTCTGCAAAAAAGAATAATCAATAGACACACACAATATGCACATATCTTCTAAGATTGCATTTCACAAAAGGAACTGGATGTTAAAAAGCACATATTGTGTGTGTACATTTCATGTGTTCATGTACTTCAAAGACAGATACATAGATATAGTCAAAAGACAAGATTATAACAAACTTAAAGATGCTTGGCTTTTGTTAGTGATTATGGAATTGAGCAATATCTCATGCTGTAATATAATGTAGAATGGGTGTTCCAATGAGCTAAGAAGTGGAGGTTGGGTTTTAGGCAGAAATTGGCTTTAAAAAGAGAAGAAACAAAGAAAACACAGATTGGTCATTTCAAAGTTTCTTTCCTTATAAGAGTAAAACAGAGGATACTTCTTCATCATGCTCTCTAAGGTAAACTGGGCCCCTTCTGCTTGGTTGCTATGAATTTCTGTTTGTTTGTTTGTTGTTTAAACTGGACCATTTCAATTTGATGAGTAACTTCATTCTGATTTAGTCTGGTCTGTTGGGGCCTAGTGTAGGAATCTAGTCCATAGTGATGGTCCATCATAAATTTCATTTAACGGTATATATACATACACATATATATACATGTTTCAAGAACAAGCAAATTAATTTATGATTGAAATAAGAATGATATTTTGGCCAGGCGCGGTGGCTCATGCCTGTAATCCTGGCAATCTGGGACGCTGAGGCAGGTGGATCACTCAAGGTCAGGAGTTCAAAACCAGCCTAAGCAAGAGCGAGACCCTGTCTCTAATAAAAATAGAAAGAAATTAGCAGACTCACTAAAAATATATAGAAAAAATTAGCCAGACATGGTGGCACATGCCTGTATTCCCAGCTACTTGGGAGGCTGAGGCAGTAGGATTGCTTGAGCCCAGGAGTTTGAGGTTGCTGTGAGCGAGGCTGATGCCATGGCACTCTACCCCGGGCAACAGAGTGAGACTCTGTCTCAAAAAAAAAAAAAAAAAAATGATATTTCAATATTTTTTTTTTTTAGTAGGGATGAAGGATTATCTGGAATGAGACAAAAGAGAATTTTCTGGGGTGATGCATAGATTCTATACCTTTATTAGATTGATAGCTACATGAGTATATAAATTTCTCAAAAGTTACTGAATTACATACTTTTGATTTGTAGAGTTTATTATGTAAAATTTTTTTTTTTTTTTTTTGAGACAGAGTCTCACTCTGTTGCCCAGGCTAGAGTGAGTGCCGTGGCGTCAGCCTAGCTCACAGCAACCTCAAACTCCTGGGCTTAAGCGATCCTACTGCCTCAGCCTCCCGAGTAGCTGGGACTACAGGCATGTGCCACCATGCCCGGCTAATTTTTTGTATATATATATTTTAGTTGTCCATATAATTTCTTTCTATTTTTAGTAGAGACGGGGTCTCGCTCTTGCTCAGGCTGGTCTCGAACTCCTGACCTCCAGCGATCCACCCGTCTCGGCCTCCCAGAGTGCTAGGATTACAGGCGTGAGCCACCGCGCCCGGCCTATTATGTAAAATTATTATATAAAAAATTACAGTGCTAAGAACTTACTTGCATTATCGATGTAATATAACCCAACGATAAATGTCTCTTTTTTCTGAAAGTATACAATAAGACATTCAAATCATGTGAGTTATATGGAAAATATATGAACAAACTTATAGGGTAGAAAAATACAATAACCCCATTAAAATTGAGGAAAATACATGAACAGAAGTTTTTCAAAAGAAGGTAGACAAATGGCCAACAAACATATAAAAAAATGCTCAACATCACTAATCAGGGAATTGCAAATTAAAACCACAATGAGATATCACCCCTGTTAAAAATGATTTTTATTAAAAAGCCCTACCACAAAAAATAGATGCTGGCATGGATGCGGAGAGAAAGGAATGCTTATATGCTGTTGGTGGAATTGCAAATTAGTACAACTTCTATGGAAAACAGTATGGAGATTTCTCAAAGAATTACAAGTAGACCTATCATTCTATCTAGTAATGCCACTACTGGGTAACTATCCAAAGGAAAATAAGTCATTTTATCAAAAAAAAAAAAAAAAAAAAAACAAAAACACCTGCACTCAAATTTTTATTGCAGCACAATTTGCAATTGCAAAGATGTGGAATCAACCCAAGTGCCCTTCAATGCGTGAGTGGATTAACAAAATGTGCAGTATGTATACCATGGAGTACTATTCAGCCATAAAAAGGGTGAATGAATGCCTTCTGTAGCAATTTAGATGGAACTGGAGACCATTATCCTAAGTGAAGTATCTAAAGAATGGAAAAACAAACACCACATTAACTCTCACATAAATTGGAACTAATGGATGGGCACACATGTGCACAGAGAGAGGTAAAAGTCATTGGAAATCAAGCAGGAGAAGGGACAAAAACCTACTTAATGGGTACAATGAACATTATTTGAGTGATAGGTACACTTATGGCCCTGACACAAGCAGTACCAAAGCTATCAATGTAACAAAAATTTTGTATCTCCTTAATATTTCCAAATGAATGAATGAATGAATGAATGTAAAGAAGCTTGGCCCTGGGGCAAGGTAATTTACTTTTCTATGGATTAGTTCACTCATTTGTAAAATGGGGATATTAATATTAATAGCAATTGCCTTATAGTGTTATAAATATTAAATTAGTATTGTAAAACTCTTTAAAGACACTCTGGCACATAATAAGTACTCAGTAAATATTAGCCATCGTCATCATTATTATTATAAAATAAATAAAATATATGGAAAATCTTATGGGGTTAAAAAAATGCACTACTTCTCTTTCTATTGCCAATCATGCCTTCATTGCATTTTGCATTATTTAAACTTTGATATACATATAGATAGATAAATAAAGATAGGTATGTATATATATAAATTCACAAATAGACAAATACATTTTGTTAAAAATCAATTAAGAAACATTGCTGGCTGGACGTGGTGGCTCATGTCTGTAATCCTATCTCTCTGAGAGGCCAAGGCAGGCAGACCGTTTGAGCTCAGGGGTTTGAGACCAGCCTGAGCAAGAGCGAGATCCCGCCTCTACTAAAAAATAGAAAGAAATTAGCTGGGCAACTAAAATATATATATATATATTGCCTGTAGTCCCAGCTACTTCGGAGGCTGAGGCAGGAGGATTGCTTGAGCCTGGGAGTTTGAGGTTGCTGTGAGCTAGGCTGACACCACGACACTTTAGCCCAGGCAACAGAGTGAGACTCTGTCTCAAAAAAAAAAAAAGAAAGAAACTTTGCTGATCTTGGTTTGCCTAATTTGATCTTCAGAGTCTTGAAGAGACAGAGGGTATTAAATAAAATATTATGTATTAAAATTACTTGGAAAATATAGAAAAGTTTATGAAATTTATAAATATTATATAAGGAGACATATAGCCACAATTTAAATGTATAAACATGCACCATTTATCAAATTAAATAACACATGATCATGAAGGTCTGATAAAACAATCCACAGTTTTCACTAAACAAATAGTAAAAGCCCTTTACAAAATATGTTTAAGGAAATGTATTCTGTTTTCCTCTGTATGGGTTCTAACTCTTCTGTTAGTTTTGATTGATCAAGTTCTGCATATGTAAGCCCATCTACTACATCATATGAATAAGGCTGTTCATTTCCATTATATTTGGACCTTTTTGAAAACAATGTTATTTTCCTTGGTTGGCCAGTGGTTATTTTTTACTCTAAAGTGACATGATTTTATTACAGTATTGTTTATAAAAGTTATACTCTGGAAATCTTTGAAATGTGCTGGCTGACTTTGTGCTTAATCACAGACAATGGCTCTTTTGTGATAAGTTTTATAACTCTGATGCAAATGCATGTTGCTCTCTTAGACTACATTCCTCTACAATTAGGGTAGAGGAAAGGGAACTTTGAAATAGGTCTTGCACTTAATGATAAAAGAAAGTAAGCACCACAAAACCAGTGCCTACCTCCAAAGTGAGGTATCACAAGAATGGAAGAATAGGCACCATATGTACTTGCCATCAAACTGACACTGATCAACACTAAGGTGCTCAACGGTAGTAATATTCTTTGGGGGTAGGGGTTTGGGGGTGGATAAACTCACAACTAATGGATACAGTGAGCATTGTAGCAGGGAAGGGCACATCTCAAATCATGGTTGGGATGTGGCAAAGTCGCAACATGTAACCAAAATGTTTGTACCCCCATAATATCCTGAAATAAAAAAAAACAGTGCCTAATGCAAAGACTGACAGAAAACCTAGAGAATCTAATGTATTCATGGATTTGTTAATATAATTCATAAGCAAGAAATCTTCATATTAAGGTTATTGGTGAAATTGATACTCTTTAAAAGTAAAATTTACCATTGAAACAATATAGTCCATTGCATATCAATGTTACATATGCTTATTTAATGCCAAATTGTAGTTTGTTTATGTTACATCTAAATTTGTTATTTAGTATTTTGATGTTTCCATATGAGGCCTTTGAAATGCTATTCATACTTTTCATATGATTGTCCTATTTTACATGTGATTTTTGAATATTAATTCGCCTCAAACCTTATTTGGCAAAATAAGGGAGTAAAATAAGGTTATAAAGATGATATCAGAATGATATATTTTGGTAATTATGTAAAGTCAACAGTCAAATGGCAATGGTAGCATACCATAAATGATTCAAGAAAGATTCAGAAGAAACTGTTTTCTACTATGGAAATAATATGAACTGCTGAAAATGTATATTTTGAAGGCATAACTGACATGATTTACTAATAGGAAATGAAGGGAGACTAAAAGGTCTTCAATCTTTTGTGTTGCTATTTTTTGAGGTGGACAAAACTAGGAAAAGAGTAGTTTCTGTTGTTGAATCTAGAGTTCTGTTTAAGCAAAATAGTGATTAAATAGTCTTTAAGTTAATAGAACTAAAGTGTCATAACATGAAAATGCAATGCATAAAACTTGAGCTCTGGGTACAAAAAAAAATACACAGACACAAAATTATATTTCTTTAGGAAAAGTAGTAGGAATTAGGATATGCCCTGAGTTTTAGATTTTAACATAGTGATTATATTTCATAGCTATGATAATGTTATTGTGATTATATATATTATTGTATTTGTTTTTAGGAGACATCTGTTGAGGAATGTAGGAATAAAGTGCTGTGATTTCTGCTAATTACTGTCAAATGCATCAACACAGTGGAAAAATGAATAAAACACAGTAAAATACTAAATTTAAGGGTTACAGGGAGGATATATTAGTGATTATTGAACTGTTTCTAACTTCTGTATTACTATTTTCATAATAAAGTACTGGAAAAAATTTACAAAGGCAAAAAAATGTTCAGATTGAGAATTATGAAGACATCCAATTGGAATGATCAAAGAAGTAGTTGGGCATAACTCTTAAAATAAGGAGAGAATTGGAGTCACACCTGTGACTTGGAAGTCATCAGGTATGGATGGTAGCTGAAGTTGTGGGGCTGTAGGAGATCACCACGGGAGTCGAGCACTGACCTAGGGTGTTGCAAACTTTAGAGTACACTTATTTGAAGAGAATTCATTAAGAAGATTACAAAGGAGAAATCAATGACGTAGGAGGGAGAGGAAGAAAGGTAGATAAGTGACCTAAAGGACAAATGAACAAATGTTTAAGGAAGACCAGGAGTCACCAACTGCATCAAATCAAACAAAAGGCTGTATATTGAAGGCTGAGAATTTGATCATTTGCTTAATGATATTTGGCCTATCAGTGACTTTACCAAGTGTAGTTTTGATAAAATTGACTTAAAGATATACTTGATTCACTTCAATTTATAAAAAATGTCTGAATTGTGTATAGTTTTTCAACCCTGTCTTGAAGATTGGAGAAGCACATTTGATCAGGTTCTGACCAAGTGACTTGTAAGTGGTGCTGGTGTTGGGGGGATTTGGTGGTGGCTTTGAGGATAGTTTCTTTAAAGGGAGAAGATAGCACTAGGGCACTTTTGCCCATCTACTTTCTAGCTTACACTGGTCTGGAATGTGGAAGTGATGACAGAAGTTGCAATGGCCATTTTATAACCATGAAACAACTCTGAGATGAAAACTGTGCGACAGAGATAGCAGCAGAGAGAAAGTGTTTGTGAAATTGATGATGTTGCACATGTACCAGTGCATCACAGGGCTGTTCACTTTGGACATCTCTTGTCTGAGACATTAACAAACCCTTGTCATATTTAGGTGATGTTGCTTCAAGTCTTTAGTATCTGGTGCTGAATGCAATCTCTAACACATACACACACACTCACTCACTTTTGACATTGGGATATATACTTTACCATATGATGAAGAATGAGTTTGTCATGTTTGGAAACCTCTTTTATTTTTGTAACAAAAATGATTTCTAAATTTTTTATATTATATGTATGTAAGTAGATATTCATATATGTGAATTTACAGTCATTTTATATCATATTTGATGTAAATCAGCCAGTATATCCTATGGATTTGTCAATAAATGTTTAGCTTTAGTCTCCCTCCTCTGAATATATGATATTTTTATTTGAAAAATCTCTAAATAGTTGACTGTCATTATTTAAAGTGATGTCAGAAAGTCTGTTGTTTGTAATTATTAATTATGGTTCTTTATCAAGGTAAGTATGCAAACATTCTGGATGTTTGGGAGGAAAGATAAAGATAGAAAAATGTTTAGGAAATGTCAGAGAGAAAAATAAACATGCTCTCCTCATGATTCTGGTTCAAATATACAAATAAAGTGGGTTTTTCAAAACATTTGATAAATTTTGTTCCTGGTTATTTAATAGTTTGGCTCTTAATTTTGGTGTAGTGATAGCTTCAGTGCAAGAAATAATAACAGAGTATACATAAATAAATACATGTTATATTGCTTTATTTAATTTGGTAACATTTGCTCTACAGAAAAGATGAAGGGAAAGGAATGTGAATCAATTAGTGGCCATGTTTTGTTGCTTGAAGTCTAATTACCCTTTGCTAGCACTGATGTAGTGGCCAGGCTGTGTGATGTTCTGCAATTCTATTGTCCTTTCCCTTATGGCCCAACATGGCTGCTGCAGTCCCAGACATCATACCTTTGTTTCACATGAGAAAAATAGAACAAATAAATAGGCATAAAAATAAATACCACTTAACTGTTGCCTTTTCAAAGTTGCCCAACAGTCTCAGCTGATGATCTTTTTCCATCTGAAGGAAGGAATCAAAAATAAGACTTTTTTTCCACCAACATATGTATATTTCTGTTCTATAAACACAGAAATTTTCTTAGGCAATTAGACGTGGAGAATGCATATGGAATGGACAAATAATCTTTGCCCCAATGTGCCTGAAAATATATGAAAATGGGATGCATGCTAAATAGTAAATATTTGGAGTTGGATATTTTTTGTACTTTGAACAAATACCTGAAAAAGAGTCATTCAGCTCTCCATTACCAGTTTTCTTATTTGTAATATGACAGTGAAACAGTTAATTTCCTGAAAGTTTTGTGCTGATATCTAAAATAAGAATATTAAAGTAAAGCAAAACAAAGAAAACCACCCAATAGATACTAGAAAATAGACTAAACAAATGTCATATGTGATGGTGGTGATGATGATGATAATATGAGTGTTAGCATGATATTTAATGATCATTGCAATGAGATGTTCATACTCCACGTGAGTAAATACACAACTGATCGATTTGCATGCTTGCTTGGAGATTCAGAAAACAAATACAGTTTTCGTGTCTTCCAATAAAGCTGCCTAAGAAAATAAATGATTACTTTAGAATTAATGTGCTAATTGTTAGGGTGGAAATCTTAGTAGGTTCTCATGGCACAGGGAAGAAAGGATTCTCACACAGAGATTAGGATATAAAAGTATAAAACTTATTTTTAGAAGGAGAGAGAAAGAGTGAGAGTGAGAGAGTGGGAGAGAAAAAAAAAGAGAAATAAAGGGAAAAAGAGAGAGGGGAGTTGCTTGGTGAGGCACTCAAAAGAGAAGGGGGGTGCCTGGGTAGAGGCCAAGAGGCTGGTCAGTTTTTATAGGAGCAAAGAGAAAGAAAAAAAAATAGTGATTGCTGTGAGAAACTGCTTCATCCACTCCTGCCTTTATTCTCTGCAGCAAGATAACAGAAGCTGTGACAGGATGTCAAAGTCTAAGAGTTGGCTCTCCTGCCTTCCTTGAAGAAGAGATTATTGCAGGAAATGTGACTCTGCCCTGGAGATATGGCTGAAGCCTGGAGCCCCTATCCTGTCATTCCTTCAGGAACTCCAAGGCCGTAAAACAAATTCTAAAAAAGCGGTTTCTGGCAAAGGTAAAGAGAAAGATTTACATTTCCTTTCTATCTGCTGGGCTCTTTTCAGATGTGAAAATGGAACTCCAGCAGGTTGGCTGTTAGAGAATTTATAGGATTGATCTTCAGTTGTTACTAGGAAATTTTGGGATTAGATATTTTCCTGTTAATTTTGCAAGGCCTTTCACTAATGCTTTCCTATATAAATGTACGTACCAAGATTAACGACAGTAATAGTTTCAGTTACTTCAACAATAAGAGATATATTCCTCTATCCCATTGATAATCACCATAGAGACTATTTAGATATTTTCTAACTAATTTAGAGGTTTATAGAGCTCAAGTTAAGGGGAGGGATACGACCAACGAATTTACAAAAACAGAAACTGGAATTAAAACTAAGATAAATGTCAAAAGATGATCAGGGCTGTAGAGCTTGGCCAGGGGAGGCAGGGCGGTGTCCGCCATGGCCCGCAGCTGGGCAAGTCCTGGTGGGGGACAGAGCAGGGCTGAAGGGCAGTGGCTGCGCGGTGCAAGGTCACTGCTCAGCCGGGTCCAAGACACCTTAGAGAGGCCTCAGCCGGGCATGGCTCCCTGGGAGAAGCCCTGGCTTCTGCACACCCACGTGGGACCCAGCAGGGTCACCGCGTGTTGGCGCCTGCAATGGGCCTCGTCCCTCACCGTGGAAGGGGCATTTAGCCCCTGGACTGGCAACAGCCCCCGGTGAATCAGCACATTGTCCTTCTACAGCATCTGTTGAGCGCCTGTTGTGTGCCCTTCTAGGCTTTGGAGATTGGCTGAGGAGGAGTCAAATAAGCAAAGTTTGTAGTGTGTCAGTCAGTGATTGTGCATAAATAGAGCAGGGATGCTGACCGAGGGCTGGGGCAGGAGAGAGAGGCTGCCCATGGGGCCTTTTGTCTGAGGATGGGATGGCCCAAGAGGCCTGGGCTTCTCATGTGACAGAGAAAAGTGTGATGTAATTAGTCAGGATGGTCTATCAGAACAGGAGGGAAGGGCTTGGCTGTACTGGTTACAGAGGTGGACATCTGGCCAGGAGCTCATAGGGTTCCATCATCTTCGTTCCTGTACAGAGAGCAGTCGTTTGCGGCAGGGGCCAAGCACCCCCCGACCTCCCCCATCTGCTGGAGTGCATACACAGTGCCAGACCCTGAACGCAGCACTTCTCATTAATCATGCCGTATCATACTCATACCATCCATTTTACTGATGAGCAAACTGAGTCAAGAAAGATGAGATAACTTGTCTAAGATCAGGCAGGAGGTGGGAAAGCTGAGAAGAATACAGAGCCACCTGCCCAGTAACAGGAAGCCTTACCAGCTTCCTGGAGAGTCATGTTTATCTTCATCCTTATGGAGCATGCTGGCTCTCCAGCTGGGACTGCTGCCAGAGGCTCTCTGGAGGCAGCGACATTCTTCTCAGGCGCCATTCCCCCGCCCATGATGACTGCGGAGAGTTCGGGACAGATCATGTGAAGGTGGGCTCCCAACCCAGTTCGGGCAGCACCAAGTGTCTCAAGGCCTCCCTGCCCAGTGGGGGCCTCTCAGAGCCCCAGCCCCCAACAAACTTCTCCATGAGCGGCTGCCCCAACTGTGCTGGGTGGAGTACTCAGAGGGGCTGCTGCAGCGCTACAAGGATGGCCACGAACTGGCCCTGCCTTCCCTGGAGAAGCATGTGGTGGGCGAGAACATCAAGGCCATCCTCAGGATGGAGATCCTGCTCTGGATGAGGCGGAGAGCCTGAGCCAGCTGGCAGGCACACCCTCAGCCCGGACACAGAGTTCAACCCGGCAGCTTCTCAGGCCTGCTTCATTCATACCCGATATGGGCTCACTGTGTACAATGGGAAGAGGAGGAATTAGTTATTGACTTTACCTGAAAAAAAATAAATTCTCTGTGGTGCTTTAAAAAATAAATAAAATGATGATCAGAAGTGATACTATAAAATTTTAGAAGGAGAAATAGAAGAAAATATTTATGACTTGGGATTAGGCAAAGAATTATTAGACACAATAGCAAAGACATGAAAAAAAAATCCAAGAAAAAAATTAGAAGAAAAAAATTAAGAAAAAAAATCCAAGTTGTGCTTAATGAAAATTAAAAACTTCTTTTGTGACAGATTGGGAGAAAGTATTTGTAAATCACCTATCTGCCAAAGGACTTATATAGAGAATACATACATAACTCTCTAAATTCAGAAGTAAGTAAAAATAAAATCCGACCAAAATATGAGCAAAAGAGTTGAAAAATTCATGAAGAAAGTATATGGGTGTCAACATACCAAAATCACAAATCTGACAAAGATAAGGTACAACTTCATACCTATTAGAATAAAAATATTGATAAAGCAAGTCCTGTAGAGAATGCAAAGCAAATGGATCTCTCAAAAAATGCTGATGGGAATGAAAAATGGTATACCTATTCTGAAAAACAGTGAGTAGTGTTTTACACAGTTAAATTTATTATACAATCCTATGATTACAATGATTCATCTTACAACCCAATGATCCTGGATATCTAACCTAGAAGAAAGAAAACTTGTAGTCACACAAAAACCTGTACACAAATATTCATAGCAGCATTATTTGTAATAGCAAAACCTTTAAACAACACAAATGCCCTTCAGTGTAAATGTATAAACAAACTTTGGTACATTCATATATTAGAATACTACTCAGGAATAAAAAAAGAAGTAATATCAAAATGGCAATTTGATAATGTACTATGATTATTTAATATAGTATCATTGGGAGAAGCTGTGTGGAGGGTACACAAGAATTCTCTGTATTATATTTTGGCACGTCCTGTGACTCAAACACAAACAACAACAAAAAATTTAAATGCAAAAAGGTGGTATCAAAAAAACAAAACAAAACCCAGTAAACTTTAAGATGTGATTTCCTCCTAAATTAAGCTAAATTCTTAAGGAAATCTCACTCTCTCTATATATATTTATATATATTAAAAAAAACAGCAGTTTTTGTCTGTGAAATTACAAGCAGATTCTAAAGTTTCATCTGGAATGAAAAACAGGAAAACTTCAAACAGAAATAAAAAAAGAACAATACTGGATGCTTATCTTATATAAAAATTTTTTTTAAGACTACAGAAATTGACCCAATGGTATTTGTTCAAGCGTAGAAATTTAAACAAAGATGAAAATATAGGCAATCTATTAATTACCCCACATGGATACCTGATTAATAACAAGACCTAATCAGCTACCACTGAAGTCTTTTCAATACATAATGGTTGGACAATTTGGAATGATCCTATAATATATAAGCAAAAAATAATTTGGAAGGAATTATAGCACCAGGTAGGATATTTTTAAGACTTGGGTCAGCAAAAATTTCCTAAACCAGACCAAAAGAAAAAAACATGCAATCACAGATTGATGAATTGACCTTCATAAAACTAAAACTTTCTGCTCATGAAAAGGACTCCATTAAGAATGAAAATGCAGGCTTAGTGCCCAAAGTACCACAGCTATTAGGAGACAGAGCCAGTAGAGGCCAGAATGAGGAGCCTTACAAGGAGCCCTTGACCCTAGAGCCAAGTGGAGATTTTCATTTTGCCTTTATGTGTTTACCTACGGAGTCAGATTCCTGAAAAAGACTCCCTGGTTGTGGAGTACAAGGCACTGCTGGTACAACTATCCCTATCAGCCACTCACAACTGGCCTTCACTATTATTACATCTTGGAGCTGTCATTTTATTGGTCTTTAATACTTTCTCAGTTCACTGATATCAAAAGAAAGGACTGTAGCATTACATTCCTGCACCACCTGGTTGTTTTCTTGATTACCTTTTCATATGTCAACAATATGACCCGAGTAGGGACCCTGGTCCTTTACCTTCATGATTCAGTTGATGTTGCTCTAGAGTTTCTCCACCTTTGAAGCATTTACTGTTATTGTGAATATAGAATAGACATGCTCTCAAATAATGATCTGTTATTGCAATATAAGCAGAAATCTTATGCCATAAAATTGAATCTACTGTAAAGGCAATTAGTTAAGGTTTGAAGTGTATACAGTACTTTATTAAAAACTCTAGTCCTTTAATATTATAAAACAAAAATAGCTCTAATGATCTAGATAAGTCAAATAACAATTTAACACTATGATCTTTAAGTGATTGAAGCTAAACTCTATTCAACATTTTTAAGGAGAAATATAATTAGTATAAGGGAACTCCCCTGGAAATCAGTTACCATTTGGTTTATGTATGCTTGGAAGTAAAAATCTACACAGCAACCTACAGTTTGGAAATCAATCCTGTACAATCATGCCATTGTAATGCCTGTGGAAAAAATAGGCTGACATGGTGGTTGGTCATGACATGATTCAGAAAATTTAACTGAATTGTTGTCTACTATTTTTATCCTGAAAAGAAAAATAACCCAGAAATCCCAGTCATCCCAGTCATGTGGCTTAAAAACAAATGTTCTTCATCACCTGGATTCTATTTAACATTATAAAATAAATAATGCTTGAGAAATTCAATTAATGAGATATATCAACTGCCTACTCCTGAAAATGAGATCTATGGCCTAGACATTTCTGATAAATTATTCTTTAATGCTTATTGAACACTAGTGAATGAATGTAAAAGAAAAACTACATGGTTCACCTAGCCAGAAGAGGGAAGAAGGTGCTTTTTCTTTTAACATGATTCATAATGTTACACACAAAGTATTCACAAAACTAAAAGCTCATAATCCCTTTCCACGCGTCAGCCTTCTGCATTATTCCAGAATGCTTCTTACTGGTTATAATTCTTTACCTATGCTGTTTGTAAATGTTAGTGTACAAATATCATTAGCATTTCTATGGACTTTAATATAAGATATCAAAAGAGACCCCAGGTGATTTCATATGATAAAACAACTGGCACTAGGGAGCAAAAACATGGCAGAGGGGAGGTAACCTCCTGGATTCCTGCTCCCAGAGAGGGAGGCATAGATCTCGGTCTGCTACACGTGAGTAGATCACTCCCCAACAAGAACAGCATTGTGAATTGGTGGAGAATCAGCATGGGACACAAAAAACAGAAAAAAGAAAAGAGCAACAAAGAGATAAGATCACAAAATCTGGAGAGTGCGAGACAAACAATAGAGAGTAGAGCATGGGATGGCTGCGCCTGCCTTGCCAGAAAGTGAAGTGGGATCAGTTCCACAGAAGAAGGGACTGGTCTGGGCTACCACTGGAGACAGTTAGGAGATAGATAAATTGCCTCTACCACTCAGTGGATCCAGATTGATGGAGGTGAACACTAAATAATGGAATCTAATCTGGAAACTGCCACGTGCTAACAGGCCTGCTCAGAGATCAGAAAGAGCAAGAGCTCCTGCTGGACGGGTGTGAGATTGTGGGAGGGTGACATAAAGGAGACAAGGGGGCATCCTGATGACTCTGCCCCCCAACCTGGCACCTGCCAACCCCTGAACAGTCGCCCCCAGTGCTACTGCTCTGAGGGCTGGTTGTTGCCATTTTTGGGGTCCACAACCCAGCCTCTGTGGTGTGATACAGTGTCAGGTGGCTCCCTTCCCCCAGCCCAGGGATTCTCATGACAAGTTCCACCCTTACATGACTTACGGTAATCTAGCCAGACCCGTTTTGATGTGTGAAACCTGAGTGCTTCCCTAGTGATGGGAGGCTAATGCCTGCATGATCTACAGATGCTGGGGCATAGGAGGCTAATGCCTATGGGACTTATAGGCACTGGGTAAACTGTGGCACCACCCCCGCCCCCTAGTCATCATCTTTCATGTCAAAAGTGGTAGGTGACACCTCTGGAGGTAGGAAGAGACAAGAAAAGCCACTATCCCTCTGCAATTAGCTTGAATCCACAGGAACTTGGTGAAAATCAAAAGCTGACACCTGGTGACTTTACTCATCAGACTGGTTTTGGTCATCCATTTGGATCAAAACTCTGGGGCTGGAGTTCTGCCTCTGGTTGGCTGCCAACAGTGGGATCCACAGAAAGGAACCAAAAGCCCTGGCAAGAAGCCAAAACAGGCTCCCCAAGTAACCCATCCTACCAGGAGCAACCTCCCAACTGTGGTAAAAGAACCCTGAACAACATATTAGAGGCTCTCCCTAGCGACAGATCAAGCAACCATAGAAGTGCACACATCCAAGCTATTAGGCAGCAGCTGCAAAATGCCTTCCTTCTACAGGAGCTACTGAAACAGAGCCTATACACAGCGTGTTACCTACAAAACAAAAACTGAAAAGTGGGAAGCAATGACTGATCCAGATGAGAAGGACTCGGTGAAAGAACTCTGGAAGTATGAAGTATCAAATGGAAAACACACCCCCAAAGGGGAACACCAGCTTTCTAGCAATAGACATTAACCAAATTCAGAATACTAAAATGACAGAAGAAGAATTTGAAACATGGATTGTAAGAAAACTCAATGAAATGAAAGAAAAATGCATTATTAACACAAAGAAACCGCAAAAGGAAAATGCAGGACTTGGAAGAAAAATTCACTAAAGAAATCGAAATATTAAAGACAAATCAAACCAAACTCCCGGAAATGAAGAATTTATTCAGGTAACTACAGAACACAGTGGAAAGCTTCAAGAATAGGGTAGATCAACCAGAGGAAAGAATCTCAGAGATTGAAGATAACACCTTCCAATTAAATAAGTCAGTCACAGAGATAGAGCAAAGAAATAAGAGAAAAGAGCAAAGTCTGCAAGAAATGTGGGATTATGTGAAGAAGCCTAATGTGAGAGTTATGGGCATTCCTGAGGATGAAGAAGGTAATACACAAGGGTTGGAAAAGCTATTTGAAGATATAATTGAGGAAAATTTCCCAGGCCTAGCTAAAACTCTGGATATACAGGTTCAAGAAGCTCAAAGAACCCCTGGGAGATTCATTGCAAATAGGAAGACACCACATCATGCAGTCATCACACTGACCAAAACATCCACTAAACAGACCCTTTCAGTTGTAAGGAGAAAGAAACAAGTAACATACAAAGGAAAGCCCATCCAAATTACACCAGATTTCTCTACTGAAACCTTACAAGTAAGAAGAGACTGGGCCCCCTTTCTCACTCTTCTGAAACAGAATAGTTTCCAGCCTAGAATCCTGTATCCAGCTAAGCTAAGTTTTGTATATGAAGGAGAAATTAAGACATTTTCAGATAAACAAAGATTCAGGGAATTCACTAAGACAAGACCAGCTCTCCAAGAAGTACTCAAAACAGAGTTACACGCAGAACAGCACAAGAAAGACCCACGAATGTAAAACTACTCAAGAGCTAAAGATCAAAAGTCAGTTACCACAATGGCTCAAGAGAGAAAACATAACAATGAAGTTCTACCCAAAAAGATGAACAGATATCTGTCCCCCTTATCAGTTATCTCAATAAATGTGAATGGCTTGAATTCCCCACTCAAGAGACATAGGCTGGCCCAATGGATAAAAAACTACAAGTCAAGTATCTGCTCTCACCAGGAAACTCATCTAACCTGCAAAGATGCATTTAGACTGAAAATACAGGGATGGAAATCGATATTTCAAGCAAACAGAAGTCAAGAGAAGGCTGGTTTGGCTGTTTTAATTTCAGATAACTTAATTTTTAAATCAACAAAAGTAATGAAAGACAAAGATGGTCACTATATAATGCTGAAGGGTATAGTTCAACAAGAAGACATAACTATACTTAATATGTATGCACCCAACTTAGGTGCGCCCAGATTCATAAAGCAAACCCTACTTGATCTAAACCAAATGATAAACAGCAACACCATAATAGCTGGAAACTTCAAAACCCAGATGACATAACAGTACAGATCCTCCAAACAGAAAATAAACAAAGAAATAATGGACTGAAACAGAACTCTAGAAAAAATGGGCCTGACTGATATTTACAGGACATTTTACCCAGAAACCACTGAATATACGTTCTTCTTATCAGCTCATGGGACATTCTCTAAGATTGACCATATTGTAGGACACAAAGCATGTCTTAATATATTTTTAAAAGTAGAAATTATACCATGCATCTTCTCAGATCACAGTGGAATAAAAGTAGAAATCAACCTTACAGAAATTCTCATTTCTACTTAAAGTCATGAAAGCTAAATAACATTCTACTGAATGATCATTTCATAAATGAGGGAATCAAAAGATTCTTTGTACTAAATGACAAAGGAGACACAAGTTGTCAAAATCTGTGGGATAAAGCTAAAGGAGTCCTGACAGGAAAGTTTATTTCCATAAATGCCAATATCCAAAAGACAGAAAATTTACAAATAGAAGACCTAATGCATAGACACAAAGAACTGGAGAAAGAAGAACAGACTAACCCCAAACCCAGCAGAAGGAGTGAAATTAATAAGATCAAATCAGAGCTAAATGAAATGGACAACAGGAAAACTATATGGGAGATTAATAAAACAAAAAGCTGGTTCTTTGACAAGACAAACAAAATCAACATGCCTTTGGCTAGACTAACTAAGACCAGAAAAGAAAATTTCTAATAACTTTCATCAGGAACATGAAAGGAGAAATAACAACTAATGCCACAGAGATTTGACATATCATCTATGAATTCTACAAAAACCTTCATGCACACAAACTGAAAAATGTGGAGGAAATGGACAAATTTTTAGAAACACACAACCTCCCTAGGCTCAGCCAGGAAGAAATAGAATTCCTGAACAGACCAATATCAAGAACTGTAATTGAAACAGCAATAAAAACCCACCCCCAAAAGAAAAGCCGAGGACCAGATGGTTTCACACCTGGATTTTACCACACCTGCAAAGGAGAACTGGCGCCTATCCTACAAAAGTTATTCCACAATATCGAGAAAGATGGACTCCTCCCCAACACATTCTATGAAGCCAACCTATGTCTGATACCAAAACTAGTAAAGGAAGCAACAAAATTAGAAAACTACAGACCAACATCACTTATGAATATACATGCAAAAATTCTCAATAAAATCGTAAGCAAATTGAATCCAGGTGCTTATCAATAAAATAATCCATCACGACCAAGTGGGCTTCATCCCAGAGATGCAGGGATGGTTCAACATATGCAAATCTATAAATGTAATTCACCACATAAATAGAAGCAAAAACAAAGACCATATTATCTTCTGAGTAGACGTAGAAAAAGCATTTGACAATATGCAACGCCCTTTTATGATAAGAATGCTTAACAAAATAGGCAAAGATGGGGCCTACCTAAAAATGATGCAAGCCATATATGACAAACCCACAGCCAACATCATACTGAATGGGGAAAAACTGAAAGCCTTCCCACTCAGAACTGGAACCAGACAAGGCTGCCCACTGTCCCCACTCCTATTCAACATAGTATTGGCAGTCCTTGCGAGAGCAATCAGGCAAGAGAGCAGAATCAAGGGTGTCCAAATGGGGACAGAAGAGATCAAACTCTCACTCTTTGCTGATGATATGATATTATATCTCAAAAACCCAAGGATTGAACCAAGAGACTCCTGGAAGTGATAAATGAATTCAGTAGAGTCTCAGGATACAAAATCAATACACACATATCAGAGGCATTCGTATATGCCAATAACAGTCAAACTGAGAACCAAATCAAAGACTCATTACACTTCACAATAGCAACAAAGAAAATAAAGTACCTAGGAATACATTTAACTAAAAAGGTAAAAGACCTCTACAGGGAGAACTATGAAACCCTGAAGAAGGAAATTGCAGAGCACATAAACAGGTGGAAAACCATAGCATGCTCGTGAATCACAAGAATCAACATTGTTAAAATGTCTATACTACCAAAAGTGATCTACAGATTCAATGCAATCCCTATTAAATTACCAACATCATTTTTCACAGATATAGAAAAAAATAATTTTACACTTTGTATGGAACCAGAGAAGACCCCATTTACCAAAAGCAATTTTAGGCAATAAGAACAAATTGGGAGCTATTAATTTACCAGACTTCAAACCATACTACAAGGCTAGGTTATTAAAACAGCGTGGTATTGGCACAAGAACAGGGACAGAACGTAGAATCCAGATATAAAACCATCTGCAAAAGCCATCTAATCTTTGACAAAGCAGACAAAACCATACACTGGGGACAAGAATACTTATTCAATAAATGGTGCTGGGAAAACTGGATAGCCACATGTAGAAGACTGAAACAGGACACACACCTTTCACTTCTCACAAAAATCAAATTACGGTGGATAACAGACTTAAACCTTAGGTGGGAAACTATTATAATTCTAGAAGTAACTGTGGGAAAGACTCTTATAGACATTGGCCTAGGCAAAGAATTTATGAAGAAGACCCCAAAGGCAATCACAGCAATAAGAAAAATAAATAAATGGGACCTGATTAAGTTAAAAAGCTTCTGCCCAGCCAAAGAAACTGTCATGAGAGTATACAAACATCCTACAGAATGGGAAAATATTTTTGCATGCTACACATCCGATAAAGGACTGATGACTAGAATCTATTTAGAACTCAGAAAAATCAGCAAGAAAAAATGAAGCAACCCTATGAAAAAGTGGACAAAGGACATAAACAGAAATTTTTCAATAGAAGACAGAAGAGTGGTGGCCAGCAAACATATGAAAAAATGCTCAACATCTCTAATCATCAGAGAAAACAAAACCACAATGAGATATTATGTAACTACAGTGAGAATGGCCTTTATTAAGAAGTCCAATAACAATAAATGTTGACATGGATGCAGAGATACAGGAACACTCACACTGCTGATTGGACTACAAACTAGTGCAAGCTCTGTGGAAAGCAATATGGAGATACCCTAGTTACAAGTAGACCTATCATTTGATCCAGTAATCGCATTATTGGGCATCTACCCAGAAGAAAAAAAGACATTGTATAAAAAAGACATCTTCACCCAAATGTTTATAGCAGCACAATTCACAATTGCAAATATGTGTAAACAACCCTAGTGCCCATCATACATGTGGATTAATAAAATGTGGTATAGGTATACCATGGAGTATTACTCAGCTATAAGAAATAATGGGGTATAGAATATCTTATGTTCTCCTGGATAGAGTTGGAACCCATTCTGCTAAGTGAAGTATCCCAAGAGTGGAAAAATAAGTACCATATGTACTCACAATCAAATTGGTTTCACTCATCATCACCTAAGAGCACATTCAGGTATAACATTAATAGGGTATTGGGCAGATGTGGGTGTTGGAGGGGATGGGTGTACACATACATAAACAGGGTGCTGCACACTGTCTAGGGGATGGACACGTTTGAAGTCACTTGGGTAATGGGGGTGTAAGGGCAATATACGTAACCTAGACTCTTGTACCCCCACAATATGCTGAAATAATAATAAAAAAATAAAATAAAAACAAATAAACAAACAAAAAAAACTTTCAAATCCTCCAAGCACTGAGGAAGGAGAGAAATAGGAGTCAGTGATCAGAGAGGGGTAGAATAGATCATCATAGCCATTCCAGGGCCAGAACACAGAAAAGAATCTGAACAAAGTCATGGAAACTAAACAACGTTCTGCTGAATGATTACTGTTTAAAGGAAGAAATTAAGATGGAAATCAAAAGATTCTTTGAATTAAATGATAAAGAGGACTCAAGTTATCAAAATCTGTGTGACACAGCTAAAGCAGTCCTGAGAGGAAAATTTATAGCTATAAATGCCTACATACAAAAGACAGAAAGATTACAAATCAACAATCTAATGAATCATCTCAAAGAACTGTAAAAGGATGAGCAAACCAATCCCAAAACCAGCAATAGAAAAGAAATAACCAAGATCAGAGCAGAATTAAATTAAATCAATAATAATAAAACTATATGGAAGATTAATAAACTAAAAAGTCAGTTCCTTAAAGAAATAAACAAAATTGACACACTTCTCAGTAGATTAACCAGAACCAGAAAAGAAAGGATTCTAATAAGCTCAAGCAGGAATGAAAATGGAAAAATTACAACTGATACTATAGAAATACAAAATATCATCTACAAATACTATAAAAATCTCTATGCACATAAACTTGAGAAAACATGAAGGAAATGGAGAAATTCTTAGAAACACACAACCTCCCTAGGCTTAATCAGGAAGAAATAGAATTCCTGAACAGACTGATATCAAATACTGAAATTGAAGCAGCAATAAGAAGCCTTACCAAAAAAAAAAAAAAAAGTCCCAGACCAGACGGTTTCACACCCCAATTTTACCAGACCTATAAATGAGAACTGAAATTTATTCTAAATGGAGCAGATACCGCAGAGAAAAAATACTTTTTAAAGTACTAACATCCACATCCACTTGGCCAGTCAATTGGAGTGAAGTCTGGGTAAATTTATGAAAGTGTGTCAAAATGGAAACCTATATCACAGCCACTACTTTCAAAAATCACATGGTGAGCCCCTAAAATCAGCCATTAATTTTCCTTTAAATTTCAGTTTTAATTCTTGTAGAGATATTGAACTCTAAGTATCTCTAAGGAACCATAATTATTTGTATCTGTAATCATTCTTCTGGCATATTGTTCTAAAGCATAGTAGGATAAGTAAACAATAACAAGACATTGCTTTTATTTTATTTTTAATTGACAGATAAAAATTATATATATTATGATATAATATGATTTTTGATATGTTTGAGATGTAGAATGATTAAATCAGGCTAATTAACAAACGCATCGCCTCATATGTTTTGTGGTGAAAACATTTAAAATCTACCTTTAGTATTTTAATAAGTAGTGAATTGAATCTATAGATAACTTTGGGTAGTATAGATATTTTAACAATGTTGATTCTGCCAATTCATGAGCATGATATGGTTTTCCATCTGTTTATATCCTCTGTTATTTCCTCCCTCATTGTTTTATAGTTCTCCTTATATTGGTCATTCACCTCCTTAGTTAAATATATTTCTAGGTATTTTATTTTCTTTGTTGCTGTTGTGAATGGTATTGAAACTTTGATTTGGGTCTCAGTTTGACTGTTGTTGGTGTATATGAACGCTACTGATTTGTGTACATTGATTTTGTAACCTGAGACTTTGCTGAACTTGTTTATCAATTACAATGGCCTCATGGCAGAATCTTCAGATTTTTCTAGATATAAGATCATATCGTCAGCAAAGAGCAATAGTTTGACCTCTTCTGTCCCCATTTGGCATGCCCTTGCTCTTATCTGATTGCTCTGGCTTGGGCTTCCAGTACTATGTTGAATAGAACTAGTGATAGAGGACAGCCTTGTCTGGTTCCAGTTCTAAGCAGGAATGCTTTCAATTTTTTCCTCTTCAGTATGATGTTGGCTGTGTGTTTGTTATATATGGGTTTTATCATTTTGAGTTAAGTCCCACCTATGCCTAATTTTTTAAATGTCCTTATAAAAGGGTGCTGAATTTTGTCAACTGCTTTTTCTGTGTCTATTCAGAGGATCATATGGTCTGTTTTTGCTACTATTTATGGGATGAATTACATTTATAGATTTGTGTATATTGAACCATCCCTGCATCTCTGGGGTGAAGCCCACTTGGTCGTGATGGATTATGTTTTTGATGAGCACTTGAATTTGGTTTACTAGGATTTTTATTGAGATTTTTTGCATCTATATTCATAACGGATATTGGTCTGTAGTTTTCTTTTTTGTTGTTGTTGAGTCCTTTCCTGGTTTTGGTATCAGGATGATGTTGGCTTCATAAAACATGCTTGGGAGGATTTCTTCCTTCCCGATGTTGTTGAATAATTTCTGCAGGATAGACACCAGTTCTTCTTCGTAAGCCTGGTAAAATTGAGGTGCGAAACCATCTGGTCTGGGCCTTTTTTTTTTTTTTTTTCTTTTGGAAGGGTTTTTGTTGCTGCTTCAATTTCGGTACTTAATATCAGTCTGTTCAGGAATCCTATTTCTTCCTGACTGAGCCCAGGGAGGTTGTGTGTTTCTACGAATTTGTCTATTTTCTCCACATTTGCAAGTTTATGTACATAGAGATTTTTATAGTATTCATAGATGATATTTTGTATTTCTGTGGTATCAGTTGTAATTTTTCCATTTTCATTCCTGATTGAACTTATTAGAGTCCTTCCTTTTCTGGTTCTGGTTAATCTAGTGAGAAGTGTATCATCAATTTTGTTTATTTTTTCAAGGAACTGACTTTTTATTTTATTAATCTTCCATACAGTTTTATTGTTATTGATTTCATTTAGTTGTGCTCTGATCTTGGTTATTGGCAGGGGTTATTGGCACCCACCAGGGCAGGCTCATCCAAACAGGCCTCAACTGTAATCCATCTGGGCAGCCTCAACTTCCTCCCCATTATCTTGTGTTAGGAAAGGAAGAGATGTGGGGGCCATTCCTGGACAAGAGCAAGTGGCCAGGTGTTGGAAGACATGGGGGTCTGGCAGGTTTATACCCCAAAAAGGGAGATGAGTGTTAGGCACCAAGTGTGTCTGCTCAGATTTGAATCTCAAGACTTCAAGCTTTCCTCTGGTTTCCTTTCTGGCTGGATGTCTATGTAGATCTCCTATGTGTCTGATTGGGGGAACAGAATTTCCAATGGTAGTGTTGCCCTCTGGGGCTAGCCACATAGGCCATCAATGCCTCTTGGCCCAGCTGCCATGTACACTCTTTGCGGAGCTCCACTCAAAAGATCAGTGAGAATCTGTTTGATAGGTCCAAATCCTTCATCTCCTCAGATGAAGAGCAAGTGTACCAGGACACCAACCATAGCCAGCGCTAAACAGGGTGTGAGCCAGCACAGAGAGGTCTCCACAGCTAGGGACCCAAGATGACCAGGATGGGTTAAGGACCTGAACCTGAAAAGGAAGGCTCCCTTGGCTCCATCCTAGAGTTTTCTGACTTGAGTGACTGAAAGTCCCCTCCCAAGGGAATCTGGCATCAATTAGTCCCCAGGGGCAACTTGGTTAAGTGTACAGTTCCTTTCCACATACTGACAGCAATATCAGAAAAAAAAAACCTTTTGTGTTGTTTTCACTTTAGGCTAGACTATGAGTATGTTTGCATGTTGCTACTGTTTTTGTGTTTAGCTACCCACCCCAGGTATCCCCAGTAGCAGGCAGCACCACTGCCCTGCCAGACCTACTTTAAGATTTAAATGTCAACACTCTTACTAGGGAACTTTTTACACAAAAGGGGTGTTAAACTGTCTATACATTTGTCTGCAATATATCATTTCACAGTACTCATCCCTATAGCCTCACCAGGGCAGGAGTTGTTCCCTCACATATCTGCATTGTATTCCATGAGGGAGGTCAATTCCCACCAAATTTCAGCCATTCAAATCTGGTAGAGCCTGACATAAAATTCTATTTCCATGTGAGCTGTGCTGCAGGAAACATCCTGTGTGTGTCCTAATAGGCTGTGACAGTTTGTGATGGCTGCCATAACACAGCACCAGAGAATGAAGGGCTTTAACAACAGAAATTTAGTTTTACACAACTCAGTAGTCTAGATATCTCACATCAAGCTGTTGTTCTGAGGTGTTTTCTGAGGCCTCACTCCTTGGCTTTTAGATGTCCCGCTCCTGTCTTAATGTACCCAGGGTCATCGTTTGTGCTTCTGTGTCCTTACTGCCACTACTCATAAAAACTCCAGTCCTTGTAGATCAGTGAGTGCCCAACTCAATGAACTCACTTAACCTTAATTACCTCTTTCAGGAACATATGTCCAAATACAATCACATTCTGAGGCACTTGGTGTTTGAACATTATTATATGAATTTGGGGAGGGTACAAAATTTATCACATAAAGTATACTAATCTCCTACAGAAGACAGACTCCCAGGAAAGGGACTACTAAGAGAAATGATATGAATATGTACAATTTTAATAGGTACTGCCAGATTACTTTCAAAAAGTGCTGTGATCAGTACATTGTCACCTGCAATTTCTGAATGTAGCTGCTTCTCCACATCTTTAACACTCTGTTAATTTTTTGCCAATCTTATGTCCCTGTGTGAAATAAAATCATGCTGTTTCATTGTTTCTTTCATCCCAATTTCTCAACTTATAAGTGAGTCACCTCTCAGCAGTTTAATATCTATTTGGGTTTTCTCTTTCCCACATCTTGTGCTCAGATCCTTAGCACTGTGATGGGTTTTCTCCCAGGCTGGATTCTCCTAGTATTGATTGGCTCTTTGCCAGACTTTGGAGAGCTGTAGCTGTTTCTCAACATTTCCTTTAATGTAAACAAAAGAAATAAATACATTGCTTTAGGTCAAAATGGTTCTTCTAGAGTGTCTTGCCCTGTGCAGCATATATAAAATATGAAGAAAATGAGGCTTCCCCAGGCCCTTACCTCCATTTCAAGAGCAGAGAGAGAGCCTTAGGAAACTTAGGGATAATTTCACACAACTCTCACTGTGGAAGTTTGTAAGTTCTGACTTATGTGCTGGTGAGCAGACATTTCACATTCCAAAGCCTGTGTTTTATCATCCTTACAATAAGGATGTGTTTTTGAGGACTCATGGAAATAATGGTCTTTATACAGACTATTAATACAGGTAGATGGTTTTGTACCACAACTGACAAAACACCTTGAAGACATGTTCGAGGTAATAATACATTAATTATTCTCCACACCCACGTGAAATTTTACTTTGAAAGCCCAGAACACTTTTTACCATGGACCTTCATGTCCTCCACATGCACAAGTTCTTAAAGAGTTGTTCCATTCAGTGGTGGCACTGTCACTGACTATGTGTTTCTCCTTGTCCCCCAGTATGAAAATGAGTCTTCCTGAAAGTAGAAGCGGCCTGAATAATGTGAACCTGTCATCCTGGAAAGGAGAAATTTATAGAGTCCCCAGATCCAGCCTTCTAGGAATGAACCATCCCCTCCCTCACCACATTCCTGGGCTCCTACTGTGACCTCACCATCATCCTACAGTCCCTGGAGCAGCTGTTCATCAGGTAAGCATCTGTCCCCTCCAAAGTACAGTGGTGAATCTGCCACATGCTATATGTGTCTTGGAGTTGTCACTGTAACCCTCTGAAACTTAGTTTGCTCCTCTAAAAATGGGGTGATGAGAAGATAAATCTCAAAGCATTCTTGTAGGGACTAAGGGGTATGAGACACGGCAAGTAGGTCTCTATAGAAAGACTGCTGGGCCTGCTCCCATTGTTAATTTTTATTATTTTTCTCTCTCCCTTTGCTGAATAAACTCTTTGCCTCATGCTTCGATGGTCCATGTCCCTCTATGTTTGGGAAAACCACTTAAAAAGCAAACCTATTTTTGCTTTTCTAAAGTAGGTTTGAGATTCCTTCTACCTGTTCTTTATACTTAATGCAGACAGAATGGGGATCCATGGCTGTTGGAAGAGAGGACCCAGGCCCATGTAAACATCTGGGAAGGATCTGGTCCATTCACTTAACACCCATATATTAAGCACTTAATTTGTGTGGTCACTTATCTACATTTTTGGAATAATTAATAAACAAAAGACATAAAAATCCCTCAGCCTCAATTGTATTTGGGGGTCAGATGCTCACTGTAGACATCATAAGGTCATGTCCACAGAATATGAGATGTGATTTCCTCAGGGCCTCCTCTAGGTATAGATACATCCACACAGATTCTTATAAGAATGACATAACCCACGACCATCTGTAACGTTTAATACATGCTGAAAAAGGACTGACAAAATTGAACACATCTTCATGATAAAAGATCTGATCAAATATGGTATAGAACAAATGAATCTCAATCCCATATAGACCATATATGACAAACCCACAGCTAACTCTGTAGTAAATGGGGAATCATCAGCTTTTCCACTGAGACCTTGAATAAGTCAAGGATGACCACTCTTGCCACTTCTATTCAAAATAGTACTTGATGTCCAAGCCAGAGCAATTAAAGAATGAAATAAAAAAGCATCCATAATGAAAACAAACAACTTAATTATTTCTGTTTTCAAACTTCATAATCTTATGTACAGAAAACTTTTCATTTTATTTATTTTTTTTTTCAGGAAATTATGGGGGTACAAACATTTTGGTTACATGTTATGCCTTTGCCACATCCTAACCATGATTTGAGACATGCCCTTCCCCCCTACAAAACTCACCACGTCCATTACTTGTGAGTTTCCCCACCCCCAACCCCCCCACCCCCAAAGAATATTACTACTGTGTGAGCACCTTAGTGTTGTTCAGTCAGTGCCAGTTTAATGGTGAGTACATGTTGTGCTTATTCTTCCATTTTTGTGATACCTCACTTCAGAGGAGGCTCAAGCTCTATCTAGGAAAATATAAGAGGTGTTAGATCACCATCATTTTTTATAATTCAGTAGTATTCCATTGTATACATATACCATATTTTATTAATCCACTCATGAATTGACCGCCACTTGGGTTGTTTCCACATCCTTGTTATAGTGAATTGTGCTGCCATAAACATTCAAGTGCAGATGTCTTTATTATAGAATATCTTTTGTTCCTTTGGGTAGATGTCTAATAGTGCTATTGCTGGATCAAATGGTAGTTTTACTTGTAGTTCTTTGAGGTATCTCCAAATTCTTATCCATAGAGGTGGCACTAATGTGCAGTCCCACCAGCAGTGTAAGAATGTTCCCATCTCTCCACATCCTCGCCAGCATTTGTTGCTTTGGGATTTTTTGATAAAGGCCAATATTACTGGAGTTAGGTGATATTTGAAAAGATACTACAGAAACATTTTTAAACTGATCAGCAAATTAAGTAAACCTGCAGAAGGAAAAATCAACATACAATAGGCGCTAGAATTTTTATATGCTAAAAATGAACAATCTGAAAAAGAAATCAAGAAAACAAGACTATCATAGTGCCTAAAATATATATACTTAGAAATAATTTTAACCAAAAAAGTGAAACAGTCCTATGCTCAAAACTAAAGAATATTTAAATAAGAAATTAAAGAAAACAAAAATAAATGAAAAGATATCCCTTCATCATCAATTGGCAGAGTTAATATAGTTAAAATGTCTATAGTACAGAAAATTTAAAGGTTTAATGCAATTCCCATCAAATATCAGTGACATTCTTTACTAAAATTAAAAAATAATCTTAAAATCTACATGTGACCCCAGAAGCACCTGAATTTTATAAGCAATGTAGAAAAAATAAATAAATAAATAAATAAATAAAAAAGCTGAAGGCATGACACTACTTGACTTTGAAATATACTATAAAGATATAATAACCCAAGCAGTATGGTATAGCAAAAACACAGAAACATAGGAGAATGGAGAAGAATAGGAAGCCCAGAAATAAATCTCTGCATTTAATGCTAACAGATTTCAGACAAAGGTGACAAGAAAACACAATGGGGAAAGAATAGTTTCTTAAAAATGATAGTGGAAAAAAATGAATGTCCACATGCACAACAATGAAACAAGACCCCCATCTCACAGCTTATATAAGAATTAACTCAAAGTGCATTAAAAAGTTAAATGTCAGACCTGAAACTGCTATAAAAAATGTAGGGTGATAAGTTCATAACATTGGTCTGGACAAAGATTTTTTTGCGTTAACCTCAAAATCCCAGGCAACAAAAGTAAAAATGGAGAAATTAGGTTACCTAACATCAAAACATTTCTACTCAGCATGAGACAAAATCAACAGAATGATAAGACAACATAGAAATAGGAGAAAATACTTGTAAATTATACACCTGACAAGAGATTAATATCCAAAATATATGAAAAACTCAACTATAAAACAAAAATACAGTAACTATTTAAAAATGAGCAAAAGATCTAAATAGACATTTCTTAAATGACAGAAGACATACAAATGGCCAAACAATATAACAAAAACTGCTCCACATCAATGATCATCAGAGAAAGAAAAATCTAAACCACTCTATCAACTCACTCTTGTTAAAATGACTACTTTTATAAGATAGTAAGGGTTGGGAAAGGTGGAGAGAAAAGGGAACACTTGCATGCTGTTCATGTGACTGTAAATCAGTAAAGGCATTATGTAAATCAGTATGGAGATTACTCAAAAAATTAAAAATGAAACTGTGATACAATACAGCAGTCACACTATTTTTTATCCAAAAAAAATCACTATGTGGAAGAGACACCTTCACTCTGTTTATTTCAGCTCTATTCACAATAACTAAGATATAGAATCAACCCTAATGTCCATCATTAAATTAATGGATACAGAAAATATGGTTTACAAACAAAGCAGAATACTATTTAGCCATAAAAAAAATTATTGTCGTTTTCCATCACACAGATGAAACTGCAGGACATTAATTGAAAAGAGCCACATACAGAAATATAAACACCCCATGATATCAGTCAGTTGTGGAATCTAAATAAGTTTATCTCAATAAAGTAGAGAGTAGAATGATATTCCTAGAGGATGAGGTTCTTAGGAGGGAGGAGTATTTGGGGATCTGTCTGTCAAATGATACAATGTACAGTTAGATAGGAGAACTAGGTTAATGAAATCTATTATACAGCTTGGTGACTATAGTTAATGACATATCTTTGAAAGATGCTAGGACAATGGATGTTAACTATTCTCACCAAAATTAGATAACTATGAGTTAATGCACTTACTATTTAGCTAGAATTAAGTATTTGACAATGTTTATTCTTTGTAATACCATGTTTTATATGAAAGCATACTTTGATCTGCCAATTTTAAATGGATACTTTAAATTTAAAAATATCATGGTAGGATTGCAGTATTCCAAATACTGTGTCTGTGACTGTGACATAAGCATAGCCAATCTGCATCAAAAGTATGTAGATTTTGTGATATTTTTGTCATTCCATTTTTCAGTCATAAGTATAGGAACTCTGATATTTACCAGAATGTATAGGACCCCACAAAGAACATGGCAGTGGCTAATGTATGTTGGGACTTTTACGTTAACTGCAAGGCACCTGAATTTCCTGTTGCTAATGGCAATGATATGGAAAACAGAAAAGGGGCAGGTGGTACTAACAGTTCAATCTCTGGCCACTCTGTGAACCTAAAAAACAAGACTGCATCCAAAATCACTGTAGGAATGCTTCAATCCCAAACCTGCCAAGATCTTTCAGATTTTTCTAGAAAGAATAAACAAGGACTTGGCTGCAGGTAGGTGACTAAGTATGAAAACAGTGGACTGTGAACTGTTCCCATTAAAATAAAGATAAAATGATATGAGTAATTGACTAAGATTGTCATATAAATCTGTAAAAGAAAAACCATTCCAGACTTTAAATCCAGAGATATTCTATTATTGTCCAGCACTTACTATGTACATTCAAAAATAGAAGATTCTGCATAGAAACATAAGTTGTACTATAAGTGTTTCATTAAAACATTAACTTAAAATTTATCACTTATCATTAACTCTCCTGAAAATTTTATTTCTAAGATGTTTAATCTTAAGAAATTTCCAAGTTCTGATGTATTTCTTTACATATCATTTACAGGTTCCAATCTACTGTTATCAATGCTGTAACTAATCTAACTAATTTAATAGTTACCACACTCTGGGTTAGGATCAGATAACATTTTTTCTTTTACAAACAATGACAAACAAAGCTAACTGCCTGATTAAACACTGTGGGCCATGGACACTGCATCAGTCTTATCTCAATGAAGTGATCAAAATCATTTCAAAGTCTCCAGAAAAAAATAATTTCTCATCACATTTAAAAAAAACCAAACTTTTCATCAAAATCTAAAATGCACTGTGGGGAATGAAATGCGGTGGGGAGAACTGTAAGAAGTCTGTTAGCCATAACATAGGAAAAGAACAGAAGGACTGAGATGCATGGGTATCTGGAGATTAAAATAAAGGGACAACAAAGAACTGAAAATGATTGGGAAATTAAAGCAGCAGAATTCCTATTTCTAAATTCAGACAGAATCAAGTGCATAGCCTGGGAACAGGTGTCCTCATTCCACATGAAGAATCAGTGAAATTTCTACATGTGGCTATTGTCTATCTTTTCCACAGAGCCATAAACTCACTTCAACAAGAATACTTACTGCTATTTATGGAACATCTATTGAACACCTAGTGCTAACTTGTGCTTCTCCCTTTCCTATAAATGTCAAAATAACCTCCGAGTTTTACCTGAACAAATTGGCCCAATAAACTCAACCAACTTAGTTATGCTAAATTTAAAAAGGGAAAGAAATAATAACTAAAGAATAATTAGCTCAAAAAGAATTCTTCAATTGAGAAGAAAAAATACAGTGTACAAATTAACACAATTGAACTTAATAAACTCACTGAGGAATTACTTGTATGTTTAAATTATTTTGTGAGTGCTAGTAAATTTCATAAAAATAATTTTTCCAATCTCTGAGAAGGTCTAAAAAACCAGTATGACTCCCTGATGTCCAGTAATATGTGAACAGTTATTAAAGGCTGTCCCACTTCTTTTACAATTGTAGAATTTTGCTTGGGTATGAATTTTTTCATATATACTAAGGTATGAGCATTGGGTAAAAGTTTTGCCACATTGTGCACAAATGTAGGGTTTCCCTTGTACGTATTCTCTTATGTATGTAGAGTCATGAGTACTAGATAAAGGCTTTGCCAAATTCATCACATTGGTAGGGTTTCTCTCCAGTAGGAATTCGCTTATATTCAGTAAGGTCAGTGCCATATAAAAGCTTTGCCACATTAGTCACATTTGCAGGGTTTGTCTCCAGTATGAGTTCTCTTAGGTTTAGGAGTGTGTATGCACCAGTTAAAAGCTTTGGTACATTCATCACATTTTGGAGGGTTTCCCTCCAGTATGAGTTCTCTTATGTGCAGAAGGGTGTGTGTCCCACTTAAAAGCTTTGCCACATTCTTCACATTTGTAGGGTTTCTCTCCAGTATGAATGCGCTTATGTTTAGTAAGATTTGTGCCACAGTTAAAAGCTGTGCCACACTCTTCACATTTGTAGGGTTTATCTCCAGTATTATTCTCTTATGTCTAGCAAGTGATGAGCAGCACTTAAAAGCTTTGCCACAGTCTTCACATTTGTAGAGTTTCTCTCCAGTATGATTTCTCTTATGTGAAGTAAGCTGTAACACTTAAAAGCTTTGCCACATTCTTCACATTTGTACGGTTTCTCTCCAGTATGAATTCTCTTATGTGCAGTTAGGTGTGAGTGCCACATGAAAGCTTTGCCACATTCATCATATTTGTAGGGTTTCTCTCCAGTATGTATTCTCTTATGTATAGTAATGTATATGCACAAGTTAAAAGCTTTGCGACATTCTTCACGTTTGTAGGGCTTCTCTGCAGTATTATTTATCTTATGTACAGAAAGGGATGCCCACCACTTAAAAGCTTTGCCACATTCTTCACATTTGTAGGATTTCTCTCCAGTATGAATTTTCTTATATTTAGTAATGTGTGAACATTGGTTAAAGACTTCCCCACATACTTTACATTTAAAACATTTCTCTTCAGTATGTCTCATTTTATGTCTATGTGGATTTGAGAATTTTTGGAGACTTTCAAACATTTATTACATTGGAAGATTTTGCTATGGGCAGTTGTTGAGCATTGGTTATGTCCATTATAACATCCTTTCTGCTCTGTACACTCAACCACACTTTTACAGTCTTTCATTAAGTTTAAATTTTCTTGATCATCACTTCCATATCTTCTCAGTCCCATTTTTTGAAACTTTGTTCTGGCAATTGGCCTTGGGTGGAATGAGAAGACATGGCTGAAAGAAATTTGAAAAATAACAAATTATAACAAGTACTTGTTTTCTGAATGAGATGAATATCCATTATGAATTTAATATGTAAAATTATACCAAGCACATCAGTCAGATAGTGAAATACAAAATACAGGCTCTAATTCTCTTTTATATAAATTAATGTAACAAAATTACATTGACCAAATTGCCTTTGTGGGAATTCTAATAACCAGGTAAGTATTTGGAGCATATTGGGTGAGCACAATGCTGAGAGCCACATAAAAGAAAAAGAAAAGTTTGTTGTATTTACTCACCATGGCCTTTCATCCTTAATACAGCATGGTACATATATTATAGAAGTAAATTCACAACTCCCAGCTTCTCCCTCAAAAAAGAAAGAAAATTATGACACCTGTGGCCATCTTTCTGGCGTTTGGGGGCCCTACACGAACTAAAACACAGAGTGCTGAGAAGAATATAGCTATCATTTGAAAGACAGACTTGTGCTGAAACAAAAGGTAAAAGATTATTATAGCAGCAGAGAGATTTCAGTACTACAGACAAGAGATGGTGTACCAAATGATGACAGGCTCTTAAGAAGGAATGTGGGAAAATTGCTTTAACAGGAAAATGAACACAAGATTTCACAGAGGAAACACCCTCAGAACAGATTTGAGGATCCTTGAATCTCTAGTACAGACAATTGACATCACAGTCCCTCAGGAAAAGGAACTTGATGAAGTTTGTGAAGGGTGGCTTTGTTAATCCTCAAATCTCAATAATACATTAAAATATATAAAAAATATCATGGTAACATAGCCCAATAAGATAAAGAATATAATAAGAAACCAACCATAAAGGAATAAAGATTAGTTGAAAAAATTAAACATAACCATCTGAATGATGCTTAATGAGTGAAATGGGAACAATACTGACCACTAAATGAAATCAGAAAAATGAGAATATCAACAAAAAAATAAAAGCATAAAAGAAAATATGAATTTAGATGAGCATACAATAATAAATGACTGAAATGCAAAAATAAAGACAAAAAAAATCAAGAAGCTCAACATACTTCAGCTAGGAAAAACACCAAGGGATGCATACCAAGACAGATTATAAGCAACGTTTTTAAAGTCACACACAAGATGAGAATCTTGAAAGCTGTAACAGTGCTGTGTCACCTATGAGCATGCTCTTATTAGATTACTGTGGATTTATCAACAGAAAACTTGCTTTCCAGAAAAAAGTTGGTTGATATAATCAAAGTGCCAAAAGAATGAAAATTTCAAAGCAGAAATACTATATCCAGCAAAACTTCCCTTCTAAATTAAGAAAAATAAAGACTTATGAAAATAACTAGATGCTGAAAAAGCTTATCACCACTAGACCTGCCCCACAAGTAATGCCAAAAGTAGCCCCTTGCATTGAAAATAAAAAGATGGTTATAAAACAACACAAAATCATGAGAATAAATAACTCTCTGGAAAAGTTATATAAGTACACTTAAGTAAAATTCTGTATTGCTATAATGATGGCACAGAAAACAGTTTTAATTATGCTCTAAAATTTGAAGACAAACCCAGAAAAATAACATTAAATCAATGTTAACGGGCATAAAATATAACAAGATATAACTGCTGACATCAGTAAACCTGAGGGCAGGTGTAATGAGGAAGAATTTTTATATGCAACTAACTTTAAATTGTTACCACTTTAATATATATTGTAATTTTAAAAGTATTTTTTCATCACAGTGGTAATCACAATAAAAATACCTATAGAGATGCACTAGAATAATAAGAAATGATTCAAAGCATGTCACTACAAAAATCAATCAGAAACAAAGGAAGACAGAAAAGAGGAAAAGAGGGGGGAAATATTATACCTACAAGAATTTTAAAAATTAATATAATTGGAATAGTAAGTCCTTCCCTTTCACAAAATTATGTAAATATCCATGGACTAAAGTTCACAACCAAAAGACATATTGAAAAAAAGAGAGAGATTTAAGGAAATAAAAAAATTCAATTATATATCATCTGTAAGAGACTCACCTTAGATCAAATGACAAAAACAGACTAAAATTGGCAACACAAAAAAAGACATTTTATGCCAATATTAGGTAAATGAGAGCATGGAGTTCACAATTAGACACAGTATGATTTGAGGGAAAACTTGTCCTGTTTCATAAAATGTAGTATAAGTTAAAACTGTCACAAAAGACAAAGAAGAATATTTAATAATAGTAAAACTGCTCATTCACTGGGAAGCTAAGATTTATTTTTATATTTTATATAGAATATGCTATACACACATATCTACATACATGCATGTATGTACATATGTGCAAAATCAGGGTTGCCAAATATGCATAGAAAATGTTGACAGAATTGTAGCAAGAAATACACAGCAATATAATAATGGTAGAATACTTCATCACCCCACATAGTAATAAATAGTAACACAAGATATATTAGTAAGGGAAAACAATTATACCTAATAGACAGAGAGAACACTCCACACAAAAACAGCAAAATACACAATCTTCTCAATAGCACATAAAACATTCTCCTGTATAAAACACCTGCTAGGCCTGAAAACAATTCTTTACAAAGTTTCAAAAATTAAATCTTACAGACATTTATTTATGATGAAAATGGAATAACACTAGAAATCAGTAATATAAGAAAAGCAAGAAAACCCACAAACAAATGGAAAATAAATGGCACACTCTTGAGAATGCTCTTATTCAACGGTTGGAAGATTTACTTTTGTAAAGATATCCATACTGCCCAAAAATTATCTAAAAATTCAATTCAATCTCTTTAAAATTCTCAGTGTCATATTGTATAGAGAAAGAAAAAGCAGTTCAAAAGTGATATGGAATGCCAAAGTACCATGAAAAGTCCAACAATCTCCAGAAAAAGAAACAATGTTGGACATATCAAACTTTCTGATTTCAAGACATGTAACAAAGGTACAGTATGGAAAGCAGTTTGCTACTGGCATAAAGGCAGACCACTAGACCAAGGAAAGAAAATGTAGGACAGATATAAAACTGCCACATACATGGTGAAATGAAGAATTATTTTCACATTCATATTATTTATTATTCATAAAAGCCAATATGTGAGAACAACCCAAACTTGCCTCACAAAATGAATAAACATAATTTGGGATGTAAATATAAGGGAGGACTACTCAGGTTATAAAATGAAGGAAATTTTTTAACATCTATGATAAAGATAAATCTTGACATTAGGCTAAATGAAATAAGCCAGTATCCCCCCCCCAAAAAAAGATACTTTATGAATCCACTTACATAAAAAATATAAAGTAGTTACATTTTAAGAAACAAAAGAAAAATAGAATAGTGTTTGTAAAGGACCATAAAATGGGGAAGATAGAAAGTTGTTTCATGTATATTGAGTTTTATTTTTACAAGATAAAAATGTCCCAGAGATAAATGTTGCATTACAATGTCAATATACTTAACATGACTGAACTGCATAAACAAAATATATAAGATTATAAATTCCATGAGTTTTTTTACAATGAATAATAATGCTAAAAATAGAGTTTTAAAGCATTTCAAAAATTATCTTCAAATCACATAAATGTTTCCTACAAGGATAATATATATTTACCAAGAAATACATTTTGAACTTCAGACAATTTTCATGACAATTCACCTTGACAAGATAATATAACCACAAACCAAGAAAAAAAAATGTACTGTTCATAAACAAAATAGGAGTAATATTTATACAGGCAAACAAACACAAAGGAAATTATATTGGCAACAGACATGGCTGTTTTATATTTGACTTTTGCCCCACATTGTCTTAAAGTGTACAGAATTGCATTTTGACATACAAAATTATTATGTATAGGTAAAAACTAAAAACACAATTGACTGATGTGATATAGCCTATTTTAAAATGTGAAATATTTTTTTCATTTATTATTATTATATTTATTTCAGCATATTCTGGGGGTACAAACATTTAAATAGAATTATAAAATTACAAAACAAAATTAAAAGAAACTTTAACCCATAAAATTCTGAATGAACATAGTGCATTACTGAAGAAATCTAACTAATTTTCAAGGATAACTGGGCATCCAGGAAGAACACAGATTTAAAACATTAGCATAAGGTTAGGGCAATAATATTTCACAAAAGCACATTATAATTTTTAATAAAAAGGCTTTGATAAGAACATTTTAAAGATCAGGTGTTGAAATGATACTAGAGAAATTTCTTTCTTATGTTATTAATATATTGCTGCTCTTCCTATAAAAAAGAGAAAGGCTGTAATCCAGCTTTCAGAAACAAACAAAAAAAAGCCTTAAATTTCTAAATACAGGAAAAATGGGTATTGTAAAATATGTTGTGAAACTAATATATAAGATGAACAATTAGGAATAAATTATATTATGATTCAGATAAAGATTGGTGACAGCAGATAGAAATGTTAATAACTATTTGCATGCAATAAACTGAAACATACAAACCAATCATTTTAATGAATGTGAGGTGCATATGAGTTATCTAATTCAGCTTTAATAAAACATAAATACAAGTATGTTATTTCAGAATTTCTAAAGTTCTCAAGTATTACATACATAATATAAAATGATATAATTTGTCACATAGTAACAAAATTGGGGTTGTGAAGAGGTATGGTTTTTACATTCAACTAAAGTTAACTTGTTATGAGACTGAACTATACTGTTGTCACTTTAAGATGTTTTTGTACTCTCCATTTCTCAAGATGTTCAGAAAGAAAATATCTGTAGAAGTTATGCAAAAGAAAATGAGAAAAGAATCAAAGCAAGTATCTACAAAATCAATCAAAATGAAGGCGGTAAGAGAAGAATTGAGGGATAACAGAAGAAATGAAGTTAAGAGTAATCACATTTTATTTCTTTCAGTAATTAGTTTAAATATAAATGGATAAAACTCTTTAAAAAGATAATATGGTTGAAAGGATTATGAATAAATGAGTTTCTACAATATTCTGCCTACAAGACTCATTTTAGCTCGAAGGAGTCAGAGAGGCTGAAAATAAAAGGATGAAAAAATATATTCCATGCAAATATTAACCACAAGTGGGTGTAGTGGCCGTAATCATATTAGACAAATTATACTTAGGGCTCAGTGTGGTGGCTTGTGCTAGTAATCCTAGCACTCTGGAAGGCTGAGGCAGGAGGATTGCTTGAGCTCTGGGGTTTGAGATCAGCCTGGGCAAGAGTGAGAGCCCATCTCTACTAAAAATAGAGAAAATTAGTCAGGCATGGTGGTGTGTGCCTGTAGTCCCAGCTACTTGGGAGGCTGAGGCAGGAGGATCACTTGATCCCAGGAGTTTGAGGCTGCAAGGAGCTGTGACGATGCCACTGTACTCTAACCAGGGTAATAGAGCAAGACTCCATCTCAAGGGAAAAAAAGAACCACACATACTTTAGGTCAAAATGCACATGGGAAGCAAACATTGATATTACAAAGTAATAAAATGAGTCCATTTACCAGTAATCTATAACAGTAAAATATGTGTGTATGTATAAAAACTGATATATAGGCTACACATATATGTTTTATAATATATATATATATATTACATGTATATATAACACCAGGGATTCCAAATATATGAAACAAATACTGACAGAAGTGAAGAAAGAAATGCACATCAACATGGTCATCATTTACTTTAAGACCATAATTTCAGTCATGAATAAAATAATCAGAAGATCAATAAGAAAATGGAAAACTTGAACTACATTATACACCAATTAGACCTAACAGACATGTACGGAACTCTCCAGTCAAAAGCAGCAAAATATACAATATTTTCAATTACACATGATGCCTTCTATTAGGATACATAAAAGGTCTAATTAAATTTAAGATGACTGAAACCATATAATGTGTCTTTTTTCTGACAAAAACAAAATGAAATGAGAAATGAAAAGCAGAGGAAAAACTGACAAATCCAAAAATATTTGGAAATTAAAAACACTCTTGAACATACTCCTGCTCAAGGATTAGATGATGTGATATTATTTAGATGTCAATACTACCCACAGTAATGGACAAATTCAATGTAACTTCTATCAAAATCCCAATCATAGAGACAAAATTGGCAGAGTAAAGGTAACCTCCTGGATTCCTTCTCCCAGAGAAAGAGGCATAGATCTTGGTCTGCTACACATGAGTGGATCACTCCCCCACAAGAACAGCGTTGTGAATCAGCGTGGAACACATAAAGGAGGGGAAAAAAAAGGTGAACAGGAGATAGAATCATGAAATCTTGAGAGTGCAAGACAAACAATAGAGAACAGAGCGTGAGATGGCTGCGCCTGCCTGGCCAGTGAATCATGTGGGATCAGACCCACAGAACGTCTTGCTTCCTGACTGACCTCCACACCCATTCAGACAGGGACATGCCTGAAGTCGGTGCAAAATCACAGCAGGAGACACGGGGCTCCGTGTAGAGGAGACAATAACGAGAAGCATCTCGAACTCCCTGAGCTCTGTGCCAGGACTGCACTGGGCAGAAGAGGGACTGATCTGGGCTACCGCTGGAGGCAGTTAGGAGAGAGGTAAATTGCCTCTACCACTCAGTGGGTCCAGATCAACAGAGGTGAACACTAAATAGAGGACTCTAAGCTGTAACCACCACGTGCTAACAGGCCCACTCAGGGTGGATCAAAAAGAGCGAGAGCTCCTGCTGGACAGCTGTGAGATTGTGGGAGGGTGACATTAAAGACACAAGGGGGCATCCTGATGACTAAGCCCCCCAACTTGGCACTGTTATAGCCTGAGATGCGAGAAATGACCACCTAAAGACCAAATTGAGCCAAATTAGGAGTCTTTATTAGCTGGCCAGCGACCACCCCCTGTTCTGGGAAAGTCCAGAGACAGAGAATGGCCCCGAGCTTAAAGTGAGCAGGGGTTATATACCTTCACCACTAACAATACTAACAATACACATATGGCTAAAAAAACATGTTGATTACAATAATTCATAAGCAAGCAAACTTACAGAAGCAGATAGCATCCATTAAATCAAGGAACATTTCCTTATGGAACATCCAAGGAACATTTTCCCAAGGAACTGCCAAGTGTAGTACAATGTAACTATACACCTAATGATTTTAAACAATCACTTACAAATTAATCACTGTATAAAATTTTTTGTTATTCATGTGTTCTTCTCTACTTCACACAACAGTGAGCCCGTACACAAGATGGCTGCACTAGCCTGCATACAAGATGGCTTCTCTTAAGCTCATAAAATTATAGTGAGTACTGCGCTTCATCACAGGCACCTGCCAACCCCTGAACAGTCGCTCCCAGTGCTAATGCTCTGAGGGCAGGTGGTCGCCATTTTCGGGGTCCACAACCCAGCTTCTGTGGTGTGATATGGTGTTGGGTGGCTTCCTTCCCCCAGCCCAGCAACTCTCATGACAAGCTCAACCCTTACACCATCTACGGACAACTAGCCAGACCCATTTTGATGTGTGAACTCTGAGTGCTTCCCTAGTCATGGGAGGCTAATGTCTGTGGGACTTACATGAGCTGGGGCGCTGGGAGGACTGGGGCACCACCCCCTCCCCCTAGCCAGCATCTTTGTGTGGAAAGTGGTAGGCTCCACCCCTGGAGGTAGGGTGAGACAAGAAAAGCCACTTTCCCTCTGCGACCAGTGTGAATCCACAGGGTCTTGGTGCAGATCAATAGTTGACAGCACAGTGACTTTGCTCCTCAGACCAGTTTAGGTCATCCGGTAAGATCATAACACTGGGGCTGGATTTCTGTCTCTCGTCAGCTGTCAACAGTAGGGTCTGTGGTCAGGGAACAAAAATCCTGGCAAGAGGACAAAGCAGCCTCCCCAAGTAACCCCTCCCACCAGAGCAGCCTCCCAAATGTGGTAGAAGAAACCTGAACAACATATTAGCGCCTCCCCCTAGTGGCAGATCAAGGTACTATAGAAACGCACACATCCAGGCTGGTAGGCAGCAGCTGCAATCTGCCTTGCTCCCACAGCATCTACTGGAACAGAGCCTACACAGGGTGTGTTACTTTCCAAATGAAAACTGAAAGGTTGGAAGCAACAAATGATCCCGATGGGAAGGACTCAATGAAACAACTCTGGAAGTATGAAGAATCAAGTGAAAGGCACACCCCCAAAGAGGAACACCAGCTCTCTAGCAATGGACATTAACCAAATTCAGAACACTAAAACGACAGAATTTCAAACATGGATTGTAAGAAAACTCAACGATATGCAAGAAAAAATGGATAACCAACACAAAGAAACCACAAAAGAAATCCAGGACTTCTTGGGGAACGGACACGCCTTGAGCTCTGACTTGGGGGGAAAGGCGGTACATGGGCAATGTATGTAACCTGCAATTCTGTATCCCCCATAACAATAAGATGAAATAAAAAAAAATAATAAAAAAAATAAAAAAAAAAGAAATCCAGGACTTCTAAGAAAAATTCACTAAAGAAATTGAAATATTAAGATAAATCAAACTGAACTGCTGGAAATAAAGGATTTATTCAGGGAACTACAAAATGCAGTGGAAACACCTTGCCTACACCTGATCGCAGCCAACCATCCTCCACGCAGCCAGCATCCCGTGAGATGCACCATCCACCAAGAGAGGGGACATGAGCAGAGCGATGGTGGCCATGCTCAGGCTGGGGCTGCTGCTTCTGGCACTGCTCCTACACATGCAGATTTATTCAAATCAAACAAATGTTTAAACAGTTGTAAGTAACTCCACCCAGAGAACCTCAGCTCCCCCAAATCCAGCCAATGCCACCACCAAGGCAGTTGGCAGTGCCCCGTAGTCGACAGCCAGTCTCCTCATGGTCTCGCTTTCTCTTCTATATCTCTACTGTTGAGAGACTCAAGCCAAGAAACCTCTATACTTCCCCATCTTCTAATCACAATCTAAATGGCATCTAGAAGTCTAATGTGGCAAGGAAAAAACAGGTCTTCATAGAATCTACCAATTTGACACCTTTTATTAACACACAGCCAGGTGCGGTGGCTCACGCCTGTAATCCTAGCACTCTGGAAGGCCAAGGAGGGAGGATCCTTTGAGGTCAGGAGTTCGAGACCAGCCTGAGCAAGACCGAGACTCAGTCTCTACTAACAGTAGAAAGAATTTAGCTGGACAACTAAAAATATATAGAAAAAATTAGCCCGGCATGGTGGCACATGCCTGTAGTCCCAGCTACTCGGGAGGTTGAGGCAGAAAGATTGCTTGAGCCCAGGAGGTTGAGGTTGATGTGAGCTAGGCTGATGCCACGGCACTCTAGCCCAGGCAACACAGTAAGACTCTGTCTCAAAAAAAAAAAAATTTTTTTTGAGACAAATGAAATTGGAAGCACCACCAATAAATATTTCTGGGATGCAACCAATGCATTATTAGGAAAAATTTATAATGACAAGTTTTGACATTAAGAAAAAAGGAAAATTCTTAAATCTAACTTTAATCCCCAAGGAACTTAAACAGGAAGAATAAAATAATCCCAATGTTAGCATAGTGAAGGAAATAATAAGGATTAAAGGAAAATTAAAATAAAGCTAGAAAGACAATAGAAAAGATCAAAGTAACTGAGAGTTGAGGGTTTTTTTAAAGAAAACAGAATTGGAAAATATTTGGCTACATTAACCAAGAGAAAAACAACAATAGAGGATTGAAGAAAATTATAAATGAAAGAGAAGACATTAAAACTGATATTACAGGCCGGGTGTGGTGGCTAACACCTGTAATCCTAGCACTCTGGGAGGCTGAGGCAGGTGGATCGCTCAAGGTCAGGGGTTCGAGACCAGCCTGAGCAAGAGAAAGACCCCATCTCTACTAAAAAAATAGAGAGAAATTATATGGACAACTGAAAATATATATAGAAAAAATTAGCCAGGCATGGTGGCGCATGCCTGTAGTCCCAGCTGCTTGGGAGGCTGATGAAGTAGGATTGCTTGAGCCCAGGAGTTTGAGGTTGCTGTGAGCTAGGCTGACACCACGGCACTCACTCTACTTCTGGCAACAAAGCGAGAGTCTGTCTCAAAAAAAAAAAAAAAAAAAAAAAACTCAGAAGAGATGTAACAAACATAAGAAATCTAGGCTTCCCATTGTGAGACTTGATGATTCCTTTTCAATTTAGATGAATTTATTTCATTCATCTGTGTAAGCACCATTGAGTAAATTTATATGCTAAATTTTTAGTAAACAAAGTAGAATATTAGTAAATGTTTCCAAGGAGGCCAGTTACTGTAGGGGCAGAGATAATGGGCACTTACACAGGCTTTGTTATGCTTGACTTTGCATTAGGTTTATAATATAACTAAGAAAATAATGCAGAGAGGCTGATTATATAAAGATTTGTATGAGCTACTCAGGCTTACTTGAAGATAACTGAATTAAATAAAAATGATAGAAGTTGTAATGAATTTCCTTATAAAAATAACATCAATATGAGTTTTATTGTTTTGTTGTTTAGATACAAAATGTGTTACTTCTTTACTATTTTTTTTTTTTTTTTTTGAGACAGAGTCTCATTCTGTTGCCTGGGCTAGAGTGCCATGGCATCAGCCTAGCTCACAGCAACCTCAGACTCCTGGGCTCAAGCAATCCTTCTGCCTCAGCCTCCTGAGTAGCTGGGACTACAGGCATGTGCCACCATGCCCAGCTAATTTTTTTCTATATATATTTTAGTTGTCCATACAATTTCTTTCTATTTTTAGTAAAGACGGGGTCTTGCTCTTGCTCAGGCTGATCTTGAACTCCTGAGTTCAAACGATCCACCCGCCTTGGCCTCCCAGGGTGCTAGGATTACAGGCATGAGCCACTGTGCCCAGCAACTTCTTTATTATTAATCTGAGAAAACTTTCTACTTAATGTTGAAATTAAAAATCATTTTTGTGGGTCCTGTTTCAGTCTTCTATGTGTGGCTAACCAATTCTCCCAGCACCACAGCTTTCACCTCTCACAAAAATCAAATCATGGTGGATAACAGACTTAAACCTTAGGTGTGAAACGATTAGAATTCTAGAAGAAAATGTAGGAAAGACTCTTACAGACATTGGCCTAGGCAAAGAATTTATGAAGAAGACCCCTAAGGCAATCACAGCAAGAACAAAAATAAATGAATGGGACATGATTAAATTAAAAAGCTTCTGCACAGCCAAAGAAACAGTCATGAGAATAAACAGACCACCTACAGAATGGGAAAAAATTTTTGCATACTACACCTCAGATAAAGGACTGATAACAAGAATATATTTAGAACTCAGGAAAATCAGCAAGAAAAAAATCAAGCAACCCTATCAAAAAGTGGGCAAATGACATGAATAGAAATTTCTCAAAAGAAGATATAAGAATGGCTAACAAACATATGAAAAAATGCTCAACATCCCTAATCATCAGGGAAATGCAAATCAAAACCACAATGAGATATCACTTAACCCCAGTGAGAATGGTCTTTATCAAAAAATCCCAAAACAACACATGTTGCCGTGAATGTGGAGAGACAGGAACACTCATACACTGTTGGTGGGACTGCAAACTAGTGCAACCCCTGTAGAAAGCATTATGGAGATATCTTAAACAGATTCAAGTAGACCTGCCATTTGATCCAGCAATCCCATTATTGGGCATATACTCAAAGGAAAAAAAGGTCATTCTATAACAAAGACACATGTACCCGAATGTTTATAGCAGCACAATTCACAACAGCAAAGATGTGGAAACAACCCAAATGCCCATCAATACATGATTGGATTAGTAAACTGTAGTATATGTATACCATGGAATATTACTCACCTATAAGAAATAACGAAGATACGACCTCTCTATGGTTCTCCTGGAGAGAGTTGGAATCCATTCTGTTAAGTGAAGTATCCCAAGAATGGAAAAACAAGCATCACATGTACTCACCAGAAAATTGGTTTCCCTGATCATCACCTAAATACACATCTGGGAACGATACCAACCGGATATCAGACTGAGGTGGGGGGTGGGGGGAGGGGATGGGTGTATGCCCATATAATGAGTGCATTGGGCACCGTTTGGGGAATGGTCACTCTTGAAGGTGCTGACTCGGGAAGGCGGGGAGGGGAGGGATATATACCTACATGGTGGGTGCAACGCGCATTGTCTGGGGAACGGACACACCTGGAGCTTTGACTTGGGGGGACAGGCGGTACATGAGCAACGTATGTAACCTCAAATTCTGTATCCCCCATAATAAGATGAAATTAAAAAAATAATAATAATATTTTTCAAGTAAGAAAATATGACAACACTATTTGTCATAGAGAGTTTACCTAAATTTACTTGGTAATTGGTGAGGATATCTGTGTTTGCTACTTTTTTTTTGTTTGTTTGTTTCTTTGTTTGTGTTTCAGCTCATTATGGGGGTACAAAAGATCGGGCTATATACATTGCCCATGCCTCCTACACATCTCAAGTCTATATAAGAAGTGAGAGTTTCGCATCTTAAAGCTAGGTGCTCCCTGAAGTTACATCCCACCCTCATGTCGAAACTGTGAAGGCAGTGTCTTTCTTGATATTTCATCTTAAAGAGACATTTCTCAGGTTCAGAAAAAAAAAAACATTTTTGATGGAAAAAGAATTCTTTTAGCTTATAAGAGAATTTGCATACATTTCAAAGAGGCAAAGAAAGAACTTGTAACTACACATTTTCTAAATTAAATGCTCTGAGAAAATGGAAGGAAGGAAAATATCTTCCCTTACTTTCAAGTTGGAAAATTAAGCCTCTTTTTTCTACTTTGTATTTATACTTACAACAGCCAGGTCCAGGGACTGTGTTGAACATATGGGCTACTGAATTTGTTTTGGCCTGTATTCAGGCACCTCAGACATGGCCTTCTGTACACTGTACACCTAAAATGGGATTTGGTTTTGGTTGGAAATCCAGAAAGGGGAAGGTGCTACCAAGGACTCATTTGCATGGGTGGAGAACAGTGAGACGGTGGTGGTAAGTCTTGTTTGTGCTACAGACACTGGCTGAGACAGGACTATTCTCTGGCTTATTTCTGTGTCCATGTTGCAAGATTAGATTACGATCAAGTGGTCCTGATTCCTAAATTGGTGGAGGAATCTGGTTACTAATTCAGATTAAGGGTCTGGTTTGGGGACATTCCAGGAGTCCTCTAGCCACCTGTGGGATTTCAGCAGTAAATTCAAGGAGCTAAGACCTGACTACTGAGGGTAGAGCTTTGTCCTGGGAGGGGCATGGCATGTTTAGTCCTCTAGATGCCTGTGTGGGTTTTTGGTGGGAACATTTAGTAACAATTGTTCTGGAGATGGAATTCCTGAGGGTGGCATCCTGTCCAGGGAGACAAGTGGCCAAACCACAGCCTAGTGTACATGTGCACAAATGGGCAGGAATCACATGGTGGCAGCAGGGGTTGGGAGGGAGTCTGACCTCAGAAGCCCTTCCCTGTGTGCCCTCAGTCCCTACTGACCTCAGGAGGAGATGTGGAATCACAGGACATTCTGCATTGCAACAGCTTATGTGGAGGAGAAAAGAACCTCCTGCGCCAAGAAATATGGACTCTTCCTTTAGTGCGGGCCCCTCATGACCCACTCTGGGTGAGATTCACAGGTGCCCAGTTATCCTAAGCTCTGCCAGGGCACTCACTGCACATAATCAGCCTCAGTGGCAGAAACCTGAGCACAAGTTAATTCCCCCTCCTTTTAGTATCTCTTGGGTTTTTTCATCAGGAATTACTACTTCATGAGCATGGAGGTGTTTTCACCCCAGCTTTGTTTGAAAATGCACAAATGAGCAAGTGGAGCATGGTTCGTAATGTTGGTGGGTCCTTTCACAAGAAGCCACGATGCAGATGTGATGATGCACAAAAGAAATCATGATCCACGTAAAGTAATGAAGCAGATGATGACTGCATTAAGAGAGCAGATTCTGTTTTTGTTACTTACTTTCTACGTATGTGTTTTCTATGTATTGTGATGTCACACACCCACCTTCCCTTTAAGTACTTGCATTTTTCCCTCTTTAAAGTGCATTCTTTAAAGTATTTTTTAAATATGTTTTCAAATATACTTTGAAAAATTAGATCTTTCCAAATATTATCTAAAGTGTTTTACTCAACACAGCTGATATTTAATATTTATGTTAAATCCAATTTTCCCTTGTTGCCTGTATTACAAAATTTTGTATCTAAAGGATTTTTAGAAATGTTTACCCCAAGTGAGTGCCCACAACATGGCAATCATATGGGAGATTTCCAATGAGAAAAATCATGGAATTTATACAAAAAAGAGCCTCCAGGAGAAAATGAAAATCAAATACTTGAAGAGAGAGGAATAGGTACAGAAATTTCTGCTGAACAGAGTGGCCAAATATACATATTCAATAGAGTCATGAATATTTATGAAAGAAGAAACATGAGCATGTGCAATTAAGCTTCATGCTGTTCATACTTCCTCGAGCCCACGTTCAGAAAATGGCAGTGTTATCATGATCCGTGGGTGCAGTGTTCAGCCCTCTGATGTGAAAAGGTGAAGCAGAAGACACAAAATCCCCCTCTGTGCATTCTCTGCAGACTGGTCAGGACAACTCCATGGTTGGTGGCCTCTTCTCAGGAAGGAATGCTGGTCTGTTGCTGTGTCAAAATCACACAAAAGGAGGAGCAGTTGATTGAAAACAACCACCAGATTGAAAACAGCAGTGGAGCAAATTTTTTAAAGGGCTGGTTCTGTTTAACCCTGAGGGAAGAAAGTCTAATGGTGGTTAGTGAGAGAGGGTATAATGAGGCATGTCTGACCTTCCATCCTGTCATGGTTGGGATTTCATTTTAAGGTTTCTCTGGGGTCCCTTTGGCCACGAGGAGGTCTGTTCAGTTAGTTGGTGGGTGTAGGGTTATGTTTTTATTTCTCAGAGAAGAGGCAGATTGCACACATCCCCTTACAGCCTCTCCCTTTTGGAGTTTAGATAAGCATTAATGTTAAAATAGAGATCGTAAAACTGACAGACTCTTTTTGACATTAAGATAAAAAATTACAAATAGGACCTCAGACCATGCAAGAAAAGGATTAGGTCATACCTGCAGGCCCTTGAGATTGTGAAACTTTGGGCAGTGATGACTTACATTTGGCTCAGAATAAAACTCTTTAAATTCTGTTGCAGAGTTTGCTTTCTTCCATTAACATCTCTCTATCTATCTATATGCAAGATTTGCATGTCTATTATCTATCTATCCATTCCAGGACTTATGAAAAAGGATGCACTTGAAATAAATGAATGGATCTAATCAAAGATGCAATTGATTTGTATAATAAAATTAGATTATTATATAAATATCATCCAGAGACTTGATATCTATTCAGAAGATAGAATATAATATTATTGCCTCAAATTTTCCAGATGATTCTAAAGATTATGGCAAAAAATCTTTGGTCAGTATTACTAGCTGACAATGGGGAAACTATGTTCATTGGCATGAAGATTGCAAGTCCTATTTAAACAAAGTAGAAAACACAAAATGTATTATAAGTGTATAAATGTATCAGTGAAAAACACCAATGAAGTAGATGAATGCAAAAATAAACACTTCCATTATACAAAAGTTATACAGCACATAAAAACAGTACATAAACATCAGCATGTAAATATCAACTATCAAGATTAATTCATTTTAGTATGAAAATATGATGAAAATATGTAATTCTAAATCTAAGCTGTCAGAAGTCTAAATTATTTTGAACATTAAAGGAATGTGCATTAGGGCACTGAGTCATGTGGCAGGCATTTGTTGCCCAGGCAGCTGCAACTCTTTGTGCCTCTGATAAGGAATGAAGCCTTTTCCACTTAGCTGTACTGTTTTGTAAAATGTTGTAAATGGCTTAAGGGCACCAGGGCTTTGGGTGTTGACTTTTATTATAGGAAATAGGGCGACTTCCCTTTTGGCTATCTTACACAAAGACTTCATGGCTATCACTTTGCCTTAAGATGGAATGCTAAATACACTGTTTGAAATTGGAAATGAAATGAAAACCATCTACAAAAGAAGAAGCCCTGTAGAAAAGTAAACAAATAGTAATTAATTTGTTGTAACTCCTGTACCTGCATGGTATAGAAAATATTGTATTCCTATTAAATTTCTTTCTCTTATTTCAATATAGGAAGTACTTAGCTTATAACTTATGAAGCACTGACCTCATTTTTCTGGAGTTTTGTGGCCCAGAATGGCCATTCACAGCTTTTTAATAAACAAACATTTTTATATAGAACTCTAAACCTTTGGATAATTTCTCTTTGACATGTCTGGTCACCTAGATGGGACCCTGAAGTGAGCCTTTGCCTTGACCCCTGCTTCTCCATCCATAGGCACCTGATGCTGGCAGGACTGTTTCATCTCACTGACTTTCATGAACATTTACAGGAGCCCTTCCCAGGGCCTTCTGCAGGTCCAATCTCCCTGGCTTAAATGAGATTCGGACTTCATTCATGTAACCAAATTGTTAGCTTCACATGGCTAGAATTGAAGCTCTGCCACTTTAAGTTAGGGGCTTCACTTGTCATTTCTCTAGAGATTCTTCCATTTGCAGGTTGTGGTTTTACTCTTTTTGAGGTTACAATTTTGTTCATCTTATTTGATTACATTTGCAACTCTCATTGAAATTTGGTTAAAGAGAAAAGAGTTTTGACTTAACTGGAGGGAGTGAAATGTCTGTTGCTAAGCAATAATTGTGATTTTAAACTGCCCAGGTTTGGAAGCTCAGTTCACATTGCCACATTTGATTCTTCTTTTGAGTGAGTAAAAATGTATTTAAAAATCTTTGTGAGGATGTAATAAGGACTGAAGACAAAGGTACACTGTTCCTCTCAGCCTGAAGTCACCCCAGGTGACTGGAGCCATGTGGGAATGTTAGAGTTTATTGCTCATGATAAGAAATGGTCCTATAAGGAATTCCCAAGAAACAGCATGAAGGGAATTTGCTCAAGCAAACAGGCACACAAGAACGGTTAACGTCCCAGTGCTTTGAGCAGCCCAGAGTTCCTGGGTTTTAAACTTGTTAGAAGTGACCCATGGTTTTGTTAAGAAAATGGTCAGACACTGCAAATTTTCTCAGCAAGGCAAAATCTTTACTTCTGGTCATAGTGGCGGCAAAAACAACCAGGCAGTGCATAATACGGGGAAGTTCTTCATTTGTTATCCCTAAAGCAGATCTAGGGCTGGGTCTCATCCCACTGGTAGGGACTTTGAAAGCACAATCTTGCCCTTACCCGATTGGCTAAGGCGTGTTGCTGGGTAAAAGGGAGAACAAGGAAGTTAAATTTAGCAAATGTGGATTTTTTTTTTTTTTTTGGTATTGCAATAATGATTAACCAAAGGTTATGGTTATTGTACAGTTTGTGCTATGTGCTAATAAATACATAAAGCTGGATATCAGACAGAATATTCCTTTGGCAGAAAATGTTAGGCCAAGGTCATCTCCTCCTACAAACTGACACAAAGACATGTGGGGGAGCAATTCCCATAAGAATTACATTCATCCAGAACATATTTTCCTTTAACTTTGGCCACTTACAAAGAAACAATATTGACAATCAGCCCCCCAAAACTGGGTTCACATTAAGGAGTGATCCATATTTAGAAACCTCAGCTAGGCTCATGTACAATAATTATGGTGCCTCCTTTTGTCAATATTTTGAAAAAGGTTTGCATGTAACTTCTGGCAAACCTAAATTGAGATGGCCTAGGTGGCGTCCATGGAAATAAATGGGTTAATTTATTTGCATACTCAATCAGAAAACACTGGCTTTAGAATAATATAGGATAAGTGGGAGAGTTACTTTCAGTGATATTTGGAAGAATCCACAAAGGTTCAGATAAAGTTATTTCCTTGTAGGAGGGCATCAAAAGGTTTTCTAAAGCAAATTTTTGAGTATAAAAAGACTGCAAAAGCTTTGTCTACCCCCACAAAAACTTCTCCTCGCTTGGAAACCTCTCATTCTCTTCACTCAGCTCCTATTGTTTTACACTTTACTGCCTGAATTACATCACCCCTGATTCCACCTCCACTGCCACTTTACTTTCATAAACCGACTTGCTACAATATTACCTGGGAAGGTAAAGGATACGGCAAATCTCCCTTCTTAGCACTCAGGACCTCCAACTGGAAGCTCTTTTTCCTGACTTTCTCTCACCTGTTTCTCATGTTACCCCAGGTGTTACAACGCTGTGGGGCATCTTCCTGGGATGATTCTGAGGAGAAGGAAGCTCTGGTCCTCACCAGGGATGCAGCAGAAAGCCCTCAGGCAGCACATATAGAGTGGTATGTGGATCAGAAGGTGGGTTTGCATGTCACATACTGGCCACTGGGTGCAACACGGAACAGTTATTCCTGACTGTTTAGAGGTGGCCTTATGCTGGAAGTGTCAATAAATCTCCTAAATTCAGTTTTCTGTTTATTCTAAGCCATAACTTTGGAAATTAAAACTAAAGTAAAACCCATCATCCTATGTCTTGATAAAGTGGATGGAGATAATAAAAAAATGGGATACCATTTACAATACCACATCAAAACTGAAGTTCTTAAATACAGATCTAATACAATACATACAAATATGCTTCAGAAAATTTTGAAACATGTTTCAAGGAAATCCAAGGAAATATAAATCAATGTAGAGATATCTCTTGTTCAGGAGCAATATGCTCATTGTTTAGATAGCAATTCTTTCTAAGGATCTACAGATTGAGCAGAATCCCAATCAAAGTCCCAGCAAAGATCTCAATTACCCATGTCCTAAATTAGACTACATGATATATGAATGAAGAACTAAGGTAAACAACTTAGACCTGTATACCTCTATGATTATTATTAATATAAAGCTATAGTAATAAAGACAGTGTGATATTGGTGAGGGTATAGATGAGTAGAAAAATGGAATGGAATATACTGCCCAAAACAGACCATTGCAAATATATTCCATCAATTTTGCAGGATGACGTTCAAAAAGTCATGATTAAACAAGCGGGGATATTTCTATGCAATGCAATGCTATTCATCTAGAGAAAAGAATAATCTGTGAAGTCATGCAAAGTCATGTATAAATTGTACATGCACATTGCTAATTAAAAAAAAAAAGGGCATTCTGCACAGATCACATGCATTGTCATCCCACTGTTATAAACACACCAGCTCATGGCTCCCCACAGGGCAGGTCCAGCAGGTGCATTCAAGCTAGTATTTTATACTTGTTTAAAGCTGAGAACACCTGCCCTCACTTATGTCCACACAACTTCCATGCTCTAGATGTGAAAAACACATTCTTATGCCTACCTTGTCCCCTTTGAGCAGGAACTGGCTACAATAAGTCTGCCCTCAAACCTCAGGGGCTCTGCAGGCCTGAAGGGCAAGTGGGAAGCCTATTTGAGCCAGGGAAGTCTTTTGCCTTTGGTGGCCTGGGGCTACACATACTTTCTCTTCCCAGGATTTTTAACTCAGGTGTGACTCTAAGTGGGTCAAGTGGGTTTCCAAACCATCCTGGGACTATTTTCCCAGTTTCAGATGCAAGATTGAAATGCCTGCACTTAGCATCTGGCACCATCCCCACATTGGTTCTCTAACTGTGAGTGAGGGCTATTATGCTGGAAAAGGCTGAAGTGAAGCATTTGGAGTTGTCTCCACCTAGGAAACTAGTAAATTAAAAGCAACACCACATCCCCACAGGGAATTCAGAGAACAGGGCCACCATCTAGAACTTGTAGAAACAAGAAACTTGTCAGAATGGTGATTCTCACCACATCCCCATTCTCCTTTCCTGTTTGGCCTGTGTGAAAGACACATGGATCCTGGAGAATGACAGTGCATTTTCCTGAGCTTAACCACGGGGTGAGTCCAATTTCAGTTACTGTACCGGATGTGGTTTCACTGCTTGATCAAAAGAGAACATCTCCTTGTACCTGGAATGCAGCTATTGATCTGGCTATTGCTGTTTCTTCTCCATACTTGCCCATAGGGCCCCCCAATAGTCAGTTTGTTTTCATCTGGCAAGGCCAGAAATACACCTTCACTGTCTTTCCTCAGGGATACATCAACTCTCCAGCCCTATCCGGTAATTTATTTCACAGGGACCTTGATCACCTTTCCCTTCCACAAGATGGTCCAGTGGTGCATTACATTGATGATATTATGCTTATCAGACTCAGAGAGTAAGAAGTAGCAACCACTGCAGACTTATTAGTAAGACCTTTGTGTCTTGGACATTAAAATTTCCTGGTTCTCTTGTCACTGGACCTGCTCCTGGTTTTATGTTCTCAGGACTTCAGACTGAATTACACCACTGACATTACTTGTTCTCCAGCTTGCAGATGGCATATTATGGAGCTTCCTGGCCTCCATAATTGTATGATCCAATATCATGATAAATCTCTTCCTGTATATCTCTATAAATGCTATTGGTTTTCTGTTTTTAGGGAACACTGCATAATACAATATGATAGTTAGAAGGAACCCATGGTGAATAGTCTTGCAGGCAAAAATAATTTTGGTCAGAGAAGGCTACAAAGGCAGCCAGGGCATCTTCAACAAGTCTTGGGAGAGATGAAGGGATGAGGGAAGAGGGCATGGTCAGATGCTGGGGTCTGATAGATTGCCATTATCTACTGCTGTCTGACAATGTTACCTTATCATGTGGTGGCTTAAAACTCCAAACATGATTTATGTCACAGATTTTGTGGACCAGGAATCCTGGCACAGTTTAGCCATTAGTCTTCAACTCAACGCCTCTCATGAGGTTTGAACTCTGTTCTCAACTGAAGCTAGACTGGGGGAGGATTGGCTTCCAAGCCCAATATAGTTGGACGTTGGCATCATTCAGTTTGAAATGAGGGCCTGAGTTTCTTTCTATCTATTGCCCAATTCACTGCCTTTATTTTGACATCACCTGTAAATAGGGAAGCTCCTTCCCCAGAGCAAGTTATTTCAGAGGGCAGGCAGGAAGGAAGGAAATGAGACAAAGTAAAATGCAAGTCACAATCTTTAAGTAATTCAATCTTGGACACGACAGACCATATATGTACCTGTATTCTATTGACTACAAGTGAATCACTAAACACTTAACGGTTATACAAGGATGAATATCCTTGGAGGTGGGATCACTGTGAGCCATATTAGACACTGCTCACAACATGAGCCAAGGCAACTCACTTCGGCCTGACTGTGTATGTAATGGGAAGGCATTGGAAGTTTTATTGCCACAGGATGACAAAATCCTAATTTTATTTAATATCAACTCCTTTGTGGTAGATCTTAGGAAATGGGAATAAGAGTGGAAGTGACTTTCCCAAGATCCAACTGATAGAACCCAGGCCTGTTTGATTTGTATTCCATGCTACCTCTCACCTCTTCATGTAGCTTTTCTATCTCTAACTTTGTGCATTATCCTACACGTGACATCACGTGATTTTTAATAAGCTTTACTCATAAACATCTGATGAGTACCCTAGGAAGCAGATGCTAACATGTTCCTCACTGTGCATGTTAGGAGGATGGGGAGGCAACAAAAACCATAATGACTTGTCTAGGGTCACAGAAATGGAAGGAAACTGGAGGTTCTGACCGTGCTCTGTGTCCTCAAGCCTGGGGCCCTGGATACTTTCATTTCTTCCCAGAGAACTGACGGGGGCTGTTTCTGCATAATTATGTACAGGGGGGAGGTGACATGGGGAATGAGAATGAGAAGTTGGCAGCCCAGTGGGGCCTTTGGGTAGGTCTTATTGAAGGAAGGAGGCTTGTGATAAAATCTTGAAGAAGTTACCTGAGTTCCTTGGTGACAGACCCCAATACGACTTACAACACTGGTAATCAGGCTTCCACATTCTAAAGACAAGCATGTATCCAGCTCACTTGCCAGGAGACTCTCATGAGAAAAAGTTCTCTTGCTATATTGTGACTTTTTCAGGCTCTTGCCTCGGGAAAGCTCAAGTGAGAGATGTTAGTTCATGCCTCATCTCCCTCATATGTTTCTGGGCATTTGGCAGAAAGCACCCAAATGTAACACAGGGCAGTGGAGAGCAGGCCCATCAAGCACAGTCCTCATCTGTGGTCTCATGTGAAAAGACCTTCACACCCTCTGCATCACTATGTGAGGTTGTTGGGGGAAAGCAAGAGATGAGGGGACCTTCATGGGCAGGAGTAGATTGTTGTTGGAACTCTAAATCTGTTCTGCTTGGGCTCCAGGTCATGGCTCACAGGATGGGACTTAGAGTGTTGAGGCTCAAGATGATCAACCCAGATTTAATTCTGAGACCTTGAGCTGTCATGTGGTTTTCTTCCTGGCTACAGATCTATGGAGATGTTCCTCTGTGTCTAATCTGTGAAGCATAATTTATTTATTTTTTTCTTCTTCAATGTCATTTATTCTCTCTTATGTTGGCTTTGATATATTCTTTTTTTTATTTCAGCTTATCATGGGGGTACAAAAGTCCAGGTTATATATATTGCCCATGTCCCGCCCATCCCCCTGAGTCAGAGCTTCAAGCGTGTCCATACCCCTGTATGGACAGCCAGGCAGGAATTGATTCCTCTTGGCCTGGCTACCAGGTAATCTCTTTGTAGAGCTTCATGTGAAATATCAGTGAGAAGCTGTTTTCTGGGGCCAACTACCCCATATCCTTGAACAAAGCACACTACCAACCATGGCCACAATTGCTCTAGGGTGAGAGTGAACACAGAGCGGTCTCCACAGATAGGGACCCAAGAAGAATAGGGTGGGCCCAGGTGCCAGACACAAATATGGGGACTTCCTGGGCTCTGTTCTAAGGCTTTTTCACTTGAGTGGCCCACAGAACCCTCCAAAAGATTCTGGCCTCCATTTTTGCCCACTGGCAACAGAGGCAGGTGCAAAGTGCCTGTTCACATACTTGGAGAAATATCACAGAGTGCACATTTGTGTGTTTTCAATCTACACTATTCCATGAATACTTTTGTGTTTTACTACTGTTTTTATTGCTTTAACTACTTGCTTCAGAGATCCCACGAAGCAGGCAGGTCCTCTGCCCTTCCAGACCCCCAAGCCTATAAAAATCATCACTTTTATTAGAATGGTTTATACACTAAAATGTGAGGGGTTTAGGCCATTCTAACATTTGTCTCAAACTCTTTGTATCAGAGCCCATCATTGCCCTGTTAGGTCAAGAGTTTGGGACTCATTTGCCTTCATAATATTCCATACGGGAGGCCATTTCCCACAGTAATTTAGCTTTTCAATGCTGGTAAAATCTATTTTCTCATTTTTAACATAATATTTTTAGAGTAATGTTACTTTCTGAATAAAATTATTTGAATAGTGAACTTTGCACTTTGCCTTGGCAGATTTAAGAATGTAATCCATGTAATTAAAAACATACATTTTGTTACTATAGTAATTAAAAGTGCCATTTTCATCATACGTTTTCCTACATTCATTGGGTAGCCTTTTAGGACCTGTGACTGGTCATTGACAGTATATATGATTATGAGAATTTCAGGTACAAAGTTGAGCGGATGGTTAATGAATGGCAATAGTTGAAAACCTGAGGAAATCAGCTGGCAAATTGAATAAAGGAAAATATATTCCCATCGTGATTAGTTCCATGAAAATATCTTTATGAAATGGACAATGGCTAGAAGAATAAATATTACAGGCATCATATGCTGATGAATGACTGGAATGCATTTGCCACTATTTATAAATTAAACTAATATTGCAGATGCTGCTGCAAGTGCAATGTTTGCTGGCAAGAATATTTATAATTCCAAGACATTTAATTCACAGCTGCCTTGAGGGAAAGTACAGCCAGACGGAGTGTCACTACAAAAGTGAATTGCAGAAAAAACACTGGAGGTATTTGATCATAAATTCTGTGTTAGCAATTTTTGAAAATCTAAAAGTTCTGTTAGAAGAATCTTTCTTTCTGATCATTTCAATTAAGATTCCAGCAAATGTAACACTTTTATTTTTCCAATGGTCCACAAGGTCTTATGAAATCATTGCCCTGTGTATCACATTAAAGTGATGATGAAAATCTTACCAAGTACATCCATTACTGAATTTGGAGGGATCTTTCAAATTTGATATTGGAACTTGGATGAACATGTTCTTTGATCTGTATATACACTGATTAGGAGCAGCTAATTTTCTTCCTGTCTTATATTATCCTCCTCCAATGCATAAAATATAAATATTGAAAGCATGTAGAAATGTTTTAATTTCCTTTTCTTATGTTCGGAGACATAGAAGTTGTGTACTGTTCAATTTATTGAGGGTTTGATGTTGTCATGGGCCTCAAATGAGCAATTATTATCATCATCTTTTTTTGTTTGGTTTTCAACTTACCCTTGCTTCTTTTTCTCTGTCTTCCTTTTGAAGAAACATGGACACTAGAAAACACTATCCCTATTAAATTCACACACTAACCTTATAAATTTCAACAATAAAATTAAAATATACTTGTAGCATTTGCAAGTATATGTTTCAATGAGCAAATTCCATATTTAAAACTGTTAGAGGAATCTATATGAAAATAAAACTTAGAAGATTTTTAATAATGAGGATATGTTATATCCTTCAAAATTTGAATATTATTGTGTTCCCATTAATAAAAATTGTTACTTAAAATTACATGTAAAATGGAGCATTTTAGAAGGTTTTGTATGTAACTTGAATATATAATACTAAAACTGAATTTAAGCCTTTGTAAACATGCTTAATATTGTAAGCACACATATTTGTAATTTAGCCATTCATTCTACAAAAACATGATATATAACAGAATAAGGTAATTCTAGAGAGTTTTATAACAAGTTTCATGACCAAAAAAATAATGTATTAGCAATTACCCTAGCAGAATAAAACAAAATTATCCCTCAGGTTATCTCCCAAAAGCTAGTTCATGGAAAATGTTAAAAAATATTATATTTTGGGAAATAATTTTAAATGGCTAAAAACATTACAAATATACTAAAGTTTTTCTTCAAATTTAAAAGAGCAAACAAGTATCACTAAATCCTTCTGAGTTAGCTCTGCTTTTATCTGTTATAAAATATAACATTTCATCCAAGTACATACAGGAAGTTAAACTGAGAAAAAAATGGCAAAAAAAGAAAAAGTAAAATGTTATTCAAATATAATATAAAATTACAAAAGCCCTTCAAAATAATACATGTAATGTGATAAGATTTATAATGCTGCTCTTTTCATTGAAAACATTTTTGTTTAGTTATTATTTACTGAGATAAAAGAATGAAGCTGTAAGAAGAGAATTTTCCTACCCTATCATTGAGAAAGTTCTGTCTCTTCCCACTACCTACTGGAGGCTTGAGCTCTCACTGTTAATAACACTGACAAACACACACTCAGCCAGTTGAGTCCTTGGAATGAGTATGTGCATGAGGGATGAGGCCTCCAAGATATGCCTACAATACAGTAATGCCATAAGCTCATCTCCCTTTACACCCTTAATTTTTATGTCACCTGCAGATGGAGGGCTAGCTCTGGCTTTGTAACTGTTAGAAAGGAAGCCGCAAAAAAGGAAAACTAAACTTACTCAATTCCTGGAATACACAATAGGAACAGCTAGCTGGGTTCCAAAATTTTTTAAGTGTGAATTCATTTTTCTAGGTAAGTTTGGCCTGGTGTATTGGATTACATTGCACCTTCTTAACAAAACAGGTATCTCCCAACAACCCAACCTTCACAATGAATAGAACACAATATTAGATTCCCCAGTGTGTCTCTGTTGGCTCAAATGATTCATGTTGGTCTTCATATATGTTATCCAGTGCTCTCTGGTTTTCAGAATCATAAATAGATTATAAGCACCTTTATGGGAATTAGGAAAATGCCACCCCTATCAGACCTGTATGGGCAAAGGGATCTGTCCTCCAGAGGACACAGCTGTGTGAACCAGGACAGCAGACACAGGGAATAAAGTGTAGGCTGCTTTGCACCCACTGTTCCCACCAGTTAGTCTATGAGCATGTGCACAGTGCAGAAGAATGCCTCCATCCCAAGCAGCAAGAGTGTTTGGACATAAACTCTCCTCCCCAAGAGATCTTATTTAGATATAAAGTGTCAGGCTATTGTGGTGGTGTGTTCTGACACCCATTCCTCAGTCTTCTCTGCTGCTTCTACTCACAGGAGCATTTTATTACCTGTATTCAGCAGTACAGGACTCAATATATAGTGGCAATAAATTTCTTTGTGTTCTTATGATGCTCATCAGATAAACCTCTGTTGTACTAATAATTAAACTTAACATTAACTTAATTAGAAACATACTTGTGATCCTCTTTCTTAATAGTATACTATCTCAGGTTAAAACGGTGAGTTTTCACTCCATAAAACTATGGGTCTTAGCACAGGGCAGCATATCAGCCTTTTAATATGCAGTATGATATGCTCTAATGTGGCCTTTTTGATATCTTAAAAATATGTTCTCCATTTGGCCTCAGTCAAGACCACCCAGCCACAGACTTCTATTGTCCACAAGTTTAATTCTTTTTGCTCTTTTCAACCCTGTCCAACATATTCTCAGCTGCCATCAATATGCCTTCAATCTAGTTGGCTTTCTCAGGTCTTTATTTGTTTTCCCTCTTTTAAGCCTTTCAAATCAATGTAAACTTTTGCTCCCGCTCCCAGAAGAAAAGAATATTGTGAACCAACAATCCTATACTTAGGAAAACTGCCTATCAAAAATAAAGACATAACAAACACACTCCAGATTAACAAAAAGTAAGAAAATTATTGGCAGCAGGCACACCTGACAGGAAATATTAAAGAATGCTTTTTTAGTCTAAAAACAAGGGTCTCAGGTAATAGTTTGAATCTACATAGATGACAAAGACACCAATAAAGGTAATCAGGTCTTTCAAAAACACAAGATGAATGTATTTTTTTTCTTTCTTTACTTAATTCATCTAAAAACCACAATTGTATGAAATTGTAAATATAATTATGCCGTTGGGCTTATCAAAATTGTAAATATAATCTATTCTCCATGACAGAACAAAGGAGGTGAATGAGAACAATGTTTGTTTGGTATAAATATATATTTCCTAATAACTGAAATGCGCTAGAAGAAATAGACCAAGAAATGGGAAATAAGGTGGCTAATATCACAAAAGTTGTAGAAATATAATTGCTTTCCTTTCTTCTCTCAGCTTCTTTAAAGCAAACATAATTACACAAAGTAGTAAGTACAAAAATATATCATTGATTTTGTCCAAAATAGAAGTCCCAAAATGACAGGCAGCATGACAAGAAAATTGAACACTTGTGGTGTTATGACCTATATATTATATGCTACTGTTCCTTACTGTAGCAAAATACTAGAGTAGTGAAATAATTTTTCACACTATAGACAAAAATCTGTTTGTTTCCACACATATATCATCAACTTTATCCCAGTTAGGATGGTATGTATCTCCATGAGATAAACTGGAGATAGCTAATACCACAGTGGATGAAATTACAGTGCCTAAAGGGAGTAAGGTTTTTGTACATGGTAGGGACCAATGGTAAAATAATATAATATTTAATAATGTTTCTTAACACACAATGTTACAAGACCCTGAAATATCATAGTCTGCAGACATATTGAAGTGGGCTATGAGGAAAATGATATAGGAGAATAAAAATTATTCTGTCCTCATATTTCTATGAGGTATGTAGGACTACCAAGGATATAGAAGAAATTTGAGAAGTTATATTTTTGATCAAGGTCTCTTTCAAACTATTTTAATAAAAAAAATTTTGACCTGAAAGAGAAAACAATATTATCCAACCAGTTTTATAAATTAGACACTGAGTATATCAAAATCTATTGTGACCTTACCTTCTCGTATTCCTGCCTGAATTCAATAAAATCCTTATGCAAAGCAAACACAGATCAAATAATTTAGGGAATTATTCAATTTTGTGCATATACTTCAGCTTCCCTCAAAGACTGCACAAGACACCTCCCCTCTCCAAGGTTGTTCTCATTTATAAATTTCTTTCTGCCACAATAAAGCACACTATTTATTGTGATAATGGTATGATGGGTGTATGAAAATGTCTAAATATATCAAATAGTATACTTAAAAATGTGCTCTGTAGATCTATATCTATATAATATATAGAGAGAACTACATATTGCAATGTTTCTTTAAAAAAAAAAAACATTTGTACTGTTAAGAAAGGTGTCCTGAACCATAGTAAAAAAGTCAAAATAGAGCTTTTCTAATAACCAATTTGACTATATAATTAAAAATTAAAAATTGACAAAAATTAGCAACAGATAAGATTAACCATAACTACCAGTGCCCTAGCCCATTGTTAACATGAAATAATTATTTATTAATAAAAAAGCACATTTTTAATGTTGTCAAGAAAACATGACTAAGGGGCTAAGGTAATAGATGATGGTATGGTAGATCACCAATATCTGGTAAATAAAATATATGAATTTTTTTAGTATATGAAACACATTTTTAAATATTGACCATCACCATTAAAATATCTTTTAGTGTTTAGATGTTACAAAAATCATGGTTTGTGTCATCATTACCTACACACAAACTGATAAATGATAAACATTTCATAACCAATTCTTATCCTACATGGCCTATAAATAGATGAGTATACTTTCCTTTCATTTCTTGGTACTCAATTATAACTTAATGTGAGTTAGGGGGTCAATATTATATCAAAATCCACTACTATGTTCTGCGAAAATATTTACAGTTGTGGAATCAATCCAAGGATAGGCCATCAACAGGAAAACATTCTGGTTTCATTAAGAAACTAACATGGGTATAAGAGAAAATCTAATATAGCATTCATATCTTGTGATAAAAGCTTCTATTATAAAAAATACTAGCAACTATAACAGCAAAATACAAAACAAAATATTGTAAAGAGATTTGGGGGGAAGGAGAAGCCATACTAAAAAAATTTTTTTCAGACATAAAAATTAAACAAATATATAAAAATACAAATGCGAATGAAATATTTTTTTTGACTTTTTAATGCCTTGTATTTAAATAAAATTACTTTGAACAACATAAGAAGTAAACAGTGTATCTCAAGTCATGACTTTATCTTTGAAAAGCACCGCTCTAAATACAACAAATTTTTAAAAATTCATGACTTTTTTTTAAAAGAATGGAATGTTGTAATAAGCATTCTTTCTGGCTTTAAGTTAATATATTTACTTGATTTTATTGTAAGAATCACATGTATTAGAAATATACATATCTTCCATTATTAAAAGGAGTAATACTTTCTTATAGAGCATTTGTATTAGGAGTATCATGTATGGTCCTCTTCCATTTGCTTATTCATTTATTTACTCAAGAAATTTATCCATAGTATCTTAAATACAAATGCCAGTTGCTGGGCTTTTTATCAGGTACATACATGGATGTGATGCAGACAGAAATATTCTTAACTCATGGATTTTACATTTAAGTGGCGTTCAATTGGAATTCAAAAAACTTATTCCATTGTTCCAAGCCTGCTCAGATTCAAGGGGAGGAAACAGAGTCCTTGTCTGAATGGAGGAAAAGTAAATAATTTATGCTCTTTTCTTGTTCGCTTGTTTTATCTTACCATCACAGTATTATTAAAGAATAGAAATAGAAATTGCAAAATTCTAGGATAGAAACTAGTACAGTTTAGGGGGTTTTAAAAAAGTACATTTATAATGAGGCACCAGATATGAGATTTCCCCTGCCCCTGTGATTGTTTTCCTTAGGTTTCCCACTGTAGAAGAAACTGTGAAACACGTGAACAGAATGACATGCACTGTGAATGTTGATACTTCTCTGCCCCAGCTAGTCCAATACTTACTCAGCGAGCTCATTAGTAAAGTTGCATCGTGGCTGGGATATAGGCTATGGAAAGGCACAAGGTGGACTCACTGTCACTATAAAAAGTTTACATTTTTGTTTATCTTTATAAATGCAGAAGGTTAAAGTATTTCAGTTAAATATTTTAATTGAAACTATGTTTTAAAATAATTTAGAAACCTACATCAAAGATAATTTGTTATCCAAATTGGGCATACCATATTATAAATTCAAAAAATAAAAGCCATACATCTTTCCTAAAATTTATATAAATACCAAATATTGAGTCAGAAAAGAAACAAAGATACATCATATCAAGAAATGATTTCAATTGTGAATTTTGCTGCTATGAATATTTGAGTGCAGATGTCCTTTTTATAAAGCAAATTAAGCAAAAAAAGGTATTTTCAATTAAAATCTCAAAATTCAAATAAAAATGCAATACCTTTTACGATAGCCTCAAAGAAAATTAAATATCTAGGAATATATTTAACAAAAGAGGTGAGAGACATATACAGGGAGAAGTACAAGACACTAAGAAAAGAAATTGTAGAAGATGTAAACAGATGGAAAAATCTACCTTGCTCATGGATTGGTAGAATCAACATTGTTAAAATGTCCATATTACCTAAAGTGATCTACAGAATTAATACAATCCCTATCAAAGTAGCATCATCATTCTTTACTAATCTAGAAAAAATAATTCTATGCTTTGCATGGAACCAGAGAAGACCTCGTATACCCAAAGCAACCTTAAGCAAAAAGAACAGACTGCGAGGTATCAGTCTACTAGACTTCAAGCTGTCCTACAAGGCTATAATAATTGTAACAGCATGGTACTGGCACAAGAATAGAGACATAGACCTTTGGAACAGGACTGAGAATCCAGAGATGAAACCATCCACATATTGTCATCTAATCTTTGACAAACCAGACAAAAAATATACACTGGGGAAAACAATCCCTTATCATAAATGGTGCTGGGAAAACTGGATAGGAACATGCAGAATATTGAAACTGGATCCCCACCTCTCACCTCTTACAAAAATCAATTCAAGATGGATAACAGACTTAAACCTAAGGCATGAAACCTTAACAATCCTAGAAGAAAATGTAGGGAAGACTCTTTCAGACATTGGCCTAGGCAAGAATTTATGAGGAAGACCCCCAAAGCAATCACAGCAGCTAAAAAAATAAATAAATGGGACCTGAACAAATTAAAAAGCTTTTGTACAGCCAAGGAAATGATCATTAAAGTGAATGGACAACCTACAGAATGGGAGAAAATATTTGTTCTCTACACATCTGATAAAGGGCTGATAAGAGGAATCTATCTAGAACTCAGAAAAATCAACAAGAAAAGTCAAACAATCCCATTAGTAAATGGGCAAAGGAAATGAACAGAAACTTTTCAAAAGAAAACAGAATAATGGCCAGCAAACATAAAAAAAATGCTCAACATCTCTAATCATTAGGGAAATGCAAATCAAAACCACAATGAAATATCTCCTAACCCCAGTGAGACTGGGCTTTATCAAACAATCCGAAAGCAAAAAATGCTGGTGAGGATGTGGAGAGATAGGAACACTCTTACATTGCTGGTGGGATTTCAAATTAGTGCAACCTCTGTGGAAAAGAATTTGGAGATACCTTAAAGAGCTAAAAATAGAAATACCATTTAACCTAGCAATAGCACTATTAGGCATCTACCCAAAGGGACAAAAGTCATTCTATAGTAAAGACATCTTCACTCAAATGTTTTGGCAGCAAAATTCACTATTGCAAGGATGTGGAAACAACCCAAGTGCCTATCAATCCATGAGTGGATTAATAAAATATGGTATATGTATACAATGGAATACTACTCAATTATAAAAAAGACAGTGATCTAGCACCTCTTTTATTTATTTATTTTTTATTTTATTTTATTTTTTTTTTACCCTTCCCCCACCTAGCACCTCTTTTATTTTCCTGGATAGAGCTTGAGCCCATCCTCTGAAGTGAGGTATCACAAGAATGGAAGAATAAGCACCACATGTGCTCTCCATCAAATTGGCACTGACTGATTAACACTAAGGTGCTCACACAACAGTAATATTCTTTGGGGGTTGGGGGTTTGGGGGTGGGTAAATTCACAGCTAATGGATGTGGTGAGTGTTGTAGGGGGAAAGAGTACACCTCAACTTATGCTTTGGATGTGACAAAGTCATAAAATGTAACCAAAATGTTTGTACTCCCATAATATTCTCAAATAAAAAAAATCTGTAAATCTATGAATAAATTTTGATTCAATAATTTCATGTCAGGATGACCTTAGAAGAAACTTAAAATTTAGGAAAAAACAATGCATTTAAAAATATACCTTATTATGTCACATACAATGGTAGCATTAGAGGATTACTACATTTTTAATAGATATAATTATTTAAGGATAAAATGGTTCTTCTATGTAGAGATCTATGAATTTTCAAAAATAAACAAATTGAGTCTTTTCACCCTTTGATGTCCCGTTTTCCCATTCCTCCCTCTCTGGTAACCAACTTTCATTCTATGAGATCAACTTTCTTTAGATTCCACATATAAGTGAGATCATACAGTTTTTGTCTTTCTGTTCCTGGCTTGATTTACTTAGAATAACGTCCTCCAGTTCCAACCATGTTGTCACAAATGACAGAATTTCATCCTTTTTTAAAGGCTTTATTAGTAATCCATTATGTATATAGACCTCATTTTCCTTGTCCATTCCTCTGTTGATGGACACCTGGGTTGCTTCTATAACTTCGCTTGAGTGAATAATACTGTGATGAACATGGATGCACAGAGATATTTTCCACATACTGGTTTCACCTCAGTTGGATATGCACACAGAAGTGGGATTGCTGGATAATATGGTAAATCTATTTTCATTTTTTTGAGGAATTTCTATGCTGTTTTCCAAAATGGCTATATTCAGTGGCATAATAGATATCAGAGACTCAGATGAGGGAAGGTTAGAAGAAGGATAAGTGAACAAAGTTTACCTATTGGGTACAATGTATACTATTTTGGTGAAGATGCAGTAAATGTGCTGAATTCACCTCTGTATAATTTATCCGTTTATCAAAAAACCTCTGTACCCCCTAAATCTATTGAAATATAAATAAATAAATATGGTTGTACTAATTCACACTGCCATCAACAATATACAAAGGTTCCCTTTTCTCTGCATCCTCACCAGCACATATTCATCTTATTGATAGTAGCCGTTCTAACAGATGTGAGATAAATAGATCATTGTGTTTTTTTTTAATAGGGAAAAAAATCATACAAGATTTATCAAACATAGATAGGGGAAAATCACAGAAGCTTGATTGCACAATAACCCAATGGGGACCAGATGATTATATACCCTTCTTCATAGGGAAGGGGGAAATGGGGAATGTAGGCTGTTTCTTTGAAGAGTAGTAAATGATTTTTAGGGAAAATGAATGGACCCTGGAGACAGAAATTAACTTGTAAATGATTCTCTTTAGAATTGTGGTTTTAATTTGCACTTCCCTGATCATTAGAGACATTGACCATTTTTTACATATCTGTTCACCAATCATTTCTTTTCTTTTGAGCAATGTTAATTAGCTTTACTAAATCATTCCAGAAGGTATACATAGATGAAAACATCACATTGTATCCTATATATACACAATTATTATTTCTCAATTAAAAAGAAAAATATAGCTAAATAAATAAAAATTAACAAATAAGCTGATTGCATAAGAATAATTAAAGTGTATTTCTTATAGTAAAAAAACAGATTCTATTTATGTTCTCTTTGACCACAAATATATAAATGAATAAAGGGAAGAAAATGACCAATTTACATATCAAAACTTTCAGTACAGAATTTCTTTTCATCTAGTATCTGTTCCTCCAAATATCTGGCTTCTATATTTAAATGCATATGAATATGTGTCTCTCTATATGGTAAATCCCATCATTTCATTGTATGTGCATTCATTGTTTTAGACTTGGAATTTTACTGGATAATACAAAAGATCATATTTCTGATTTTCTGAGAACTCTCCTGAGGGTTCCAATGATATCTTTGTTTCTCAGACTGTAGAGGAGAGGGCTGATCATTGGTGTTAGGGTGGTGTGGAAGACAGAGACCACTTCTCCTGCTCAGGGGACTGGTAGGACTTTGGTAGAAGGTACTTGATAATGGAAGCCACATAGAATAGAGACACCAGGAGCATGTGAGCAGTGTGAGTGGCCAAGGCTTACCTGAACCACAGGCTTGAGCCTGTCACCAATACAGTGGTTGGTATATTTCCATATGAGGCTATAATGGCTAAGATGGGAAGGTGAAGAAAAATAATGCCACTGACAAAAAACACTTCTCGTATTGAGAAGTGCCAGCACAGACTAGTTTCAAAAGAGCTGGGATTTCACAAAAGACATGATGATTTTCCCTGGGGGGTGAAGTAATGGAGATTTGAGTGTAGAGCACATAGATCAAGACATTGATCAACGTGCTCAGCTGAGATGCAATCACCAGGCACACAGAGATCTGGGGCCATGAGGACAGGGCAGTATAGTGGGTGACAGATAGCTGCATAGAGGTCGTAATCCATGACCGCAGCAGCAGATGCTCTGCTGTGATTGGGGTTATAAAGAGAAAAAGTTGAATGCCACAGTCAGTGAAAGAGATGTGCTGGTCCCCAGACAGAGAGTTGAGGACCATTTTGGAGAATAATATGGAGATATAGAAGAGGTCCATGAGGGATGGCTGGCTGAGCAGAAAATACACAGGGCAGTGGAGAAGTGGGTTGGTCCGAATGAGGAGGATGACTGTAGTGTTTCCAAACAGGACCAGATGTGCTTGCATGCTGGGGACAAAGAGAATCCAAGGAGCCTGGCAGCCATGAAACAGGACAAAGAGGATGAAATCAGCCCCGGTGTCTGGTTGTTTGGCTGTGCCATTCTCTTATTTCTTATTTGTCAACCTTGAGGCAGTTTCAGAAAGCATTATGTTAACAATCTGTACATAATTACACCAAATTACGTCACAAACCAGTTTGCAGCATCTCAAATTCATTTTTTCCCTGCCCTTTGTCTTTTAGTTTCAGTAAATACATATATCTATCTTTCACCAGAATTTACTGAGGTATCTTAAGAGAGTTTTAGGATATGACAATTGCCACATTGGAGGAGAGGGAATAATCACTGTTTAATTTGAACATGTACTTTTGAAATATTTTTCCTTTCTTAAAGTTCTAGAAATTGAAATCCTCTCACAATTTTGGCAAGCATCCTTTTTAGTTAATAGTCTCTAAACCTAGATAAATGAGTTAATTAATAAGATGAATTCATAACTATCTGAATTGTTTACTCAGTTTATCAATAAATTGTGTGACCAAAGGATGGAAAAACTTAGAGGATAATCCAGATTCAGAATTAAGGCACACCAGTCATCAATTATCTTACACACAGTCCCATTATCTCTAGAATTCTGACATGTTTGAAAATAGAAAAAAAAATATCCTCCAAGGACACATTTCAAAATATGAGAAGAAATAATCTTGACACTTCTTATTTTGTCCTATAAAGCATACCATAACATTTATAAAAGTAGATATATGCAACATATGTTTTCAATATAATTTAATCAAACTAGAAATCAACAACTTCAGATAGCTGAAGAATCTTTAAATATTGGGGAATAAACAGCATATTTTCCTCAACTTTATTGAGGTATCATTTGCCAGTAAAATCATATGTATTTAAGGTATACAACTTGGTAATTTGACATACATATACAATGTGAACTATTCACAAGAATTTAGATGATTAATACATCCATCATTTACATTGATACCATTTTTAATAATATTTAAGATCTTTCTTCTAGCAACTCATAAGTATACAACACTGAAACCTTGTATCTTTTCACTAATTTCTTCTCATTTTCTTTTTTCTCCAGCTCCCAGTAGCCACAAGTCTACTGTTTCTACATGTTTGACATTTTTTGTTTCCACATACAAGTGAGATCAGCAGTATTTATCTTCTTGTGTCTGGCTTGTTTCATTTAACATAATGTCTTCCAGGTTAACCCATGTTGTCACAAATGGCAGGATTTCCTTCTTTTTGAAGCTGAATATTTCATTGTATATCTGTACCACATTTTCCCTATCCATTCCTCTGTCAATGGACATATAAGGTGGTTATTTCCATATCTTTACTATTGTCAATAAGGCTACAATGAAATGGGACCTCAGATATCTGATTGTCATACTGATTTCATTTCTTTCAGATATATACCCCAAAATAGGATTCTTGTACCATACACTAGTTCAACTTTTTAATTTTTTGAGAATACTGCATAACGATTTTCATAATGGCTATATGAAATGGTATAGTGTACAATGATTCTCTTCTCTTCACATCCTTGCTGTCTTATATTTCATTTTTATGATAATATTCATTTTAATATGTGGGAGATAATAATTCACTTTGGTTCTAATTTGCATTTTCCTGATAAGTAGTGAAACTGAGCACCTTTTTTGTAGCTGTCAACAAAATCCTTAATAATACATGGACCAATGCAGAACTCTCAATGAGATCTTAAAAATATTTTGAGTTAAATGAAATGTCAAATTATCAAATTTTATAGAAATCCAGAGAAAGCAGGTGGGATGGAAATTTATACCATTAAATATATATTAGTAAAGTAAATCTGAAATCAATAAACCCAAATTCCTCCTTGGGAAAATAGAGGAAGTAGAACAACTTAAGTATAAAGCATGTAGAAGGAAAGACATTTTTTAAAAAAGAAAGACATTTGCCAGGTGTGTTGGTTCACACCTGTAATCCTAGCAGTTGGAAGGACAAGGAAAGAGGATCACCTGAGCTCAGGAATTGAAGACCAGCCTGAGCAAGAGCAAGTCTCCCTCTCTGCCAAAAATGGATAAAATAGCCAGTGGTGTTCACCTGTAGTCCCAACTGCTTGGTGGGCTAAAGCAAAAGGATCTATTGAGCCCTGGAGTTTGAGTTTGCAGTGAGCTACGATGATGCCACTGCACTCTATCCAGGGTGTGAGAGTTAGACTCTGTCAGAAAAAGAAAAAAAAAAAGGAGAAATCAAAGATGTTGAAAGCATGAAAGGAATTGAAAAAATCTGAAAAATCAAAACTGGCTATTTGTAAAAATCAATCCATTTATAAAACTTTAGCCAAGCTACCCCAGAAAAAGACAGACATCACATATTATTGCATTGGCATTCAAAGGATAATGATAAAGAACATTAACAACAACTCTAGGGCCATGAATTGAATATCTTAGATGAAATTGCCAAATTTCTTTAAAAACATATTGGGTGAATATATATTGACAATTTTTATTTCACCTTGATGAATTGACCTCTTTATCTTTATTATTATATAATGGCTGCGACCTCCTCTTCCTCCTCATTTTCTTTTCTTTTTCATCTTCAAAATCAGTTATACTCAGTGGAAGACTGGCTCAGGGATTTTCCAGATTTATGTATTAATTTCCTGTGAATGCTGAAACAAATTGCCTCAATGTTCAGATTTAAAACACAGAAATGTATTGTCTCAAAAATGTGGAGAAGAAATCCAATAATAGTATCACAAGGGTCAAGTCAAGGTGTCAGCCTGGCTGTTCTCCCTCCAGATGCTCTAGATTAGATACCGGTCCTACCGTTTCTTGCATATAATGACTGTCAGCATCCCTCACCTTTTGGATGCATCACTCCAATCTCTGCCTCTGTGGTCTCATCACATTCTCTTCTCTCTGTTTCAAAATGCCCTTTATGTATGCAGGAGTGAAGGACACGCCATCCAAAAATATGCCAAATTGGTGTATTGATTATCATAAGTTGAAAATATAGAGAAATTGGACATTTGGAAAGGGCTGGCTGATCTGTCTCTTCCTTCATGCAGCAAGTTACAAAGAGGAACCCACTATGAAACAGCTTGAGAAAATAGCCCTTATCACCAGACACTGGGAACTGAGGGCTACATGGACCTGAGTAAATATACTTAGTGAAGTGACCGTGATCTACCACTATTTTTTATCCCCCTCACACATCTCCTAGTGACTCACCTATGAATTTATTGCCCCTTGACAGAGGTTCTTTGTCCTGTCATTTCTTCTCATATTTATCATTCTATGTCTAAAAAGTATAAAAGCAGTCTGCTTTGGCCACTTTCCACTTCATTGTCTTATGAAGATCCCAACGTACATGTAAAACTAATAATTTTTTTATGCTTTTCACCTGTCATTCTTCCTGGTGTCAATTTAGTTTCTAGAAATAGCCAGTCTAGACCTAAAGGTCTAAGAGCTAAAATGGGTGGATTGGATGTGATCTCTGACCGCCCCCCCCCCCCCGGACACACATCACTCTTGTAAGTTTACAAGTGATGGTATTTAGGGCCATGCTGATAGTCCAGGGCAATCTCATCTCAAGATCTTTAATTTAATCTGCAAGGATTTTACCACATAAGGTGAGAATCACAGATTTAAGGGACTAGGACTCGCTACTGTTGGGGACCATTTGTCAGCCTATGACAGTTCACATCTGCTTCTGAAAAAGATCACCTTGTTTCAGTCTTAGATTTTTCAGTGAAGATCAGTTATTCAGGAATTTTTCAGTCAATATTTGTTAATTATGTCTTCAGCCCTGTTTTCTCCCTCCATTTGGGAGTACAATGACAAAAAAAAAAAAAAAAAAAAAAAAACAACTTATATTCTTATTGTTGCACAGGACCCTGCACAGGACAAAGAAGCTCCTTTCCTTGATTTTTCCATCTCTTTGTTTTCTGAAATTATTTTTAGATTGGGTGATTACTATATTTTGTATCTTTAAAGTAGGTGACTCTTCCATCTGTCATCTCCATTTTGAAATTAAGTTGACCTGTACTGAGAGTTTTTCATTACATTTCATTACAATTTTTATTACTGTACTTTTGGGATCTAAAATTTCCATTTAATTCTTCTTTTTGTCTTCTTGTTCTTGGCTGGGAATTCTTTTGATGGAATAACAGACTTAAATGTGGAACAAGTACAGTTATACCTGCCATATTCCCCTTGAACTCATTATTTCAGGAAAGGTCCTAGAGTCCTACTAGAAATCCTGAGACCCTTCACCTAAGGGCTTCCTCCGGGTCCATAAACAGATTTACAATTGAAATCCTAAGAAGTTAATAATAAAGCAGGCTTTATCCAACAATACACGTCATCCTTGAGAAGGACAACCTGGAGGCATGTGTCTTCTTTGGCACAAATCTTCGGTGAGAATGAGCTGCCCATACTAGTTAGATGCACATTCATGCATTCTTCCCCACATTATTACTTTCATTGTATCTCTTCCTAATCCTTTTTGGCATTTCCTGGGATAATCAAGGAAATAATCTACTTTGCCTCATTTGTTGCTTCTGGGGGAACGAAACCTAACACAAGGTGGAGGTAGTCCCAGGAAGCTGACCCTCAGGATATGACTGTGGAATTGTATCTTTTGCTGGCCAAAAAAATGAAGAGTGTGATAACTGCTGTGCTGGAGCATCACAATTATCACAACTGGTAAAACTCACATATGTGAGGTAGATAGATTGGGTTCAGTGGCCTGAGCAAATGGCAGTTTTAAAACTGGTAGAATATTTGGTTCTTAACTGCCATTGGAAACATTCAGGAAGTCATGTCAGCCACCACAAACTCAGCACTGTTATTAGAGAGCCCTTTAGATCCTGCTACTGGAGGGAAAAGTGTTCTAAAAGTGAAACCAAAGAATTGTTCATAAGAGTGTTGTAATCATAAAAGATGCTACCAGATTCACAGCCCCAGCAAGCATCCTGTGCTTAAATTAGGATTGTAATAAACACAGAGAGGACCAGAAATTCTGGAAGAGGAAATGGGTAGACATGCATGATTCCACTTGAATCCTTTTGGGAGTTAAAAGCAATTACTTTTCCTTTGTGGAGGAGAGTAACCTCCCTTATGGGTGGTCCCTGACAAGGTAAATATCTGAGGTAAATACCTGGCAAGATGGTACTTGCTGGCCTCAGTATTAGCCCCTGCCAAGCTTCACTGTTTCCATAACAAAAATCCAGTATAATAACAGGAGAAGAAGTATCTCAGCTTTTGAAAAATGGTATCATTAACCAATATCGTTCAAATGTTTTACTGGCAAGTGTAAGGAGTAGATTAGGACAAGAAAGGAAGTATTTTATATCAAGCCATTTTTCCATGACTCTGCATTTAATTTTTGGGAAATACTCTTGGTCTAATTCTAATAAAATGCTAGGCTGTCTATTTGATGTGTGTAAGAAATGTCAACATTTTTTTTTCAGGGATTCTAGCAATTTGAGCTCCTCATGCCTGCATCCTCCCAGTTGGCAAATTCCAAAGCACCATGTACCTTTCTGATGGAATGAGTACTTTTAAGATACCATATTTTTCAGTGTCCTGGTCATTGTTGCTAGGTGTCTTCTATGCCCCACCCCCCACGTGATTTACCACTATAGGAACACAGCCTGTGTGAATGGCGTCAAAGGGCTTCCTTCGCACTGACATCTGATTGGGTTTGGCTCATGCACTGTAATGTAGATTATTACATGCTCTCCATATTTCCCTTCCTGCTTCAGGAATGCAGTCCTTGTTCCCTAGGTGCTAAGAATATTACTTCTCACAGCTCCCAGCTAAATGTTTCTCAAGGCACTGTTCTTGGCTGAGAAAAACTGCCTATCCCTAGTTCATTCTCTCTTCCTGGGGGCAAGAAACATCTAATCAGTGCTCCAGTAGTGGGGACACAAGCACCTGACCATTCACCCTACTGCAAGACAACCTGGAAGGGCCACCACAGAGTTCCTCTCAGGAGTACCTGGGACCTTAACTGCAATTGCATCACAGTTTAATTTCTCCCTACACCAAATTCTGCTTCATTCACTCCATGGGAGTGACTCTAAGAACATTCCTTGAAAAACTTCCTGAATGTCTCAGTCTGTTTTCCAGGAATTGCCAAGTAATATTTATTTCCCTTGCTCTGGTTGGCTGGTCTGTGGATTCTTGTCTCTGCCCTTGAGCAGGGTCACCTTTTAGACAACCATTTCCATACAGCCCATCTGTGTGATCTGGAAGCTAGTCCATCCCCATGTGCCATCAGGAGGACAGTGGGAAAAAATTCAAGGTCTTGCTCAGAAAGGAGTTCAGTACAACCTCTCTTTGGTTTCCCTAAATCTTGCCCACTTCTTTATACAAGGTCCTTAGTTAATCTCAACTACACAGCCCAGCATCACTGTCCTTTCTGTTTCCATATGAGTTCTCGGTAGTGCATTCTTTTCCTCACCTGACTCAGAGTTTGCCTGACCTTCATTCTCATGCACCCTAGAGTTCCTCAAAGGGACTGATGCATGTTTGGCAAAAGGCTGTTTCCCCCCATCCAACACTTTCAAGCCTGTGTTACAAGAGCATCATTTGGAAGGACCTGTTCACCCGGGGACACCAATATTCAGAACATGAATAGATGAAACTTTTATTGTAATCTATCATTATAGTCTTGTAGAAAGTTTTATTTGAAACTTGATATACTAAATATCCATGCCCTACCACTTGTACTTATCTAGGAGCTTAGGGTTTTTCACAGGAAATGAGATAAATAGACTTTCAATACAGATTGCACAAATGTGACCAACACTGCAGATAATCTAATCGGGGTAGGATTTGCTATTTTGTTTAGATTCTCCTTCCCAAACACTTCATTGATATTTCCAGCTGTCTGTGCTGCATTGATTCCACAATAGAACTCATATTTGAAAATAACACATTTTTTTTGGTTATCCATGGCTTCACAAAAATGATCTAAAAAATTTTGAAAGATAATCACAAGCCAACATGTACGTTTGAAAGAATGAGGTTGTTCCTTCACAATAAAAATAAAAGAAGAAGTGTCAAAGTGAAAAAAAAAAAAAAAGAAAAAGTGTAACTAGAATCTGTGATGGGCTTACCATCTAAACAAACAAAATGACTCCTGGAATTTACCTGGATTAAGCAATTACAATATCTCCCAGTTTGTATATATAAACCAACTTTCCCCACCATCTACTTCATAAGAGATTTTAGAAATAACTATTTTTTATAGTTGTGGTATTTTAGGTTTAGATTAATATATACTAGTAGAGAAGCATGAGGTCACAGATCTCATGAAAGAGTATGCCAGGATCCAAGCATGGCGGTTACATAAAATAAAAAAAACCAAATTATAACAAAATCATGAAATTCAGCCCCAAATAAAATCAAACTCCATAGTGCCTGTCACAATGAAGGCAATCTGTTTTTACTGTTCTTGCTGTAGGATTGATTTTATTACATAGACACGAAGTTATAAAGTATAAAAATAAAATGTAGTTACATTACATACATGGAAAATATGTTTACTTACAATGCAGCAATAATTTTGTCAACTTTAGTTCAATGAGAGGAAAAGGACCTGGATGTTGCTCTGGTTATATTTCAATTGAACTATTGTCTTTGACAAGAGTTGGTCTCTGAATATCAGAATGTTTCATTTTCCCTTTTGTTAAACTACAGACAAGTAATGCCAGAGTCACATTACTCCACTTCCTAATGTATTTTTCAATATCATCTCTTTCCAAGAACATCCATGTACATGTTATTTTTGCTTCTAAGTAATTCTCTCTTAATAAATCACAGCTATCTGAAAGCATGTAGGAAGTATATTGAAATTCCAGGAATCTATAGAATGTCTTGGAAAATTATACATATTTGACATCCCAAGTGGCAAACTTACAGAGATCTGGCTTGCTAATAAGAGAGTATATTTAGGCAAAAAGAAAGGCAATTGGACACACCCATCAATAGTACACTGTAGATGCAGTGATAAGGGAATCCAACACAAACTAGAAGATCTTTCGTCTACTCCAAGAGGGGCATTAAGAAGATGGTGCTCAGAGACTATGTAGATCCAGGCTGTTGTGTGCATCATCATTTTTATCTTCTGTAGGTAGGTCATGATAATCAGATAATATGTAATCATTTGCTTATGAGTTTTGAACTTCAGAACATTCACAGTTATACCACTCTCTATATATATTTTAGAATGAATAATAAAATTTTCTCTATTATTCATTCTATAATCTGAAGAAGTAAAACATGCTTTTTTCACTCAGACATCAGGTTGAAACTCTTGAAATAAACTGTGAATTCTGTCAAATAAAGGATTTGGCTGCTACTACTTTATTTTTGATGGAATGGATTAAGTATTTCAGAATCCTGGGTAAAATATTTACAGTTCTAATATTAAGTTTTGTCAACAGGAACCCAAAAATTACAGAATGGAATATTATAGGCATCATTCTATATGTTATATAATTAATCAATGAGTAATTGATGAGATAAAGAAAGGATATATATGTGCCTTCTACTAGTAATGCAAAAGAGATCAATGTGATTGAAAGCAAAAATATCACAATTGTATCACCAATTTAAACAAGAGACTATGGAAACAGAAGAAAATCTAGTTTGAAAGTCTCTATCTTTCTAAAGCCATAATGAACAAAGAAAAAGAAAATATTTATTGTTCAGGGTAGTAAATTTTGTTGCTTGTGCAATAGTCAATTTTGAGTTTCAATTATCCTTTCAATAACATTGTAGATGTTTTATTTCTATGACAATTTAATTGTTTTTTAAATTTAACCACACATTGTATCCATGGTAATTTCTAAATAAATTATCCCAGATAATCATTTTTTATAGGTTTATACAAAATTACTGGCACTTTAATTAGTGGCAAATTATCTCACTGCTGTGATACATATATATTGACCATAATTTTAATAAAACAAATAATTTCACATCACACCTGAGAGAAATAAAGTTACCTATATCTTATTTTATTTGACACATTTAATTGATTTTTTCCATTGAAAATTCTAAATGCTATAGCATGATGACAACTAGATACATAAAAATTGACCTTTATCTCCATTTATTTTACCTAAAAATAAAAAGTAGAAGTATTACATATATCCCTTGAAAAGTTGAGATAATGTTAACAAATTTTAAAAATTAGTTAACCAGAATAAAAACATCAAAATAAGAAAATGTATTTCCTAAACTAAAAAATCATGTAAGTGGTTGAAACTATTCTCTAAAAGACAGAGACCTGTCTTATATGATTTAAACAGATGATTAGTTGAAATTGCTGTATTTCTATGCTGTACATGTTTATGTTATCAAAATAAAACTCTAACATCTATTATCAATCACTGCATAAAATTGATACTCAAGTATACAGCTGAAGTGTGTAGAAATAACACAATGGCCACAGCTGCAAGAATCAATAAACAAAATGTGTTATATACATGCAATCAAATATTGTTCACCTTTAAAAACTAAGGGCATTCTGACACATGATACAACAGGGATGAACTTAAGGACATTATAAGAAGTGAAATAAGCCTGTCCTAAGGAAACAAATAGTGTATAATTCCATTTAGATAAGGTTCCTAGAGTAACACATTTAAAGAGACTGAAAGGAGCATGATGGTTGCTAGGGGCTGGGAGTGGAGGGGAGAATGTTCAATAGAAACAGAGATTCAGTTAGGGGAGAAGAAAGGAGAGTCATAGATGGATATTGTTGATGGTTGCACAACCATGTAAATGTACTTGATGGCACTATATTGAATGTACACTTAAAAATGGTTAATATGGTAGCAAAAATCAATTTAAGAAACTTGCCCATTACCCTACAGTTACTAAATTACTGACTGATTTATTTTGTTCCAGTGCACAGATAGTCTGTATTTATTTAAAGTTTGATATTTTGTCCATAACAATTTTTAATTGATTTTAATTTTTTAAATATGAATTGATTGTTTGAAATATTCAAAGTGTGATCAATGTTCAACAATAAAGATAGTTAAGAAAATGGAGAAACAGATGTCCTCAATAAATGAAATGAGTTAGGAGAAATTTTATATCATTCAGGAAGTGACACTGAGGGCCATAAGTAGGGATTTCATATAGTTTCTGTGCACAAAAAGTGGATGTTAGAGATATGACTGTGTGAAGATCACAAAGTTTTGGCAAACGCAGAATATAGTTGGCAAGAAGAAAGTATGTTTTCATGATCTTTCAATATACTTTCTTTGTTTAACAACCAAAAGAAACTGTCAAGTACTGCACAGCCAGTACAACAATGATGCTCAAGTAATTCAGTCAGGGATCAAGTGAGCCTATTGCACTGCCTTTCCCAGGTGTGACTGGCATCTGAGTTTAGGATGGATATGTGAAGTGAGGATAAAGGGAATGCCTGCGGAAGAAAAAAAAAAACTCTTCGGTCATGTAATTGTATTGAATTAGATCATATCCTCAAGACTGTATTAGCATCGACATCTCTGCAGATATGACTATATAAATTCAGCAAGGTAGAGCAATTAAGGGTAGAACAGTTCTGGTACATGTGAAATTAAATTGCATATAAAGATTTTGTTTCTCTAGAGACTGAAGATGAAATTAATTCATCTCTATGATTGGGTAAAGAACTTAGTTTTATTTTCTTTCCTCTACCCAGTAAGGTTGCATTTGTAACCTGATGAGCAACAGTACACTTAATAAAAGTGTGCACTTAGCATTATACCCATTGGAAAAAAATTCAAAGAAGTCATTACTGTTTTCAATGTATAACTCAGTAAAGTTGAACTCAATGTGTTAACAACTCCAAATTGTCATGTTTCTATCTGCAGACTCAGTCCTTCCAGTTTATTCACCTGAAGGTTTAGGTCATCTTGTTTGGGAAGTAAAAGTGTATTTATGGATTAATAAATGTCAAGGCTGGCCAGGCGCGGTGGCTCACTCCTGTAATCCTAGCACTCTGGGAGGCCGAGGCGGGTGGATCGCTCGAGGTCAGGAGTTCGAGACCAGCCTGAGCAAGAGTGAGACCCCGTCTCTACTAAAAATAGAAAGAAATTATATGGACAACTAAAATATATATATACAAAAGATTAGCCGGGCGTGGTGGCGCATGCCTGTAGTCCCAGCTACTCGGGAGGCTGAGGCAGTAGGATCGCTTAAGCCCAGGAGTTTGAGGTTGCTGTGAGCTAGACTGATGCCACGGCACTCACTCTAGCCCGGGCAACAGAGTGAGACTCTGTCTCAAAAAAAATAAATAAATAAAAAAAAATAAATGTCAAGGTAAATTATGCAGTTTTGGTAGGTTCCAATGAAATTTATATGTTATAGACACATAATCTTCATTATTAAGTGTGTTGCCTTAATTTAATTAAATATATTTATTTAATTCACACTCTAAATATACTATCTATGATGTAAGGCAAGCACATATAAAATGACATATGAATCATTTCCTTCTCTCTCACTTCTCTTAGTATCAGATAAAACGACATCACACTGACTTTTTACTTGCAATTTATCAAGAACTTGGATTCATTATGCAGATTAATCAATACACCACCTGAGCAATATTTACCATGAAAATCTTGGAAATAAATGAAATGTTGAGAAATGCACAATTTAAAACATTTTTCAAATGGCAGATGAAGGATTTCAAGTACATTTCATCATTTTCACAGAAGTACTTTGCAAGAAACATGTAATTCAAATGTAGCACTATAAATGATGACAACACTCTTATCTATTTCTCCATTTGCAGACTCCCTCCTGTGTGAAATCATCAAAAGTGGAAACATCACCTTATGTTTCTTTCTCCTAGTACATTTTAACCACACAAGAGCCCACACAAGAGCCCGCCAATTTGTCTCTGTGATGGTTCTGGCAATAGTTTTCACTGCCCTATTGGGCAATGCCCTTGTGCGTCTCCTAGTTTACCAGGACCACTGGCTCCACATTCCCATGTTCTTTCTGCTGAACCAACTCTTCTATTATACATATGATACTGGTTTCCACCACTGTGCCCAGAATGGCTGCTGACTGCTTGAACCAAATCAGTTGATCTTCCCCACTGCCTGTGAATTGCAGATCTTCTTGTTCAGCACCCTGGGTGGTGAAGTGTGCTTCCTCTTAGCAGCCCAGTCCTCTTCCCAGGCTTGTGATAGCCAGAGTGGCTGCCTCCCCAAAGTCCTCTTGCCAACTCATTTCTGCCTACACACCTATGCACTAGGGGAACCTTCTCCCTGACACACGATATTAGTCAGTCACTCTCAAAGTTATTGATATTTTGGTGATTATACCATTATAGCTTCCTAATCATCAGTGAGATGGAGCAGTGTGTGCTCTATCCATTAATATGATTTACTTCATTTGGGGGAAGAAATAAACAGAGGAGTCCTGGCCATTAATATGCCTTACAGACTTCTGTTTTTATTTCACACCCGTAACTTTAAATTTTCTTCTAATATAATGTCTATACCATTGTTATCAGTCTATTTGTGCATTCTTTTTCTTTAAATATAGGTTTAATTATATATTCTATATTTGAGTTTATTTTGTTAATTTGTGCTTATTTGGGATTGTTAAAATTATTCCAGGTATCTAGATTTGAGTGGCAGTTGTAAAAAGTAGGAAACATACAATAGAGGAATGATGCTTGGGAACAATCCATAAATGCTCTAAGTCCTAGAATCCTCTCTTCAATTATGGACAAATTATCATAAAAGCCATATTTATCACTCATTTATTTTTATGAGACCATTAATATTCAATATTCTAAGGAAATTAGAAAAAATGTTCGATTTGACCTGGACTTTAGCAGGTGGTAGGCTAAATTATCCTCCTCTTTAGTTTCAATATGTAGGAAGACAGAAAGAGAAGGTTTTGGAAAGAACAATTACAATATGACATTTTAAGGCAATAATTGTATAAGTGGATGAAAACTTTATTAATCAGAGTAGTAATATTTACTAAGAAAACTCAACCTTTTAGGCACTATTCCAAGCCACTTTCACAGATATCATAATGTATGAGTTACAGTGTTTAACAGAGAGATGCATGGAATAAAAAGAAATTAAAACATTTATAATGATATTAGATGAAATTAAAAAGATCAACTGTTTTGGCATATAACAAATTAACAGAAAGGTTGTTAATATGATTTGCAGTATTAATCAGCTTTAATAGTTATACAGATAAACAATGGACAGCATCTTTTACCAGAAATTACAAAATGCACAAGTATTTCAAATACAAGAGGAACGTATTAAAAGTGGAATTCTTTGGCCTAAGAATTCCATTAACTTCCTGAGAACCAGAAATCCTACATGTCATATTTTCTAGGCATCAGAAATGACAGTAGAAAATATGAATTGAAGAGTAAACAGTAAGATCTAACCGCACACAGATTTCAATTCATATTCTTTTTTAAAAATTTCTGAATTAATTGGAAAAGGCAAACTGATATTACTTTTATGTGTCAGGGAAATGCTAAGGTGGAAGAATAATGCCTGGAATCAAAGGATCTGAACTTAGTTAACTAATTGATTCAATTACAAGAGTATTGTTACAGAAATATAGAAAATATGTAAATACATAAATATTTTTCACTACAGGATTGACTCATTAAAAATTTGTTTCAATTGTAAGAAAAAGAGTTTTCATATGAAAGAAAAATCATCAAACTTTACTAATATCAATGTCATATGGAGGAGGATGCAGTGAGAGACCAAATCAAGAAAATCAGGATTTCTCATGAGACCTAATTTTCTGCCACAAATATCTCAGTGTATTATTCCCACCGTGTGTACACTGTGCATATTGTGCCTTAAAAAATACTATATATTTTAGAAATCATTGTAAGGCACAAAGCAAAAGATAACTAAGAAATTAGAAGAATTCTTATAATGGCCAAAAAAGTTGAAACCAACATATGGCAGCACAGGTACTGGCAGTGTTGAGAGATTTTAAATATGTGATTTCACACAGTTTAATAAAACCACACAGCAAAAACTGTGCCACATAAATAATGTAACTAATGGCAGAAGAATCTACTTTTGAGGCAATTATTGTTATAATTAATCTGTGAAAATTGATGTTAATTTTTGCTACACAATTTTGAAAATGTGATTTTTCTTTTTTTCAGAACTGAGAAGCACCAAAGGAATTACTGTAACATAGATATTGACCACAAGCCTCTGGCTACCCAGGAGAACTGGGTAATATGCCCACAACAGTGTGGAAGTGGATGAGATGATAAGGTCCACACAGTACATGACCACAGAGAAATTCACCAGCAGCAGGATGATCTGGGTGTCCCTTTTATCTGGAAAGAATCTTGGGAAGAAGCTGGTGCTATGAAGGCGTTGAGAACACCTGTGATACCTGAACAAGAGAATCACCATGTACACACTGGAAAGCAACTTAACTCCTACAAGAAAGGCATCCCTGTATATTGTCATAGTGGCATGCCCTTGATCATGTAGCTCATGGGAGAAAGAGAGAAAAATGTAGTCAGAACCATCAGATTGGTCTAGGTCACATGTGAAGATACCACAGTGCAGATGAGTGAGTTCCTACTGAAAGACAAATTGAGAGACCATAAAAAAGAAGAAAATATTTTGAAATGTATTTTGTGAATTTGTTTATACTTGGCCAACCAGGAGGTCCTGAGGCTGATGGTGATGACTGGGAGCACAATCAAGATGTAGATAATGCAGATGGAGAGGCCTCTCATCAACCTTCTTTTGTTGAAAATTTTTTTACATTGAAGTCATTCTGAAAAGGCAATGACTCAAAGCATTCTGGAGATACCACAAAGATATCAATGAGGAGCACCACTGTGTGGACAAGGGCCAAGTTACTGGTAGTCACATTGGTGGTCTTATGCTTGTGTTTAATATGGCATGTGAATATGCGCACAACAAAAAGCATTTGCAGAGATTCCAATGCCAGATTGGAAAAAAATGACTTTTTTATGGTAACAAAGCTATAAACTTTTTTCTTAATAGTTAAAAAGAAGCACGTTTTGTGTCTGAACAACAGAACTCACACTGATGTTATTTTTTCATAGCTAAAATCATTACCACTACTATCACTTTTACTTAATTCAATTACCATGAGTAACCTTGGCTAGCTCATAAAAATTTTTAAATAATCAGCCTAAGTGCACATTTGGGAATAACATTAATCAGGTGTCGGGCAGATATGGAGGGGGAGGGGATGGGTGTATACATATATAATGAGTGTGATGCGCACTGTCTGGGGAATGGACATGCTTGAAGCTCTGACTCGGGGGGGTGGGGGGCATAGGAAATATACATAACCTAAATTTTGTACCCCCATAATAAGCTGAAATAAAAAAATAAAAATAAAAAAAGAAAGGATGATGTATAAATCAAGGAAAAATAATAATCAGCCTCTCTGTATTATTGCTTATATTAAATAATTATTGTACACCTATTTCAAACTCAAGCCTTCCATTATCTATGCTCCTAAAGTAACTGCCCCCCTTAAATGCATTTATTAATATCCTACATTCTCTCACAAAAAAATTAGCATTTAAAATCAGTCAATAGTGCTTGCCTAGATGAACTAAAGTAATTCTATGTTAATGGAAAAGGATCACCAGAGGTAACAATTGGAAGCCAAGAATTCTTATGTTTATTACATCTTTTCTGACTTTTTAATATTCTGACTTATTGCCTACAGCTCATTTTCTAGATGGAGATACAATGGAGTCTTGCCAACACTTAAAAAAAATCATTGATTTTGATAGAATGGAAATAGGATTTTATTAATATGAAGATGATTTTTTTGAAAAGCTTCGCATAAAATGTGACAATATTCCTGAGTTAGTTCCCACTTCCTACTGTAACTTGTTATTACACACTTAGATGCTTAAAACAGCATGTATTTGTTACATTGCATTTCTGGAGGTCAAAAGACCCTCTGAGGCTAAATTAAGGTGTCAGCAGGATGAGGTTTATCTCCACAGGCTGTAGATGTGAATCTATTTTCCCGTTTGTTTTTTCTCTCCGGCTTCTAGAGGCCTCCTAAGTCTTTGGCTCCTTTCTGCCTCCTTAACAACTTCAATGCCATCAATGGTGGATCACATTTTTCTCACATTGCCTCATTCTGACACTGAGTCTCTTAATTCTTGATTACCCATTGAAGGAACCTGGTGATTACATTGGGCCCATCCAGATAACCCAGGGTAATCTCTTTATCTTAAAGGCAGCTGAATAGCAACCTTAAATTCATCTGGAATCTTAATTCTCCGTTCTTCCCTGTGATGCAGTCTAACATATTTACACAAGCCAGTGATTAGAATGTGGTCAGCTTTGTGTAGCCAATATACTGCCAGCCAATGGTCCCTTTAACCTCAAAATTGTCTTGCTCTTTCTTAGTTTACTTTCTATTCCAGATAATCCTTACATAAGTTTTCCAGACTTAGGATAAAATCACTGACATATAACTTTCAAATTATATGGAAAATAATCCACACAATTTTTCTTGTTATGACATATAGAAAGGGAATCAAAATAATCACATAGTGCTTCTTCCTTGAAGATTTACTACATGCAGCAAATTTTGCTATTACCTTGTCAGGTCAATTTCTATACATACAGAAATTGCCCAAAATATAAATTTGGAAAGCAAGGCAGAAATTTTAACAGTTGTTGTTCGTGTATGATATTTAGAAATCCATAGCTGATATAGATCATTGACCTTGAATAGCTGGATGTGTACAATATTTTAAAGGACAATTTTCATGGTTGTTTAAGTGTTTGTTACTCTTTCTACCAAAGCTTAATATATGAAAAGGATGCATTTATCTAAACTGCCAAAACCAAAAATCTAATACTTCCCACAAATACACATCTGTACCCACAGTATACCCAGGTTCTACTCACATGTTGGGACCAGGAGAAACACCTGAATAATATTGCTTTTAAGAGATAATGATCCCCATGTTTTAAGAATGGTATTCTAGTAACAGAAATTAATATATGGAAAATGACCACCAGTTTATTTAGATTTATTTTGTTACCATATGTCTGAATCATATTGACAATATACAATGCATAATAGAAGCCACATAAAAGAAAGATGAAATTATTTGACAACTGTATAAAGGTAAACACTTTATTATTTTCTTATATCTTTGCAACATATATTTAACCCACTCCCATAAGGCATGTCCCCTTTCTGAAAATGGTTATGGCATAATACAATGAACAAAGCAGATGACAATCCCTGTGACTCAATTATGTTTAGGGAATCAGACACTCACAGTAGACATGATAAACAGGTCATGTTAGATACAATGCCCTCATGGCATCCTGTAATTATGGATCCATCTTCCCAAATTCTCACCAAAATGACAGAGCCAAGGACAAAATTCTACATTCCTTCATGATACACATTCTCAACATGTTACATATAGAACAACTGCACCTAAACCCAATAAAGGTCATATATGACAAATGCATACCTAATGTCATAACAAATAAAAAAAAGTTACAACCTTTTCCTCAGAATGTAACTAGGATGCCTACTTTTAGCACTTTTATTCTACATTGTCTTAGAAGTCCAAGCCATAGAAATTAGAGAACAAAATCAAAAGCTTCCAGATGGAAAAAGAAGAAACTAAATTGTATTTGTTTACAAATGATATGACCTTATTTGTAGAAATCTCTAAAGATTCTATGAAAAATCTGTTAGAAATAATAAATTCAGTAAACATGTTGGATATAAATCAACATAAAAAGTTGTTAGCATTTCTATATGCTAACAATAAAATATCTGAAAAGGAAACCAAGAAAACATTCCCATATACAGTAGCTACAAAAAACATTTTTGGAAATAAATTTTAACCAAAATGTGAACAATCTATACATTGATGTAAGAATTTTAAGAAGTCAAAATAAATGGAAAGATGTCCCTTATTCATTTATTTGAATAATTAATATTGTTAAGATGTCTATACCACACAAAATGATCTACAGCTTCAATGCAATCTTCATCAAAATACCCATGACATTTTTCACAAAAATTTCTAAAAAATCCAAAATTCATATGGTAGTACAAAAGACCGTGAATGACCAAAGCAACTAAGCAAAAACAAAAAACAAAGCTGACTTCATCATACTATCTGAATGTATACAACAAACTATAGAAACTGAAACAGTATAATACAACCAGAAAAACAGACATATAGGACAATGGAGCACAGTGGAGACACACAAAATAGATGCATACATTTACAGCTAACTGATTTTAGTCAAAGGTGAGAAGGACTGATAATGAATCAAGGACAATCTCTTCCATAAGTGATGTTTCGACAATTGGATATCCACATGTAGAAGAATGAAATGAGACCATCACCTAACATCATATATAAAAAACCAACTAAAATGGATTAAAGACTTAAATGTAAGACCTAAAAGTTTGAAACTACTCCAAAATCATAGAAGAGTTCCATGACATCAGTCTGAACAATGTAGTTTGGACTTAACTTCAAAATCTCAGGCAATACAAAAAAATAAATAAATGAAAATAAAAGACAAATATGATCACTTCAAATTAAAAGCTTTTGCACATCACAAGATAGAATGAAATGATAAAACAACATACAGATTGGAGAAAATATTTCTAAGTTATACATCTAATGGTTTAATGGCCAAAATACATTAAGAACTCAAAAAACTATACAACAAAAAACCAATAAGTATTAAAGGGGGCAAATCTCCACAACAAACTTTTAGAAATAAAAAACAAATTCAATAAAGTGGCAGGATACAAAATCAACATATATCAGTAGCATGTGTATATGCCACCAGTAAATACTCTAAAAAAGAAACCAAGAAAGTAATCCCATTTACCATAGCTACAAATAATAAAATGAAATAAAATCAAATACCTAGGAATAATCTTAACCAAAGGAATGACAGATCAGTATAATGAAAACTATAAAAAATTGATGAAAGAAATTGAAAATGATATAAAAATGGAAATATATGCCATGCTAGTGGATTGATAAAAATCAATAATGTTTTTTTTTTTATTATTTATTTATTTATTTTTTTATTACATATATATTTTTTTTCAATTTAGTTTTACAGAATCAAAGAGTCTAACAGTATATCTTGTTAGATACACTATGTCCTCATAATGTATACATTATTTCTTGTACAATGATATGAAATAATATGGGAAATATTCATGATAAATTATTAAGTGAACAGTGCAAGTTAAAAACAATAGTTTCATATTTTTTTCCCCACCCCCCCTTTCCCGAGTCAGCACCTTCAAGTGTTACCACTCCCCAAACGGTGTGCAATGCACTCGTTGTGTAGGCATACCCCCATCCCCTCCCCCACCCCCCACCTCAGTCTGATGTCCAATTGGTGTCATTCCCAGATTTGTATTTAGGTGATGATCAGGGAAACCAATTTTCTGGTGAGTACATGTGATGCTTGTTTTTCCATTCTTGGGATACTTCACTTAATATAATGGGTTCCAACTCTCTCCAGGAGAACCATAGAGATGTCGTATCTTCATCATTCCTTATAGCTGAGTAATATTCCATGGTATACATATACCACAGCTTACTAATCCAATCATGTATTGATGGGCATTTGGGTTGTTTCCACATCTTTGCTATTGTGAATTGTGCTGCTATAAACATTTGGGTACACGTGCCTTTGTTATAGAATGACCTTTTTTCCTTTGGGTATATGCCCAGTAATGGGATTGCTGGGTCAAATGGCAGGTCTACTTGAATCTGTTTAAGATACCTCCATAATGCTTTCCACAGGGGTTGCACTAGTTTGCAGTCCCACCAGCAGTGTATTAGTGTTCCTGTCTCTCCACACCCACGCCAACATGTGTTGTTTTGGGTTTTTTTGATAAAGGCCATTCTCACTGGGGTTAAGTGATATCTCATTGTGGTTTTGATTTGCATTTCCCTGATGATTAGAGATGTTGAACACTTTTTCATATGTTTGTTAGCCATTTTTATATCTTCTTTTGAAAAATTTCTATTCATGTCCTTTGCCCACTTTTTGATAGGGTTGCTTGATTTTTTCTTGCTGATTTTCCTGAGTTCTAAATAGATTCTTGTTATCAGTCCTTTATCTGATGTGTAGTATGCAAAAATTTTTTCCCATTCTGTAGGTGATCTGTTTATTCTCTGGACTGTTTCTTTGGCTGTGCAGAAGCTTTTTAGTTTAATCATGTCCCATTCATTTATTTTTGTTGCTGCTGTGATTGCCTTGGGGGTCTTCTTCATAAATTCTCTGCCTAGGCCAATGTCTGTAAGAGTCTTTCCTACATTTTCTTCTAGAATTCTGATTGTATCACGCCTAAGGTTTAAGTCTGTTATCCACCGTGATTTGATTTTTGTGAGAGGTGAAAGCTGTGGGTCCTGTTTCAGTCTTTTACAAGTGGCTAACTAATTCTCCCAGCACCATTTGTTGAATAGGGATTCTTGTCCCCGGAGTATATTCTTTCCCGCTTTGTCAAAAATTAGGTGACTATATGAGGATGGTTCTATATTTGGATTTTCTGTTGTGTTCCACTGGTCTGTGTCCCTGCACTTGTGCCAATACCAGGCTGTTTTAAGAACCACGGCCTTGTAGTATAGTTTGAGGTCTGGCAAATTAATACCTCCCATTTTGTTTTTATTGCTTAAAATTGCTTTTGCTATACGGGGTCTTCTTTGATTCCATACAAATTGTATAATAATTTTCTCTATGTCTGTAAAGAATGATGTTGGTAATTTAATAGGGATTGCATTGAATTTGTAGATCACTTTGGGTAGTATAGACATTTTAACAATGTTGATTCTTCCGATCCACGAGCATGGTATATTTTTCCATCTATTTGCAAGTTCTGCTATTTCTTTTCTCAGTGTTTCATAGTTTTCCTTATAGAGGTCCTTTACCTCTTTAGTTAGATATATACCTAGATATTTTATTTTCTTTGTTGCTATTTTGAAGGGTATTGAGTCTTTAATTTGGTTTTCCGATTGACTGTTATTGGCATATATAAATGCCTCTGATTTGTGTATATTAATTTTGTAGCCTGAGACTTTGCTGTATTCGTTAATCAATTCCAGGAGTCTCTTGGTTGAATCCTGGGGGTTTTCCAGATATAACATCATATCATCAGCAAAAAGTGAGAGTTTGATCTCTTCCTTCCCTATTTGGACTCCCTTGATTTTGCTCTCTTGCCTGATAGCTCTCGCAAGGACTTCCAATTCTATGTTGAAAAGTAACGGAGACAATGGGCAGCCCTGTCTGGTTCCAGTTCTAAGTGGGAGTGCTTTCAGTTTTTCCCCATTCAGTATGATGTTGGCTGTGGGTTTGTCATATATGGCTTGTATCATTTTTAGGTAGGTTCCATCGATGCCTATTTTGTTAAGCATTTTTATCATAAAAGGGTGTTGAATTTTGTCAAATGCTTTTTCTGCATCTAATGAGAGTATCATATGATTTTTGTTTTTGCTTCTATTTATGTGGTGAATTACATTTATAGATTTACGTATGTTGAACCACCCCTGCATCTCGGGGATGAAGCCCACTTGGTCGTGGTGGATTACTTTTTTGATAAGTACTTGGATTCGATTTGCTAGTATTTTATTGAAAATTTTTGCATCTATATTCATGAGGGAAATTGGTCTGTAGTTCTCTATTTTTGTTGAGTCCTTTCCAGGCTTTGGTATTAATGTTATATTGGCTTGGTAGAACGTGTTGGGGAGAACTCCATCCTTCTCAATTTTGGAGAATAGTTTATGTAGGATGGGCACCAGTTCTTCTTTGTATGTATGGTAAAATTCAGGTGTGAACCCATCTGGACCAGGGCTTTTCTATTTGGGAAGGTTTTTTATTGCTGTTTCGATTTCAGTTCTTGATATTGGTCTGTTCAGGTACTCTATTTCTTCCTGGTTGAGCCTGGCAAGACTATGTGTCTCTAAAAATTTGTCCATTTCCTCCACGTTCTCCAGTTTGTGTGCGTAAAGATTTTTGTAGAATTCATAGATGATATCTTGTATCTCTGTAGCATCGGTTGTGATTTCTCCTTTCATGTTCCTAATGGAGGTTATTAGAGATTTTACTTTTGTGCTCTTGGTTAGTCTAGCCAGAGGTGTGTCTATTTTGTTTATCTTTTCAAAGAACCAACTTTTTGTTTTATTAATTTCCCTTATAGTTTCTTTGTTGTCCTTTTCATTTAGTTCTGATTTGATCTCAGTAATTTCTCACCTTCTGCTGGGTTTGGGATCGTTCTGTTCTTCTTTCTCCAGCTCTTTGAGTCTATTCGTTAGGTTGTCTATTTGCATGTTTTCTGTCTTTTTGATATAGGCATTTATGGATATGAATTTTCCTCTCAGGACTGCTTTAGCTGCATCCCATAGATTTTGATAAGTTGTATCTCCATTGTCATTTAATTCAAAGAAATTTTTGATTTCCATCTTGATTTCTTCTTTTATAGAATAATTATTCAGGAGAAGGTTATTTAGCTTCCATGACTTTGAGTAAGAGTGAGGGTTTCTGTTTGTGATCATTGTTACTTTTATTCCGCTGTGATCTGAGAAGATGCATGGTATAATTTCTATTTTTTTGAATTTTTGAAGACATGATTTATGTCCTAGGACATGGTCAATCTTAGAGAATGTCCTGTGAGCTGATGAGAAGAATGTATATTCTGTGGACTTTGGGTAGAATGTCCTATAGATGTCCGCCATGCCCATTTGTTCTAGCATTCTATTTAGGTCCATTATGTCTTTGTTTATTTTCTGTTTAGAGGATCTGTCCTGTACTGTCAGTGGGGTGTTAAAGTCTCCAGCTATTACAGTATTATTATCTATCATCTGGTTCAGATCTAGTAGGGTTTGCTTTATGAATCTAGGTGCACCTAGGTTGGGTGCATATATATTGAGTATAGTCATGGCTTCTTGTTGAATTGTGCCCTTGACCAGTATGTAGTAGCCATTTTTGTCTTTTATTATTTTTGTTGGTTTGAAAGCTAAGTTATTGGAAATTAAGATTGCCACACCAGCTTTCTTTTCGTTACCGTTTGCTTGAAATACCGATTTCCATCCTTTTACTTTCAGTCTAAATGCATCTTTGCTCGTTAGGTGGGTTTCTTGGAGACAGCAGATACTTGGCTTGTGCTTTTTTATCCATTGGGACAGTCTATGTCTCTTGAGCGGGGAATTCAAGCCATTCACATTTATTGAGAAGACTGATAAGTGAGACGGTTTTTTGTTCAGCTTGTTGGGTAGAACTTCATTGCAATGTTTTCTCTCCTGAGCCATTGTGGTATCTGGAATTTGATCTTTAGCTCTTGAGTAGTTTTACATTCGTGGATCTTTCTTGTGCTGGTCCGTGTGTAACTCTCTTTTGAGTACTTCTTGCAGGGCTGGTCTTGTCTTGGTGAATTCCCTCAACCTTTGTTTATCTGAGAATGTCTTGATTTCTCCTTCGTATAGAAAACTTAGCTTAGCTGGGTACAAGATTCTAGGCTGGGCATTATTCTGTTTCAGAAGCGTGAAAATGGGGCCCCAAGCTCTTCTTGCTTGTAAGGTTTCAGCTGAGAAATCTGGCGTAATTCTGATGGGTTTTCCTTTGTAAGTTACCTGTTTCTTTCTCCTTACTGCTCGGAGAAGGGACTCTTTAGTGGATATTTTGGTCAGCCTGATGACTACGTGGCGTGGTGTTTTCCTATTTGCTATGAATCTCCCAGGGGTCCTTTGAGCTTCTTGAATCTGTATGTCTAGAGTATTGGCAAGGCCTGGAAAATTTTCCTCGATTATGTCTTCAAATAGCTTGTCCAACCCTTGCTTATTGTCTTCTTCACCCTCAGGGATGCCAATAACTCTCAAGTTAGGTTTCTTCACATAATCCCACATTTCTTGAAGACTCAGATCATTTCTCTTACTTTTTTGATCTATCTCTGTGACTGACTTATTTAGTTGAAAGGAGTTATCTTCAATTTCTGAAATTCTTTCCTCTGTTTGATCTACCCTGCTTTTGAGACTTTCCACAGTGTTTTGTAGCTCTCTGAGTGAATTCTTCATTTCTAGGAGTTCAGTTTGGTTTTTCTTCAATATTTCAATTTCTTTAGTGAATTTTTCCTCCAAATCCTGAATTTTTTTTGCATTTTCCTTGTGTTGTCTGTCCATTGATTCTTGTATATTATTTAGCTTGTTTATGATCCATAATTGGAATTCTTCCTGTGACATGTTGGTGTTTTGAGTCTGGTTTGTGTCAAATGGTTGAGAGCCGGTATTTCCCTTTGGGGGTGAGCTTTCTGTTTGATTCTTTGTGCTTCCTGTGTTTTTTCGCTGGGCCCTTCCCATCTAGATTAATCGTTGGATCTTTACTTATAGATTTAGTCTGGTTAACAGCACTCTCTGTGCTCTATTCTTAGGCTGTGGAGTAGTCTAGGTATATTGCTTCCTTTGGCAAGAGGGGAAGACTGTTGTGAATTGTTTAGAAATTTTTCTATTTCAGTTGGGGGACTGCTTCTGATGGGTCCAATCCTAGAGGATTGGAGTGATCCAAGACTGCTTTGGTGAGTTAGGACACTGTGTTGTAGTCTTTCAGAGGGCAGGCAGGGTCCACACTAGTAGTGGGCCAAAATTCTCTTTGTTTGTTTGTTTCCCTTTGGTTCTTCCTCTATAGGGGTGGTTTCTGTCTCTATCTGCAGGAAAAATACTAGTTGTGGGGAGTCGATGGTGCCCTCGCTCGCTCAGCGCCCCATTTGCCGCAACTCCCACAGGCAAAAGTCTGCCTTGGCCCAATGTCCCCAGGGACCAGGCTCCACACTCTCGCTTCTGGAGAAGTAGTCAATGTTTAGACGTGGGTGGGGACCCTATATAAGGTCTGTGGACCTGGGGAGGGGGCCGTCCAGGGAGCCTCTTGGCACCCTATTGCTCCGCAGTGACTTGGCTGTGGGCCCCAAGGTGGCTATTGCGCGCCCGTAGATCGCCGGCGTTGGGAGTGACTACTCAGGTTCCGGTATGTACCAGAGCCAGGGGCCTGGCCCGTTCCCAAGCTCAGCGTGGGTTCCCAGTTAGAAGGCAAAAAGAGAGAAGAAATAAGGAAAAAGAAAAAAGAAAAGAAAAGAAAAAAAAAAAAGAAGTGAAAAGAAAGAACAGAAGGAGAAGAAAAGGAAAGAGAAAAGAAAAGGAGAAGAGAAGAGGAAAAAAAGAAAAAAAAAAAGAAAAAAAAACAAAGACAAAAACAAAAACTAAACTAACAAATAACACAAAGAGACCTAACCCAGAAACAGCGAAAACACAAACACAAAAGAACAAAAACAGAGCTACACAGCACCACAGTGCATCGCTAACTGAAGGGATACACAATTCTGAAGTATACAGTTCAGAGGCTCAATGATCGTGTTTTTGCGCCTTAGCGCAGCTCCGCCCCTTCACGCCCGCTCCATTGGTTCCGGAGCGGCAACTCAGTGTTTATTTTACGTCTTAGCGCAGCTCCGCCCCTTCACGCCGGCTCCGTTGGTTCCGGAGCGGCAACTCAGTGTTTATTTTAAGTCTTAGCGCAGCTCCGCCCCTTCACGCCCGCTCCGTTGGTTCCGGAGCGGCAACTCAGTGTTTATTTTAAGTCTTAGCGCAGCTCCGCCCCTTCACGCCGGCTCCGTTGGTTCCGGAGCGGCAACTCAGTGTTTATTTTAAGTCTTAGCGCAGCTCCGCCCCTTCACGCCCGCTCCGTTGGTTCCGGAGCGGCAACACAGTGTTTATTTTAAGTCTTAGCGCAGCTCCGCCCCTTCACGCTGAGTGCCGCCGGCGGAGATGGCGCGGGCCCAGAGACCGGCGGGGGGCGCCGGGGAGAGAGAGCTGCTGGGCACCTTATGGCTCCCGAGCGGTTCCGACTTTGCTTTCAAGATGGCGCCCGCAGCGCTCCGGGGTCGGAGGGGGACCGGCTCCCCGGCAGGCAGAGACCAGGGACCGCCGCTGCCGGGGGGTTTGGCGGGCAAAGCCGCCGGGGGCCACCGGCTGAAGAACCACCGACAAAAGTAGCGCAGAGGTACAGCGCAATTCGCTGATCGGGGATTGATCGTGCCCCTCCCCCCTGGCACAGGTCCGTCCCTTCTCGCTAAGGACTGTCTCAGCCGAGACTTCCCAGGTTCCAAGCTATTCTCCCGAAAAAGCCTCCTGTCTGCAATGCCCTACGTCTCGCTCGGAGATTCTGCTCTGGCTTGCGAGGGGGTCTCCAAGCAATTGGGGGTGGAGGTCAGTGAGGAGCGCAAGCCGCTTTTCCTAAATACTGCCCCCGCCCCACCTGGGGGCGGGCGCAGCCGCCTGCGCTCCGCTGGCTACTGTCTGTTCCGCGCCTTCCGCAGAGTTCCGCGATCTTAATTTCTGTTCACCTCAGACCTCACTTGCTCTGTTTGTCCCACGCTGATTCTCCGTGGATTCACATCGCTGTTCCTGTGTGGGAGCGGTCCTCTAGCGTTGTGGCAGGTCCGGATCCACGGTTCGTCGCCGGAGCGCAGATCCAAGCAGTCACCGCCACTCCGCCATCTTCCTCGAAAAAAAAACAAACTCAAAAATCAATATTGTTAACATGTCCATACCACCAAAAAAAATCTACAGAGTCAATGCAATCCCCAACAAAATACCAATAACATTCTTCACAGAAATAGAAAAAAAAATAATCCTAAGTTTATAGGAACCCAAAGAGACCCAGAATATCCAAAGCCATTCTCAGCAAAGAGGAAAAAACTGGAGGAATTATAATTTATTATCTGACTTCAAATTATACTTCAGAGCTGTAGTGAACAAAACATCATACTGGCCTAAAAACAGACACATAGACCAATGTAACATAATAGAGATCCCAGAAATATATCCACACATCTATAGTGAAATTACCTTCAACAAAGCTGCCAAGAACATAGAGTGGGGAAAGAACAGTCTATTCAATAAAGAATGCTGGGAAAACTGGATTTCCATATGCAAAAGAATGAAATTAGCCCCTCATTTCTCACCATATACCAAAATCAAATCAAAATGAATTAAAGACTTAAATCTAAGACTTGAAACTATGGAACTACTCAAAGAAAACATTTAGGAAATGTTCAGGACATTAGTGTTTTCAAGGGCTTTTATAATTTTTATTTCAGCATATTGTGAGGATAAATATGTTTTGGTTACATATATTGCTTGTGGCCCACCTGAGTCAGAGCTACAAGTGTGTCTATCCCCCAGATGATGCATTAGGTTTGAATGTACCCAACCTTTCCTTCTCCCTCTCTCTTGCCTGACACACTGTGAATCTTTCTACTATAAGTGCACACTCAAATTTCTCTAATCATCAGGGAAATGCAAATACAAACCAAAAGGACGTATGTTTTAATTTAATCAGATTCCATTCATTTATATTTATTGTTGGTGTGATTGCCTTAGGGGTCTTCTTCATAAATTCTTTGCCTAGGCCAATGTCTGTAAGAGTCTTTCCTACATTTTCTTCTAGAATTCTAATAGTTTCGCACCTAAGGTTTAAGTCTGTTATCCACAGTGATTTGATTTTGTGAGAGGCGAAAGCTGTGGGTCCTGTTTCAGTCTTCTACATGTGGCTATCCAATTTTCCCAGCACCATTTATTGAATAAGGATTCTTTTCCCCAGAGTATGTTTTTGTCTGCTTTGTCAAAGATTAGATGGCTATATGAGGATGGTTTTATATTTGGATTTTCTGTTCTGTTCCACTGGTCTGTGTCCCTGCACTTGTGCCAATACCAAGCAGTTTTAAGAACCACAGCCTTGTAGTATAGTTTGAGGTCTGGCAAATTAATACCTCCCATTTTGTTTTTATTGCTTAAAATGGCTTTTGTTACATGGGGTCTTCTCTGGTCCCATAAAAAGCAAAAAATTATTTTTTCTGTATTTTTGAAAAATGATGTTTGTAATTTAACAGTGATTGCATTGAATCACTTTGGGTAGTATAGACATTTTAACAATGTTGATTCTTCTGATCCACGAGCATGGTATGGTTTTCCATCTATTTACATGCTCTGCCATTTTCTTCCTCCGTGTTTCATAGTTCTCCCTATAGAGGTCCTTTACCTCCTTAGTTAAATATATTCCTAGGTATTTTATTTTTTTTGTTGCTATTTTGAAGGGTATTAAGTCCTTAATTTGCTTCTCCGTTTGACTGTTATTGGCATATATGAATGCAGTCACGAGAATAAACAGACAACCTACAGAATGGGAAAAATTTTTGCATATTACACATCAGATAAAGGACTGATAACAAGAATCTATTTAGAACTCAGGAAAATCAGCAAGAAAAAATTAAACAACCCTATCAAAAAGTGGGCAAAGGACATGAATAGAAATTTTTCAAAAGAAGATATAAGAATGGCTAACAAACATATGAAAAAATGTTCAACATCTCTAATTATCAGGGAAATGCAAATCAAAAGCACAATGAGATATCATTTAACTCTAGTGAGAATGGCCTTTATCAAAAAGTCCCAAAACAAAACATGTTGGCGTGGATGCGGAGAGACAGGAACACTCATACACTGCTGGTGGGACTGCAAACTAGTGCAACCCCTATGGAAAGCATTATGGAGATACCTTAAACAGATTCAATTAGACCTACCATTCGACCCAGCAATCCCATTATTGGGTATCTACCCAAAAGAACAAAAGCCATTCTAAAAAAAAGACACCATTACCTGAATGTTTATAGCAGCACAATTCACAATTGGAAAGATGTGGAAACAACCCAAATGCCCATTAATTCATGAATGGATTAGTAAAATGTGGTATATGTATACCATGGAGTATTACTCAGCTATAAGAAATAACGGTAATATAGAATTCCTTTTGTTCTCCTGGAGAGAGTTGGAACCCATTCTATTAAGTGAAGTATCCCAAGAATGGAAAAATAAGTACCACATGTACTCACCAGCAAATTGGTTTCCCTGATCATCACCTAAGTGCACATTTGGGAATAACACCAATTGGGTATCGGACAGAGGTGGGGCATTGGGGGAGGGGATGGGTGTATACCTACATGATGAGTGTGATGTGCACTGTCTGGGAAATTGACACACTTGAATGTTCTGACACTGTGGGATGGGGAGGGGGAGGGGATGAGGGTATACCTACATGATGAGTGCAATGCACACTGTCTAGGGAATGGACACGCTTGAAGCTCTGATTTGAGGGGATGGGCGGGACATGGGCAATACATATAACCTGAACTTTTGTCCCCCCATAATAAGCTGAAATAATGTAAAAAAAAAAAACAAATAAAAGTGACCAAATATTTGAAAAAAAACAAAAACAAAACAAAAAAATGAACAAAATATCTGAATAGACATTTCTCGAATAAAGACATACAAATGGCCTCCAGGTATATGAAAAAGTGCTCAGCATCATTAATCATCAGTTAAATGCAAATCAAAACTGCAATGAGATACCATCTCTCTCACTTAAATGAACTGTTATCAAAAAAACAGGAATATATAAGGAATGATGAAGATACAACATCTCTATGGTTCTCCTGGAGAGAGTTGGAACCCATTATATTAAGTGAAGTATCCCAAGAATGGAAAAACAAGCATCACATGTACTCACCAGAAAATTGGTTTCCTTGATCATCACCTAAATACAAATCTGGAAACGACACCAATTGGACATCAGACTGAGGTGGGGGGTGGGGGAGGGGATGGGGGTATGCCTACACAATGAGTGCATTGCGCACCGTTTGGGGAGTGGTAACACTTGAAGGTGCTGACTCGGGAAAGGGGGGGTGGGGAAAAAAATATGAAACTATTGTTTTTAACTTGCACTGTTCACTTAATAATTTATCATGAACATTTCCCATATTATTTCATATCATTGTACAAGAAATAATGTATACATTATGAGGACATACTGTATCTAACAAGATATACTGTTAGACTCTTTGATTCTGTAAAATTAAATAAAAAAAAAAAAGCTTAAAAAAAAAAACAGGAATAATGAATGCTGGAGAAAATTTGAAGAAAAAGGAATCCTCATATGCTGTTGTTGGGAATATAAACTAGTGCAACCACTATGCAGAAGAGTATAAAGGTTACTCAAGAACAAAAATGGCAATCCTCTTTCTAGTTATATATCTAAAGGTGGGCAATTCAGCATATCACAAAGATACATGCACTTTCATGTTTACTGTGCCACTTTTGAAAATAGCCAAGATATGGAATCAACTTAAGTGTCCTTCATTTTATTATTTGATAAGGAGACTGTGGTCAATATATACAATGGAATATTATATTTTTAATTTTTTATTGATACATAAGTATACATATTCATGGAGTACATGTTATATTTTGATACAAGCATATAACTTATAATGATCAAATCAGGGTAATTGGGACATGAATCACCTGAAACATTTATCATTGCTTTTTCTTGGGAACATTTGAAAACTTCTAGCTATTCTGAAATAAAATAAATTGTTGTTAACTATAGTTGCCCTATTGCAGTATTGAACACTAGAACTTTTTCCTTCTATTTAATATAATTACCCCTTCACCAACACCTCTTCATTACCCCTTCCAACCATCCTTATCAATCTCTAGTAGCCACCATTCTATTCACTACCTCCTTGAGATCAATTTGGTTTTTTCTTTAGGTCCCATATGTGAGTGTGACAATGAAGTATTTGTCTTTTTGTGCCTGGTGTATTTCACTTAAAATAATGTCCTCCAGATCCATCCATGTTTCTGCAAATGACAAAATTTCCTTCTTTTTCATGGCTAAATAATATTCCAATGTGTACATACACCACATCTTTTTTGTCCATTTGTCCCTTGATAAACACTTAATCTGATTCCACATTTTAGACATTTTGAATAATGGTTCAATAAAGACTGAAGTGCAAATATCTTCTGGTGACATTTTATGTCTTTGCCTCACCCGAGTGAGGTTCAGAGGCATACCTTTCCCCTCTACAATGCTCACTCTGTCTGTGACCATTATTGTGAGTTTACCCCCCTGCAATACCCTAATTCCTGGAGAATATTACTACTGTGTGAGCACCATAGTGTTGATCAGTTAGTACCAATTTGATGGTGAGTACACGTGGAGGCTATTCCTCCAATCTTGTGATACCTCACTGTGGATAATGGGCTCAAGTTCAATCCATGAAAATATAAGAGGTGCTAGATCACTGTTGTTTCTTATAATTGAGTAATATTCCATTGTATACATATACCAAATTTTAGTAATCCATTCATGCATTGACGGTCACCTGGGCTGTTTCCACATCCTTACAATAGTGAATTGTGCTGCCAAAACATTCAGGTGCAGATGTCTTTATTATAGAAAGTATTTTGCTCTTTTCAGTAGATGCGTAATGGTGCTATTGCTGGATTTAATGGTATTTCTATTTTTAGCTCTTTGACGTATCTCCAGATCCTTTTCCACAGAGATTGCACCAATTTGCAGTCCCACCAGCAGTATAAGAGTGTTCCCATCTCTCCACATCCTCAACAGCATTTGTTGCTTTGGGATTTTTTGATAGAGGCCAATCTCACTGGGGTTAGGTGATATCTTGTTGTGGTTTTGATTTGCATTTCCCTAATGATTAGAGATGTTGAACTTTTTTTATATATTTGCTGGCCATTCTTCTGTCTTCTTTTGAAAAGTTTCTGTTCATTTCCTTTGCCCATTTATTGATGGGGTTGTTTGATTTTTTTCTTGTTGATTTTTTTGAGTTCTAGATAGATTCTTCTTATCAGCCCTTTATCAGATGTGTAGAGAACAAATATTTTCTCCCATTCTGTAGGTTGTCTATTTGCTTTAACGATAGTTTCCTTGGCTGTACAAAAGCTTTTTAATTTGATCAGGTCCCATTTATTTATTTTTGTTGCTGCTGTGATTGCCTTGGGGGTCTTCTTCATAAATTCTTTGCCTAGGCCAATGTCTGTAAGAGTCTTTCCTACATTTTCTTCTAGAATTATGATTGTATCACGCCTAAGGTTTAAGTCTGTTATCCACCGTGATTTGATTTTTGTGAGAGGTGAAAGCTGTGGGTCCTGCTTCAGTCTTCTACAAGTGGCTAACCAATTCTCCCAGCACCATTTATTGAATAGGGATTCTTTTCCCCAGTGTATATTTTTGTCTGCTTTGTCAAAGATTAGATGGCATATGAGGATGGTTTCATCTCTGGATTCTCATTCTTATTCCAAAGGTCTGTGTGTCTATTCTTGTGCCAATACCATGCTGTTTTAGTTATTATAGCCTTGTAGTAAAACTTGAAGTCTCATAGACTGATACCTCCTAGTTTGTTCTTTCTACTTAAGATTGCTTTGGCTATATGAAATCTTCTCTGGTTCCATACAAAACATAGAATTATATTTTCTGGATCTGTAAAGAATAATGATGGAGCTTTGATAGGGATTGCATCAATTCTGTAGATCACATTAGGTAGTATGGACATTTTCATGATATTGATTCTACCAATCCATGAGCAAGGTAGATTTTCCATCTGTTTACATCTTCTATAATTTCTTTTCTTAGTGTCTTGTAGCTCTCCCTGTATATGTCTGTCACTTGTTTCATTAAATATATTCCTAGATATTTAATTTTCTTTGAGGCTATTGTAAAAGTTATTGCATTTTTGATTTGAAATTTTCCTTGACTATTATTGGCATATATGAATGCCTCTGATCTGTGTGTATTCATTTTATATCCTGAGATTTTACTGAATTCATTTATCAATTCTAGGAGTCTCTTGGTTGAGTCCTTGGGGTTTTCTGGATATAATATCATATCATCGGCAAGGGGTGAGAGTTTGATCTCATCTGCCCCCATCTGGATGCCCTTAATACTACTTTCTGGTCTAATTGCTCTAGCAAGAACTTCCAACACTATGTTGAATAGAAGAGGTGATAGAGAGCAACCTTGTCTGGTTCTGGTTCTAAGTGGGAATGCTTTCAACTTTTCCCCATTCAGTATGATAATGGCCATGGGTTTGTCAGAAATAGATTTGATAATTTTAAGGTATGACCCATCTATGCCTATTTTGTTCAGAGTTTTTATCATAAAGGTATGCTGGACTTTGTCAAATGCTTTTTCTGCATCTATTGAGAAAATCATATGGCATTTGTTCTTGCTTTTATTTATGAGGCAAATTGCATTAATAGATTTGCATATGTTGAAGCAGATTTGTATCCCTGGAATAACCCCACCTGGTTATGGTGAATTATTTTTTTAATGTGCTGCTGAATTCCATTTGCTAAAATTTTGTTGAGGATTTTTGCATCTATATTCATAAGGGATAATGGAATATTATATAGCCAGAAAAAAGAATGAAATTCTGCCATTTGCAACAACATGGATGGAACTGAAGAACATTAGGTTAAGTGAAATAAGCCAAACACTGAAAAAGAAATCTCTCATCTTCTCACTCATATGTGGGAACTAAACTAAAACCAATTGATTTCATGAAAACATAGAGTAGAATCATGGTGACTAGAGGCTGGAAAGCAGGGCAGGTAGAGGGATAAATTGAGGATGGTTAATGGGTGCAAACATATAATTACTTAGAATGAACCATGTTTGATAGCAAAACAAAGTAACTATAATCAACAATTAGTTAGGGTATACTTTAAAATAACTAAAAGAATGAAATTAGAATGTTCCTAACACAAAGAAATGATAAATGTCTGAGGTGATGGCTAACACAATTATCATTATTAATTCACACTGTATTCCTATTTCAAATTATCACATGAATCCCATAAACATATACAACAAATATTTACCCACAATAATGAAAAAAAAGTGCAATAGACTTAAGTAGATTTTTGTCAAAAGAAGACCTACAAATGGCCAGCACATAATTGACAAATTCTCAAGGTCAGTAATCATCAGGCAATGACAAATCTAAGCTGCTATGAGATGTCAACTCAGTCCTGTTAGAATGACTACTATTAAACAGATATGATATAACAAATATTGGCAAAAACGCACAAAAAAGGGGAATGCTGGTACACAGTTGTCATGAATGCAAATCAGTACATTGTGATCAATAGTATAAAGATTTCTTTAAGAATTAAAGATTAAATAACCATGTGACACAGCAATCACACCATTGGCTATACATGCTCATAAAATGAAATCAGTATGTTTAAGAAACATCTTCTAGAGACAGACACCTCCCCTATAGAGGAAGAACCAAAGGGAAACAAACAAACAAACAAACAAAGAGAATTTCGGTCTACTATTAGTGTGGACCCTGCCTGCCTTCTGAAAGACCACAACACAGTGTCCTAACTCACCAAAGCGGTCTTGGATCACTCCAATCCTCTAGGATTGGACCCATCGGAAGCAGTCCCCCAACACAAACAGAAAAATCTCTAAACAATACACAACAGTCTCCCCCTCTTGCCAAAAGAAGCAATATACCTGGACTGCTTCACAGCCTAAGAATAGAGCACAAAGAGTGCTGTTAAACAGACTAAATCTATAAGAAAAGATCCAACGATAAATCTAGATGGGAAGCGCCCAGCGAAAAAACACGGAGAGCACAAAGAATCAAACGGAAAGCTCATCCCCAAAGAGAAATACCAGCTCCCAAACATTTGACACAAACCAGACTCAAAACACCAACATGTCACAGGAAGAATTCCAATTATGGATTATAAACAAGCTGAATAATATACAAGAATCAATGGATAAACAACACAAGGAAAACACACAAAAAAAATACAGGATTTGGAGGAAAAATTCACTAAAGAAATTGAAATATTGGAGAAAAACCAAACTGAACTCCTAGAAGTGAAGAATTCACTCAGAGAGCTACAAAACACTGTGGAAAGTCTCAAGAGCAGGGTAGATCAATCAGAGGAAAGAATCTCAGAAATTGAAGATAACTCCTTCCAACTAAATAAGTCAGTCACAGAGATAGATCGAAAAAGTAAGAGAAATGATCTGAGTCTTCAAGAAATGTGGGATTATGTGAAGAAACCTAACTTGAGAGTTATTGGCATCCCTGAGGGTGAAGAAGATAATAAGCAAGGGTTGGACAAGCTATTTGAAGACATAATCGAGGAAAATTTTCCAGGCCTTGCCAATACTCTAGACATACAGATTCAAGAAGCTCAAAGGACCCCTGGGAGATTCATAGCAAATAGGAAAACACCACGCCACGTAGTCCTCAGGCTGACCAAAATATCCACTAAAGAGTCCCTTCTCCGAGCTGTAAGGAGAATGAAACAAGTAACTTACAAAGGAAAACCCATCAGAATTACGCCAGATTTCTCAGCTGAAACCTTACAAGCAAGAAGAGCTTGGGGCCCCATTTTCACACTTCTGAAACAGAATAATGCCCAGCCTAGAATCTTGTACCCAGCTAAGCTAAGTTTTCTATACGAAGGAGAAATCAAGACATTCTCAGATAAACAAAGGTTGAGGGAATTCACCAAGAGAAGACCAGCCCTCCAAGAAGTACTCCAAAGAGAATTACACACGGATCAGCACAAGAAAGATCCACGAATGTAAAACTACTCAAGAGCTAAAGATCAAATTCCAGATACCACAATGGCCCAGGAGAGAAAACATCACAATGAAGTTCTACCCAACAAGCTGAACAAAAAACTGTCTCACTTATCAGTTTTCTCAATAAATGTGAATGGCTTGCACTCCCCGCTCAAGAGACATAGACTGGCCCAATGGATTAAAAAACACAATCCAAGTATCTGCTGTCTTCAAGAAACTCACCTAACCTGCAAAGATGCATTTAGACTGAAAATAAAAGGATGGAAATCGATATTTCAAGCTAACGGTAACCAAAAGAAAGCTGGTGTGGCAATCTTAATTTCCAATAACTTAGCTTTCAAACCAACAAAAATAATAAAAGACAAAGATGGCTACTACATACTGATTAAAGGCACAATTCATCAAGAAGCCATGACTATACTCAATATATATGCACCCAACCTAGGTGCACCTAGATTCATAAAGCAAACCCTACTAGATCTCAACCAAATGAGAGATAACAATACTGTAATAGCTGGAGACTTTAACACCCCACTGACAGTACAGGACAGATCCTCTACACAGAAAATAAACAAAGACATAATGGACCTAAATACAATGCTAGAACAAATGGGCATGGCTGACATCTATAGGACATTCTACCCAAAGTCCACAGAATATACATTCTTCTCATCAGCTCACGGGACATTCTCTAAGATTGACCATGTCCTAGGACATAAATCATGTCTTCAAAAATTCAAAAAAATAGAAATTATACCATGCATCTTCTCAGATCACAGTGGAATAAAAGTAACAATGATCACAAACAGAAACTCTCACTCTTACTCAAAGTCATGGAAGCTAAATAACTTTCTCCTGAATAATTATTCTATAAAAGAAGACATCAAGATGGAAATCAAAAGCTTCTTTGAATTAAATGACAATGGAGATACAACTTATCAAAATCTATGGGATGCAGCTAAAGCAGTCCTGAGAGGAAAATTCATATCCATAAATGCCTATATCAAAAAGACAGAAAACATGCAAATAGACAACCTAACGAATAGACAAAAAGAGCTGGAGAAAGAAGAACAGAATGATCCCAAACCCAGCAGAAGGCGAGAAATTACTAAGATCAAATCAGAATTAAATGAAAAGGACAACAAAGAAACTATAAGGGAAATTAATAAAACAAAAAGTTGGTTCTTTGAAAAGATAAACAAAATAGACACACCCCTGGCTAGACTAACCAAGAACACAAAACTAAAATCTCTAATATCCTCCATTAGGAACATCAAAGGAGAAATCACAACTGATGCTACAGAGATACAAGATACCATCTATGAATTCTACAAAAATCTTTATGCACACAAACTGGAGAACGTGGAGGAAATGGACAAATTTTTAGAAACACATAGTCTTCCCAGGCTCAACCAGGAAGAAATAGAGTACCTGAACAGACCAATATCAAGAACTGAAATCGAAACAGCAATAAAAAACCTTCCCAAAAAGAAAAGCCCTGGTCCAGATGGGTTCACACCTCAATTTTACCATACATACAAAGAAGAACTGGTGCCCATCCTACATAAACTATTCTCAAATATTGAGAAGGATGGAATTCTCCCCAACACGTTCTACCAAGCCAATATAACATTGATACCAAAACCTGGAAAGGACGCAACAAAAATAGAGAACTACAGACCAATTTCCCTCATGAATATAGATGCAAAAATTTTCAATAAAATACTAGCAAATCAAATCCAAGAACTTATCAAAAAAGTAATCCACCACGACCAAGTGGGCTTCATCCCCGAGATGCAGGGGTGGCTCAACATACGTAAATCTATAAATGTAATTCACCACATAAATAGAAGCAAAAACAAAAATCATATACTCTCATTAGATGCAGAAAAAGCATTTGACAACATTCAACACCTTTTTATGATAAAAACGCTTAACAAAATAGGCATTGATGGAACCTACCTAAAAATGATACAAGCCATATATGACAAACCCACAGCCAACATCATTCTGAATGGGGAAAAACTGAAAGCACTCCCACTTAGAACTGGAACCAGACAGGGCTGCCCATTGTCTCCATTACTTTTCACCATAGTATTGGAAGTCCTTGCGAGAGCTATCAGGCAAGAGAGCAAAATCAAGGGAGTCCAAATAGGGAAGGAAGAGATCAAACTCTCACTTTTTGCTGATGATATGATGTTATATCTGGAAAACCCCCAGGATTCAACCAAGAGACTCCTGGAATTGATTAACGGATATAGCAAAGTCTCTGGCTACAAAATTAATATACACAAATCAGAGGCATTTATATATGCCAATAACAGTCAATCGGAAAACCAAATTAAAGACTCAATACCCTTCAAAATAGCAACAAAGAAAATAAAATATCTAGGTATATATCTAACTAAAGAGGTAAAGGACCTCTATAAGGAAAACTATGAAACACTGAGAAAAGAAATAGCAGAACTTGCAAATAGATGGAAAAATATACCATGCTCGTGGATCGGAAGAATCAACATTGTTAAAATGTCTATACTACCCAAAGTGATCTACAGATTCAATGCAATCCCTATTAAATTACCAACATCATTCTTACAGACATAGAGAAAATAATTATACACTTTGTATGGAATCAAAGAAGACCCCGTATAGCAAAAGCAATTTTAAGCAACAAAAACAAAATGGGAGGTATTAATTTGCCAGACCTCAAACTATACTACAAGGCCGTGGTTCTTAAAACAGCCTGGTATTGGCACAAGTGCAGGGACACAGACCAGTGGAACACAACAGAAAATCCAAATATAGAACCATCCTCATATAGTCACCTAATTTTTGACAAAGCAGGAAAGAATATACTCTGGGGACAAGAATCCCTATTCAATAAATGGTGCTGGGAGAATTGGTTAGCCACTTGTAGAAGACTGAAACAGGACACACAGCTTTCACCTCTCACAAAAATGAAATCACGGTGGATAACAGACTTAAACCTTAGGCGTGATACAATCATAATTCTAGAAGAAAATGTAGGAAAGACTCTTACAGACATTGGCCTAGGCAAAGAATTTATGAAGAAGACCCCCAAGGCAATCACAGCAGCAACAAAAATAAATGAATGGGACATGATTAAATTAAAAAGCTTCTGCACAGCCAAAGAAACAGTCAAGAGAATAAACAGACCACCTACAGAATGGGAAAAAAATTTTGCATACTACACATCAGATAAAAGACTGATAACAAGAATCTATTTAGAACTCAGGAAAATCAGCAAGAAAAAATCAAGCAACCCTATCAAAAAGTGGGAAAATGACATGAATAGAAACTTCTCGAAAGAAGATATAAGAATGGCTAACAAACATATGAAAAAGTGTTCAACATCCCTAATCATCAGAGAAATGCAAATCAAAACCACAATGAGATATCACTTAACTCCAATGAGAATGGCCTTTATCAAAAAAACCCAAAACAACAAATGTTGGCGTGGATGTGGAGAGACAGGAACACTAATACACTGCTGGTGGGACTGCAAACTAGTGCAACCCCTTTGGAAAGCATTATGGAGGTATCTTAAACAGATTCAAGTAGACTTGCCATTTGACCCAGCAATCCCGTTACTGGGCATATACCCAAAGGAAAAAAGGTCATTCTGTAACAAAGACACATGTACCCGAATGTTTATAGCAGCACAATTCACAATAGCAAAGATGTGGAAACAACCCAAATGCCCATCAATACATGATTGGATTAGTAAACTGTGGTATATGTATACCACGGAATATTACTCAGCTATAAGAAATAATGAAGATACGACATCTCTATGGTTCTCCTGGAGAGAGTTGGAACCCATTATATTAAGTGAAGTATTCCAAGAATTGGAAAACAAGCATCACATGTACTCACCAGAAAATTGGTTTCCCTGATCATCACCTAAATACAAATCTGGGAATGACACCAATTGGATATCAGACTGAGGTGGGGGGTGGGGGAGGGGATGGGGATATGCCTACACAATGAGTGCATTGTGCACCGTTTGGGGAGTGGTAACACTTGAAGGTGCTGACTCGGGAAGGGGGGGTGGGGAAGGGAGGGATATATACCTCATGATGGGTGCAATGCGCATGACCTGGGGAACAGACACGCCTGGAGCTCTGACTTGGGGGGAAAGGCGGTACAGGAGCAACATATGTAACCTGCAATTCTGTATCCCCCATAACAAGATAAAATAAAAATAAAAAAAAAAAAAAGAAACATCTTCACTTGCATATTTATTCAGCAGTATTCACAATAGTGAAGATAGAGTCTCAATTTACTTGCCCATCACTGTAGAATGAATAAATACAAGGGAACATGTATACACAATGAAATACTATTCATCCACAAAATAGAAAAATCCTATCATATTAAATCACATGAGTGAACATGGAGAACATGTTAATTGAAATAAGCCAGTCACAGACACATGCTTCATCATCTTTGATCTCACTGAAGTAGAAAGGAAAATGGTGGCACCACGGGCTAGTGTTTTAGGAAACAGTAGGATTGGGGGAATGTCTTTCAAAGGATACATAATTTCATTTTGATAGAAAGAATAAATTTAAGAGATCTACTGTACAGCATGCTTATTATACTTAATGGTGATACATTGTATTTTTAAAATATTCTGAAACAGTCAATGAGAAGTGTTATACACCACAAAGGTGAGAAACTATGAGAAGTAAAGCATCTGTTAATAAGCTAGAATAAGCATCAGACAATGTGTGCGTGTGTGTGCATGTGTGTATATTTTTGTGTGTGTAATATATATATACATCAAAACATCACATTTTACATGGTAAATACATATAATGTTATAAGTCAAATAAAAAACTAATCAATAAAAACCTTTGAAGCGTAGCATTGTTCTAAATACTGAGCCTGGATCTTTGTCATGAGCTTAGCTGAACCGTATCAAAATTATGCAGTTTTTGTGCTGTTTTTGTCATTCCATTTGTCACTCATAAGCAAGGGAACTCTCATATTTACCAGCAGATTTAGAATCCAGCACAGAATATGAAAGGGGCTTTAGTGCTTTTATTTTAAGCTAAGGACACCTGGACTTCCTGGTGCTGATGATCATGGTATGGAAGACACTAAAGGGGTATGTGGTGCTCACTGTCCCACCTCTGGCCACTGTGAGTACAGATAACAGGATTCCATCCCAAATCACTGATGAAATTTTCAATCAAAAAGCTGCCACGATCCGAGATTCATCTAGAGAGAATGACCAAATTGTTGGCCACAGTTAGATGACTAAAAATGAAAACTGTGTACTGTGCACTGCACCAACTGAAATAAAGTCATGTAAAATAAATCCTCCAAGATTGAAATATTAGGTAAAGAAAGATTATTCCAAATTTTGGATCCACAGAAATCATTCTATTTTATTCTAACACTGAAAATACACTCAGAAGTAGATTCTAGATGGATGCATATGTTGTACTATAAGTAATTCATAGAAAATTGAATTCAAACTATTTAATTTACCTAAACTCTCTATTAAGAGATGGCCAAATTCTGATGTATATTTTTTTCCCTTAAGCTTATTATGGGGGTACAAAAGTTCAGGTTATATGTATTGTCCATGTCCCCCCATCGCCCCGAGCCTGAGCTTCAAGCGTGTCCATTCCCCAGATAGTAGACATCATACTCATCATATAGGTATACACCCATCCCCTCCCCCTCCCCCATCCCCCTGAGTAAGAACTTCAAGCATGTCCATTCCACAGACAGTGCACATCACACTCATCATGTAGGTATACACCCATCCCTTCCCCCCATGCCCCACCTCTGTCCGATACCCAATTGGTGTTATTCCCAGATTTGCACTTAGGTGATGATCAGGAAAATCAGTTTGCTGGTGAGTACATGTGGTACTTATTTTTCCATTCCTGGGATACTTCACTTAATAGAATGGGTTCCAACCCTCGCCAGGAGAACAAAAGAGATGCCATATCACTGTTATTTCTTAAAGCTGAGTAATACTCCATGGTATACATACACCATCTTTTACTAATCCATTCATGAATATATGGGCATGTGGGTTGTTTCCACATCTTTCCAATTGTTAATTGTGCTGTTATAAATATTCGGGTACAGGTGTCTTTTTTATAGAATGACTTTTGTTCTTCTGGGTAGATGCCCAATAATAGGATTGCTGGATCAAATGGTAGGTCTACCTGAATCTGTTTAAGGTATCTCCATATTGCTTTCCACAGGGGTTGCACTAGTTTACAGTCCCACCAGCAGTGTATGAGTGTTCCTGTGTCTCCACATCCACGCCAATATGTATTATTTTGGCACTTTTTGATAAAGGCTATTCTCACTGGAGTTAAATGATATCTCATTGTGGTTTTGATTTGCATTTCCCTGATGATTAGAGATGTTGAACATTTTTTCATATGTTTGTTAGACATTCTTATATCTTCTTTGGCAAAATTTCTATTTATGTCCTTTGCCCACTTTTTGATAGGGTTGTTCAATTTTTTCTTACTGATTTTCCTGAGTTCTAAATAGATTCTTGTTATCAATCCTTTATCTGATGTGTAGTATGCGAAAATTTTTTCCCATTCTATAGGTTGTCTGTTTACTCTCGTGAATGTTTCTTTGGCTGTGCAGAAGCTTTGTAATTTAATCAGGTCCCATTTATTTATTTTTCTTGTTGCTGTGATTGTCTTTGGGGTCTTCTTCATAAATTCTTTGCCTAGATCAATGTGTGTAACAGTCTTTCCTACATTTTCTTCTAGAATTCTAATAGTTTTGCACCTAAGGTTTAAGTCTGTTATCCACCGTGATTTGATTTTTGTGAGAGGTGAAAGCTGTGTATCCTGTTTCAGTCTTCTACATGTGGCTATCCAATTTTCCCAGCACCATTTATTGAATAAGGATTCTTTTCCCCAGAGTATGTTTTTGTCTGCTTTGTAAAAGATTAGATGGCTATATGAGGATGGTTTTATATTTGGATTTTCTGTTCTGTTCCACTGGTCTGTGTCCCTGTACTTGTACCAATACCAAGCAGTTTTAATAATCACAGCCTTGTAGTATAGTTTGAGGTCTGGCAAATTAATACCTCCCATTTTGTTTTTATTGCTTAAAATTGCTTTTGCTAAACGTGGTCTTCTCTGGCTCCATACAGAGCATAAAATTATTTTTTATATATCTTTGAAAAATGATGTTGGTAATTTAATAGGGATTGCATTGAATCTGTAGATCGCTTTGGGCAGTATAGACATTTTAACAATGTTGTTTCCTCCGATTCACGAGCATGGTATGGTTTTGCACCCATTTACATGCTCTGCGATTTCCTTCCTCAGTGTTTCATAGTTCTCCTTATAGAGGTCCTTTACATCCTTAGTTAAATATATTCCTAGGTATTTTGTTTTCTTTATTGCTATTTTGAAGATTATTGAGTCCTTAATTTGGTTCTCTGTTTGCCTGTTATTGGTATATATGAATGCCTCTGATTTGTGTGTATTGATTTTGTATCCTGAGACTTTACTGAATTCATTGATCAATTCCAGGAGTCTCTTGGTTGAATCCTTGGGGTTTTCTAGATATAACATCATATCATCAGCAAAGAGTGAGAGTTTGATCTCTTCTGTCCCTATTTGGACTCCCTTGATTCTGCTCTCTTGTCTGATGGCTCTCACAAGGACTTCCAATACTATGTTGAAAAGTAATGAGGACTGTGGGCATCCTTGTCTGGTTCCAGTTCGAAGTGGGAATGCTTTCAAATTTTCCCCATTCAGCATGATGTTGGCTGTGGGTTTTTCATATATGGCTTGTATCATTTTTAGATAGGCCCCATCTATGCCTATTTTGTTAAACGTTCCTGTCATAAAAGGGTGTTGAATTTTGTCAAATGCTTTTTCTGCATCTATTGAGGGATCATATGATCTTTATATTTGCTTCTATTTATGTGGTGAATTACATTTATACATTTGTGTATGTTAATCCATCCCTGCCTCTCTGGGATGAAGCCCACTTTGTCGTGATGGATTATTTTTTTGATAAGCACTTGGATTCGATTTGCTAGGATTTCAGTGAAAATTTTTGCATCTATATTCATAAGTGATATTGGTCTGTAGTTTTCTTTTTCTGTTGCACCCTTTCCTGGTTTTGGTATCAAAATTATATTGGCTTGGTAAAATGTACTGGGGAGAATTCCATTTTTTTCAATGTTGGAGAATAGTTTATGTAGGATGGGCACCAGTTCTTCTTTGTAGGTATTGTAAAATTCGGATGTCAACCCATCTGGTCCAGGGCTTTCTTTTTGGGAAGGTTTTTTATTGCTGTTTCGATTTCAGATCTAGATATTGGTCTATTCAGGAATTCTATTTCTTTCTGGTTGAGCCTGCGAAAGCTGTGTGTCTCTAAAAATTTGTCTATTTCCCCCACATTTTACAATTTGTGTGCATAAAGATTTTTGTAGAATTCATAGATGATATCATGTATCTCTGTGGCATCGATCGTGATTTCTCCTTTCATGTTCCTGATGGACATTATTAGAGATTTTTCTTTTCTGCTCTTGGTTGGTCTAGCCAGAGGTGTGTCTATTTTGTTTTATCTTTTCAAAGAACCAACTTTTTGTTTTATTAATCTCCCTTATGATTTTTTTGTTGCCCTTTTCATTTAGTTCTGATTTGATCTTAATAATTTCCTGCCTTCTGCTGGGTTTGGGGTCAGTCTGTTATTCTTTCTCCAGCTCTTTTAGTCTATTCATTAGGTTGTCTATTTGCAAGTTTTCTTTCTTTTTGATATAGGCATTTATGGAAATAAATTTTCACCTCAGGACAGCTTTAGTTGTGTCCCACAGATTTTGATAAGCTGTGTCTCCTTTGTCATTTAATTCAAAGAATCTTTTGATTTCCATCTTGAATTCTTCATTTATAAAATAATTGTTCAGGAGAAGGTTGTTTAGCTTCCATGACTTTGAGTAGGAATGAGAATTTCTGTTAGGGTTCATTGTTACTTTTATTCTGCTGTGATCTGAGAGGATGCGTGGTAAAATTCCTATTTTTTTTAAATTTTTTAAAACATGATTTATATCCTAGGATATTGTCAGTCTTGGAGAATGTTCCATGAGCTGATGAGAAGAAAGTATATTCAGTGGATTTTGGGCAGAATGTCCTGTAGATGTCAGTCAGGCACATTTGTTTTAGCATTCTATTTAAGTCCATTATTTCTTTGTTTATTTTCTGTTTGGAGGATCTGTCCTGTACTGTCAGCAGCATGTTAAAGTTTCTGGTTATTATAGTATTGTTATCTATCATTTGGTTCAGATCAAGTAGGGTTTGCTTTATGAATCTGGGTGCACCTAAGTTGGGTACATATATATTAAGTACAGTTATGTCTTCTTGTTGAATTGTACCCTTCACCAGTACATAGTAACCATCTTTGTCTTTCATTACTTTTGTTGATTTAAAAACTAAGTTATCAGAGATTACAACTGCCACATCTGCTTATTTTTGGCTTCCATTTGCTTGAAATATCGATTTCTACCCTTTTATTTTCCGTCTAAATGCACCCTTGCAGGTTAGATGAGTTTCCTGAAGACAGCAGATACTTGGCTTGTAATTTTTTATCCATTCGGCCAGTGTATGTCTCTTGAGTGGGGAATTCAAGCCATTCACATTTAATGAGAGAACTGATAAGTGAGACAGATTTTTGTTCATCTTGTGGGTGGAACTTCATTGTTATATTTTCTCTCTTGAGCCATTGTGATAACTGGGTTTTGATCTTTATCTCTTAAGTAGTTTTACATTCATGGGTCTTTCTTGTGCTATTCTGTGTGTAACTCTATTTTGAGTACTTCTTGGAGAGCTGGTCTTGTCTTGGTGAATTCTCTGAGTTTTTGTTTATCTGAGAATGTCTTAATTTCTACTTCATATATAAAACTTAGCTTAGCTGGGTACAAGATTCTAGGCTGGGCATTCTTCTGTTTCAGAAGAGTGAGAATGGGGCCCCAATCTCTTCCTGCTTGTAAGGTTTCAGTTGAGAAATCTGGCATAATTTGGATGGGCTTTCCTTTGTATGTTACTTGTTTCTTTCTCCTTATAGGCCGAAGAAGGGCCTCTTTAGTGGATATTTTGGCGAGTCTGATGACTGCATGATGTGGTGTCTTCCTATTTGTTATGAATCTCCCAGGGGTTCTTTGAGCTTCTTGAACCTGTATATCTAGAGTTTTGGCAAGGCCTGGGAAATTTTCCTCAATTATATCTTCAAATAGCTTATCCAACCCTTGTTTATTGTCTTCTTCACCCTCAGGAATGCTGATAACTCTAACGTTAGGCTTCTTCACATAATCCCACGTTTCTTGTAGACTCTGGTCTTTTCTCTTATTTCTTTGCTCTATCTCTGTGACTGACTTATTTAATTGGAAAGTGTTATCTTCGATCTCTGAGATTCTTTCTTCTGTTTGATCTTCCCTGCTCTTGAGACTTTCCACTGTGTTTTGTAGCTCCCTAATAAATTCTTCATTTCCAGGAGTTCAGTTTGATTTTTTTTGAATAATTGAATTTCTTTAGTGAATTTTTCTTCCAAGTCCTGTTTTTGTTTTTGTTTTTTTTTTTTTGTGGTTTCTTTGTGTTGGTTATCTATTTTTTCTTGCATAACATTCAGCTTTTTTATGACCCATGTTTGAAATTCTTCCTGTGACATGTTGCTATTTGAATCTGGTTTGTGTCAATTGGTAGAGAGCTGGTATTCCTCTTTGGGGGCAAGATTTCAGGTTGATTCTTTATACTCCCAGAGTTCTTTCACTGAGCCCTTCCCATCTGGATCAATCGTTAGATTTCTTCTCTAAGCATTAGTCTGGATAGGGGCACGCCGTGCATGCTGTTCTTGGGCTCTGTAGCAGCCTAGGTGATTTGCTTCCTTTGTCACCAGGGGGAGCCTGTTATGTGTTGTTTCATATTTTCCTCCCTCAGCTGGGGGGCGGCTCCTGTTGGGTCCAGCCTCAGAGAATTAATTTTACCTAAAACTGGTTTGAGGAGTTAAGTCACTGGGCTGTGCTGGATGCAGATGAAAAGCGTCTTTTTCTTGTCTCTTCCTCTCCAGAGGTGGTTTCTGCCTCTCTCCACACAAAAAACTGTGGCTGCCGGGGGGGGGGGGCGATGTCCTCATTAGCCCAGTGCCCCAGCTGCTGCAGCTCCCATGGGCAATGGTCTGCCCCACTCCAGTGACTGCAAGGTCCACGCTCCACTTCCTCACGACTGGGGAACCATTCAGTGTTCACGCAAAGGCAGAGCTTTTAGTGAGGGTCCACAGACTAGGGAAGGGAGCTGCCCAGGGAACCTCCCAGTCCCCAAATGCCCCGCAGTGGCTAGGCTGTGGACCCCAATAATGGTGGCTGCCCGTCCACAGATCACTGGTGCTGGGGGTGAATGTTCAGGGTCCAGCAGGGGCCGGAGGAGCCAGGGATTGAGGGAGCCCAGCCACCCGCTGTCTCCAGGCCAGAAACCCACCAAGTAAATGAGACAGTTTGGCGTCTCCTAGCTGCCTTTTGCTGCAGCCTAGAGCAAACCCTCCCACGCCAGGCGCAATCCACGCACAGAGCTCCGGGGGTCCAAAATGCCTCCCGCTAATGTCTCCTCTCCACAGAGCCCCACGTCTCCCGTGGTGATTCTGCACCGACTTCAGGCAAATCACTAAATGAGTGGGTGTGGAGGTCAATGGGGAAACAAGCCACTCTGCAGTGTGGCTGAAACCACCTCACTCGCTGGTGAGGCGGGTACAGCTGTCCCGCATTCTGCTCTCTATTGTCGCCCCACACTCCGCTGTCTATTGTCCGTCCCGCACTCTCCAGATTTTGGCGATCTTATTTCCTGTTCACCTCAGTCTTTTCTTACTTTCTGTGTCCCACGCTGATTCTCCGTGGATTCACACCACTGTTCTTGTGGGGGAGCAATCCTCTAGCATTGTGGCAGACTGAGATCCATGCCTTCCTCTCTGGGAGCGCAAATCCAGGAGGTCACCTCCACTCTGCCATCTTCCTAAACTGATGTATCTTTGTATAGTGCTTACCATATGCATCACACACTTATTAATGCTTTACTTATTTTAATTATTTTCATATTTATGACATTATATGTTAGGATCTAATAACATCTTGCCTTTACAAGCAAACAATACTGAGTTCTTGATTTAATCCTCTGGCATTGAGAATTATTTATCTTTCTTTGTACTTTAGGGCTCTTACTTTTAGCTTAGGACACTGAATCTCTCTAATCTTAAGTAATCAGAATGCTGCATGTATAACCTATAAACGGCGTCAAACTCTCTAAATTTTTCTTTCACTAAATTAAAAAATTCTGCACTTCTCATCAGAACTTTTAAAGTACTGTGTGAACTGGCAGAAGGTGACTACAACAGTGAGAAAGTTGTAGACCAAGTACAGACAGAAAGAAGAAGGTTTAGATACATTTCTAGAAGAGAATGAAGATAAAAAGATAGCAAAAAAACTGGAAATAATTATGAAATCAGAGAAGCAGAGTTTCCACTTATAAATTCCAAGCATTGATTGTTCTGTAGGTCTCCTATCTCCACATGCAAAGTCAGTGCCATTTTTTCACCCTGGACATTTTCAATCTCTTACCTAGAGCCACAAACTCACTCCCACAGAAATATTTACTGCTAATTATTAAGCATCTATTACATACATAACACTGTACTGTACTTGTTCTTCTATTTAAATATCAAAAAACCCTCATAATTTATAAATCCTTCTTAGTGTTTACCTGAACAAATTAGCCTGACACAGTCAATAAATCAATTAGGTCAATGACCAAAAGTAAAAGAAACAGTAACCAAAAGTGCTTTCAATACGCTCCCCAAATTAGAAGGAAAATATAGAATATACTAAGTAAATAAAATGAAATTAATACACTGTGGAATTACTCATACCTTCAGATTATTTTATGAGAACCATTAAATTTTAAAAAAATCATTCTTATAATTGAGAGCATGTCATGTAAAGATTACTTAATGACCTTTGAAATAATAAAATTATACATTAGGCCTAGTATGAGTAATAAGCATGTAAGAACAGAGCATTGGTGTGGGCAGGTTCTGAACCAGAAGCTTTAGGGTTTTAAATAAATTAATTCAACATGAAGGAAAAAAAATTGCTTTCAGAATCTTTGAAGTTTCTAGTTTGCTAGTAAATTCTCAACACTTTTGAAATGACCTATTTTTTCCAATATTTCTTCTTTATATTTCCAAATAGGTATACATCCACATTCACACAAAGACAATTACTTACTCTGTAAGTCTATTACAACTAAAGTCCATCCATCTTACCATGATGTATTTGGATGTTTGATTCTATGTAAATAAAAAATGTGTTTATTTGTGCTTCACTGGCTAGAGGGGTTGCATGCTGAAAGAAAAATGTAGAATAAAATGGAACAAGTAGTCATTCAGTGTTCAGAAATGTATGGCTTTTCATTAAGTGGACAATTTTTATTATAAGCATTACAGTAACAATTTAATTGCAAAAATAATAATAACTAAAAATTTTGGGAACATTATTCCTCGAAGTATTAGAAATTTAAAGCCACTGAAAAAAGGATCACAAATGATGTCATTTTAGTGTGTCATTCAATTGTACATTTTTACAATCCATTACCTCCAACTCTGAGTAACATCAGATAGGTTAATGTTAGTGGCAAAATAACACTTCATTCAATGTACATGTTTAACACATTAAAAACCTTTTTTAGTTTAATAAAACAAATTAAGTTTACAGGTAATCTAAATATATTTCAAAATCCACTCTATTTCATCATCCTAATTTGCAATTAGTAAAACAATTTATTTCTAATATTATAATTGTTTCATTCTGATTATAATGAGAAGAATATTAGTCTGTATACCTACATTACACATCACTTGAAACACTGTTTGTTAAAAGTCAACCACAAAGCACCTGTCCATTTCATACATGTTACATTTCAGTGATTTCAATTTTCCATGGGAAAGTACATGAATGATGCCTACTTAATACAGAAAGACTTCTAATAACTGTGATGTAGCTACCATTAACCACACACATGCACATACACACTAGGAATGAAAGCATAGCATCTCCTGCTTTGAGAGTTGAATCACATCAATATTTGCTTGTCAAAAAATGCAAAAAATTATACTTTGTTACATTTTCACCCCACCCTGACCAGAAAGTATATTTTACATGTAATTATAACTCTCAAATAATCTCTCTCTTTTTTAAAACTTGCTTGCAAATAAATTATCTAACTATTTTAACTGGATTATTCTCTATAATCAACAACCTGGTTTAAAGAAATGGGTGAATGTGTTAGTGCCTTAGTGCATTGTATACTGTGAATCCTCTGATATCTATTTAGACTTGATTTTTTATTAAATCTGTTCTGAAATTTATTATATCTGTAAAGTAGTTTTAAGTATCAATTCTGTGTTGTTCTCTAAGGTATACCTTTTCCATAAATCTTTTTTCACATTCATTAAATTTGTAAGGTTTCTATCTATTAAAAATTTTCCGATGTTGAGCAATGCTTGAGAAAATATTGGAGGGTTTCTTCAGTGTAAGTTCTCCCATGTCCAATAAGAACTGTGATAGAATAAAGGTATGTTCAGTGCTCTACATTATTATTGTTTACTTTTAGCATAAGTACTTTTGTGCATTTTAAGGCTAATGCTTTGGGAAAGCACTTCTATAGTCATTACATTTATCTCACTTTTATCTAGTATGATGTCTTTGATGTTGAGTAAGATGTGAGCAGTTATTAAAGGCTTTGCCACAGTCTTCACATTTTTAGGTTTTCTCTCCAGTATGAATTCTTTTACATAGAGTAAGGTATGTGTTCCAGGTAAAGGTTTTGCCACATTCTTATCTGTAGGATTTCTCTCCAGTATGACTTTTTTTTATGTACCTTAAGGTGTGAGCACTGGGTAAAGGCTTTGCCACAGTCTTCACATTTGTATGGTTTCTCTTCATTATGACTTCTTTAATGCAGAGTATGGATTGAGGACTGGGTAAAGGCTTTACCACGTTCTTTACATTTGCATGGTTTCCCTCCTGCATGAATTTTTTTTATGTAGAATGAGGTCTGTGCACTGGGTAAAGGCTTTGCCACATACTTCACATTTGTATGGTTTCTTTCCTGTATGAATTCATGTTGAGTGAAGTCTATGCGCCCTCTAAAGGCTTTGCCACATTCTTCACATTTGTATGGTTTCTTTCCTGTATGAATTCTTTTATGTTGAATGAGGTCTGTGCACCGGCTAAAGGCTTTGCTACATTCTTCACATTTGTATGGTTTCTCTCCTGTATGAATTCTTTTATGTTCAGTAAGCTGTGAGCACCTGGTAAAGGCTTTGCTACATTCTTCACATTTGTAGGGTTTCTCTCCTGTATGAATTCTTTTATGTAGAGTAAGGTTTGAGCACCGGCTAAAGGCTTTGCCACATTCTTCACATTTGTAAGGTTTCTCTCCTGTATGAATTCTTTTATGTTGAATGAGGTCTGTGCACCGGCTAAAGGCTTTGTCACATTCTTCACATTTGTATGGTTTCTCTCCTGTATGAATTCTTTGATGTAGAGTAAGGAATGAGGACTGGGTAAAGGCTTTACCACATTCTTCACACTTGTAGGTTTTCTCTCCTGTATGAATTCTTTTATGTGGAGTGAGGTCTGTGCACCGTCTAAAGGCTTTGCCACATTCTTCACACTTGTAGGGTTTCTCTCCTGTATGAATTCTTTTATGTAGAGTGAGGTCTGTGCACCATCTAAAGGCTTTGCCACATTCTTCACACTTGTAGGGTTTCTCTCCTGTATGAATTCTTTTATGTTTAGTGAGGTCTGTGCACCAGCTAAAGGCTTTGCCACATTCTTCACATTTGTAAGGTTTCTCTCCTGTATGAATTCTTTTATGTTTATTAAGACTTGAGCTCCGGTTAAAGGCTTTGCCACATTCTTCACATTTGTATGGTTTCTCTCCTGTATGAATTCTTTGATGTAGAGTAAGGATTGAGGACTGGGTAAAGGCTTTTCCACATTCTTCACACTTGTAGGGTTTCTCTCCTGTATGAATTTTCCTAGGTGCAGAAAGTTTTGAGATGTGGTTAAAAGTTTTGTCACATTTATTATGCTTGAAACTTCCCTCTCCTGTATGTCTTTTCTTATGTGTATTTAGGTTTGAAGATTTGGTAAAGACTTTTATACATTTATTACATTTGCAAATTTTCCTGTGGGTAGTTGACAAACATTGAGTAAGACCATCATAATATACATTCTGCCTCTTACTCTCACCCACACACTCCCAGTCTTCTCTTAAGTGTACATTTTCAAGGCCACAGCTTCCATATAGTCTCATTATTGATTTCTGGAATGAGTCTTGTATGCCCTGCTCTGGCGAAAGGTCTCCGGTGCAATGGGAAGACAATTCTGAAATAAATGAAAATAACAAAGTATCTCACTAACTATACTCAGGTGAATATACCTCACAATTTGAATATATAAAACTATACCAAGCACATTAGCAAGAAAGCACAATAGAATACCATGGTCTTACTTCCATCACAGATGTATGACCTTAAAAGTATACTTACAAACATGACGTTTTGAGAAATCATAACTGGTAATAGTTCATAGCACCCCAGATGAGAATGACACAAAGAACCAAATGGAACTGGAAGGAAAGTTTGTTACATTTACCTACCAAAGCCCTTCCTCTGCGCTGATGTACAGGAATCACATTAGTAGTAAAATCCCATCTCCTGGACTCCCTTTCAAAAGAGAATGAAACTATTGGCACATATGTCCATAATCTGGTTTTTTATGGCCTTTCCAAAAGCTGGTTCCTGTCTTCTATGACAACTACATAACTCTCTGGAAATGGTGTGTACATATCAAAAATAAAATTATGCAGTATTATAATGATGGTACAAAAACATTTAATTATGCTATGAAATTTGAAAGACAAAATTAAAAAAGAGCATTACCATATGTTAATTGATATACAATATAAAAAGACATAATTATTGATATCAGTATCATAAGGTTGGGGGCAGACATAAAGATTAAGAATTTATGTATGCAACTGAAGTTTAGTAGTTATCAGTTCAATATATGCAGCAACTTCAAAGGATTTTAGGTAATTCTCACAGTGAACATCAGGACAATGTTTATAGAGATACACAAAGGAATATCAGTAGCATACAATGCAGGAGAAAAGGAGAGTAAAGAAAGAAAAAATAGTGACAAAAGTTATATAAAACAGTTACTATTAGGGAAATTATAAGTCCTTCCCTTTGAGAAAATTATGTAAATATTTATGTACTAGTATTTCAAGTCAGAAGACACAGTTAAATAAAGGGATTAAAAAATCCAACTATATTCTCTCTAAAGAGACTTTACCTCCTATCTTATGAAAACAATAGACTACAACTGGAAGGATATAACAAGATATACCATGAAAACCTTAAGCATATAAGAGCAGTGGAGTTCAAAATTATATTAGGCACATTAAATTTGAAGTGGAAAATGTTATAGTTTATAAAATATACTTTAAGCCAAAACTGTCACAAGAGACAAGGACATTTAATACAAAAAGAGGTCATTCACTGAGAATCCATGAAAATAATACATATATATGATATCTATCTTTATCTCACATCAAGATTCACAAATACATAGAGAAAACATTCACAGAATTGAAGCAAGAAATGGACAGCAAAATAATAGGATACTTTCATATTCCACTTTCAATTATAATAAAGCCAGTCAAATTAATAGTAAGAAAACAGAAGATTTGAAAACACCATGGAGCAATTAGACCTAACAGATATATAGAGAACACTCTACAGAATAATAATAGAACATACAATCTTCTTAATACCTCATAAAACATTCTTCCTAAAAAACTACCTGTTTGGCCACAAAACAAGTCTTAACCAATTTTAGAAAACTGAAATTTTACACACTTTAATTTCTGACCAGAATGGAATGAAACTATAAATAAATAACAGAAGAAACACAGAAAAATTCAAAAATATATGAAGATAACACACTTTTGAACATGTTCTTGTTCAAGAGAAGAAGATTTAATGCTGTGAAGATGTCAATAGTGGTCTACAGATTCAGTGCAATTCCTTTCAAATTCTCAATTTAATTTTTTTCAAAAATAGAAACAGCAAGGCCGGGCGTGGTGGCTCACGCCTGTAATCCTAGCACTCTGGGAGGCCGAGGTGGGCGGATCGTTTGAGCTCAGGAGTTCGAGACCAGCCTGAGCAAGAACGAGACCCCATCTCTACTAAGAATAGAAAGAAATTATATGGACAGCTAAAAATATATATAGAAAAAATTAGCCGGGCATGGTGGTGCATGCCTGTAGTCCCAGCTACTCGGGAGGCTGAGACAGGAGGATCACTTAAGCTCAGGAGTTTGAGGTTGCTGTGAGCTAGGCTGACGCCACGGCACTCACTCTAGCCTGGGCAACAGAGTGAGACTCTGTCTCAAAAAAAAAAAAAAAAAATAGAAACAGCAAACCCAAAAATAATATGGAATCTCAAGAGACCACAAAGATCTGAAAAATCATCAAAAAGAGAAACAATGCTATTGGTACCATACTTCCCCATTTTAAAACATTAAAAAAGCTATAATAGTCAATGAAGTTTTCTACTGGCAAAAAGACAGAAAACTGGATGAATGAATCAGAAAGGAACACAAATATAAACTCTTGCATATATTGTAAAATAAAAAGGTATCTTCACACTCATATTTATTTCGTCATTATTCACAAAGGCCAGTAGATGAAAGAAACCCAAACTGCCCTTACCAAATGAAAGGATAAATACAATTTGAAATTTAGAAATAATGGATTATTTCTCAGCTTAAAAAAAAAAACATATAATCTAATAACAGCCACAGTAGAGATAAACCTTGACGACATTATGCTTAATGAAATGTCAGGCACATTGAGACAGATATCTCAAGATTATACTTGTATGATATTTCTAAACCAGTAACACTCCTAGAAACAGAAAACATGATGTTGTTTGTCAGCAGTTAGGCAATGGGGAAAATGGGTAGTTTTCTCATTTGTACTGAATTTTAGTTTTACAAAATACATATATTCTAGACATATTTTGCATGACGATGTAGTTAATATGACTGGTGTGAATAATTAAAAGTAATGAAGATTGTAATTTTAGTGACTTTACAATAATTAAAATAACAATTTCATAAAGAGATACACAGTTATTAGGCTTTTCAAAACTTTCCTACATATTAAAAACTGATTCTTTTTTTTAATTTCAAAATATTATGGGAGTAAATCGTTTAGACTATATGTATTGCTTTTGCACCGACTGATCAAACCTACAAGTGTGCGCATCCACAGATTGTGTGCACCACAGTCATTAGGTGTGAATTTTCCCAACCCCTTCATTCCCTTCCAACTGTCCAATGCCTGCTGATTTTTATTTCCATTTGGTCACATATGTGTGGATTAATTGGTAACAATTTGATAGTGAGTATGTGTGGTGCATGTTTTTCCATTCTTGTGATACTTCAAAGAATGGGCTCCAACACAATCCAGGATAATACAAGTTTTGTTATTTAACCACTGATTTTTGAGGCTTAGTACTACTCTATGGTATACATATACCACATTTTATATGTATTAATACATATATTTATATGCATGTATTTATAATTACCAAGGTTGTTTCAACATCTTTGCAATTGTAAATTGTGATGTTATAAACATTCAAGTGCAGATGTCTTTATTATAGGATGATGTTTTTTCATGGGGTAGATACCAAGTAGTGCAATTGCTGGATCAAATGGTAGTTCTACTTTTAGTACTTTGATGTGTTTTCATATAACTTTCCATATAGATTATACCAGTTTGTAGTCCCACCAGTAGTACATATAACAGTTCCTATCTCTCTACATCCACACTTACACTTGTTTTGGACTTATTGATAAAAGCCATTCTCACTGGAGTAAAGTGATATCTCACTGTGGTTTTCATTTGCACTTCTCTGATGATTAGACATGGGCACATTTTTTTCATATGTTTGTTGCCCATTAGTACATATTCTTTTAAAAACTTTCTGTGCATGTCCTTTGCACACCTTTAATGGGGTTGTTTTATTTTTTTTCTTACTGATTTTCCTGAGTTATATATAAATTCTAGTTATTAGCAATTTATTGGATATATAGCATGCAAATATTTTCTTCCATTCTCTAGGTTGTCTATTTGCTCTAGTTATACTTTCATTGGCTGTGCAGAAGCTTTCTAGTCTGATCAGGTCCCATTTACTTATTTTTGTTGTTTCTGTCATAGTTTTAGGGGTCTTCCTCATAAATTCTTTGCCTAGGCTGAAGTCTGTAAGAGTATTTTCAACATTTTCTGCTAGGATTATTACAGTTTCACGACATAGGTTTAAGTCTTTTATCCACTGTGAGTTGATTTTTGTGAGAGAGGAGAGGTGCAGATCCTGTTTCAGTCTTCTACATGTGGCTATCCAATTTTCACTGGACCATTTATTGAATAGGGATTCCTTCCCCAGTGTATGTTCTTGTCTGCTATCACATGGCTATATGAAAATGGTCTTCTGTCTGGGTTCTCAAATCTCTTCCATTGATCTGTGTCCTGTTCTTGTGATAGTACCATGCTGTTTTGGTTACTATATCCTTGCACTATAGCTTAAAGTCTGGTAAATGGATGCCTCCCAATTTGTTCATTTTCCTTAAGGTTGCTTTTTGTATATGGGGTCTTCTCCTGTTCCATATGAAGCATACAATTACTTTTTCTCAAGCTATAAAAATGATATTAATATTTTAACAGGGATTGTATTGAATCTATAGATTATTTTTGGTAGTATAGACATTTTAACCATGTTGATACTGCCTATCTATGAGCATGATGTGCTTTTCCATATGTTTGTATCCTCTTCTGATTCCTTCCTCTGTGTTTTGTAATTCTCCCTATAGAAGTCCTCCACCTCCTTAGTTAGATATATTCCTAAGTATTTCATTTACTCTGTTGCTATTATGAAAGGTGTGAGTCTTTGATTGGGTTCTCAGTTAAACAGTTGTTGGCCCATGTGAAGCCTATTGATTTTGTAACCTGAGACTCTGCTGAACTTATTCAACTCCAGTAGTTTCTTGTCAGAATCTTTGGGGTTTTCTAAGATCATGTAATCTGTAAAGAGCAATAGTTTGACCTCTTCTGCACCGATTGTGATGCCCTTTATTTCCTTCTCTTGCCTGATTGCTCTGGCTAAGACATTCAGTACTATGTTGAATAAAACTTATAAGAGAGGGAAATATTTTCTGGTTCTAAGCAGGAATGCTTTCAATTTTTCCCTGTTCACTATGAGATTGGCTGGGGGTTTGTCATATATGGGCTTTATCATTTTGAGGTAAGTTGCCTCAATGCCTATTTTCTTAAGCATTCTTACACAAAAGAGGGCTGAATTTTGTCAAATGCTTTTTCTATGAATCTTAAGAGTATCATATGGTCTTTGTTTTTATTTCCCTTTCATGTATGTAATTAGATTAATAGATTTGCATATGTTCAACCATGCCTGCATCTCTTGAAAGAAGCCCACTTGATCATAATGGATTATTTTTTGAAGATCAGGTGAATTCCATTTTCTAGGAATTTATTGAGAAATTTTATATCCATATTCATAAAGAATATTTGTCTGTAATTTTTTTTCTTTTTGTTCGGTCCTTTTCTGGCTTTGGTATCAAGGCAATGTTGGCTTTGTAAAACGTGTTGGGGAGGATTTCTTCCTTCTCAATATTGTATAATAATTTCTGCAGGATAGGTTCCAGTACTTATTTTTAAGTATGATAGAATTCAGGTGGGAAACAATGTGGTTCAGGACTTTATTGTTAAGAAAGGTTATTTATTACTGCTCCAATACCGGTCTTGATATTGGTCTGTTCAGGAATTGTATATCATCCTGAATGAGCCTAGGGAGGCTGGGTGTTTCTAAGAATTTGTCCATTTTCTCCACGTTTTCAAGTTTATGTGCATAGAGAATTTTAGAATATTCAAAGGTGATATTTTGTATTTCTGTGGAATCAGTTTTAATTTCTCTTTTTCATTCCAAATTGAGCTTATTAGAGTCCTATCTTTTCTGCTTCTGGTTAATCTCATAAAAGGAAGGTCAATTTTGTTTATCTATTCAAAAACCAACTTTCTGCTTCATTAATCTTCTGTATAGTTCCTTGGTTATCAATTTCATTTAGTTCTGTTGTGATCTTGGCTATATTCTTTCTCCTGCTGAGTTTGGGATTGGTTTGCTCATCCTTTTTCAGTTGATTCATTAGATTGTTGACTTGTTACCTTTCTGTCTTTTGGATGTAGGGATTTATGACTATGAATTTTCCTCTCAGGGTGCTGTAGCTGTTTTCAAAGATTTTGATACCTTGTGTCCCATTATTATTTAGTTGAAAGAATATTTTCTTCTGCATCTTAATTTCCTCCTTGACCTGCCAATCATTCAGCAGTAGGTTGTTTAGTCTTCATGACTTTGTGTAGAGATAAGTGTTTCTATTGTTGTTGATTTCTAATTTTATTCTAGTGTGGTCTGATAAAATGTATGGTATAATTTGTATTCTTTAAATTTGGGGGGATATTTTTTATGGCTTAAGACATGATCAATCTTAGAGAATGTCCTCTGAGCTGATGAGATGAAAGTATTTTTTGGATAGAATGTTCTGTAACTGTCTGGTAGGCCCATATGTTCTGGAGTTTTATTTAAGTCCCTTGTCTTTTTGTTTATTTTCTGCTTGGAGGAGCTGTATAGTTCTGTCATCAGGGTGTTGAAGACCCTGGCATTATGGTTGTATTATCTATGGTCTTGTTTAGGTCAAGTAGATTTTGGGGTATGAATCTGTGTGCTCCTGTATTTGGTGCATAATAAATATCTTAGATTGTTATACCTTCTTGGAGAATTATTCCTTTTATCACTATATAATGGCCATTTTTCTCTTTCATTACTTTTGTTGATTTGAAGATGACGTTATCTGATATGAGAACTGTTACTCCAGCTTTCTTTGTGTTTCCATTAGCACAGAAAGTTGTCCTTTGAGCTTCAGTCTGGATGAGTCCTTGTGGGTTAGATGTGTTTCCTGAAGATAGCAGATGCTTGCCTTCTGTATATTTATGTATTCAGCTAGCATATGTCTCTTCACTAGGTAGTTAAAACCATTCACATTTATTGAAAGGTTTGATTAATGTGCTGGATTTCTGTTCAGCCTGTTGACTTGAATGTTGTTGGTTTGTTTTATCTCTTAAGCCACTGGACTTCTACCTTAGCTTTTGGGTGATTTCATGTTGTTAAGTGTTTATCATGCTAATCTATGAATAATGAAGTTCTGAGTACTCCCTTCAGGGAAGGTTTTTCTTGACGAATTCCCTCAGTGTTTGGATGTTTGAGAAAGACTTTATTTTCACATCAAGTGAAACTTAATTTTCAAAAACACAAACATCCAGGATGGGCATTATTCTGTTTGAGAAGACCCAATAGAGCCCCAATCCCTTTTGATTTATAGGTCCCAGTTGAGAGATCTGCAGTTAGTCTAATGGGGTTTCCTTTGTAAGTTACCTGTTCCTTTCACCTTATGGCTCTTAGGAGTATCTCTTTCATGTTTATTTTGGCCAGTCTGATGACAATGTGCTGTGATATTTTTGTCTCTTGATGAATCTCCCAAGGGTGCTGTGAGCTTCTTGTACCTGCATATGTAGAGTTGTAGCAAGGACAGGAAAATTTTCCTCAATTCCTCCCCCCAACTTATCCAACCCTTGTTTATTTTCTTCTTCACCCTCAGGAGTCCCTAAGATTCCTATCTTAGGCCTCTTTACATGATCCAATGTGTCTTATAGGCTTTGCTCATTCCTCTTGTTTCTCTGCTCTATATCTGTGATTGACTTGTTTAATTGAAAGGTGTTGTCTTCAAGTTCTGAGTTTCTTTGTTCTGCCTGATGTAACCTGTTCTTAAGGCATTCCACTGTGATCGGTAGTTCCTTGAATGAATTTTTCCTTTCCAGAAACTCTGTTTGATTTTTCTTTACCAATTAGATTTCTTTTGTAAATTTTTCACTCTTTTTTTGCCTAGTTTTTTGGTTTCTTTGTGTTGGGTTTCCATTTTATCTTGAATTTCATGAAGCTTCCTTCCTATCAATGTCTGACATACTTCATATGTCCTTTCAATATTCTGTTTTTGGTTGGTACCCATTGCGAGGGAGCTGGTGTTCCCATTTGAGGGTGATGCTTCACTCTGATTCTTCATACGTCCAGAATCTATTCACTGGTTCCTTCCCATCTGGAGCAGACTTTGCTTCTTTTTTTTATTTTATTTCAATTTATTATGGAGGTACAAAAGTTCAGGTTATCTATATTGCCCATGCCCCCCCCCAGCCCCCTGAGTTTGAGCTTCAAGTGTGTGATTCCCCAGAGAGTGCACATCGCATTAATCATGTAGGTATACACCCATCCCCTCCCCCCGCCCCCCACCTCTGTCCGATACCCAATTGGTGTTATTCCCAAATGTACACTTAGATGATGATCAGGGAAACCAATTTGCTGGTGAGTACATGTGAAGCTTATTTTTCCATTCTTGGGATACTTCACTTAATAGAATGTGTTCCAACTCTCTCCAGGAGAACAAAAGAGATTCTGTATTACCATTATTTCTTATAGCTGAGTAATACTCTATGGTATACATATACCACATTTTACTAATCCATTCATGAATTGGTGGGCCTTTGGGTTGTTTTCACAGCTTTGCAGTTGTGAATTATGCTGCTATAAATATTCGGGTGCAGGTGTCTTTTTTATACAATGACTTTTGTTCTTTTGGGTAGATGCCGAATAATGGGATCCCTGGATTGAATGGTAGGTCTACTTGAATCTGTTTAAGGTATCTCCATATTGCTTTCCACAGGGGTTGCACTAGTTTGCAGTCCCACCAGCAGTGTATGAGTGTTCCTGTGTCTCCACATTCACACCAACATGTATTGTTTTGGGACTTTTTGATAAAGGCCATTCTCACTGGAGTTAAGTGATATCTCGTTGTGGTTTTGATTTGCATTTCCCTGATTATTAGAGATGTTGAGCATTTTTTCATATGTTTGTTAGCCATTCTTACAAAAATCAAATCACGATGGATAACGGACTTAAACCTTAGGTGTGAAACTATTAGAATTCTAGAAGAAAATGTAGGAAAGACTCTTACATACATTGGCCTAGGCAAAGAATTTATGAGGAAGACACCCTAAGGCAATCACAGCAACAACAAAAATAAATAAATGGGACCTGATTAAATTAAAAATTTCTGCACAGCCAAGGAAACAGTCACGAGAGTAAACAGACAACCTACAGAATGGGGAAAAATTTTCACATACTGCACATCAGATAAAGGACTCATAACAAGAATCTATTTAGAACTCAGGAAAAGCAGTAAGAAAAAATCAAACAACCCTATCAAAAAGTGGACAAAGGAAACGAATAGAAATTTTTCGAAAGAAGATATAAGAATGGCTAACACACATATGAAAAAATGTTCAACATCTCTAATCATTAGTGAAATGCAGATTTTGCTTCTTTATTTTGGATTTTCTTTTGTTTTGATAATGATATGCACAGTTTATTTTCTGAGTCAGTTGGTGCTTGCGAGTGAGAATCAACTACACCCTCTATGATAGAGTAAATGTTGTAACAGGCATGTGAGTTTATCTCCTGGTCAGTAGGTGGTGTTTGCAGGAAGGAAGAAGGTAAACTATTGTTTTTGTATCCTGAATCCAGCTCTAGTTCCTCAGGAAAAGCCCTAAAATGCCCCAGGTGGTGGATGGGGGCCCTGAAACCTCCATGTAAGTCATTTATTTACTACCATAGAAGAGGCAGGTGGGGAATTAGGCTGGGTGAGGTTAGGTTGGATTATGCTGTCCTCCAGATCCACAAATCCTGGTCACAGATATGTATGGGTTAAAGGTCCATTCCATGCCTCTGGGTCCAGAAGGGGCTGAAGTGACCACATTCAACTAAAGTGTCTTCTCTCTACACTCTACCAGGCAGACACTTCCCATTGGGGAATACTGGTACCTCAAGGAACTTTTGGATCGGGCTGATCTCTCTATTAAATTGAGTGGTATTGTGGGAAGCTGCTCTAATTCAGACAGAGGCTCCAGATGTATTTAGTTACCATGGGAACCAGTACTTATGCAAATTAATTCTCCATGGTTCAGCAAAATTCAATATGGCAGTTTTCCAGGGGAGATTTGGAGGGGGAACATTGACAGACCAGTGTTTTCCTTATCTCCTCCACACCCTCCGAATGGACACAGTGATTCATTCACTGATTTTGAAACTGGGACCCTTCCCCAATGCTTCTCATCCTGTTGACTGTGCTGTCTGCAGACAGATGCACCAAGTATCTGTCAATGCGAAGATCACAAGCTGAGCTAGGTGAAAAAGCACCCATAGCACTGAGAGCTGGGCATCTCAGCACAGAGAATTCCAGCATCAGCTATGGTGGCGAGAAGGGGCCATGGTCTTCCTGTAACACTCTCAGGAAGAGTGCCAGGCCACCCTCCTCCTCTCTGAGTTGCAGCACCAGATACACTTTCCAAGGCAGGGTTGGCTGGTAGTTTGCACCCCATTGCTGAAGGCATGCTCAGTCACTCAGTGCAGCTTTGGCTGGAAGTGTGCTACCCATTGACCAAGGCAGGCTTAATCTCTCAGTGCAAGGTGCTTTGGCAGTTGCTATGGGGTGAGTGTGGTCACACATCTATGAGATCCTTAAGCCAAAATTGCTTCCTGGGATACTTGGAGTGTATCAGGTGCAGAGGAGGGGGTGTCCAGGTGCAATAATTCTGGCTCTCTTGTTGCTCATAGCACACTCCCATTGGATGAGAGACATGCATCCTATTGCATGCCTGAGGCACCTGGGTGGGGGAGGTCAAAATCCCTTACTTTTTCCCTGGGCTCCAGAAGTCCTGTGATTTTGTTTGGGCCAGTTCCTACCTTCTATCCTCCTCTCTTCTCAGCTGCTCAGCACCTGCTGTTAGTGTCCCGGACTCCACTTGTTTCAGACCCTATGGTCCACTGCTGACCAGGAATCATCCTGCACTCCTTTCTGTTGAATTCTCAACTGTTCTACTTGAAAGATCTGACAAGTCTTGATTCTCATTAGACATCTTGATGTCTCCTTACATGATTATTTCTCTCACACAAATATAATATACATTCACCAATAAAGAGCTGCTGAAATTACAATTTTTATGACTACTTACCCAGTCAAGTTACAAAAATTATAGACCACAAACCAAGAAAACAAATAAGTAAGTTTGAAACAAACTAGACATAATTTTTACTCATACAGGCAAGCAAACACATGGAGAATTATTTTAGCAATGGATAAATCACTAATTCCTATTTGAATAGTAAATCATACTGTGTTAAAATGAGCAGAGTTGAATATTGTCACACAAAACTACAATGTATAAGTAAAAACAAAGATAAAATTAACTAACTGAACTTATCACAAGATTTCAGGGAATGCAGAGGATTCACAAAACCTGTCCCACAGCAACAAAAAACATAATCTCCAGGAATCAATGCTTAAGAAATGGAGATATTTGCAGTATCTGAAAAACAATAAGAATAATCATCTGAAACATCCCCTACAAGCAAAAACAAAACACAGACAACAAAATCTGCAAAATAATGCCTGAAGAAACTGAGATATTAACAGACATAAAAACTATAACAAGAAGCCAACACAAATTGCAGAGCTGAAAAATACAATAACTGAGTTGAAAAATTCACTAGAGAAGCACAGAAGCACACTTAATGAAGCAGAAGAATCAGAAAGTTGAAGACATTTCATTTATAAATATTGAGTCATGGAAGCAAAATTTTAAAAGGGACACAACTGAAGGTGGAGTATGGGACTTATTGGACACAATCAGGTGGACCAATATATTTAAGAAAGATTCCTAGAAGAAGAACATAGTGGTAAAATGGCAGAAGGATTATTTGGAGAATAAGGCAGCTGAGAATTTTCTAAATTCCAGAGTGATAAAAAAAATACTACCAACTAAGAAGGCTTCCTCTGGGAAATATTGTTTCAAAAACAAGAGAAAAATTAAAGGTTTTCCAAATTAAGCAAAAGTCGATGGTGTTCATCACCACAGGAATAGGCCACAAGAAAGGTAAAGGGAGTCCACTGTGATGAAAAATAAAATGATGTTGAGTAGCATTATAAACACTTAAAAACATAAAGCTCTGTGTTAAAGATAAATCTATAAACAGATATAGAATTCTATATGATCATGATGGTTCAAAAGCCCTCATAATAATTCTATAGAATTAAAAAAAACTGATAGCATAAATGTGCAAATATCTGTTCTCATGTATACAATATAAAAGGTATAATTTTTGACGTTAATAAGAACATGTGGCACTTTAAGATGTGTAGGTTTTTTATTCACTTGAAGTGAAGCTGTTATGAGATTAAGATATACTGTTATAACATAGAGATTTTTTTTAGGTAGTCTCCAATTACTAATGTGGTCACAAACAGAATGCCTGTAGAAGGTATGCAAAAGCAAATGGGAAAGCAATCAAAGCATGTCACTTCAAAATCCAGGAAACAAAAATAAAGAGAATAAGACAGGCAATGAGGAACAATGTATCTACAGGGCACAGGGGAAAGAATTAAAAATTTTCAATGGTAACTTCATGTTCTTTAGAAGTTACTTTAAATATAAGTGGTTTAAACTCTCTAATGAAAAATAAGATGACTTTATGGATAAAGAAACAAACAGCACCCTACAATATGCCACCTATGAAAGCCTTCCTTTAGCTCTGAAAAGTCAAGTTGGTTGAAAGTAATTGTAAAAATAAATGTATGTAAATAATTAGAGGATAATATTTTGGCCATAATTAAAGGAAGTACTCCTTAAGTCAAAAACCATCAGAAGAGACAAAGACTGTTATAATATAATGATAAAATGGGTCATTTAACAGAAATCTATAGCACAGAATACACATAGATGATATACATGCAATGCACATATTTTATCATATATTTTTTAAATATATGTTATATACATCAGGGCTTCTAAATATATTAAGCAAATATGAACAAAAGTGTGGACAGAAGTGTTGCAAGAAACACCTAGCAACACACTAATTATAGGAGACTGCAAGACCTCACTTTGAATAATGAACACAAGAATTTGATAGATGATCGATAAGAAACAGATAATGGGAAAAACATTATAGACCAGTTAGATGTGACTGACATTTACAGAGGTCTTCAGTGAAAAGTAGCTGAATACGCAATAGTTTCAATCAGACATGGCAAATGCTGTTAGGACACTTAAGTTTTATCAACTGGAAGAAGCCTAAAAATATACAATATATATTTTTTGGCAAAAATGAAGTGGACCTAGAAATCAAAAGCAAAAGATAAACTGGCTAATACAAAAATATCTCAAAATTAAGCACACTCTTAAATGTATTCATGCTCAATGGTCAGATGATTTAAAATTTTTCAGATGTCAGTAGTACCCACAGTGATACACAAATTTAATGCAATGTTTATAACATTCCAATCATACTTGATCTGGAGATATATAAAAGAGTTGGAACCCATTCTACTAAGTGAAATATCCCAAGAATGGAAAAATAAGCACCAAATGTACTCACCATCAAATTGGTTTCACTGATCATCACCTAAGAGCACATTCGTGAATAACATTGATTGGATGTCGTGCAGATGTGGGGGGTGGGGGGAGGGGATGGTGTATACCTACATAATGAGTGTGATGGGCATTATCTGGGGAATGGACATGCTTGAATCTCTGACTCGGGGTGGGGTAGGGGGCATGGGCAATATATATAACCTAAACTTTTGTACCCCCATAATAAGCTGAAAAAAAAAATTTCAAATAAAATAAAATAAATTCTAAAATGTACTGGAACAATAAATAGCCAGACTTTGACTTGGGGGGAAAGGCGATACATGGGCAATGTATGTAACCTGCAATTCTGTATCCCCCATAATAATAAGATGAAATAAAAAAAAGAGAGAGACATTTAACTTCTTGATTTGAAAACAAATCTTCAGGAATAAAAACAACATGCTATATCACCATTGTTTACTATAGCTGAGTAGTATTTCATGGTATATATATATATATATCACATTTTATTAATCCACTCATGTATTGATGGGCACTTGAGTTGGAAACCATTCTACTAAGTGAAGTATCCCAAGAATGGAAAAATAAGTACCAAATGTACTCACCATTAAATCGATTTCACTGATCATCACCTAAGAGCACATTTGGGAATAACATTGATCGGGTGTCGGGCAGATGTGGGTGGGGGAGGGGATGGTTGTTACACACATAATGAGTGCGATGCGCACTGTCTAGGGAATGGACACGTTTGAAGCTCTGACTCGGGGGAGAGGGGGAGCATGGGTAATATACATAACCTAAAATTTTGTACTCCTATAATAAGCTGAAATAAAAAAAAAAAGAAATACATGTATAAAACTCTTAGAAGAAAATAAAAGGGAAAGATCATGATATTGGTCCTGGCAGTGTTTTAGTAGATGTAACATCAAATGCATAAGCAGGCCGGGCGCGGTGGCTCGCGCCTGTAATCCTAGCACTCTGGGAGGCCGAGGTGGGCGGATTGTTTGAGCTCAGGAGTTCGAGACCAGCCTGAGCAAGAGCGAGACCCCATCTCTACTAAAAATAGAAAGAAATTATATGGACAGCTAAAAATATATATAGAAAAAATTATCCGGGCATGGTGGTGCATGCCTGTAGTCCCAGCTACTCGGGAGGCTGAGACAGGAGGATCGCTTGAGCTCAGGAATTTGAGGTTGCTGTGAGCTAGGCTGACGCCACGGCACTCACTCTAGCCTGGGCAACAGAGTGAGACTCTGTCTCAAAAAAAAAAAAATGCATAAGCAATAAAAATTAAGAAAAGAAAAATGGGATTGAATCAAACTTCAAAATTTCTACACAAAGAAAAGAATCAGTGGAGTAAAAATGCCTCCCACAAAATACGTAAAAATAGATGCAAATCATATATTGGATAGGAATTAATATCATGAATACATAAACAATGACTAAAATTCAACAGCAAAAAGTGGATAGCTTGATTGAAAAATGGACAGTGGATTGATGTGGCATTTCTGCAAAGAAATACAAATGGACAAACAGAATTGAAAGGATCCTGAAAATTGTTAATCTTTTGAAAAATGCAAAGCAAAGTCACAATGAGATATCACCTCACATCCATTACATTGAGAACTTTTAAATACATAAATACATATACAAATACATACATACATACATATGGTGAGAATGTAGAGAAATTGAAATGCTATCATGTTATTCGGAAACTATGATTCTAAAATTATAAAAAAAATGAAATAGAACAGATCAGAAATTAAAAATATATAAGGAGACTAAACTCAGCAATATGGTGGGAGGGGAAGGATCCACTTGTGTTTTCCAAACAACAATAAAACTTTGGTGGCCATCCATGGAAAATTACATTTGTCTGAATTTGGGGACTTAAATAGAAGGTCATTAAACCCTAGTGGAACCACAGATCTTGGAGGGTCATTTTGAATATTCAGGCTCTCATTCAGGTGACAAAATTAAGGACCCGTTGTCCTGACTACAGACTACATCATGGGTCAACCAACTTGGATACACACAGTCTCTAACTGTTCCCTGTGACAAAGTTGCAGTGGTGCTGCTCATCCAGAGACTTTGGGAGAGACACACCTATCTGTAGCCATGGAGGCAGATCTGAATAATTTGGTCTTACTGTCATCTGAAAAGCAGACCTGTGACTCCACTACAGCTGTCTCAACTACTGTCCATGGCCAGTTCTTTCAGTGCATAGATCCACACAGTGACCTGAAGGGAAACTTCCAAGGTACTCATTGGGAGCCACACCCATCCACACAGCTGGTATCAGCCCCACCATATGCAGACTCAACTGCACAAACATACCCTAGTATGTGTCATAGCGATCAAAATCCTGAAGACAACCAGCTTACCCAGAAACAACAGAGAATTGAAAACCACCCAAGCCCTTCAGAACTGGCCCACCAAATGCAGACTCCACTGCAGAGCAAGGGGCAGCCTTGTGACCTAGCCACAGCAATCTTCTTTGAAAACCCAGTGGACATACCTTTAGACCAAGTAAACAAAGGAAACATCTTTACCTTCCAAAACCACTTTATAAAAACTGGAAAATGTATTTAATCCTTCACATGCACAGATACCAATATAAGGAAAATGTGCAACCACTCTTAATGCTTCTATTTTATGATATTACTACAAGACCTAAGCAGAAAAACTAGGCAAGAACATGACAAGAATCCACTCAAATTTGACAGGAAAAAGTAAAAATAACACTGTTTGCAAATGGCATTATCTTATATATCAAAAACCATAAAGAAGACAGGAAGAAAAGACTTATAAAGTAATAAAACCACTCAGTTAAGTCGCAGGATATAAAATTTACATTCAAACATCAGTTGTTTTTCTACACACTAATAAACTATCCAATAAAAAAAGGAAAACACTCTCATTTACAATAACATCAAGAAAATAGATTGCTAAGAAATAAATTTAACCAAAGTGGTAAAAAAAAAAAAAAAACATTTGCACTGAGTACTATAAGATATTAGTAAAATAAATTGAAGATGACATGAGTAAATAGAAAGATATTATCCAAAACAATGTATACATTCAATGCACTCCCTATCAAAATTCCAGGGGCATTACTCACAGTATTAACAAACAAATCCTAACATTTGTATGATATCTCATGTACCTTTGATGAGCCAGAATAATATTGAGAAAGAAAAGAAAAGGTTCTGGCATCACACTTTCTGATTTCAAACTATATTTCGAGGAGATAGTAATAAAAACAAAATATGCAAATAAAACCATCACAAAAAACAATGGAACAGAATGGAGAGCTCAGAAATAAACCGAAGTTTATAAGGTCAACTAAACTTTATCTAAGGCTCTAGCAAATCACAGTACAGAAAGTATGGTCTCTTCAATGCTCGGTGTAGTAAAATTGGATACCCACAACAAATGAATAAAAGTAGGTTATTTTGTCTTACATGATATTCAAAAACTAACTCCAAATGAAATAAAGGTTTAAATGGGAAACATAAAATTCTTTTATGAAGGTAACATGAAGAATAACTCAGCATCACCAAAACATCAAGCAAACACAAATCAAAATTATCTTAAGGTATCACCTCACAACTGTTAAAATGGCTAATGTCCAAAAGAAGAGACATGATATGTGCGGGCAAAGTGTGCAGAAAAGCAATCCCTGTACACTGTTATTGATTGTAAACTGGTAGTGTCATCACAGAGATTTGTTTAAAAATGTAAATAATAGTACTGCCTTATCATTCATCAATTCTACTTCTGAGTATAACCAAAGATGTAAAATGAGTATCTCAAGAACATTCTGCACCCCCGTGTATACTGCAGCAATACTTACAATGTGAACAATAAATATATACAGTTATGCAATTCTTATTTGTGGAAAAATTTACCAGTTAAACACATACACAAATATATATACACACATACACACATATATGTGAATGACAATTTCGTGATAGTACTAAATAGGGGAAAATTATGGAATACAAGTATCAAAATATAACATAACAATTGGGAGTATAAATATATTCAACAATTTGAAGCACTCGAAGAGACAGTATATTTAAGAATTCTATGAGGTGAGTAGGGAAAATAAACTATATTACAGTTTGGGAATCTGGGTACAATAAAGTTGAAATTTTACTCTTATTTTATACTAGAATAAAGAATATACATAATAAAAGAAAAACGATATTTCAAAGTGAAATAACATTAGATGTTCTTAGGTTTAGGAAGAGGCATGAATTTGTATAAAATTAGTGAGTATGAATGTCTATAGGATTGCCTCTGAAACCTTAGAATTGGAAATCATGATGCACAAAATATGAAACATCTGTCCCTAGTGTTTCTAGCATTACTGAAGCAAATCACAATATCTCCACTATTCCGTTTTACACATTTCAAAAATGAGGCAACAAAAGGAACTTCAAAAATGGAGCTGGGCATGGTGGATCACAACTATAATCCCAGCACTTTGGGAGGCCAAGGAAAGAGGATCAGTTGAGGTCAGGATCTTGAAACCAGCCCCGGCAACATAATGAGACTTCATTTTAACAAATAATAATAATAATGATAGGAATAAATCAGCTGGCCATGGTGGCTCATGCCCATGGTCCTAGGTACTTGGAAAATTGAGGTAGTAGGATCCCTGGGGCCCAGAAGTTTCAGTCTGCAAAGAGCTATGATCAACCACTGTACTCCAGATGGAACAACAGAGCAAAATACTGTCAAAAGATGCTTTAATGTAGAGGTCCTCAAAATATGTACAGATATTCCCGTATGTCCCCAAACAATACAAGTGTTTACAGATAATGTAGTCCCTTATAAGCCATGACAAGAAGTTTGGCTCTCACTGAATTCTAAGGAAGGTCACTACAAATGTACAGTTCTTAGAGAGTTTAAGAGCATGGGACAGAAGATGTCCTTGTGTAAGAGAAAGAGAAACGTACACAGGCTTCTCAAAAAACATTTCCAATACAGCAAGCATTCCAAACCACTTTTTAATATCTGCCTTTCTCCTTGAGCTTTGGATTTTTAACATTTGTTATCTGCTTTACTGAATCTCACCTACCTGTATATTTAGCTGTTGTTTCCTTTTTCTTCATAATCCAGGGCTCTATCCTTTGCTCCAGACATGTGATCAGCTCTGGATTTGAGACAGCAAGACCTGTTTTATTAGAAGGAATTCACATGACTCTTGCTGAAGACTCTCCAATTACTAATCTTATAAGCACTATACTTGTAGACAGAATATTATAGAAGATTCTAGAAAATTTTTTTCTAAAATATTGTTTTCTCACAGACCCTGTAGAACGATAAGAAATTATTTCAAATTTATGGCTCCAGAGCACCAATTCCCACTAGCACCAAATAAAAAGTGAGTGGTGGAAATTGTATTCTAAGGTGCAGGCAACAATTATATACCCTGATTTCTAGAGGAACCACTAATCTAGACTGAAGTATACAAATCAGCTCAAGAAAGGAAAAGTACATGATAAGATGAAACAACTAGTGATTTTATTTTTTACACCGAAATCCTTCAAATTTTCCTTAAAAGCAGGGATATGAAATTGATTCATGTAAAGTACAAACTTCCAAGAAACAATCTACAAAAATAAAATAATGCCCTTAGTGTGGAATAGGAATTGTGTATTGAAGTGATCCTCACCAAGGGAGACCAGGTTTCCATAGTTCTCTAACATCACATCCCTATACAAATTGCGCTGAGCATTGTCAAGGCATGCCCACTCCTCTGGAGAGAATTCTATAGCCACATCCCTGAATGTCACCAGTTCCTGAAAAAAGACACATATTTCCCAAGTTGCCAAGGAGAGAATTCTTAATTTGACTACAAGGAAAATCAAAGTTATGAGAACTGTTTCTGACATATGGGTGACTGGAATTATCCAATAAGATATTTTTAAGCACAGTGATATTCTTGAACATATTCTCTAATTCTCAGGAATGAAGATCGTTTAACATGTATGAAACTAGTGTGCATATGATACTGTTTTGCATGATAAACTATTTAATATAAAATTAAAGGCCTCAACACAGCAATATAAATTTGTGTTATATTTACATCATATGAAATAAGTTGTGCATCTTTCTCACATAGAGAAACAGTGAGTTAGAAGGTATCACCCAATTTTCACGTGTGTAATAATGAACTGGAGATCTTGTTCAAATACAGATTCTAATTCAGGAGATCTGGGGTGGGGTCTGAGTCTCTGCATTTCACATAATATAACCAGTGAAGCCAGTGCTTCTGGCCTAAGGAAAGTATTTTGTCAACACTCAGTAAGTGGTAGACTTTCAATTTATCTCACTTCATCTGACCAGAAGACAAAGATAAGAGCCTTCATTTTTCAAAGCAAGCTATAAAAAGAAAGGGGAGCTTCCAGTGTAAATCTGATGGTTCATGCGCATCAGTCAGTAAATCTCCAAAAGACACTTATGAATAAAGAAAAAACAATTAACTTTACATTGGATGAATCTGTCAGAGAGCACCTTAACCAAGTGAATGAAATTAACATCAACTGTAGTGGGACAAATTGGCATTAGGCACCATTGCACAGAGGATTAAAAAAAATCACTGCTGGGATGGTAGTGCCCAACAATATGTAACCATGAAGAATCATCAGTTTTATGCAAGGTTCAAGTTATAGATATTTCCCAGGTTTTGTAATCTTTAATAATGTATGTAAATACTTTTGCATTATACAGGGCAAGTCTTCTATTTTTTATTTTTCCATAATTTTCTTGTTATCCTATGCAATAAATGCTATCCTCTTTCTGCATTTTCCAAATACTATTTCACACACAGCTAATGAAATCATCCAGATAAAAACTTTTGTTTTTAGGGAGGAAGGATTTTCCAGTGTTCCTGGACTATCATAAGAAGAAATGAAAAAAAAATGTAGTGGAAAAAAACTCATTAGGCATAAACATCAGAAGTAAAGAAGTAAAGGTTTACAAGTTCTAAAAATTGAAGTTCTGCATGACATTCCAGGAGGAACAGTCGACACAGTCCCTAACCTGGGACACACTTACCTGAAAACCAGCCATTTCTCCTTCTCCTTCTCCTACTCTGAAATTTCTTTTCAGGTGAGACTGTGTAGAACAATTAGAATTACATCTTGAGACTATTCCCTGAAAGGATTCAGCACAATCTCTTCACCTGTTTACACAGAATCCACAAGCAGGAAGATGACAAAATGCAGAAAAGGCAACATTCACTTGTTCTTAGTCACAGGAAACAGTCAGGTATGATGTCTGCTCATGGATACTAAAATGTGAGATTCTCCTGTCTTTCCCTTGGTGACCTTCCCCTGCCACATGTGCCAGGACTTTCTGCTACAGCAGTGGGAACCTGAAACACACTGATCTGCCCCTACCAAACCCAAAACAGCAGGCCCTGTGATTTCTCTCTGGAACAAGGTCTAAACTCAATCTCATGAATGTATTCAGGATTTCTAAAGCTTGACCCTGGCATCAAATTAGAATTATTTGGGGCACAATTAAAACCACATGGATGTTCCCACCCAGCCCAATAGACAGGTGATGGTATTTCTTTCAAGCTAGGCAGGTGATCCTAATTGAAAGGTTGGCATGAGAGGCAATTACTTAAAAATTGTCTCTGAACCATCAATGTGAATAGAAATCATGTGGTATTGTGGGCCTCACTCTAAGAAATGTGATCTGCTGGTGTGGAAGGGGTACATTAATTGGCTTCTGGGTCAAGTCCGGTTTTAGTGCTGAAGTTGCTCAACCTGGATCCATTATTAGTAGCACTCAGCTAGAGACAGCAAGCACAGCATACAGAGTGACTTATGCCCAACACACATCACCACACAGATACTTAGTTTCCAAAGTGAAGACCAGCATAATGCAATGTCTACTGAGCATGTACTCTGTGCTCATAAGAATGGTATGCTGCACTGGGAAGAAGCTTTTACATTGTGTGACTAAATCCTTATAATACCAGAAAAGGTGAGTACTAAAAAGGTGAGTACAGAAAAATTTAGATGTAGTGCCAGCCTTTCTATTCTTCTTCTCACACAACTATAATAAGATTCAAGAATAGAAGCTATATAGTATAAAATACAGACAGAATTATATCCTGAATTGTTTCAGAAGTTACCCAAGCCTGTAGGTACATACACATGAGAGAACTGAGGAAGACAGACACTGTGAGTATATAAGAGGCATGGGTGAGAAAAGGCCTTTCTTCACTGTCTGGTTGGAAATTTGAGCACATTCGAAAATGTGCAAATATATAACATGGGTATTAAGATATAGCAGCACCACAAACTCCTATGGCAGAGGCAATAAGTAAGAGCACATTGCTGAAGGGGTCATAGCAAGAGAGCCTCAACAGAGGAGGGACATCACAGGAGAATTGATGAACCACAGAAGGGCCACTGGAAGGTGTTGACAGTGTGCATGCCTGCATAGAAGAGACCACTGAGTATGGAAGCCAGTGTTATTCAGACACAAAAGTGGTGGTATATGAGGACTGGGTAATGGAGGGGCTGGCAGATGGCCACACAGTGGTTGTGGGCCATGATGGTGAGGAAAAGAAACTACATACACATAACAAATGTCCAAGAAGATCTGAGTTGTACACCTATCGACTGAGAGGGCCCTGTTTTCAGTGATAGGGTTAACACAGGCATTGGAGGCAGTGATAGAAATATAGCACATATTCATAATGCACAAATTCCTCAGAAATACATGGGCCTGTGAAGGTTTTGGTTGACAGGGGTGACAATGATGATGAAAAGATTCCCAAACAGGTTGCCAAGTACGTCATAGGAATAGCATGGAGTGCAAGAACCTCAGTTTCCAGCCTTTAGCAAAGCCTATGAAGAGTAACTGAGAAATCATGGTGGAATTGACCATTTACTAGAAATTCTGGTTGACTGGGAAGGCAGAGAGATAAAAAGTAGGAAACACAAAATGATAAAATCCACTTCATATATTTTCTTGAAAGTTTTTTTTTTTTCTGTCTTACACAATTGGTTTCTGTGTATAGGTGTACTATTTGTCTTTTGATTTGCATAACCACACCTGAGTTGATAATATATCAAACTTCTAAGGATAAAGTATTTCAATTAGTTATCTGAGCAAGACCTAAAGAAGTGTAATTCACTGACTTATATCATTTTCAGCCTATGATATTTATTGTTTTCATGAAGACTGAATTACTCGATATGTATAAAATGCCTATAAGGGAGTAAATTTCAGTAGTAGTTAAATATTATTAGGAGGTGGACAACACATGCAGCCTGGATATTGATATGTAGCAGAGATCTAACAGTTGCCTTCATTGGGTGGTCTGTTGTTATCAGCAACAGTCATGTCTTAACATTTCTCTTCTTAGGATATGTGCAGATGTTGAGATTAATAGTTTCTACACCTTTATGACACTTGACAATGGCATACCATCCAAGCATGAGATAGGTAAAGCATATTGTCTTGAGTGGCACAAGTTCAGACATAACCAGCTCCATGTATGTTTGTGTCTTTCCACAGGTCCAGACTTTTACTGATGCTATTTTAATCATGAAAGCCGTGAGCTACATGGAGTTTCCAAACAGAAAATTCTCTTTAGTACAACTGGCTCTCTCAGTAGTCAGAGCCATTGGTACACAGATACAAGCGAATTCACAAGTCTGTCGATATTGCAAACCATACATAGTAGTATACTTAATCAATATATAAATGTTATATATTAAAATTTTCATATCCAACAAAGTAGCATTTAATATCAAGAGAAAGAGAACATGAAAAGGAGTTAATGAACCAGTCCAAGGAGAGCAACATGGACAAGAAGAGTATCTTGGGCTGATCTGCATGATCATCAACATCTTTCAAGGCAGAGTCCTTGACTTAGGCATGCCTTTGGCAGAAAATGCCAGGTGCTGGCCACGAGTGACAGCAAGATGGTGTCTATAGAGATGGCCTCACCTAGCTGGTGAAGCCCTGCTCTTTTTATGGCCCTTCAGTCCTCTGGGGAGGACTGGTAGTAAAGGGTTACATCCTTATCTGGTTGGGCATAGTCTCTGAACATCTGGTCCCTGTTGACATCATGCTCTTTGATATACTAGATCGAGTCTTTTTCTTAGATTGGTGCAAAAATAATTGCGGTTTTGGACCATGAAATTTAAGTCATTATAACACATCTTTATTAATCAAAATAGTAACCATTATAATCAACACATTTTGCCAATGAGGAATAAGTTTGTTTTTTCCTGTAGTGTAAAAAGCTGTGCTTTGGGATTCCACAAACTCTTGGAATGTATTTTCTGCATCCTGCTGGTTGTGGGAGCATTTTCCCTGCAAAAAGTTGTTGAGATGCTTGAAGTGGTGGTAGTCGATTGGCAATAAGTTAGGTGAATATGGCAGATGAGACAAAACTTCGTAGCCCAATTCATTCAACTTTTGTAATGTTGCTTGTGCGATGTGTGGTGGGGTGTTGTCATGAAGAAGAATTGGGCCCTTTCTGTTGACCAGGGCTGGCTGCAGACATTGCAGTTTTTGGTGCCTCTCATCAATTTGCTGAGCATACTTCTCAGATGTAATGGTTTCACTGGGATTCAGAGAGCTACAGTGGGTCAGACTGGCAGCAGACCACCAAACAGTGACCATGACCATGTTTTGGTGCAAGTTTGGCTTTGGGAAGGGCTTTGGAGCTTCTTCTCAATCCAACCACTGAGCTGTTTGTAGCCAGTTGTTGTATCAAATCCACTTTTCATTTCACATCACAATCTGATCGAGAAATGGTTCGCTGTTATTACATACAACAAGAGAAGACGACACGTCACAATGACAATTTTTTATTTTCAGTCAGCTCATGAAGCACCCACTTATTGAGCTTTTTCACATTTCCAATTTGCTTCAAATGCCAAAAACTACCATATAATGGTCCACGTTGAGGTCTTTGGCAACTTCTCCTGTAGTTGTAAGAGGATCACCTTCGATGATTGCTCTCAATTGATTGTTGTCAACTTCTGATGGCCAGACACTGCGCTCTTTATCTTCAGGGCTCTCAGCTCCTTTGCAAAATTTCTTGAACCACCACTGCACTGTAAGTTCATTACCAGTTTCTGGGACAAATGAGTTGTTGATGTTGTCAATTGTCTCTGCTGTTTTACGACCCATATTGAACTCAAATTTGCTTTTTGTCTAACATCATTTCCATAACATAAAATAAATATGAAAAAATAAATACCTAAAAATAAAGTAAATATCAAATAAACAACGAGTAATAAGTCATTAGCAAAAACACAAAAAGTGAGAAATGCACATTAAAATGATGTATAACGTATCCACCTTTACTTAAGAATGTATTCCAATATCAAACAGAAAGTTTCAACAATGCTAAAACCACAATTACTTTTGCACCAACCTTTAATAAGATGGAGTCACTTATGTGAAGGGTGCTCTATGCACATATATTCTGCATGTTATTTTAAAATATCATTTTATAGTTATCTGTTATCTTTGAAAATAAGGACTCAGGAAAAGTTTGGAGGAAAGTTAAAACTGGCCTTCACTATAGGTAATTTAATTGTCAGTGGTCAAAAAGCCATATTGGTAGAGAAGTTACCCTTGTGATCATAAGGGGAAGTGAATACCGAATTTGACTATGAAACATTTGTACATATTTTGTGTACACTCCTAAGTAACCAAGAATTAATGTAGTTGAATCTCGTCTGGTTATAATGACTGGGGACATTTTCCCATGCTTGTTATCTATTATTTCAAATTGTATTCATTTTCCTATATGATTGCTTTGACATCTGAAGGTACTACTAATTTTGACACTGATCCCACATGCAGATTTACCTTTTACATACAGTATAATAATCTGTAAATTTCACATGAAAAATGAAACTCCTAAATTTTTCACCTCCACTTCTCCCTAAGAAATTATCTTCTTACTATCTATTCTTTAAAGACCTGCGTTTTCATAACCTCTCTCCTGTACCCTGACTACCACAGTTGTCAGCATAACTACATCATTATATCCAATGCTAGTCATCCACATTATCATCTATTTACTATGTTTGTTATACAGGAAATAACTTTTACCATTATAATAGTTAAGTATCTCCACAAACATGAACAATTTACTAATGAAGAACCAGTCTCAAAAATAAGCTTTTATATTTTAAAACTGTATAAGTTTAAGAGTTTGGGCTCCACTTGAATCTGACTTATTTACAGCTTAAAACATTTTCCATAATTCCACATTTGCCTCCCATGATTCCACTGGAATCCTTCTCAATACTAACATTTTATGATGCTTGCCCTGTCCATCACTGCCCAGGTCATCTCCAATTACTTATTTATTTATTTATTTATTTTTATTTTTTTGAGACAGATTCTTGCTTTATTGCCCAGGCTAGAATCAGTGCTGTGGCATCAGCCTAGCTCACAGCAACCTCAAACTCCTGAGCTCAAGGGATCCTCCTGCCTCAGCCTCCCCAGTAGCAGGGACTACAGGTGAGAGCCAACACACCCAGCTAATGTTTTTGTTTCTATTTTTACTTGCCTGGCTAATTTTTTCTAATTTTAGTAGAGACAGGGTCTCTCACTCTTGCTCAGGCTGGCCTCGAACTCCTGATCTCAAGGAATCCTCCCACCTTGCCCTCCCAGAGTGCTAGGATTACAGGTGTGAGCCACATGCCCAGACTCCATTTACTTATTTATTTACCTTTTCCAGCAGATTACAAAATCCTTAAAAGCCTCCAGCATGAATCAATTCTATATTTTTGTTTTGTTTTGTTTTTTTCCTAAAGCTCTGCTTGTCATAATGTTTCTTACTTCATGCTTTAACCTGCATAAAGTTTAAGATTCCTCTGTCCATAAAATGATTTTTCTTAGTCCTGACCATCCTTTTCATTACATTTTCTTTTTCCTAAAGGTATCATCTATATATCATAATAATATTAATATAATAGATTTTTGGCACTACTGATCATACCACTTTTGAAAGAGCTCTTACCAGTTAAATCCCGTGAGTGACATAAGTGGTTATATCCCCCACCTTATCCAACCTTTTTCCTCTTCAGCATCTTCTCACATTAACCACCATCTCTCTCAGGAAAGTCACTTTTCTTATCAGCTTTCAGATCATCTCTGAAAATGCATGGGTTCCACAAGGCTGTATGTGTGAGTAGACAGCCCAAGTTGTTTATAAGTTACATTTCATGAGAGTAGAATATTTTTTGTCTTGCAAAATCTACATGCAATACATTTTTCTGTCCCTAATTCTGATTCTTCTCTATACAAACCTGAAGTCCTCACCTGAGTACACTCCTCATTCTCAAAATAAACCTAAACTGGTCTCTGACTGTGCCACTTTCCTTCTTTACCTGTAATATCACGCTCTTCCCTTACCATCTATCTAGTCTTTAAATCCAACTCAAATACTGCTTTTGCTTTGAATCTTCCTAATAATTTCAGATTTGTTCTTCTACCTACATTTTGTTTAAAATTTAAATTTTGTATTGAATTACAGGAATTTTGTATGTGTTTATCACCCACACATTTGTGTAAATTCTCTGAATTTTTGACTGTATATATATATTCTTAACTTTTAGTACCAAGTACATGTCTACACATGTGACAGTTAATAAAGAAATGCATTTTAATGCAACTGGCCACTAAAATTCTTCCTTATCCTACTTATTTACAAATGACTAGGTCCAAAATAAAGTATGTTCTTTCCCAGTCTCCGTAAATCAATATATTGAATGTAGGTTTGAAATAATAAAACTCATATCCCTTGTGAGAAGTACAGGCTAAAGTCTTAATATTTCAAAAGATATTTACTGATTACACATAACCATCTAAAAGCTGTTCTGACAGTGAGGTTTTAGTGGAAGAAGGAAATTATTACTATTTTTAATTGCTTGTTTTCTGTGAGGGGGAAAATACTACAATATATAAGAATACAAATAAATGTGAAAATTTTGGTTAGTAATGGATGACAAGAAAAGCAAATATTTTTAAAACCCTGCAAGCCTTTTCACTCTATCAAAAATATTACTTAGAAAGGTCAGATATGTCTTTAAAACCTGGATGGTAGCATAGAGCTATGGAGACATTTTATTTTTTTACACTGAACTATCTACAACTTTTTTGTTTCACTAACAGAACTTAGTAAATTGTCTACTAGCTAGTTTGAATTAAACATAATTGATGTATTTTTTTGTTTATATGATCAAATTACTACTTGGAATTGCTTTTGTTATTTATTTGACTTTGTTTGCCATGTATCATTCTTACAGGGAAACTCTAGATTACAAAGCAACACACTGAAGTCATATGTAAAAACCAGTTTTCAAATTAGCATCCAATTCTTACATAGGACCTCCAATAATTTTGACAAATAAAAATATAACTACTTTATGAACATGCATATTTTTAAATAAAAATATACTGACTTTTGAAAATTTTGACCATGATATTTAGAGAGACTTATGGAACTAAAACCATCTTAGGTGTAAGGCATGACCGATATTTATTGAAAATTTCCTAGTACAAGCAGTAAGGAGGAGTTACAAATAAAACAAAGATTAAATAGAAATGAAAGAAAGATAGCAATAAGGAGAGGATAGCATATTCCTGAATGCCACAAATATTCAAAGGGATTTTTAAAAATGTTTTCCTCTGTAATTGGTAAGAATAGAGGATATACACTTTTCCTTTTGTTGTTATTGGTATTTGTAAATAAGAAAATATTCAATATTCCTTACAAAAATTAAAAAGGATTTTAGTTGTGAGATTAAAGATTGTAACAATTTTATAAATTAGATTTGCCATGTTAAAAATATTAACTAGTCTTATCCATAAATCTTTGAGAAATATTTAGGTACATTTCATTACATACTCACATTCAAAATGTGCGTCAAAAAGTTGTACATTATTATTCTCAAATACTTATAAATTGTACACACTTTCATGCCCACACACCCACATAATACACTTTTAGTATAAAAATATTAAAATTATTGGAAAAGGCAAAAGGATAGTGATCAAAACTAAAAAGTGAAATTGATTCATTACATTTCAATAAATTTTTATAAAATATAAAAATATTTTTATTTATTATATCTGTACCTACAAACTGTTTTTCAATTTTTTTTTTTTTGCTTTAATATTGGTGTTCTTGTCTTTCTGGAACTTCTACATGCATAGTTCTATGTGTTTTTCAAGTTGATGTTAAGTAAAGTTTTCTTTAAAAAATAAGAATTGTTAATTAGTACAGGCAGCATAAAACAATCATCAGCCATGCTTTATTTTTATACAACTATAAAAATATGATAAGAATTCTGCCTACTTGCTTCAAAGAATTAACTATTTCCTTACTAGTTTGACCTACTCCCTTAAGGAAATTTTTTAATTGTGTCACAGAATAAAATAAGTCTGTGACATTGCATTGAGACTCTAACCACAAAGTATTTACTGGTGAGTAATGTATGTTCTTAACCTGGGGAAGAGAACAAAGTTTCTCTTCGCAGCTTCTCCAAATTAAGGTCTGAAAAATGGTTTAAACAAATTTTCTACGTAGCCATTTTTAAGAATGTCTTCAGATGAAAAACGTACCATTCTTATCTTGTCTTAAAAGGTCAATTATGTTGTGCTTTATATAAAACGTGGCATGTCCATGCCATCACCTGCAAAGCCTCTGGGAACAAAGCCTTGAACATCCAGTGACAGGAATATGCCCAAAGATCATTTCAGACAGAAAAATGTTTGTCAGAGTACAGGTGATAGGGGACCCAATTAAAACACAAGTGGGGTTGAACACACAGAAATACATTTACCTTTGCATGAGCGTAAATGATTCATTTTGAGTCAATTTTGTACAGGTTTGTGCTAGGAGTCCAGCTTCATTCTTTCTGCATGGTTGATATCCAGTTTTTCTAGCACTATTTGTTGACAACTCTTCCCCTCTCCCACTGAAATGCTTCTACACCCTTGTTCACAATCGTTAGCTCAGGCTCCCTAGCGGACCCGCTGTGACCCTTGCTCTGTTGGCCAGATGTTGCTGCTGCCTCTTTGCGCTGCAGTGGGACTCACATAGCTAGTGTCCAGATGGAATATAATGAAAAATACAAAAGAACAAAATTATAAAACCTGCCAAATACCTCTTCGAATTGGAAAAGAGCCTCTTGCTTGCTTTAGTAGAAAATTCCGAATATGTGCTGGAAGGAAAGAAAAGTGATGCGATATAGGAAATACTGCCCTCAAGCAAGGCACCTGGCCATCGCTTGCCAAGCATGCAACTCTTAGCTGAATGCAAGGAGCATACCACGGCGGTTTTCCACACAGCTGAAGTGCTGGAGAACTTCAAGCCTGGCACCAAAACAATTACAGGCTGTGAAAGGAAAGAGAAAGTGAAGCCCAGTGTCAGCCCACTTCTGAGTACGCTCATCCTGGGGAAGGACAAGATTGCCAACAGGATGCCCTTGAGGAGCTCTACTTCCTGCAGAGTCAGGGATGGGGGGAGGAAGAGGCCAAATACCACTCCACACTGCAGCCCAGAATCATTTGCTGCTGCTTATAGAGAACTGTGCAACGACAAGAAAGAGTTTGTTGCTTCCCAGTATGTGAGGGGACTGCTCCACCTGTTATTCAGCTGTCAGAATAACTTCCAATAAAAAATACAGAAGCAAAATCTCTCAGGAAAAAGATGCATGAGGAAGAACCCCATCAACCAATTTCCATCTTAAAACTGATACAAATGAATGAGGTGCAGGTGGCCAAAATACAGCAGGTAGAGCCAGAGTGTGAGATGGCAGAGGAGGAACACAGGATAAAAAATAGAAGTTCTCAATAAAATGATACATTGGGAAAGGAAACGAAGAACTTTTACAGGGGAATGATAGCCTGTTTCCTCATTTAACCAGCCCTTTCCCAATTCACTCTAAGACTTTGGAGGTGCCTCTTTTGTAAATAACCTGTTGGCAAAGAAACTCTGGAACATGAACTAGCAGTCAGTAACCTGGAACAGAGCTACAGCCAGGCAAATTAGAGTGGTGTAGTCTCTTATTTAAGAATACATTCACGTAAACACCTGCACCCTATGTACCCCTTAAATGGTAAAGAAGCTCTTAGAGTCTTCTGAAAATTATCACCGAGTATTATTATTCTGAAGGTAATGTTTCTTAATTAGAATTCATACAGGAACCGTGTGTGAGTATTTTTTGTATTTTTTTAATCAAATGCAAGTGTGACTATAGAAAAAACAATTAATAATTATATGGGTTTATTTGTGGACTCTCAGTTGTATTCCATATATTTATTTTTCTACCCATTTGCCATTACCACAGTTTTGATTCTGCAGTTTTGTAATATATTTTAAAACTGGAAAGTGTGAGCTCTCCTACTTTCTTCTATTTTTCAGTTTTTTTTTTTTTTGTTTTGTTTTTTTTGGCTACTAGGTGGACAATTTCCTATGTATTTGAGAATATACTTTCCCACTTCTGAAAAGACAGGCACTTTTTAAAATAGGGAATACATTGACTATATAGATCACTTTGTGGAGTATTGCCATCTTAACAATTTGAATTTTTTTAATCCATGAACACTGGGTACATTTTCATTTGTTAGGCTGTTCTTTAACTCTTAGAAATATTTTGTACTTTTCAGCATTTAATTATTTCACCTCCTTGACTAAAATTATTCCATAGTTAAAGAGCATTTTCTATTCTGTGGAATTGTTTTCTTAATTTTTGTTTCAGGTTGATTTTTGCTGGTATATAGAAACATCATGGAACTTTGTGTGTTAATTTTGTGTCCTCCAATTCTACTGAATTGTTCATTAGCTCTGATAAATTTTTATGGATTATTTGAGTTTTTCTAAAGGCAGTATCATGCCATATGTAAATAGCAAGAATTTTACTTTTTCTTTCTCAATTTGAATGGGTTTTATTATTTTTCCTGCCTAATTTCCCTGATTATGTCTTCTAGTGCAATGTTGAATAAAGTGGGGAAAAGTGAGCGTCCTTCTCTTGTTCCCAATCTTAGGTGGTGTGGAGAAATTTTAGGCTTTACCCACTGACTTGTTAATTTTTTTTTTAATAAATGCTCTTTTTCCAATTTCTAGTTTGTTGACTTCTTTCATCAAAAATGGTTTTTTTGTATATCATGGAGTACTACTCAGTGATAAGAAACAATGGTGATATAGCACCTCTTGTATTTTCCTGGATAGAGTTGGAACCCATTCTACTAGGTGAAGTATCCCAAGAATGGAAAAATAAACACCGCATGTACTCACCATCATATTGGTTTCACTGATCATCATCTAAGAGCACATTCAGGAATAACATTGAACGGGTGTCAAACAGATGTGGGTAGGGAAGGGGATGGATGTATACATACATACTGAGTGCGATGCACACTGTCTAGGGGATGGACACGTTTGAAGCTCTGACTCGGGGTGGGGTGGGGAGGCAAGGGCAATATACGTAACCTAAACTTTTCTACCCCCACAATATGCTGAAATAATAATAATAATAATAAATGTATATATATACACACACATATACGTACACCTCTTCATATAACAGAATGGATTCAAAGTAGATTTGCCAGGTGTCAATAGAAAAAAAAAAGTTGTTTTTTTTTTTGTTTTGTTTTGTTTTTTAATTTTTAGAGAGAAGTTCTCACTATGTTGCCCCGGCTAAAGTGCAGTGGCTTCACAGGCACAATGTAGAGAGCACAGCAGCCTTCAACTCACTTAGACCCAAGTAATCCTCCTGCCTCAGCCACCTGAGTAGCAGGGACTACAGGTATGTGCAACCATACTTGCTAAGAGATTTTGTTGTTATTTAAATGCTTTTTCTGCATTTCCTGATTTGCTGTGTGTGTTTTCTTCCTCAATTCTATTATTGTGTTATTAAATTAATTGATTTTCTTATATTGAATTAATCTTGCATTCCTGAAATAATTCCACTTGCTTTTTGTGTATTATCCTTTAAATATATTGTTTGATTCAATTAGCTAGTATTTTGTTCAGGCTCTTTTGCACGTATGACCATAAGGAATATTGATTTCTAATTTTCTTTTGGTGTCTTTATCTGTATTTCAGATCAGGGCAATTCTGGCTCCACAGAATATATTTGGAAGTGACCTTACCTCTTCTATTTTTTGTAAGAGTCTGAGGAGGATTTTTAAAAATTCTGAAATATTTGGTAGACTTAACCAGGAAAGCCATCTGGTACTGTTTTTCTTTGTTGGGAGTTGCTTTAATATGTTTGATTGATTTTTTTTTCTGATTCAGCCTCTTTATATTTTATAGGTTTGTTCCTATTATCTGTTTCCTCATCAGTCACTTTCAGTAATGTATGTGTTTAGAGAAGTTTGTTCATTTCATTCAGGTTATCTCTTTGTGCAACTGCTGATAACATTCTTCTATAATCCATTTTATTTCTGTAAGGTATTTATTAGTGTCTCCACTTTAATTTATGATTGTAAATATTCATATCTTCTCTTCTATATTCTTGGTCAGTGTACCTACATATTTATCAATTTTGTTAATCCTATCAGAGAACTAACTTTTAGTTTTGTTCATTTTCTCTAATGTTTTTCTCCTCTCAATTTTATTTGTCTTCACTGTAATATTTATTAGTCCTTTGTTCTATTAGGCTTGGGTTTCATTTGCCTTTATTTTTCTAAGTCCTTCTATTGTAATATAGGGTTATTCAAGACATTTCTTCTTGTTTCATATAGGCATTCACTGCTTTAACCATCCCTCTAAGCACTGCAGTCACTGAATCTATGTTCTGTTATATTGTGTTTTCATTTTTATTTCCCTCTCAGTATTTTCCAATTTCTTTTGTATTATCTTCTTTGTTTCATTGATTGCTTATGACTGTGCTGTTTAATTTCCTATTTATGAAGTTTGCATTTTTCCTTTTGTTTTTGATGCCTGGCTTCATTCTATTGTGGTCAGAGAAGATACTTGTTATAACTTCCGTCTTTTTACATTTCTTGTCACTTATTTTCTGCTCTACTATGTGGTCTAACCTGGAGAATTTCCATCTGGGCTTGATAGAAATGTGCCTTATGCTCTGTGGAGGAATTTCTTTATGTCTGCTCTATTTGGCTGGTTTATAGCACTTTTCAAATCTTCCTTTCCTTACTGATCTTCTGTCCAGACCATCTATCCATTAAAGAAAATGGGGTATTAAAGTTTCCAACCTGTATTGTAGAATGATTTCTCCTCTCCATTTTGTCAATACTTGTCCGATATATTTTGGCGTTCTGTTGCTTGGTGCATAAATGTTTGTAATTGTATCTTTTTGATGAATCAATTGTTTTTTCAATAAATAATGGCCTGTATCTTTTATAAAATGTTTTGGAATAGAGTTTAATTTGTCTGATAATAACATAGACACCTAATGTTGCATGGAATATGTTTTTCTATCCTTTCACTTTCAACATATATACATATATATATCTTTGAATATAAAATATAGCTTTTGTAGATAACACATACTTGGATCATTTTGTTGTTTGTTGTTTAAAATATATTCCTCCAGTTTCTTCCTTTTCATTGTAGAGTTCCATATGTTTACACTTAATTAATTACTGATAAGGAGGAACTTATCTATGCTATTTTACTATTTGTTTCCTGTGTATCTCTTACCTTTTTTTTCTTTATTCCCTCCATCAATTCCTTCTTTGCATTCAATAAAGTTTTGTAGGGTACTATTTTGATTTCCTTCTCATTGGCTTTTATTTGTATTCTGTTGAAACTTCTCAGTGGTTTATATATGCTTGAATTTAACATTATAAATTTATTAAATTGAGATTGTGGCCACTAGCCGCTGCTAATTGGCTTGCTCCCTGGCAAACCGGAGGCCTCTGCTCTGGCTCCTAGCTCCCAGTGAGTGGCGCTGGACTCTCACTCAGGCCGATGGCTGTGGCTTCAGCAGCCCCCATAATGGGCGGCAGGGCCAGGGGTGTTGGTCCCGGCCAGGCTGCAGGGAAGTGGCACAGCTGGAGGGCTGCCAGTTTGAGTACCTAATACCAAGCACTCGGTGACCATCATGTGCATCTGGTTGCAGGGCTCAGTGGATGTGAGCATGGGCCACTTGGGCTTCATCTCCCAGTGCCACCTTGAGATCTTGATGACCCTGAGCGACAGCGCTGGCCATGACTGGACAGCCCGGACCCACCGCCTGCACAGCCCAGGCCTAAAGTGGCGATTTCCAGTTGCATTGCCTTGGCCAGAAGCCTGTTTGTGTACAGGTGTTCCAGAGGCACCGGGTGCCGCTGCTGCAGCTACCAAGCTTCATGCACCAGGTTTCCAAGCACAGACTTCAAACTAACTTTCACTTCCCTATCCGGCCAGAAGAGGAAGAAGCAAGTGGTGCCTGAGTCCCCAGCAAAGGCTGTGCAGCCACACCTCTCGCCTCTGACCATCAACATTCCGAACACCATGGCCCACCTCATCATCCCCCTTCCCTCCCCAGCGGGAACTATCAGTGCTGCCAACTCCTGCCCATCCAGCCCCCAGGAAGTGGGGACTTCAGGTTTCAAAATGGGCCCACTGATGCCATCTCACCTCAATTTAGTGGCTGAAAACTCGCACCCAGAAAATGAAAAGGAAGCTTCCGGTGGAGGAAGCCCAAAGGATGATTCAAAGCCACCTTATTCCTATACACAATAGCACAAGCAATTACAATGGTTCCTGGTAAACACCTCATCCTAAATGGAATTTATATGCACATCACTAAAAATTGTCCATACTACAAGACTAACAAGGAGTGGCAGAATTCAGTTCCCGACAATCTCTGTCTGAATTGTTATTTCATCCAAGTACCACATTCCCAGGAAGAACCAGGCAAAGGCTCATTCTGGAAGGTAGAGATCCTGCCTCTGAAAGCAAATTAACAGAGCAGGCTTTTAGGAAAAGGCAGCCTAGGAGTGTACCTTGCTTTAGAACCTCTCTGTGACCACTCTCTTCTAGGAGCCTCTCCCAGTCTCGCTGGAGTAGTGTCTGCTCACTGCAGTGGCCCCAGAGCCCTGAGAGCCTGTGGAGGGAGGCCTTGCCGGCCCATCGGGAGCCTGAGCCTGGCAACTCACACCCCAGACTTGCCATCATCCAAGAAGCCTGGGTTGCCCAAAGCTCACCAGAGTCACCTCTGTCCAGCCAGCTGGTCTTAATCACCATTCAGTGGCAGCTACTACAGGTGGCTAAGACTGCTGCCTACACTGCTGCCACCCTAGTGACCACTGCAAGGTGGTGACCTAGTGACCTTCCAGCCACCCTTCGTGCAGACAGTTCACGACCTCCACCAGATACCAGCAGTGTCAGTCACCAGCGTGGCTGGACTGGCCCCAGCAAACACCTACACTGTCTCAGGACAAGCTGTAGTCACTCAGGCAGCTGTGTTGGCCTCTCCTAGGGCCCAGCTGCAAGAGAATAGAAATCACAGGGAAGTAAAAGTAGAACCTGTTGCTGCAATTAGCCATGGCACATTAGGTGCTGCCAGCCAGATCATTCAGATATCACAGACCACCTCTGTCCAGATGGTCACTGTAGTAGTGTTATAGCAAGTGTTACAGTGTGTGGTTCCAAGGACAAACCAAGCTGCACACAGAAAATGAAGGTTTTTTTAATGGTGGGCTCAGAGGGGAGTTATCACCAAGTTCTGAGCCTGTTTGCTGGGTTTTTCCACTTTTATTAGGTTGGGGTGGTCCGAGGGGTGAGGTCTCAGGTGGCTGATGCAATAGGTGAGCGTGATTACAGAAGCCAGGTAATAGGTTAGTGTTAGATTGATGAGGATCTTCATTATCAGTACAACAGACACCTCTAGGTCAACACCAGCTACCAGTAAAAACTGTAATGCAAAACAGGACTCTTGTGGTACCAATCCCCACTGCGGTCCACTGCCAGGTGAACAATGCCGCAAGGAGTCCTTTACACGTGCTAGAGACCCCCGCATCAGCATCTGCCAGGACAGCAACCAACCTGGGCAGCCAGGGCTGAAGCGAATCAAAACAGAAGATGGCCAGAGCGTCATCATCACCCTGAGTGTGGACACGTCACGGGCAGCTGTGAGGAAAATGGTGTCTAAAACTAGTGACTGGGAAAGTTTTTCTTATTTTAAAATATCAATGTTGTGTTGCCAAAAGGGGACATTGCCTCTCACCACTAGTAGGAGTGCGCTCTCTCTCAGTGGGTAAAGGGCCCTGCCTTTGGACTTCACCTCTCAGTACTGAAAATACAAAACCCAGGTGGCCTGCAAACGCTTTAATTTACAGACAGAAGTCACACTTGAACAAAAACCACACACAACAAAACCTGGTACTTGAGACAGTGTCTCTCCTGCTGAGCGCTCCCTGGGCTGCTGCCTTTGAGTGAAGCTTTTAACTACCAGTGAAAAACCATGGCCCTTCCTGGAGGACCAGGCATCTCCCTGTGAGGACGGTACAGTGTGGTCAGCGGTCAGGGGCAGGTGCCAGCGGACCTCCAGGGACTCGGCCTCCTGCAGAGACCAGGCAGGACCACCCTCCCATCCGCCCCCCACCACGGCCCTCGAAGTACTCACCGCTGGTACTGGCAGGCAAGACGGTATTTTGTTGTTCACATGTGCAATTAGAATATTTCGGAAGTGCGTTTTCTTTACACAATAATGAGGTCTGTGACATTTCACATCACTGCATTTCTACTCTGGAAATTTTGTAAATCATACAGGACCTTTCATGTGGATTTCATTTGGGGAAAAGAAACAAAGTAGTTTTGTGTTTTTGTTGCTTTCAGCCTATGGAATGAATTCTTTATCTTGTTCAGGTGGAGCTAGTATATGACACTTGCAGATTTTCCAAGTTAGAGCAGTTGCTTGGTGATTTTAATCCACCTCCATTTCAGTGTGTAGGACAGAAGAAAAATGCTGAGGCTGCATGTGACCGTGATAATTCAGGGACAAGCTGGTGATGGGAAAGAACTGCCCGGTCTCATCCAAGCTGCACTTAACTGTTCTCTTTCTTGCTGTTTTTTGTTGTTTGTTTCTTTGTGTTAACTTTGTCCCTGGCAAAATTTTCCATTCTAAGTAAAGCCAGTCTCCTAAGTATTGTGTATTTAAAACAACAGAGCCATTACCACTACATTTGGGGGAAAAGACTCAGTCTCTTATCACAAGCATTTTCAAACAAAGATCACAGATTTCTCCATAGTGTGTTATTGCAGGTTTAGTCGCCAGCTCAAGGCATCATCTGACCAGCTGTCTTCTCAGTTATATTGCACTTGTCCCCACTCCAGGCGGGAGCAGCCATGCCAATGGAGCGGGAGCTGAATGTTAATTCTAGGGTCTAAGTAAGCACGCTGTGATTAAGCACTGGAAAGATTTAGGTTGTTTTCTAATTTGCAGTAAGAAACTTCCCTAACCTTTCAGAACTGAATTCAAAACTAAGGCTGACTTATCTCCTACCAAAATTGAAAAGGAGAGGAAAGGAAACAAGTGAGAGAATGAGAAGTTCCAACCTACCCCCCACCCCCAGCCTCAGCCCAGACTCCTTAGGAAAAAAACAGTCTCCTTTCCAGGAGGTGTTCTAGGGGTTAGGACAGAGCAGCAGTGCAAATAGAAAGAGGATGTTAGCCTTATTTTGAATTTTTGGTGTCATTATCATAATGTTATTTATTTAAATGTAGTTATTTTGGTATTTAACTTTTTTAAAGAGAGGAAAAAAATACCTATATCTTCCTGGTGGAATGAAATGGCTCAGAATGGTAAATTTCGGCAATTTTAGAAATGTGTATTATTAACTTAAAGACAAAATGTGATTTAAAAAATCTAGGTTGATTAGATACCAACTTAGCATTGGTAGCATGCAAAAGCTCTGCTTCTTACAGATCCACCTTAGGTTATTTTTGCACAAGTGACATTGTCATTCACGGTGTGCCTATTAACATGAATTTATAAATATTCATGTTTGTCTTTTAAATAATATAGGAAATGAAAAAAAAGACTAGTTATAAGCCAAAATTCAATAGTATAGGCTATTATATTTACTTTTGTAGTTTATTTCTCTGTTCCTCATATTACTTTGAGTTTCTGTCTAGTGTCCTTTCATTTCTGGCCAGAGGACTCCCTTCAGCATTCCTTGTAGGGCAGGTCTACTAGCAAAGAACCACCTAAGTTTTATCCATCTTTGAATATCTCAATAACTTTTCTTCATTTATGAAAAAGGAAAGCTTTATTGGATATGAAATTCTATATTGATATATATTTTTTTCTTTCAGCACTTTACAAATGATATTCACTCCCTTCAGACCTTGTTTCTGATGAAAAATATGCTGTCAATCTCATTGAGAATAATTTGTATAGGATGATTCTCTTCTGTCTAGCTGCTTTCAAAATTCTGACTTTCAACAATTTGATGATCATGTGTGTTGGTATGAATATTTGTTTATTCTCTTGGAGTTTCTTGAACTACTTGATGTACATATTTTCTTATTTAAATTATGATATTGTCTGTAATATATTAACAGATTTAAAACCATTAGCTTAAGTTCAAAGAAATCTGGCATTTCTAGTACTTTTGTTACTGATTTTCTAGGTAAATTATATTTAGGTAAAGAAAGTACACTGTAATCAATTTAAATTATTTAGAATTTTTTATGGCTTACTCTGCCATTCATCATATGCTCAATTTTGGTAAAATTTCCATGTACATTCAAAAAGATTGGACTGTTAAAGGGTGCAATAAAAATATAAATAATATATATTTATGTTTTATATTGATTAAATGTATTTAATATATTAAAGTATACATGTATTTATGATAATATATTTAATATATTTTAATGTCTATTTAACAAGTATTTAATATACTTGTAGAAGTAGTAATAAAAAATCTTCCATCAAAGAAAAGCCCAGAACCTGATGGCTTCACTGCTGTATTCTACAAAAGATTTTTAAAAATTAATAAAATCCTATTGTAACTATTTCAAAAAATCAAGGAAGAAGAATACATTCAAACTCATCCTATGAGGCCAGTATTACCTGATACCAAAATTAGACAAAGACACAACAACAATGACAGGCCAATATCTCTGATAAACATAGTTGCATTATTCTCAACAAAATATTAGCAAACTGAATTCAACACCCAAAAAAGGTCATTCATCATGATCATGTTGAAAACAGCCCAGAGATGTATTTTTTTTCCCTGAAGCTAACTCTCCTATCAGTGAAGTCAATCCCATCCCACTTCTGCAGATCACTGTTCCAACAATTACCTCTCTTTGAAGACTTTCCCCCTCTCCGCCAGAGATTTTCCCCAAGATGAATGTGTCTCCTTTGTTCCCATCCCATTCCCCACAACTCCCGAGATGTTTCCGCTCATTTGCTCACAGAATCATGCTCTGGTGCCAGCTTCTCATCTCCTGTCTCTTTTTAACCCCCTCCATCTGTCCCCTGTCACTGTCACTGTCCTGAGTCTAATCTTGCCAAGGTCCCTCGTGTCTTCACACTTCTAAAGCAGAGCTCTTTTTCCAAACACACAACTTCCCAAGTCTGCCCTAATAATGGAAAGGGCATTGCCATTGACTAGTTGCTGGGGCAAATACCTACATGAGTTACCCTGCTCCAACCTGTGAGCAATTCCTCCATCAGGAGTCTGTCCGCTTTTCATTCTGAGCCACCATTTGTCACTGCTCAGTTTTATCACCAGACTTTCTTCCTAACCCTCTTCTCTGCCTACATTCTGACTCCCAACTATGGTCTACTCTCCCCTGAGCAGTCAGCATAACCTCTTAAATTAAGGCACTTCACTCCCCTGCTCAAGTTCTACCAAAATTTACCCAACAAACTGGATTAAAAACCAAACTTCTTCCCATGCCCTGAAAGTGACAAGGCCCTGTGAGCTACGGCAGGGCTTCCCAACCTATAGTGAATTGTATAATTATTTCATTATATATTACAATGTAATAATAATAGAAATAAAGTACACAATAAATGTAATGCATTTGAATCATCCCAATACCATCATGCCACCATCCCCACAGTCCATGGAAAAATAGTCTTCCATGAAAATGGTCCCTGGTGCCAAAAAGTCTGGGGACCACTGAGCTACAGCATTGCCCATGTGAGTTCCTCTCCTCCTTCTTTCCCTGATTCCTCACTCTGACCCCACTGGCCACCTTGCTGTTTGTTCCTTGAACACACATGGAACACATTCCTGTCTGACAGTCTTGGCACTCTTTCCACTGGGTGTAATGCCAGAGCTCCTTACCTTCCTTGCTTTGGTCAGGTCACTATTCAAATGTGGCCTCTCGGGAAAGGCTCTTTCTGATGATTCTACCTAAAATAATGAGCACCTCCAATCACTGTATCTCATTCCCTGCTTTGTCTTCTTGGTATTTTCCACCACCTGGGATATTTGTATACCTGAAAAAATACTTAATGTCTTCCTCACTAGATCATCAGCTCATAAAGGCAAGAACTTTGTTCCACCTGTGGTCTCCTCTATCCCATCACTTAGCAACTTCTTGGCAGCATTAGCATTATGACCATAGCCTCTCTTATCTTGTCGCCTTTTATCTTATGTCTCCTAGTTTTCCTCCTCACATTCTACCTGCCCCTCTGGGGACTTGTCCCTTAAATTATGATAGTCCTTACAGATCTACACTTTGTCCACTTTTATTCTATAGACTTTCTCTACATGTGAACAGCTACTCTTACTCTTCATTCGTTACCACTAGCTCAGATTCCTGCTCCAGTCCCATATATCTAAATGATGACTACACAGGACCCCTCTGCTCTCTCATAGGCACATCAAGCTTCCCCTGTTTGCAATGAACTTCCCTGTCTCCCAACCCAGCTCTCCCTCCTGCATCGCTTATCTCTCCGCATGTGGAAGCAGCACCCATGCTTCTCTCCAGCAGGTGCTAAGTATCCCCAAATGGCTTGCAGCTTCATGAAAAGGTCTGTGTCTGATCCAGTGCCCACTGGTGTTTCTATTCAAGTGCACAGCAGAAGCCTCCTCTCCTAAACCCTTGCTGGATGCCACAGGAGTAGGTACCAAATATATTTTCACATCTCTAACCATAAGGTCAAAACTGTTCTTATAAGAATGACAGGACATTGCCTGTTTATTCACTGACATTTGCAATGACTGTATAAAAGTATACATGGGTAAAACTGTTGGTTTCTCAGCATGAATCAAGGCAGTGGTACCAACTTACACTAGTCATTCTATTCTTCACTCCCCCTTGCAGGGGAAAACAAAAAGCCTGCTTTATTTAAGAATGACCTTTATGAATTAGTAAAAGTTAATGGTGTTATTAAATCTTGACCTTTTTAATATTCGGAATAAGTGAAATGTTCACTTAAAGCACTCCTGCATGCTGCAGCATGGCTGTGTTAAGCAAAAGTGCTTGTGATTAAATTCTGAGCTGAACAAGCCACATTTTTCACAAAGTACCATTTTTATTTGAAAGTACAACCAAATTTTAGTCTCAGAAATAAACAAGGTGAGACTTTCACTTCAAGGAAAATAACAAGTATTTGTTGCCAATGATAAAACTCAAACTTTTAAGCAAAAAATAGTACTAAGATTACAGTTGAAGGTTAACTTATACCATCTACTGTGAACCTGACTACTTTATAATACTTAATGTTTTTTTTTTTATTTCAGCTTATTATGGGGGTACAAAAGTTCAGGTTATATATGTTGCCCATGTACCGCCCATCCCCCTGAGTCAGAGCTTCAAGCATGTCCATTCCCCAGACAGTGCGCTTTGCACTCATGATGTAGTTATACCCTATACCCTCCCCCCATCCCCCCCCGAGTCAGAACATTAATGTTTTTATAAGATTGGTGCTGATAATAACAAAAGAAAATCTTTCCTCCAAGTGAGAGGAAAATATTCATTTATTGTGCAATATAGATTAATGAGTATTAATGTCACAAATGCATTGATATGTAAAACTCCATTGTAACTAAGGAACTAAGACATTTGGAGTTTTGTTGTAGTATTAAGGAACCACACAATTATCTGAAAGCTTTAAAAATATACCTTTTTCCCAACTATATATTTGCATGAGGCTAGGTCATCATCTTATTGTCTCTTCAAAACAAATTGCAAAGACAGGAATGAGAATCCAGCTGTCTTCTAGTAAGCCAGACACTAGAGATTTGCAAAAATGTAAATAAAACACACTTTTTACTAACTTTTTTGTTGCAGAAGAAAAGTTATTTTTGTGAAAAATATTATTTATGTTAACAATGTGGTTGTCAGTCATGGGTGATTTTGTCACCCAGGGGACATTTTTTGTTGTCACAACTTGGGGGAAGTTACTGCTGGCCCCTAGTGGTGCCTCTAAACATTCTACAATGCACAGGACACATTCCACAACAAAGAATTATCTAGCTCAAAATATCAAGGATCCCAAGGTTGAGAAAACTAAGCTAAGCATATTTTTTTAATTCTCAATTTTAATTTCTAATACAGTAAATGCCAATATAATTGACATGAAAAAATACTCTTTGTGATCCTCAATAATTTAAGTGCTAAAAGAATCTTAAGGACCAAAAAAGCTGCAAATGGTTTGCTTCAGTACTCTAGTAAGCACACTATAGCCTATGTCTATAGTTATGACCTACTACTAAACTTGATATCATGCAAAGTAATTAGCCGGAAAAACAAGACAGGTTAAAAAAGTTCACCTGTTATTTATGTGGTAATATATTACTAAAGTCACACTGTGGAGGAAAAAAATATTTTTAACAACAGATTTTATCATTTGTTATGTCTGAAGACAATTTTTAAAAGGTGGTAGGGGGGACATTCCCAGAGACTCTGCAATTCTCTACTTTAGAACAGTACTGTGTGGGCACTTTCCCCTTTGTTTTAATTCTTTGGCTTTTAGCAAAAATAGGAGAGCCAACATGCTAGGCAATATGCTGTTAGAAGACAGGTTTCTGTTGATTATTGTAATATATTAATTATTACTTATTTTCCATGTCATTTGCTCTTCTACCCATAGAATCTTTCATCCTGTGAAAGTTATATCTATTTGTACACATGCTTAAATTTAAGTCATATAGCAATTTTGTTTACTCTGTTAGGCTTTAAATTTCAGTTGATTTAGTTCACTATCATTTACCTTCCTGTTTTCCATTTTAGCTCTAAAGGTAAATAATGAAAGAGCTTTATACCAAATAAAATCATTTAATGTCACTTTTGCAATAAATATTGAAAAATTTGTTAGTAAATATAAGTGCGAAAATATAAGTGCAAAATCAATGACAGATACAGCTATCCCAAAACAAGCAGTGTTAACAGTGCAGCATAATACTGCACAGTATAATATTAAGGGTAGCTATTTCCCAAATATTTTAAATGAAATATTAATGAACAGAGACAACTCACTCTGTTACTGTATTTCTGTTATCCACAGATGTTGTGTGTTAGAAAACAAAGGGTTCTCTTTGGTAAGTTATATGTTTCCATTTGTCCCGAATGTCTAAAATGAGGTTCAAAATAATTCAGGGAAGGCAAATCAGATTTTTAAAAGTAGGTCTATATACTATTAGCATTTTTAAAAATGCCTATAACATTATTAGCATATAAGATAAACACTTTTATAAATATAATGCTTCCAGCTGTTTTGCCTCCAAATTGATTTCAAAATCACAGAATCTGAAGTTATAAGATGGAAAGGACCACCCAACCTCACAGGACATTTAACTCAACTCATTTTGCAGGTAAGGAAACCAAGGCTTAAAACTGACCTGCCCAAAGTCCCACCGATAGGAACAGTGCATCCTCCTACATGCAAAGTAAGCAGCATTGTCCCTCCTTTACTGCACACAGAAATTATCTGAAGAAATTTAAAAACAGCCTGACTTTCAACTTGAGGCATTCTGACTTAGTTGGCATCGGATATGACTTGGGCATCAGAATTATTTTAAAGTTCCCAGGTGATGCCAGTGTACAGCAAAGCTTGGGAATGATTGCTTTAGGGTTGAGATCAGAATCACCTGGGATGTTTTGCGCATGTAATTCTGCCTCACATTCTTCCCCATTTTCCTAAAGGGCTTGTGAGTGCCTAGACATGGAGGGAAGGTGGAGGTGGGAAGATGCATATTTGCAGATACGTATTTTGAAAAATGTTGCATAAGTGATTCTAACGGCTCACCTCTCCCACTGAGAACAAGCAATACTACCCCCTCACACGTTTTTCAAAATCTTTCCTAAAAGCCAATTTTTCCTATTAATTTTCTCAAGAAACCTTTCTTTCACCAACAGTGAATATGTCATATGATCATTTCTAAAACTTAATGACAGCAAATTAAAACTTACTGTATATGCAAAGGGAGACTTATAAAAATTAGACTAATTTAGGGGGGAAAAAGCATAAAATGTACTTGTTTGAGCAAGGTTAATCTTTGAAACTACTTTTGTATTACATATGGAAACATCAGAATCATCTGAATTCAAAAAACGCTGGGACTCTAGCCAAAGTACAGTGGTTTTTTTGCCTATAGATTTAGGGCCTTGTCTGAACAAAAGCATTTAGTGATTACTTAATAAGATACCAGAACCCACGACTTTGGGCAGAGTCAGGGTCCAGTTTTATCTGAAACACAATTTGATCATGACTATTGTTATAAGTGAAAGAGAAAAGTGACATTATTATGAGTGTAAACTTGCAATTTTTTTGACCAGTTCTCCAAGAAGTACTCAAAACAGAGTTACACATGGTCCAGCACAAGAAGGACCCACGAATGTAAAACTAATCAGGAGATAAAGATAAAAACCCAGTTAACATAATGGCTCAAGAGAAAAAACAGATCAATGAAATTCAACCCAACATGAGGAACAGCAATCTCTCTCACTTATCAGTTCTCTCATTAAATGTGAATGGATTGAATTCCCCACTCAAGAGACATAGACTGGCCCAATGGATAAAAAAAAATATAAGCCAAGTATCTGCTGTCTTCAGGAAACTCTTTTTTTTTTTTTTTTTTTTTTTTTTTTTTTTTGAGACAGAGTCTTGCTCTGTTGCCTGGGCTAGAGTAAGTGCTGTAGCTTCAGCCTAGCTCACAGCAACCTCAAACTCCTGGGTTTAAGCAATCCTACTGCCTCAGCCTCCCAAGGAGCTGGGACTACAGGCATGTGCCACCATGCCCACCTAATTTTTTCTATATATATTTTTAGTTGGCCAGATCATTTCTTTCCATTTTTAGTAGAGATGGGGTCTCGCTCTTGCTCAGGCTGGACTCGAACTCCTGACCTCGAGCGATCCACCCGCCTTGGGATCCCAGAGTGCTAGGATTACAGGCATGAGCCATCGCGCCCGGCCTAATTTTTATTTAAATGTAGAAGTTACAGATAATTTAATTAGCAAAAAACTAGTACATTAGAAAGAAAATTAAGTTTATAAGTTAGTTATATTTTTTAACTGTAAAACTGGGGATAAGGACATTGGTACTCTAAAGTAGCATTTTCCAAACTGTGTTCTGAAAATCAACACTTGTAATCCAACGTGTTAATAATGTTCAAAGGACAATCCAATGGGGCTTATTTTTGTTGTTAATGCCTTTTCAATAAACTTGAATGGTTCATCTTAGGGTGTTTTGAAAGTATATCTGTGATTGTGCAACTCAAAGGTGCTCATGCTTGATTAGGTATATTTCAATGCAGATACATTTGGCTGCCAATATAAGACAAGCTGTCCCTTCTTCCAAGAATAGTTTCCAAAGTAGTATACATTACTTCAGGCCTATAACTCATAAAGAACTATTTTTTTCTTCAGAAACTTGCAATAAAAAACACTTCTCCTTTTCATTATGCTCAACATTATCTTAAGGTAAATGCAACACATAAAGAGCTACACTTTTTTTCTGGAATTGCTTATTTGGTAACTGGCTTTCCCTTCCTCTACACAGTCTAAGATTAAAACAGAAATTGAAAATTCGTACTTAGGCCCTTAAAATTAACATATAATTGATATCAATTTCTCAAACTGATCCCTGAAAAAGCAGCACCAAATGGCTGGAATGACTGAGGATGTCTGGGATCCTTTTAGTATAAGGGGGTCTGTCACTCTACCCTTGGCAGCCTAGTTGTACTCACTATTTTATTGTTGTTCTACGGTTAGGCTGGTTGACTATGTTGTTTTCTAGACACACCATTGAGCATGAGCTGTCCTTTCTAATAAGCTGCCCTGGAGATACCTGAAGGGGAAAAAGAAACAGAATGAAATGTCACAGTAAGTTAAACCTATAAAAGTGTGGTTTTTTCTTTGGTTAAAATGTCAAGTGATAATGATAGTAATATTCTCCAGGGAATAGGGGGTTAGGGGAGGTAAACTCACAACTAATGGGCATGAACATGGTGAGCATTGTAGGGGGAAGGGCATGCCTCTAAACCTTGCTTGGGTGAGGCAAAGACATAAAGGGTAACCAGAAGATATTTGCACTTCAGTGATTATTGCAGCATTATTCACAAAGGCTAAAATGTGGAATCAGCTTAAGTGTTTATCAAGGGATGAATGGATAAGAAAGATGTGGTGTATGTACACAATGGAGTGTTATTTAGCCATGAAAAAGAAGGAAATTTTGTCATTTGCAGAAACATGGATGGATCTGGAGGACATTATTTTAAGTGAAATAAGCCGGGCACAGAAAGACAAATATTTCATTTTCACACTCCTATATGGGACCTAAAAATAATTGATCTCATGGAGGTAGTGAATAGAATGGTGGCTACTAGAGATTGGTAAGGGTGGTGGGAAGGAGTAATGAAGAGGTGTTGGTTAATGGATAATACTGTTAAATAGAAGGAAAACGTTCTAGTGTTCAATAGTGCAATAGGGCAACCATAGTTAACAACAATTTATTATCTTTCAGAATAGCTAGAAGTCTTCAAATGTTCCCAACATAAAGCAATGATAAATGTTTCAGGTGAATCATGTCCAAATTACCCTGATTTGATCATTATAGGTTATATGCTTGTATCAAAATATAACATGTACTCCATGAATATGTACAATTATTATCAATAAAAAATCTTTAAAAAAAGTCAAGTGGTAAAGCATTAAGATATTTCTTATACTCCATAAACTGCCTTTGTGGTATCTATGTGTAGCCCTATAGAAAACTCACTAAAGGCTCTTAACTTCCTCCTACAATGTTTGAAGAATGGCTTATAAAATGCTGCCTTTGATATAATACCTATAGTGAAATCCGGCAAGAATCTATTGTGAGTTCCATTTATAAATAATTTTAAAAGTTTAAAATAAGAATTGAGGTACAAGTGCAGGGACACAGACCAGTGGAACAGAACAGAAAATCCAGATATGAAACCATCCTCATATAGCTGTCTAATCTTTGACAAAGCAGACAAAAACATACTCTGGGGAAAAGAACCCTTATTCAATACATGGTGCTGGGAAAACTGGATAGCCACATGTAGAAGACTGAAAGAGGACCCACGGTGTTCACTTCTCATAAAAATCAATTCGCGGTGCATAACAGACTTAAACCTTAGGTGTGAAACTACTAGAATTCTAGAAGAAAATGTGGGAAAGACTCTTACAGACATTGGCGTAGGCAAAGAATTTATGAAGAAGATCCCAAAGGCAATCACAGCAAGAACAAAAATAAATAAATGGGACCTGATTAAATTAAAAAGCTTCTGCACAGCCAAAGAAACAGTCAGGAGAGCAAACAGACAACCTACAGAATGAGAAAAAATTTTTGCATGCTACATATCCGACAAAGGACTAATAACTAGTATCTATTCAGAACTCAGGAAAATCAGTAAGAAAAAATCAAACAACCCTATCAAAAAGTGGTCAAAGGAAAGCAATATAAATTTTTCAAAAGAAGATAGAAGAATGGAAAACAAACATGAAAAAATGCTCAACATCTCTAATCATCAGGAAATGCAAATCAAAACCATAATGAGATATCATTTAACTCCAGTGAGAATGGCCTTTATCAAAAAGTCCCCAAACAATAAATGTTGGCATGGATGTGGAGAAACAGGAACACTCATACACTGCTGGTGGGACTGCAAACTAGTGCAACCTCTGTAGAAAGCAATATGGAGATACCTTAAACAGATACAAGCAGACCTAACATTCCATCCAGCAATCCCATTATTGGATATTTACCCAAAAGAACAAAAGACATTCTGTAAAAAAGACATCTGCACCCAAATGTTTATAGCAGCACAATTCACAATCACATAGATGTGGACACAACCCAAATGCCCATCAAAACATGAGTGGATTAGTAAAATCTGGTATATGTATACCATGGAGTATTACTCAGCTATAAGAAATAATGGTGATATAGAATCTCTTATGTTCTCCTGGATAGAGTTGGAACCTATTCTATAAGTGAAGTATCCCAAGAATGGAAAAACAAGCACCACATGTACTCACCAGCAAATTGGTTTCCCTGATCATCACCGAAATACACATTTGGGAATAACACCAATTGAGTGTTGGGCAGATGTTGGGAGAGGGGAAGGGATGGGTGTATACCTAAATAATGAGTGTGATGTGCACTGTGTGGGAAATGGACACGCTTTAAGCTCTGACATGGGGGCATGAGGGGCATGGGCAATATACATAACCTAATCTTTTGTACCCCCATAATATGCTGAAATAAAAAAAAAAGAGTTCAGTGTTTTTTTCTTAGGTGATAAAAAAAATTGAGATTTTTAGTATTTATTTATTACAGTAAAATGTAATGCCTTCTATGATATTGGGATAAGAGAAATTTATGGCAGTAAATTAAAGCCTAATATAAAGTTTACTAATTTGCTCACACTAAATGTCTTAGTTCAGGAGACAGTGTGATGAAACAAATGTTTTAGAGACACAGGCCCTTTGTGCCCAGGCTGCTCAATCACCAACAAATGAGGGGACTGTAGGTCTCCCTGGGCCTGTTTGCTTAATGGAAGATAAAATTATTATTTGAAGACTCTCATAGTCAAAGAATGGAGGTCAAAAACAACTTTTTTAGTTTAACTTTCACTTCCTGTTTCAATAAGACTGCCATTACATTACTCAAATGAGAACTTTAGAGAATACCTTCCACTCATTTCAAAATTTTATTAATTTTATTCTATGAGCTATTTGACATACATCATGGCACTTTCCTGCCTCACTCTTGCTGCTTTCTGGATGGAATGCCTTTTCCTTCCTCCTGTCCCAGCAAACTGGACCCATCTACATTCCAGGGTACCTTTGCCAGCCTCCACACTACAAAACTCTTCCCTTTGTGTACACTCATATGTTTATTTCACCGCTTGTTACATGGTAACAGTTGCTTACAGGACAGCCCCCTAATAAAAAACCAAGCTTCTGCATGGTAAGTGGGACTCTTACTCCTTCTACCTCCAGCTGCTGAGCACAGAATTTGGGACAAATTAGTGAGAACAAATGTTTGACAAATTATTATTTAAAATCAGTTACAATTTGGAAGATAAATCTTGCTACAGACACAAATTAGTGAGAATATATCTGTAATGATATCAGAGGTTAGAAGAAACTTTTTGAGCCTTGTAGAAAATAAACTATGTTTAAAACACTTTATAAGTATCCCTTTAGTTGCAAAAAATACAACAGTCAAATAATGAAATATCCTAAACAATGTTAAGACAGCTCTCTTTCTTAAAAATGAAATTAGCAGGCTGGGCACAGTGGCTCAGCCCTGTAATCCTAGCACTCTGGGAGGCTGAGGCAGGAGGATCACTTGAGCCCAGGAGTTCGAGACCAGCCTGAGCGAGAATGAGACCTCGTCTCTACTAAAAATAGAAAAAAAAATGATCTGGACAGCGAAAATTATATACAGAAAAAAATTAGCCGAGCATGGTGGCACATGCCTGTAGTCCCAGCTACTCAGGAGGCTGAGGCAGAAGTATTGTTTAAGCCCAGGAGTTTGAAGTTGCTGTGAGCTACGCTGATGCCATGGCACTCTAGCTCAGGCAACAGAGCGAGACTCTGTCTCAAAAAAAAAAAAAAAAAAAAATGAAATTAGCAACCAAATATCAGTGACTGAATAGTTGGAAGAAACAGCAGCATTCTTTAAGACCACACAATACCAATGATTTTAATGCATTTAAAAAAACTAATTCAGATTCGCCTTCTTTCCTCCTATTAATATGATAGTTTTTAACATGTTGTCACATTCTCCTATCAGTAGCCCCCACAAATACATGAGAAACAGGGCAGGGAGAAGATCTACTTGTTGCCTTTAAAAGTACACAGCATTTAAAACTTGCCAGTAACTGACAATAAGAAATATCCACACCATCTAACACCCTTTTGTTTGTTTCAGTTGTTTCTATTGCAAAATCACTTATTCCTTATTAATAAAAAGTCCCAGACTTATATTTTTGAGAACTATTACTATTTGGAGGGCTGAATTCTCCCTAAGTTAGAAATGTTTTAATTCTATCTAACTTTCTTGTGTTTCTTTACCTATTCAGTTAATGTGTACATATTAACTCTCTGTGTTAATGTGTATACTTTTATAATCTCAAAAAACAAATGCAGCATGAAAAATGAAAAATAACTCATTCAAATACTTTCATTCCAAGTGGAAGAAGGTATCTTTTAAGGTCACTATTGTTAGGTGCTAATATGGCATACACTACACCATAACAAAGTTAGTTGTTATGAAAAACATATACATGAGAATAAACAGAACAGAGAGGAAATGGACCAAAATGCAGACTAGATTGTAAAACTTGACATGATGATTTCTCCAATTTTTCTCCCTTTAAGATTTTCTGTCATGAATGTATATGGTTTGTCTCTGAAAATATTAATGCTAAAACCTTTAAAACCTTGAATTAGATGTGGCTTTTAGTGAATCACCAACTTATGGGAGCTCATTTAGTGAATCAGCAACTTATGGTCTACTGGCTAGATCCAGCCAAAGAAACATTAAACACTTCTCCATCAGTCCAGCCTTACTCTAAACTCCAGCTTGAAGACAGAGGATTTATTCATTCCAGGAAAAGGGCCATTTCTACTTGATTGCTTTTTTTCCCACAACCAGGCCATTCCCAAATTTCAAGATGATCAGAAAAAGATAGATGTAAAAGCTCTCTGCTAACAAGTACACAGCAAGAGATATACAGCAAGTGCCTGTAATTTCAGCTATGCAAGCTTTTCAATATCAAGAGCATCCCTTTGTCTCTTGAGACTAGAGGGTGGCAGAATTAAGTTTCTGAGAAAACCAATTATAGCTTCTAACTGGTAATATTCTCCTCATCTTGCTTGAAAACTTGACAATTGCTCTTTATAGCTAAAGCCTTACCATTGTCATCTTACAATCACAACAAACTATACTGACAAACTTAAGGATATAAAATGCAAATACTAAAAAAGATTAAACAGCAAAAACTCTACCAACAGTTTAGTGTTCGTAGATATTATTTCAGGTAGTCACAAAATAGACAGGGACAGAGAATTGCATTTATCTTCAGTCAGCACAAATACTAGAATATAGAATTTTATAGTCTTTAACAGGAAAGGAAAGAGGGTACTTAGTAGATTTAAAGTTGAATAGCAAAGACTAGAAAATAACACCTAGAAATCACAACCTACGCCTTACCACAAAAGGTCAAGTACCCACTGAAATCCTGTCCCAACCAATGACTTTTTCCACTGTGCCTACTCTCTCTGACTTTAAACCCATTAATAAAATAAAAGTGAATGAAACTTTTTCTTGGCCTTTTTTTACAAGACAGACTTTAGATTTTTTTTTTTTAAGAATTGATGACTTCTTATTCACTTAAAGATATCTAACACTGTGCACTCTTGAAAACAGCTCCATGTATGTTGCACAGTGATGGGACCATATGTCAGGGTGCAGAGTTGGAATTCAATTACTAAATGAGGGCTTAACAGAAAAGTGTAATATGATTATTATAGGAATAACTAAAAATTACCTGAACTAATATTATTAATTATATTGAATTTAAACTTAGATTTATACTTTAAATATAGCTTCTAAATTTGGGTTTAATGTGTGGACCATGAATTTATTTCCTCTTCCTCCTGAAATTCATTAGAATTAAAGGCATCAGATAAAGGTTGTATACAAGACGAGGAAAAAGGATTGACAGCAGATGATTTTTAATATTGAGAGATAAAAAGATGACAAAGGTGTGGTAACTGGTGTGGAAGCACAACTTTGGTGCACGCAGAGAGTGACTGGAACAGCCTCATTGAACTCAAGGCAGTCTCTGAATTCAGAAGGCACATGGCACTGTGGGAGGCAGGTGAAACAAAACAAAAGCCAACAAAGTCAGTTCAAAATCTGTGGTTAGAGCCCCACCTCCACCTGTGCCCCCATCTTATAAGGAATTTAGATGTGTATTCCTGGAGCTATAGACCTGAGTGTTTCTGGGCTCAGAGGTACCAATCTCAGAGATACCAGGGCTGAAATTTGGAAAATGGGAAAAGTCCATTCACTGAAAAATGTACAAGTAGCTAAGCTTGCACTCCCCAGGTAGAAAGTGGGGAGCTCTTTCTCCGAAGAGACTGAACTGTCCTAGAGAAAAGACCCTCAGGTAATACACTGAGGTCCTCCAAATGAAAAGCCAGCTTGTCCTTCAAATCCTCACAGTGAAAGCCATCAGTTAACAAAAGTCCTGCTGATGCATGGTGTTTCCAATTAGAAAATTATAGGGACCACCACCACACATTTGAGGGAAGGCTCCAACAAGAGAGATCAAAACAACAGGAAAAAGGAATTTATAGAAGTGGTAAAAATTCAGTAGAAAATAAAAACTTTTAAAATTTTCTTAAAATACTCTCAAAAAGACAAAAATTTCAGTAGAATTGTTAGAGTATACAGTCAAAGAATCCCCAGGAAGTAGAACAAAAAGACAAACTGGAAAGAAGTTGAGGGATAATTAAAGATCAATGCAGAAATATTGGTCTAAGAGGCCCAACATTTGAATAAGGATATAAGAAAAAAGAAGGAACAGAAAAAATAGCAAGGAAACAAAACTGTCCAGAAGAGATGGTCTGCAAACTTAGTGGACCCAATAAAATGAAAAAATCCCCTCCAAACCATATTACAAAATTGGATTTATCCCAGGGATAGAGAATGCACTAAAATTCTTTCAGAGAAGGAATGGGGGGAAGATTACAAATTGGTTGCATGTAATATATCACACAATGGTAACAGATTCAAGGACAACACTAAATTGAGAACACTATAGAGAAATGTCCTCAGACGATGAAATTTAGTTTCAACCTGGAATTTTATGTTCTATCAAATGGGAGGGATTTTCAGACAGGCTAGATCTCTAAAAATGTCTGCCCATGTGCCCTTTCCTGGGGGAATGTGCTCCAGTAAAACTAGGGATTATGGCCAGGCGAGGTGGCTCAAGCCTATAATTCCTGTCCTTTAGAAGCCAAGGTAGGAGAATTGCTTGAGGAAAGAAGCTTGAGACCAGCTTGCTCAACACAGAAAGACTCCATCTCTGCAAAAAAAAAAAAAAAAAAAAAAATTAAAAATTAGCCAGGTGTGGTGTCATATGCCTGTAGTCCCAGCTACCTGGGAGGCTGAGACAGGAAGATTGCTTGAGCCCAGGGGGTTGAGGGTGCAGTGAGTTAGGATGATTACACTGCACTCTAGCCTTGGCAACAGAGAAAGACGCTATCTCAAAAACAAAACAACAAAAGACCCTCAAGGAGTATAACAAGACACGGGAAACACAGAACCTATGGCACAGGGGATCCGACACAAGAGAGCCATTACGTGAGATCTCAGAGGACTTCAAAGAGATGTCCCAGAAAAACAGGCTAACAAAGCAGGACTAGCAAAACAAAGCAGTCCATACTGGAGGAGAATGACAAAAGGCTGAGAGGAGTTGTCTCCAAGAGAAAAATGAAACAGATATATTTTAGTAGATGGAAAATATTTAGATGGGCATGTGACAAATGTCACAAAATTTGGGGGATTAATAGCTGTTAGAAAACAGGCAAATAAATATAGTCAGGAAATTAATTCCACAGGAAATAGAAGGATGTGAAAGCAGGGAGACCAGCCGGTGACTACTTATTTGGTTGTGTGAGCTAATGTAGGCTAAGAAAAGGGGATTGTCTGGGAGAAGTGAGGTGCTCAGATTTCAGAAATATTTAAGAGAAAGAATGAAGGGTGTGCAGAAGAAGAACAGCAAGAAAACTGTATGACTCAGCAACAAACAATATTTGCATAGTCATAATAATGCAAATATTAATTACTGATTTAATACAAAATGTGATACATGTCAAGGAAATGGAGGGAGGGAAATAAGGTCATGGTGGAGTGAGGAAGCTCAGCTTTTACCTGCTATGACGGGAAATCAGCAGAGAGCGCTAAAAATGAACTTAGCTATTATCACTGTTACTTTGATTAACAAATAAGTCTAAATAATTAAGGCAAAAATGTTTAAGGCAGATCTTTATACCACAACCAAGTTATTGAAATTTAGCTGAAATTTTAGAAACCCTTAAAAAATTGGCACACTCAGTCAAAGGTTTTTCCACATAAATTTGATATTTAGGAAAATAGAAGAGATTTAGAAAATCCACAAAAAAGAGTTCCACACTAACAGTATGTGTTCCCCTTTATACTTTTAAGGAATTATGACAGACATACTTTTAATTCAAACTATTAATGTTTTAAGTTTTCAAGTGTTTACTTACATGCTTTAAATGGTTGCTCTTCCTCTTTTCTTGCCCTCAAAATAATATAAAAAAACTGATCAATTCTGATACAAATGTCATAGAGTAAAAGTAGTTGCTAATTATCTGATGAATTACCATTATACAAAATCAGATAAAATTCCATTCTTTTAAAAATAATTTTCTGCAAACTTTATAATTCAATTCACCTCACAAGATGAATGTCATAAAGTAAAGTCTAAAATGTTAGTTTTACTATTTGATTTAACAGATATTCTATTATATGCAGGCCAGGTGCAATGGCTCACACCTGTACTCCTAGCACTTTGCAAAGGAGGCCGAGGCAGCAGGATCACTTGAGGCCAGGAGTTTGGGACCAGCCTGAACAACAGGGAGACCCCATCCCTACAAAAAATCAGAAAAATTAGCCAGGCATGCCTGTAGTCCCAGCTACTTGGGAGGCTGATGCAGGAGGATTGCTCAAGCCCAGGAATTTGAAGTTGCAATGAGCTATGATGACACCACTACACTCTAGCCTGGGTCACACAGAGGAAGATCCTGTTTTAAAATAAATAAGAAATAAATGAAAGTCTATTACATACAAATGAAAGAATCCCCATGTAGAAAAGAGCAAAACAAATTAGGCCAGATGAGAAATTTAGCTAATAAAAAAGTAAACCTGTTGCATACTGGAACCACTACCCAGTAGTATCTTCTAATTCTACATTGACACACAGCTTACTTTAATTACCAGTATCTACCAGCGGACAGCTCTTAAGAACCAGTCTCTGGTCAGGCACCAATCCCTAGATGCATCTGAATCCCTGGAAGCATCCTCATTGGTGATGTACTAATATGTCACTGAAAAATAAATTGGCCTTTACATAACTGGAAAGTAACCTGGCTGACATTGAAATTTTAAAATGAGTGTGCTAACTGCATTGAACATGGTACCTACAGAACACAAAATAATTTTGTTGTACCAAAGGTCAGAAGAGTAAATGCTCCAAGAGGGACTTTGGCTGCACTTTGTTTCCCACACTGCCTCCTCCTCTGAGGCTGGATGGCATGTTAGGCACACATTTCTCACCACTGAAGAGACAGGGGGATGGGATAGTTTTCTTCTGCTTCCACACACTCTACTTGAGAGAAGCTCACGGCTCTGCAAGAAACGGAGAAATACAGCAATCCTAACCAGAAATGATTGGTTCAAGACAGGCAAAGTGCACACAAACTGTGGAAATGCAGTATAGGCAGACACCCAATTTCTTCATTTCTGAAGGATAGGGGAAAAAAAGAAACCCCTATTTTTTATTGTGCTGCATTCCTTTTTTTTTTTTTTTTTTTTTTCCTGTCACAATCCAGTTTATTATGAAAACAGGCTGGTGTGGGGACATGGGATAGACAAGCACATTTAGGTCAGGTGGCCCAGGTGAAGTAGTGGGGCTTCTTCGCATTGATGCCATACTCGCTGAGGGCAGGGCCAGGTCCTCTGCGGTTAGAGTGGACTTGCAGTCCTTGCTCTTGCTCCGGGAGCTGCCGGAGGCTGTGCCCTTCATTTTGCAGTGCTGTAGGGCATCGTTGGCAATATCTGCGATGAATTTCTGGGCAGCTAGGGAGATGAGCCGAATTATGTGTGGGTCTGAGGCCTCAAAGCCAGCAGGGTTCAGGTAGTAACCAGTCACTGCATGAGGGACCCTGGGCGAGTAATCCTCCTGCTGCATTAAGAAGTCCAGCAGAGGCGGGCTGGACACCGCAGGCTTCGCGTCTCTGCTGGCCGCGCTCCGCAGTAGGTAAACCGCGCGCTGCCCGCTCACACCTGAGCCGCCCCGCTGGGCTGGTCCCGCCCGCGCAGCCAAGGACCTGGTGTCCCCAGCTGTGGCTTCAGCCCCGGGTTCCCCTGCTGGCCCTGCGGGGCTGGTCTTGTTCTCTGCGGCTGGGCGGCACCAGTGGGCGGCGCTGTGGGAGCTGGGACCAACACACAGCTGGGGCACCGGGCCTGGGGCCAAAGCGGCGGAGGCTGGAGCCAGGTCGGTCTGCGTTAGAGCCACTGCAGCTCCTATGACCCCTGGGAGAGGCCAACTTCTAATATTCTTATGTAATACAACCTTCACTTCTTGTATTCTTGCTGTTGAGATCAACTGAAAAACCTGGTTGTAGATGGATTTTTAGCAAATAAACTAAGATTTAACATAACATTAAGGTACATAAGCAGGAGTGCAGAACAATCCTAGGGTTCTGATTCTCATCCTAAAACAAGCAGGATTGGAAAATTGGCAGTAGTTTCGCTTACTGAGGCCAACCTCTGGGAAATACCTCAGCGCATGTTTATATTACATTAGGGAGAAAAGGTTTTGAAAAGCTTAAATTTCTGAGCAGGACAGATGTGGATGTGACAGGATCATCTGGTTAGATCACTGTATTAAAAGGGGCCAAAATCACAGTTTCAATCCCCACATGTAAACAACTGAGTTTTTTTCATTTGTTCAAATAAAAACCTAACTGCAGGCTAAATCCCATCGTTCATCTTTAAAGTGTGTTCTTTGGAGCAGGGCAAGAAGGGTAAAGAAATATGGAGAGATGGGGATAAATCTATGACCACTTCTAAATCATGGGGCCTATTGTGTTCATAAAGAGGTGGCAAATTGTATAAGCAGAAAGTCTAGATGTTCGCAGTGAAACAGTGACAACTAGAGGCAAGTGTATCAAATGTCGAAATGACAGATGAATAAAAGAAAATTTGAAAACTTTGAACTAATTATGAGTTCTTTTAAATACTTTCTATAAGGCATTCCATAAAACAAAAACAGTTTTTAGTCTTTTCTTGGAGGAAAAAAATATTGTCTTACCATGCATTTTTAGATTTGCTCAGAAAAATTGCTCCTGCCTTTGGATGGTCAGCTGGATTTGATTCCAAAGTTGAATCTGTAGAGGAAGAAGAGGAAAAAGACATGATAATTTAGAAGAATGAAAAAGATGCTTTTAAAAACAGCTACACATTGTGATTACAGGCATACGGGCTCATGCCTGTAATCCAGCACTTTTGGAGGCTGATACAAGAGGATCATCTGAGCCCATAAGTTCAAGGCTGCAGTGAGCTATGATTACAACACTGCACTCCAGCCAGGATGATAGAGTGAGATTCTGTCTAAAAAATAGGTAGACATTAATTTTAATCACTTTTAGCAGTCTTGAAAGAAGTGTGTAGTAATAAATATGAAGAAATATGGTGGCAACAATATAAAAATTCTACTACGAAATCCAATGTGGTTGAATCTTTCCATACATGTAGACTAAAACTAGGCTATGCAACTACTTTTTTTTTTTAACTTGTACCTGAATAATCTGATGCAACTAGTAGATGAATCATCTACATGACCTCCTCCTTGTACTTATCAAATAGGAACACTCTCACCCTCCTCTATGCTGATATGACTAGCACATTTCAGGATCAGTCTCAAGTAGCAAGTGATGCTGTGGCCAATTACTGTCCGACACCAGCTCAATATATCAAATATGCTAAAACAAAGAGGGTGGTTTTTGGCAAGCAATCTTTAGATAATCAAAAGCTAATTTTAACTCCATTCAATAAATGAACTCCTTTATTTAGCTGTGATGTATCTGGGATATTCATCATGGCAGATTTAAGAGGGCTGCATAAAAAGTTTAATTTTCTAATCTACAGGAACACTGTCATAACAGAAAGTGAGGTTTTTCATTTTGTCCTCAATATCCAAAGCTAAACTCTCATGTTTTTCTTCTCACAGCATGATTAATTTGGGGATTCATCAAAATTATCTTCTGGAGCAGGTCATAGAACGACTTCTAAAAAATTTTGATCCTGTCTATGCCTGCAGGTCACCAAAGTGGGATAATCTCCTATTTAAGTGAGACTACTAAACAGATTATTGAATTTCCATAAGACAAACTTTACCATCATGTGGGATAATAAAAGTTGTCATGAGAGGAAACAATAAACTAATTAATTAAGATAAACATCCCTCAGAGGAAAAAGTCTGTAAGACACCTCACTAACGTTAAATACTGCTTTTCCTCTAAGATTCTATTAGTCGTAAGATCCATCTCAATTGCACAGATGATAAAATGTAAAAATACATGTAACTTAGAATAAATGAAATGCATTATTAAAGGCTAACAGTGTTAAAATTATACAATTGTAAACTATTGAGAAATAATTTTCCTTGCAAAATATTAAAGGGAGAGGGCAGTGACCAAGAAATTAATCAAAGAACCAGCACATTTCAGCAAAAGAGATTGATTTCAACATTGATTGCAGTATATCCCAATGAAATAGAAGCAGTTTCTGGGCCAACTGCTGGGCACCCATTTATGTAAAGGCTCACTGCATTTACTGACCTGCTCTGTCATCCCTATACTGCACATTGTATTAGTTTTATGGCCCATAACACAAATATTATAAGTCTCTCAATTTTTTATCTGTCTCTCCATCAACTCTCAATATTGCCTTAACTTTTTTAATCCTCAATTTGTTTTAGTGACTGTGACTGAGCTGTGACAAGTCATATAATGTAGTATGCCTTTCATCCTTCATATATTCCTTAAGAGCACTTAACTCTATTTCTTAGACTTTTAAGAACATTTCTGTGTTACTGGTACCTCTGTTTCATTTATTATCTAATGTTACTGTTTTAACCCTAAAGCTTAATTACCTTAATACACTAAAAAAGGTGAGAAAAAATGTAATATCCAAAGAGGCCCATATAAGTGATTCTATTAATTTTGTTTCTATATACCATGTGTCTGCAAGTTACATTCTTGATCTACTGAGTCTTATTTAAAATCTTGGAAACGCAATTTATACTTCTCAGAGCCTGTCTTCTCATATGTAAAACAGGTATAATTTCTATACTACCTAAATCAAAACATTGTGAGGAGTTAATGAAATACAAGAGCAATATATATACTATATAATGCACAATAAATTAAAAAAAAGGTTACACTAACTCAAAAGCAAAAAGAAAATATTTGACATTCATTGGAAAACCCATACCAAAACAATATCTTGGGCAAATATTCACTTTGGCTACCTACTAAAGTTAAAAGAAAAACAGTCACAGGCACACAAAAATTCCTTTCAGTGTTTTTTTATTTAAATAAACACACACACATTTCCCCTGCTTTCTTTCATGTAAGTTAATATATGTTCCCCCCTTGCTTTTTCATATAACTTATCCTAGTGATGACTCCATAGCATTAAAGAGAGATATTATTATTTTTATAGCTCATAGATCTCCTTTGTGTGGATGTACCAGTTTATTTTACAAGTCCATTGCTATACACTTAAGTACTTTCCAACAATGCAAGCCAGGCATGGTGGTACACACCTGTAATTCCATCACTTTTGGAAGCTGAAGAGGGAGGATTGCTTGAGGTTAGGATTTCATGACCAGGTGGAGCAACATAGAAAAATCTGTCTCTAAAATTTTTTTTAAAAAATAGCTGGGTAAAATATTGAGATGATGCATTCCTCAGCTTTTAAAGTTTTTTAAGAACCAAATTTGGCATATCTGCCACCTCCACGCCAGTCTGAGGACTTAGAACTTTTGTGTGGTTCAGTAGCTGTCTTACACAGTCATTTCAGATCTTTAAGTCCTTGTTTCTTCATCAGAAATATAGAGAGAATATACACAGGCTATATTTGTATTTGGAAGGGCCAAATAAGATGTACATGAAAATGTGTTGTACATCCTAAAGAATGATAGAAAGAGACTATTTTGGACTCTCATCCTATGCTACCCATCTACTAACTGTTTTGTAAAATCACTCACAGGCTTATTTTAAACCACCAAGCAGAGCAAAAATTTTCAAAAGTACTTACATGCTTTGTATATAAAGGTACAATCAATTAATTCACATAATATATTTGTTCATTCTTTTGCAATTTTTGAATATTCTGAAAAGTAAGTACAGCACTTCCCAATTGCAAAGGCACATCCCTCATGTCATGAGGCTTAATTATTCTAACTTTTAAGTGAATTAAGAGTCTAACCAAAGTTTTAATAGAAGACCTCTGAGGCTTTTCCTCTATAGCAATGAAGCCACTGGCATGTAAATGAAAAAATAAGCCAGCCACATGTAAACATCTTTGTGATACAATGTTTTCTATTTCAAAGCACTTAGTTTTTATTCACAAACCACCTTGTTATCCTAAATTATTTTTACCTAGATTCATCTCTTTTCAAAATTCTAGAAGTAAAAACTCAAGTGCACATTTCGGAATAACACTAATCGGGTGTTGGGCAGATGTGGAGGTGGGGAGGGGATGGGTGTATACCTATATAATGAGTGTGATGCGCACTGTCTGGGGAATGGACCTGCTTGAAGCTCTGACTCGTGGGGCTTGGGTGGCATGGGCAATATACATAACCTGAACTTTTGTACCCCCATAATATGCTGAAATTAAAAAAAAAATGAGAAAAAACCACCCTCAAATATTTCTTCCTTTTCTCCCTCCCATTTCCCCCCTCCCAGTGGTTTAGAGTCTCAAGAACTTTTACCTCAACATTCTTATCTTTGAACAGGATTCTACTGGGGGCTGGAGGAGGGGAGCCATGGAAACAGTCTTTTACAGGCAGGGTCTGGCATTTTAACCCCCAAACCTTTACACCACCTCTCCTTTAGAGCAGGAAAATGAAGTCTTAAGTCACTGAAGATATATCTGTGTCAAAGTTAGAATTTTAAAGAAATCACAAATCCATGGGTAAACTACTTCATATTAAAAGAAAATTCTGCAGCTCTGGCAATAACATTTCACACTTTTCAGTTATTTTAAGCAGCTCCCAAATTTCTTTCTTTGTGTTTGAGTTATAGTTAGAAGGAAAAAAAAAAAAAGCTTTCTTCAAGGCAAGAGAAAACCTGTATTAAGAATACCATATAGAGTCTCCTATGGCAACTTCTATTTTGAATTTAAATAAGAAAACCTCAAATATTTGGGTGTGAACTATCCAGACTATCAGCTACCTTAATGAGTGGGAGGAAGGAACAATGAGGCCCTTCCCTGGCTCCTTCACTTAGGATGGGGGAGGATAGAGAATGGGAGGAATACTCCATAAGTGGGGGTAGATGAATGTTCATTGAGAAATGGAAGAGAATATACCAGAAAGTTTTTATCAGTTCCTATGGGATGATGAAGAGAGCTCCAGACCAAAGGAGGTGTGGGCTGCAGGCTCCCGTGTGGGGTTGGGGGAATGGAAAGCGGGGGCAGCAACTGGGCATTTGGGTCAGGAGGAAGGAAAGAAACTGGCCAGACAAGGTTGGGAAAAGGTAAAAGGTGGGGACATGAGGCAGAGCCAGCCTTCATCCCTGGTACCCACCCCTGGAAAAGCAGCTCCAGGTAGGAAGGAGCCTGAGGTAGTGGATGCCTCCCAGGGAACACTGGGGGAGGCAGAGGCCACAGATGTGTCTGAGGTGTGCCACCTCCCTACCTTTGGGCATCCCTTTGTCGCTGATGTGCTGCAGGTGGGGGTCCTCACCACCTCCAGAATCCAGTTCAGCAGGCTCCATGGCAGCAGGTGCACAAGCCACTGCCACCATGTCCCTGGCTGCCGCCAGGTAGATCTCAGACTCATAGTCCATCTCAGTTGGATGGATACGCCAGCCCAATGTGGGGCTGGTATTGGGGGACACACAACAGCTCAGCATGTTCCCCAGGGGCTGCCTCTGCTGTTTCCCCTTGTTGCCTTTTGCCTGTACCTTTGCTTGCCCCCGACTCCTCCTCTCTCTCTCGGCAGCCTGCTGACCCTGCAGCCCTGCTCTGGGCAGGGTTCCAGCCTCTGCCGCACCCCCAAACCAGGGCAGTGGCTGCCTCCCCCGAGCTGACTTGTGCGCTACGGCAGTGACAAGCTGGGCTTATTTAAAAGGGGTAAATATCCAAAAAATACTGAGTGGCACAGCCACTGCTAGAAGAGAGCTCAGTCAGACTTTCTCCTCTTCTGTCACCACCTCCTAACTGAAGGCCACTTGCCCTGGCAGGCACTTGCCAACCAGAATGTGTCCTGTGGTTACTTGGTTACAAGGAACCAATCACACGCACAGTCCCACCCCCAACATGCTTACCTCAGAGCCCACGCACACGACTCACAATCTCCTGCCCTTCCCTGCCCCACCCCTCCCATGGTGAGAACCAGACTCCAGTTTTTATTCATTCCTGGCTACTGGGAACTTTCCAGTCCCGTGGGAACCACAGTGGGCGTTTGTTCCTCAAAGCCATCCTCATCAATGTGCCCTATAGAAAGCCCCTGTCAGTAAAGGGTTGGTTCCATTAACAACTCAGTTTTTCAGAGTCCAACAGCTTTCATTTGCTCACCAAACTGATAGCCAAATTTGTTCTTGTAACTAAATGTTCTCTTGTACTCCCAGAAGTATTAGTTTTCACCTGTCACATGACCATAACAAACCCAGGGAACTGGTCCTACTCTCAATAAAGATTGCCGCTGTGTGTCTTGAATGAGACCTGAGGATACATCACCCTCCACTTCACTGTCCATAAAAGAGGGATCAGGCTCATCCCTCCCAGCTCTGAATAGCTGGGACTCACCAACTTCCTTTTCTCACTTTTGTTTCTTTCTTCCAAGGCACCAGTTTCCAGATTTTCCTTGTTTTACTAACAACAACACATAAAACACAGTTTCCTCATACAAAATTGGAAATCACACCGTGGGGTACCACAGTCCTGATTCCATGAAGATGAATAGTTAACATTTGGCAGGCACTATGTGCCCTATACTATTCCAGCTGTGGTATACTCATTTAACCCCCCAAACAATGACATGTTAGGTTTTGTTAATACAGAAGAAATTGACATGCAGAAGGCAGTACCTTCCCCAAGGTCACATGATTGCTCTGGTGGTGAGACAAGGATTTGTCCCCAGACAATCTGGATTCCTACAAGCGCCTGACCCTGATTATTAGAAAATAAAGGAAAAAGTCAAGTGTACTCTTTAAAAAGGAGAATAACTTTTTGATGTGAACTTTAAAATGCTTTCCCTTCATTTAACTGGATGCATTAAGCCCCTTCTATGTGCCAGGCACTGTGGGTATGAAACAGTCCCAACCATCAGTGAGTTCAGGCAGATGAGAAAACAAAGGCTTAGAGAGTTCTGTCATCTGAGGTCACACTGCTGAACAGTGCTTGAATCTGGGATGCAAACCTAGATGTTTCTGACCCCCAATTAGATGTTGGGGTAGTTTTAATTTTATCCTTGAAAATGAGAGGTATTGAACCCTGTAAGGTTGAAGAGGCACTAGCAGATGTGTTTGTAGTGAGGTCACTTGCACAGTAAGGAGGGATTGAAAGAAGCAACAGGACAACAGACTTTATGTTCATCTAGGAGAGAAGTGAGGATTTAAACTAAAGGCGGCATCAGTGACTGAAGTGGAGGCAAAGGATTTGTGGTCATTTAGGAGATAGTGTAGGAAGATTGGTGATTTGGTGTGGAAGAAAAGTAGAAGTAGGTGGCAAAAGCGGCAGCTAAGGCTTTAGTTTTGGGGACTGGGTAGATGGCAGTGCCTTTCTCCTAGACAGAAAATGCAGGAAGAGGAATAGGTTTGTGGAAGGAGATGGAGATAGTTTTTGACTCTAAAAGGCACATTAAAATGGCATTCTCTGGTTGAAACCTCTGTAGGCTGAATCCATTTTGTGACATCCCAACTTATGTTTTCAAAAATTACATAATAAATCAAACATTAAGAGTAATTGGGAAAATTTCCTTAAATTTATATGTTAAGCATCTCACAGTTTTTGTGACATAGGGTCTCACTCCATTGTCTAGGCTAGAGTGCAGTGGCATCACAATAGCTTACTGTAACCTCAAATTTCTGGACTTAAGTGACCCACCTGCCCCAACCTCCTGAGTAGCTGAGACTACAGGTATGTGCCAGAATATCCTGCTATTTTGTGTGTGTGTGTTTAGAGACAAGATCTTGTTATGTTTCTCAGGCTGGTTTTGAACTCCTGGCCTCAAGCAATGTTCCCATCTAAGGCACCCAAATTGTTAGGGTTACAGGCATGAGCCACACCCGGTTGTATGTCATATTTTTAAGTGATTACTTTCACAGAATAATTTAATATCTATTGTATTATCAAATGAGGTATTTTGTCTAAAATAATGTTGTTAAATAAAAAACAATTTAAAATTGTGTTGTCATTAGAGCATATAGAAAGTGATTGAAGCCATGGGTATAGAAGCGATTACCATGAGAAGTTGTGTATAATAATGGGGGTTGGAAAGGAAAGAGACTTGGAGAATAGGCAAAGTTAAGAGGGATTAAGTGAAGCCTGCAAAACTGAGCAATGAAACCTGATCAAGTGAGTCCCATAACAATGGGGATGACATCTGCTCATCTCATTTCTGTAACGGCAGCACCTAGCACAGTGCTTGGTCAATAGGCACTCAATATGTAATACCCTAAAGAACACAGTCAAATGTCACCAGGAGGAGAGGAAGGTTACAGATACTATTGGCTATGGCAATTCAGTGACTGGGGATGTGTGTGAGTGAGTGGATGGCAGGCAATGGGGAAAGAATTGAATTAGAGGTAAGAAAGTGAAGACAGAAACTGAGGGTTTCTTTTCCCAAACATTTGACTGATAAAACAGATGTAGTATTAGTTGAAGAAAAATGTATGATTAAGCAAGTTTCTTTTCAAGATAAAAAATTGAGCATGGTTTATGTGAAAGGGTAAGAGCCAAGGGTAAAATAAAATCTTAAATCTAGAGGAGAAAAAAGAATTAATGGCACAAGGTCCCCAAGAAGGTAGAAGTGGATGCAATCCAAAGTAGGGATACATTATCTTTGGACAAATACAAGAGTAAGGAGGGAGAAAAACCCATGTGAATATAAAGACATTCTTGGTAGAGGAGGGGTTTAGGAAGAGCTCTCTCACTGACCTTTATGTTTCTCTATTTTAATAGATTTCTACTTGGAAAACTACTCTGGGAATAAGAGGTTGATAAATAGAGAAGTCTACACTTCACAAGACCTCAATACACCTAAAAAAGAACTCAAACAGATAATATCTTTCCTCAAAGGTCGGTCAATGGAAAAGAAATTTCAACAAAAATTAAGGAGCTCAAGTATAAATAGATATATCATAAAAGTGGAAGATGGGACTAATTTTACCCCAAATAGTTAAAAGAAGTAGCAAAAACATCAGGAAAAGAGTAAAAAAAAATATGAAAATTATATGTAATGGCAAAAAGTGAATATTTACAAAGCTTATACACACATATGAGACCACAAAAAGAGCCAGAAGGAGTGTTAACTTTTAAATACAACAGAATGAAAAAGTCAGGGAAGCAGGAATGATTAGTATTTATTCTTATTCTATTCTATTTGAAATATTTAAGTAAAGTTTAAAAACAAAAGTCAGTAATATGTTGAAATGTGGGAGACCACAGTGGAATGGGAAAAGATTCAACAAAGTTCAGTCTCAGTAATTAATATCTAGTGTTAGTAAATACTTAGGATTTAGTGACTGCATTCTGTGATGATAATAACAATAATGTCTGAAGTCCTAGGAATGTCATTAGATACCATTTTGGATAGTTCTTGTAGACTTGAGATGATGCCTATTTTAAGTTACAAAATAGTGTCTGCATTTAACAACAAACACACACAAAAATAGATATTACATGACCTGGAAAATTGAAGAGTTTTAAACTGACTAAGCAGGAAGATATTGGGAAGCATTTTTATAAAAATAGATTTAAAAACATATTGTTGGAATGGAATATTGGAGAGCATTAAGAAAATAAGCATCTATCCTAAGACAGTGGCAAGTCTGGGAGAGCAAAGAGGAAGAAAATAGAGTAATGTGATTTGTATTAAGCAAGTGTTTTCTTTTCTTTTTTGAGAGAGGGTCTCACTCTCTTGCCCAGGCTAGCGTGCAGTGGCATTATCATAGCTCATTGCAGTGTCAAACTCCTGCGCTCAAGCAAACCTTTTGCCTCAGCCTCCCAAAATGCTGGGACTATAGGTATGGGCCACCATACCTTGCTAATTTTTCTATTTTTTTGGTAGATAAAGGGTCTCACTATGTTTTCCAGCCTGTTCTCAAACTCCTGGCCTTAAGCAATCCTCCCATGTCCACTCCCAGTGTGTTACAGTTACAGGCACAAGCCTCTGTGCCTGACCTAAGCAAGACTTGGATTCTTTCAAAGAAGTTGTGATCTTGTTTATATGGGTCTGGAGTAAACTCGTTCATTCATCCATTCATCCAGTAACCATTCAATACCTGAACCCATAGCACATGTGACACACTTTTTAAGTGCTGGGAATGTTGTTTTGACCAAGATCTACAAGGTTCCTGTTCTCATGAAATTTATGTTCTAGTAAGAGAGTCAACAGACAGTGTTGCCCAACATCACCAGCTTTATGGGCTTAGGAACTCTACTGATCAGAACCTATGTATCTCCTCAGCAGGGGGGAGGAAGGGATGAAGGAGGAAGATTTCTCAGAAGGTCCACATAGCACAGGGCTTAAAAATCATCAGCTTAAAGCTAAGGTACATGGCCATACCTAGCTGTAAGGGAGGCTCAAAAAACAGAGTCACATAGCCAAGGTGACTAATGCACAAGTATGACAACTAGCACTCTGTGCCACAATCTGTAAGAAAATATCAGGGAAGTTTTAGCTTAAAGCAAGAATAATCACAATAAGATTTCATAGCCATTTACAAACACATATAGAAAACATACAAGGAGTTTCTAATGATCTTTTCTTAAGCTAAGAGGACTAAAAAAGTGGAGAGAAACTTAAACTTCATTCTATAGAATGAAACTTTATGTCAGATGAAAGAAAGATTTTATGGTGGCCAAGGGATCAGAATTATATGGTTTATTGTGTGTGTGTTGTTATTAACTGAATTCCATTCTGTTATCATACCAATTATTTTAATACAATAGAATTTGCGTGTAAGTTAAACGTACATTTTTTTTCTGGGCAGAGAGTCTATAGTTATCATCATATGTTCAAAGGCATCTGTTAACAAAAGTGTTTAAAATTACTGTTGTAACTGATTTGCTGAGGAGCAACTTGCTTTCTCTCATTCCCAACTTCAAAAAAGCATAACCTAGTTTTTTCAGTAAATTGAGCATTTCATGGTGCTGGTACTTGTATTTTAATAAACTGCCTAATTCCTCTTCTAACTGTCCCTTTCCACTATTTAAATATTCTCCAGCCTTCTCTCTTCTCAGTGTGTGGATTTGTTGCTGCCAAGTAAGTCAGTTGAGATGAGAGTGCTAATTTATTTGAAATGATGCTCTGAAAAATACATGAAAAGGGTGTCAGTTTGCCATATCACAAGGGAAGATTATGCTCATTGGACAGGTCAGTTCTGGCCCCAAATGTCCACTGTGATGACAGTTCCAAACAGGGCATTTTGTGAGTCAAGTTAAAGGAAGGAACTGCAGTTTTAAGAGAGACTAGGAGCTTCTTTTTTGCCTTCCTGGCCCTTTACTGTTCTCTGCTTTATAATGGTTTATTTGCTTCCAGTTCCATTTTTCTAGGAGCTGTAGGAAATCTAAAATTTTTCTCAACCCACTGCTAGTATCTTCCGATCACCTCCAAGCATATCTAGAACTGGTCAGACATCCTTCATAGCATAGTGGTCTCAGAGTAGTCAGAACATAGCAGTATAATACCCAATGTGTTTCACTTCTCTAGTGAACCCATCAATCTAAAAACATGGGGAAGGTAGGTAAGGTGTGGTGAGCAGCATTCCTTCAACTGAAGGAAAAAAACTCAAAACCTCAAAACCAGTTTCATCACTGTTATGAAGTGTAACCAGATCATCACATTATAATGGGTTATGCTAACACTATTCTAATCAAACCTAAGTCTTATGCACTATCTGACATCAAAAGAACCCTTTTCCCCCTTGGACTCTGGGTTTTTTAGAAAGTAGAAAGAATGTAAATTTCTGCAGATGCTTCCAGAAACAAATTTGCCACAAGTTAAATCTATTTTCTGATGTCAACTTATATTTTTAATATACATGGTCATATATAATATATTCAACTTACTTTTTAAAAAAATAACACACACATTAATCAAACTAAGAAGAGTAATGAAAGGATGGCCTTGTTAGTGAAATAACAGAAAAAATATTTAACCCATAGTAAGGGCTATAAAAAATCATATGAGCACTTGTACACACTCATGCTTTCTCTCTTCTCTTTCTCTCTCTCTCTCTCCTCTCCCCTCTCTCCTTCCTGACAGGAACACCATGGGGTTCCATCTTCACAATATCTGAAATGATCCAAGCAGATAGACAGGCAATATAAATCTTTCTCTTTACATTCGCCAGCTCACTGCCTTTTAGAATGTGTTTTCTTATAGCCTCAAGGAGTTCCTGAGTGGACAGCAGATGTGCTAGGCACAGGCCTCAGTTTCTGCCCTAAACTATATCTCAAGGGCAGAATCAATGACAAGATCACAATCAAGCAATAAATCTGTCTCCAAAGGAAAGATGGCCACTTCTCTAATCTGCCTGCCACTAAGTAAAGTGAAACAGCAGATGCAGCAATTCATAGTACCCTGTTAATTTGGCTACAACAATAAATCATCTTCGCTCTCTTTACAACTCCTAAGTAAAAAGTCTGAGTAACTGGTCTTCTATGCCAACACACTCTCCCTCTTCCTCTTTCCTGTTGGCCCTTTTTCCTGTCTGGAAAAAGTAAAATAACCATTTTTTCCTCTTTCTGTCTTAAACTTTGTCTGGAGAAATCTTTTTTAAAACCCAAATTCACTAGCTCACACTCTAACAAATAATAGGGAAAATTTCCAAAATTCACACACCTAGAACATCACATTTTTCTAGGGATTACTTTGACAGAGGAACTTAGAATCTATGGTTTCAGCAAATAAAGAGTCTTATGTGAAATGAAACCACTATGTAAAATAGGATTTTAAATGTGATTTTCATTGTTACTTTTAATTAGCAACTGCCATGTGGATGTGTACTTTGAGTTGCTTTACATGCATAAACTATAAAACCCACAGAACCTCCAGGATATGGTAATATGAATATCTCTCAGGAAGCCCTCCACTGAGATAAAAGACCTGCCTAACCCCACCATTTCAGGATTGTTCCTTCTCTAAGGAAGTAGATTGAATAAAAGGACTGTTTGCTATTGCTACTTTTTTTTTGAAGCAAAGCATGCCAAGGTATGTGTGTCTTTCCCCAGAAGTGTCTAGGGAAAAGTCTGCAACATCTGCCAACTCTGCTTAGTGCTCTTTTAGGTAGGAATCATGCTTTGCTGGCATTTTATGTTTCTATATAAGAATACGGAGAAACTTTTCTCTCAGGGTCCTTAATGAGGTAAGAGATCTGTGAGTGGTTAGCAATTGTGATTAGGTGTTTGTATAGGGGAAAGGAATAAACAGGGTCATAGAAATACATTACTTACTGACATCCTAACAAGGCCTTGACTGAAGGCCAAACAATCACAGAGTGAGCACTGCTGCTTCTGAGTCTTAAGATAATTTGGAAAATTAATTATAATTAAAAAGCATTTAATAAGGATTTATATAACTAATGGTCAACCGCCTTCAGGCAGTGGCCTAGAAGTCGTGCTTTGCTGACCATACTGGTACCTGAGGCAAAGGAAAAATAAGTAATATTTATCCAGTCTTTATTAAAATTGTTGATTCTTGTTCATACTTTTCATTTTGATTTTTTACATCATTTTTTATTTTAAAAATATTGCATCAACATATAAATTATGATTACTGAGTGGTTTTGGTGACCCTTAAATTTGGTGCCTGTGGCAAGTGTCTCATTATCTCACCTTAGTCCTGGCCCTGTGTCCAGTCAATGTGAGGGGTATTTGGATATTGCTTGGCCTGCCTTTGAAAGAGAAAAAAGGGGAACAAAACCTGGGACATATCTCCAACCCTTGGTGTCTTGACATTTCCAAATCAATGTGATCAAAAGAATCAAATTCCAGGATGGGCCCGAGACTGGAGACAGCCCCATGTCCTGTGAGTACCAATATTACACCATTTTACAGATGAAATACTAGGACAGTATGAGTGGCAGACATGCCTGAGAAGAAAAATCTAAAAAGTGGCAAGTGAGAGCTTGAACCCAGACTAGACATATTCCATAGGCCATGTTTCCAGCCACTGGGCTTCAAGAGATTGACCACTCACTGTGCCTCCCAGCACTCTCCACTGAAAAAGAAACATATGACATGGCATGGCAGATCATAAATGTAATGTTATCACATTAGGAGTCCAAGGTGGGAGGAACACTTGAGGCCAGGAGTTCAAACTAGCCTGAGCAACATAGAAAGACCCTGACTCTACAAAGTATGGAAAAGAATATCCAGATATTGTGTCACATGCCTTTAGTCCCAGTTACTTGGGAGGCTGAGGCAGGAGGATTGCTTGCAGGAGTTCAAGTTTGCAGTGAGTTATGATGAGGCCACTGCTCTCTAACTCAGGCAACAGAGTGAGAACTTGTCCGAAAAGAAAAAAAAAATATTTTTTCTTTCTTAACAGCCAATTAAAGCTATGAGAAAAAATCTAAGTGTTAATAATTTTTATTACATTTTGCCTCTTACAGAAGTAACATATATTCACTGTAGAGAAGTTAGAAAAAAACATAAACAGGAGAAAAATAAATCCTAATCACATTCCAAGAGATACTTACTATTAGCATTTTGTTGCATCTTTCTCTGTTTTATTTTAATAAAAATAAATTATTTGTACATAATTTTAAAATGAAACTATGCTACCTATGAGTTTTTTTTGTAAGTTGCTTTCTTCACTTAACACTATCTTGAACATCTTTCTATGCCATTGCTTTTTTGGTTTTTTTTACAGAGTAATTTGCAATGGCTTGATAGAATGCATCACTAATTCATGAATGTTTTTGTGTCTCCAGGCAGTGAGCTAGGCAGAGGATATACATCAGTTAACAAAATAAAGAATTTGACCCTTTGGAGTTGATGTTTAAGTAGAGAGACTTTAAGAAACTAAATCAATAAATGTGTCAGTTAATAGGGGCACTATTTTCTAAGAAATGGTTGGGGAGATAGGGGGATGTTATGAGCTAAGTTGCACCCCCCCAAAAAAAATTCATATATTGAAGTCCTAACTCCCAGTACCTCAGAATGTTACCATATTTGGAGATAGGGTCTTGACAGAGGTAATAAATTTAAAATGAGATAATTAGGGTGTGCCATAATTCAATATGAGAGGTATTCTTAGAAGAAGAGTAAATTTGGAAACAAGCATATAGGGGGAAGATCACAAGAAGACATGGGGAGAGGATGCCATCTACAAGCCAGGGACAGAGGCCTGTAGCAAGTCCTTCCCTCATGGTCCCTAAGGAAACCAATCCTGCTGGCACCTTGATCTTGGACTTCCAGTATCCAGAACTATTCAGGATGCCAAGCATCTGTAGTATGGGTGTGGGGAGCCTGCCAGCAGGTAAGTCTCTGGGTAAGCACCAGTCCCCGGCCCCTGGAATACATGGCATGCCTGGCTCCAGACCACAGACAGCTTCCCACTCTCCCGACCCCATGCTTGGAACCACTGACCACCCACTTTGCTCCCATTGGAATGCCAGACCTTCCCTCCACACCGCCCAGGCACCTGAAATTCTACACCACTCCACCTGGGAACCCCACACCTGCCCTCCCATCCCCACACCGGTCCCCCACCCAGACCTGCCCTCCTCGACCCCAGACCTGTCCTCAATTCCAGACCTGCCCTCCCCAGCCTGAGACCTGTCCCCCCAGCCTCAAAACTGCCATACTCTTCCAGGCCCTCGCTCTGATCTCTCTGATGGAGGCATTTCAGGCACCATGGCTGCAAGAGGGAAGAGCTAGGGCAGGAAGGTCCCTGCTCTCTTGGTGTGGAGGCCTCCAGCTGGGAGAGAGAATGCTGTCCTCTGACTCCCTGCATCCACAAGCCCACTCACGTTCTTCAGCCTTTGTTGCTTCATCTGGCATTTCTGGGGGTTCCTCTCCAGGGTGGCCACCTGCTAGGGTCAGGGACAAGGTCAGTGAGACTATCCTCCCCTCACCAAGTTACAACGCAGCCCCCCTGGCTTTGGGCCCTGCCTGGATACCTGGCCTGAGTCAGCTGGTGCAATGCTATGATCACTCCATGAGCTCTCATTCTAGATGCACTCCGAACTGCAACACTCACTCACTGTGTCACCTTGGGCATGCAGCCTGGCCGCCCTGAGACAGTTCCTCATCTGGAGAGTGGCATGGGAACCACACTTACCTCACAGGGTCTCCTGAGGACTCAGTGTCATGTAGCTGTCATCATTGTTCTCACCACCATCCCTCTGAGGAAGAGCCAGGCACAAGCACCCTCACATTCCTGTCCTCCCTTGAATCTCATAATGACGCTGTGAGCCATGCACAACAGGCTCATCACCCCTACATTTTCCAGATGAGGAAACAGAGGCCCAAGGAGGGCAGTGACTTGCCCTAGGAAAGGCTGGTTCCTCCCTCTACCTGGGGGCCCTGTCCCAGCTGCCTGCAACCCACACCCAGCACCACCACTGACCAGGGTCCCACCTGTGGGCTCTCTATCTTGTCCATGTCCCCAACCAGGACCATCCACGGTAGAAGGGGTACCAGGTGCCTTGGGAGACCTGATTGACTGGCTCCCACCTGTCCCAGGCCCACTGTAATCTTTGACCCACAAGCTGCATTTGAGGACACACCAACAGCTTCATGACCTTAATGAGGAAAGTTCACAAAGAACTGCCTCTCCCTCCATTTAGGAAATAGTCACCCAAGGTGCCATGCCGGACTGATAAAGCAGGGTCTGCCTAAGGTGCTGGGTGGGACAGTTTTCTTCCTCATTTACATGGAAGATTCTGAGGTCTGGTCAGGAAGCATCCACTGGGAATTCATGAGTCCCCTGGGTCCTTCTCAGAAGCCACCTGTAGCTCATGCCCCTGCTAACTGGGTAGTGCACTGAGAATCCTATGACTGTGATTCTGACACTGATGAGCAGTGCCTGCAAAGGGCATAGTGGAGACCCACAGAAAACACATGTCTGTCCCACCTATGCCTATAGGGACACAAAGCTGGGCAGCCCATCTGCCCCCCTTGCCTGTGGAACTTCTCTGCTATCCCCACATCTGGTGTAGGCAGAGAGCCTCTCCCCATGAAGGTGCGGTGCAGACAGGAGCAGCAGGTGCCTGGTTCCTGAGGAATGGCTGTGCTAGTTTGGGCAAGGAAGGAAGCCTGACCTGCCATCCACCCAAGAGCCTGGAGGAAGCTCCATCAGCCTATGGACCAGTGTGGGAGCCAGAGCCCTGCTAACTTCACAGCTCATGCCCTGCTGAACACCACAGCTGCTACCACCACACCCCATGATCAGGGCCTCCTGCCCCCAGCCCACCTGTCCATGGACACACACATCTCTCTTCCGTTAGTTCAGACTAGACATGACTGGAATTTTTCAAGTAAACTGTCAGTGAGGAATGTTTTTAAAAGCCATACCTGGTCCAGTACCTCTTCCTACCTCACCTTTTTCTCCACCCCCAGCACTTGCCCCACCTCTCAGCCTTCGTGTTACTTTGATGAACAGATTCTTGCTCAGTGTGTTGATTTTCCTGAGATTTTTATATTTTCTGAAGAATTTTATGTGGAGAGGGGAAAGAAGGAAGGACGAGTTCATCTGGGACTCCGGGTGACTCTGAACTCCGAGCTGGGCTGTCCTGTGCCCATGTGACTCTCTCCTCCTCCCCAGGAGCTGTTCAGGAAGGTGGTGCCCTATGGATGCCTGGGCTCCATCTGGAGCCAGTGGAACAAGAAGGACAAGGAGCACCTGGCACCCACCATCTGTGCCACCTTCACCCACTTCTATAGTATGGTCAACTGTGTCATCACCATCTGTCTTAGGGACCACAGTATGATGGGCCAGGACAGGGCCAGAGTGGTGGGGAATTGGGTCCGGATGGCCAGGGTAAGCCATGAAAGGGGCCAGGGAATTCCCTCTCTGAAGATGAGGGAACTGCCCCTTATCCTCCATCGGCTCTCAGGATTGTACAGTTCATAGGCCCTTCCTGTCAGGGGCACACTGGCCTTGACACCCATGGCTCAGTGCTGGATGCTCATTTCCTCCCTGGATTCCTTCCTTGGGTGGAAGTAAAATCTTCCTCCCTGTGACTGTTGCTCATGGGGTCGCAGGTGTGCCCTCCTGTGGCTCCCAGTGCCTCTGTCTGACTCAGGATGGGAGACGTCAGCAGAGGGGCCTGAAGGTGGAGCAGGCAGGGCTCCACGTCCCCCTCCCCATGCTTTATTTTCTTATCTCCCCAATGAGCATCTCATTTCCGGAACTTCTCCTCACCCACGCCATCCTCTCTGTTCTGGAGAGCACCCTGATATATCATCTCAAGAAGACTTGGGGACAAGTTTACAGGTGGATAGGACTCTCTCCACAGGAGCACCAGGGTGGACCAGGGACCTCCCACCAGTCTGGCCATGCCCCTCAATGACCCTAGGTGGCGACGGAAAGCCAGGGACACTGGAGGCGGGCATGGGCTGATGGGGGAGAACTCTAAGTTCCCCCCAGGGACCTTTGGCCAGGATTTTCAACTCAGCACTAAGTTTTGTTAACTATCAAGCATGGGCTGTTGCCAACTGGAGACATTCAAGTGTGTACTACACAGGAAATGGAACTCCTTGCCCAACTCACATCTGAACTGTAAAAACAGCTGCTCAGTTGCAATGGGGCTGGAGCCAAGGGGAACAGCATGACAGCTCCTTCCCCAGTGCTGTGGAGCCCTTGAGACTCAGAGGAATCCGGTGAAAATGCTCACCCAGGCAGTTTGGTATTTTTGAAGTTCTTAAATAAAAAGATTTTGAACGTACACACCTCCCCTTTGTTCCCAAATTTATCCTCCTTTCTTTTCCCTGTCCACAGAAAGAGCTCCAGAAATTTTTAAAACCTCCTAAAATCAGACAACACGCTGAGCCAGGATCTACTCATCAAGGTAAATGGAGGCTGGGAGATGGGGGAGCAAGTGTTTGGAGGGCAGAGAAAAGGGTGAGGTGGGAAGGGTTACTGAATCATTTTTTTTTTTTTTTACTTTCTCACCAAAAGTTTACTTAAAAATTCCAGTCACCAGTCATGTCTAGGCTGGACTACCAGGAAGAGAGAGGTTTTGGGCAGGTGGGATGTTGGGGCAGGAGGCTCTGCTCATGGTTACAGCTCTATTTCTCCCAGACACCAAATTAGTGAGGTTTTTTTTTTTTTTCTGCTTTTAATATGGAACCCCTCCAGCTCCTCTGAATGCTGTGAAGTGTCTCATTTCTGAGAGACAAATAGGACTCATGACTGAGTGTACTTCAGGTGTCCCTGTGTCACAACTGCATTTTTGAGGAGCCTTGGGAGGAGGAGGGGCAGTGAAGGTGACAGTTGGAAGCATTCACCTTTTGGGTGAATTCTCTGCTCCCCATGGTTTCTTTCCCCTGCGGTGAAAGTGCTCAGATGACCTTAACTTCAAGGCCTTAAAAATCTTTGAAACACATACAAGGTCTTCAAGGGGACTTGCTGAAAATACATACAAAACTGCTGCAAATCAGCAAGACAGGCAACATAGTAGAAAATAATCTAGAGCTAGGAATCGGCACTTCGTAAGTAAAAAAGGCTACACAATCACTAATACATATGTAATGACCCTGGGATTCCTCACTCCCTTTGTCTGCACCCACCATGTTTCTCATCTATGTCACCACCAAGAAAGGCTCTGCTCCCAGTGAGACTGCTAAGCCTGGGAACACAGGAAAGGTGGGAAAATCATGGACTTGATGTAACTGTGTTTGAACACAAAGCACTGTAAAGGGTTTGTGCCCTGATTCTGGGTTTCTCAGTTTTTACTGAGTTTATTGCCAATAACCTTTTATTGGATTTAGCTTCCCTGTTTGTCTAATGGAAGAATGAAACTGAGTAAGAATTGGGACTTTGTATTTAACTCATAAATTCTATTGAATCTGGCCAGCACAATGCTTATCTCTCTCTCTGTCTCTGTCTCTTTCTCTAACAGAAGTGCCTGTCAATATTTAATGAGACCTGATTAAATTAAAAACCTTCTGCATAGCCAAAGAAACAGTCATGACAGTAAACAGCCTACAGATTGGGAAAAAATTTTCGCATGCTACACATCAGATAAAGGACTGATAAGAAAAAATCTAACAATCCTATCAAAAAGTGAAAAAAGGACATGAATAGAAATTTTTCAAAAGAAGATATAAGAATGGCTAACAAACATGAAAAAATGCTCAACATCTCTAATCATCAGGGAAATGCAAATCAAAACCACAGTGAGATATCACTTAACTCCAGTGAGAATGGCCTTTATCGAAAAGTCCCAAAACAATACATGTTGGTGTGGATGCAGAGAGACAGAAACACTCATACACTGCTGGTGGGACTGCAAAATAGTGCAACCTCTGTGGAAAGCAATATGGAGATACCTTAAACAGATTCAAGTAGGCCTACCATTCAATCCAGCAATCCCATTATTGGGCATCTACCCAAAAGAACAGAAGACATTCTATGACAAAGATACCTGCACCTGAATGTTTATAGCAGCACAATTCACAATTGCAAAGATGTGGAAACAACCCAAATGCCTATCAATACACGAGTGGATTAGTAAAATGTGGTATATGTATACCATGGAGTACTACTCAGCTATAAGAAATAACAGTGATATAGAATCTCTTTTGTTCTCCTGGAGAGAGTTGAAACCCATTCTATTAAGTGAAATATCTCAAGAATGGCAAAATAAGCACCACATGTTCTCAACAGAAAATTGGTTTCCCTGATCATCACATAAGCGCACATTTTGGAATAACACCAATTGGGAATCAGACAGATGTGGGGGGTAGGGGGAGGGAATGGGTGTATACCTACATAATAGTGCGATGCACACAGTCTGGGGAATGGACACGCTTGAAGATCTGACTCGGGTGATGTGGGGGCATGGGCAATATACATAACCTGAACTTTTGTACCCCCATAATAAGCTGAAATTTAAAAAAAATCAGCTTCTCTTGAAAGATTAGGTGATTGGCCCCATTTCCACATTAAAACAATTGTCTGGACCTGAGTAGGAGGCAGTGTCCATTAGGCTGGATCACAATCTTTCCCCAAATGATACCCCTGTTGCTTCCCTCAGCATGCACTTCAGTGTGGAGGGGACAGAGACAGTGACCATCCCATATGTTCCTCTTCCTGGGCAATTCCCAGGCCTCTTGTGATTTATTTTGGGACCATGTGATGAAGTCCTTTCCAAAGAGAATGCAAGGCAGTGAAGGGACGGTATGAATTCTCCACACAGTTCTTCCATCTGTGTGGTTGGAAGCCGAAAAGCTCTGAGAGGGCAGAATCAGTAGAAGGAATCAGCAAAAATCCCCAAGTTTTCACTGTAAGAGAGATGCCAAGAAAATCTCTCTGACTTATGTGGGCCTGAAATATAATCAAGACACAAAACTTTCTTGTATAAAGCCATGGATATTTGATAGTTACCTGCTACCATGGTATAGCCTGTCCTGCCCTGCACTGAATAATGAAATGGATAATAATAATAGTAGCAAATATCTATTGAGTGAGTCCTGTATTGAATTCTTAGGCATTGGATTAAATGCTCTCTATATAATACCTCGGTCTTCATAATAATTCAGTTAGATACTGTTATTTTAACCATTTTAAAGGTGAGATTTAGAGAGCTTAGGTCATGTTTCTCATATGTGATTGAGCTAGGAATTTTGATGCCAAAACTTTCAGTAATCTCTTTTCTTTCATCTATTCTATATTGCCTCTCTGAACCTTTCTTCATCTGTAAAAAGTGAATAATTGTGTCAACTTTAAGGTCAGATATTAATTGCATAAAAAGACAGTTTGGATTTATTTTAAATTATTTGGATCAGTTTGAGGTTATGTGGAGAAATTTTCAATGGTTTAATGTACTTACACCAGTCTGTACCAGACTCATATAGTGAGAATAATTTTGAGCTGGATTCTGCTGATATAGACAATATGGAACACCTTTGTACTTTTTTTAAGTTTAGATTACATAAATTCTTATTTTTAATTTTTAATTTTTTTTAATTTCAGCATATTACGGGGGTACAAAAGTTTAGGTTACACATATTGCCCTTGTCCTCTCACCCAGAATCAGAGCTTCAAGCATGTCCATCCCCTAGACGGTGCACATCGCACTCATTATGTAGGTATACACCCATCCCCTCCCTTCCCCCCACATCTGCCTGACACCCGATTAGTGTTATTCTCAAATGTGCTCTTAGGTGATGATCAGTGAAACCAATTTGCTGGTGAGTACATGTGGTGCTTATTTTTCCATTCTTGAGATACTTCACTTAGTAGAATGGGTTCCAGCTCTTTCCAGGAAAATACAAGAGGTGCTATATTGCCATTGATTTTTGTGGCCGAGTAGTATTCCATGGTATACATATATGACATTTTATTAATCCACTAATGTATCAATGGTCACTTGAGATGTTTCCACATCTTTGCAATTGTGAATTGTGCTGCTATAAACATTCGAGTGCAGATGACTTTTTTATGGCATGTCTGTTGTTCTTTTGGGTAGATGCATAAATGTAATTCACCACACAAATAGAAGCAAAAACAGAGACCATGTTATCCTCTGAATAGATGCAGAAAAAGCACTGGATAAAATTGAACACCCTTTTGTGATAGGAACGCTTAACAAAATAGGCAGAGATGGGGCCTACCTAAAAATGATGCAAGCCATATATGACAAACACACAGCTGGCATCATATTGAAGAGGGAAAAATTGAAAGCATTTCCACTTAGAACTGGAACCAGAAAAGGTTGCCCACTGTCCCCAGTGCTATCCACCATAGTGCTGGAAGTCCTTGTCAGAGCAATCAAGACAGAGAACAGAATCAAGGGTGTCCAAATGGGGACAGAAGAGAACAAACTCTCACTCTTTGGTGAGGATATATTACATCTAGAAAACCCCAAGGATTCAACAAAAAGATTCCTGGAATTGATAAATGAATTCAGTAAAGTCTCAGGATACAAAATCTATACACACAAATCAGAGGCACTCATATATGCCAATAATAGTCAAAGTGAGAAACAAATCAAAGACTCAATAAGCTTCACAATAGCAACAAAGAAAATAAAGTACCTAGGAATGTATTTAACTAAGGAGGTAGAAGACTTCCACAGGGAGAACTATGAAACACTGAGGAAAGATATAGCAGAGCACATAAACAGGTAGAAAACCATACCATGCTCATGGATCAGAACAATCAACATTTTTAAAATGTCTTACTTCCCAAAGGGATCTACAGATTGAATGCAATCCCTATTAAGTTGCCAACATCATTTTTCACATATATATAAAAAATAATTTTACACTTTTTATGAAACCAGAGAAGACCCCATTTAGCAAAAGCAATTTTAGGCAATAAGAAAAAAATGGGAGGTATTAATTTACCAGACTTCAAACTATACTACAAGGCTGTGGTTATTAAATCAGCTTGGTGTTGGCACAAGAACAGGGACATAGACCAGTGGAACACAACTGACAATCCAGATATAAAACCATCCTCATATAGCCATCTAAGCTTTGAGAGCAGACAAAATAAACACCGGGGAAAAGAATCATTATTCAATAGATGGTGCTGTGAAAACTGGATAGCCACATGTAGAAGACTGAAACAAGACCCACACCTTTCACCTCTCACAAAAATCAACTGATGGTGGGTAACAGACTTAAACCTAAGGTGTGAAACTATAAGAATTCTAGAAGAAAATATTGTAAAAATTCTTATAGTTATTGGTGTAGGCAAAGAATTTATGAAGAAGATCCCAAAAGCAATTACACCATCAACAAATATAAATCAGACCTGGTCAAATTAAAAAGCTTCTGCACAGCCTGAGGAACTGTCATGAGAGCAAACAGACAACCTACAGAAAGGGAGAAAATTTTTGCACGCTACACATTGAATAAAGGGCTGATAACTAGAATCTATCCCAAGAATGGAAAAATAAGCACCACATGTACTCACCATCAGATTGGTTTCACTGATCATCACCTAAGGGCACATGTAGGAATAACATTAAGTGGGTGTCTGGCAAATGTGGGGGTGAAGGGGATGGGTGTATACATACATAATGAGTGTGTTGGGCACTGTCTAGAGGATGGACACGGTTGAAGCTCTGATTCGGGGGTGGGGCGCAAAGGCAATATATGTAACCTAAACTTTTGTACCGCCATAATATGCTAAAATAAAAATAAGATTGCATATTCTACTGTTGCTCTGTGGAGTGTTCTCTATACATCTGTCAAGTTTAATTGCTTTATATAGTTTTCATATTCTCTCTTTTCTTATTAATAATTTGACTGGGTTTATTATAATTGAAAGAGAAATATGGAACTATCCTAGTATTAGTATATGGCCGTCTATTTCTTAAATTCTGTCAATGGTTTCATTGTATATTTGAGAAACTTGATATTAGAAAAACTATATATAATATATATGTATTATTTTCATAGGTTCCCAGTGTATGACTCTTTTATTATTTAATGTCCTTCATTGTCTCTTGTGACTATTTTGACTTGAATTTTATTTTATAAAATATAACATTCTCACTTAAAATGTAATGTGCCTAATATAATTTTGACCTCGATTGTTCTCATATGGTTAATATTTTCTTTGTATGTCTTTTTGTATCTTGCCAACTGTAGTCTATTGTTTTCAGTAGATATAAAGATACATCTCTTGTAGACAGAATATAGTTTTTAATCCCTGTATTCAATTTTGTCTTGGCTGGGAATGCTAGTGCATAAATATTTACATAATGTTCACAAAGGAAAGGACTTACTATTTCCCTAGGATTAATTGTTTTATTTAACTATTATCACTATTTTGTCTTTCTTTCCCTCTCCGTTTGTCCTGCTTTGTGTCCCATTGCTTTTTCATGATATGCTTTGGTTATTTTCTCACTTTCTTTCATGTATCTCTATAAATATTTTCTTTATGTTTAATCTGAGAATAACCTATACCTTTTGAAGATACAACATATGTTAAACTGGTAACAACTTAACTTCAGTTGAATACAAAAATTCTTTCTCTTTACATCTGCCCATAACTTTATGTCATTAATGTCAATAATTATATATTTTATATTGTATATCTATTAACAGATGGAAATGATTATTTTATGATTTTGTCGTTTAAATTTTATACATAATTAAATTGTTTTATGTACCATCATTTTAATACTACAGGATTTTATTTTTGACATGCACATATCTTTCCCAGGGAGTTACATATTTGTCATAGAAGATAGAAACCAGTCTTTGCAAAGACCCCAAGAAGAAGATGTTTGGACATATGTGCCAATAGATTGATTCCCTTTTGAAAGAGAATCCAGGAGATGAGATTTTGAAACAGACATCATGCTGTATCAGGGAGGAGTAAGAGCTTTGGTGGGTAATCGTAACAAAGTTTCATTGCACTTCTATGAAGTTCTTGGCATTGTGCTTATCTGGGGTGCTATAAACTACTAACCAATTATCAGTTCTCAAAAAGTCTTTTCTATAAGTATATTTTTAAGTTTATACATCTATAATGAAAGTAAGACCTGTCGTATTCTACTGTGCTTTCTTGCTAGACTGGTTGGTATAATTTTATATATTCAATTTGTGAAGTATATCCACCTCAGTCTAGTCAGTGAGATAATTTGTTATTTTCATTTCTTTCAAAACTGCCTTTCCATTACACCCAAGACCTTTTCCCAGAGCAGGCCATAAAAGATTCATCACAAAAACTAATAATGAGAATATATGGAAGATGTGGCCTTCAACCATTATACTTAAGGAAAGACAGGGAAAGTGTGGGTGAGTGTAAGAGGCAAAAAGTATGTTATGATGGACTTACCCAATGTTTGTCAACTACCCATAGGCAAATCTTTCAATGTAACAAATATATGACAGTCTTTTGTAAATCTTAAAATCTAAATAGACATAAGGTAAGACATATTGTAGAGATAAATTTCAAATGTAACGAACGTGGCAAAACTTTAACCACAGTTCAAACCTTTCTATACATAAGAGAATTCATACCTTAGAGAAACCCTACAAATGTGAAGAATGTGGCAAAGCCTTTTGCCAGTGCTCAGTCCATACTAGACATAAGAGAATCCATGCTGGGGAGAAACCCTACAAATATGAAGAATGTGGCTAAGCTTTTAACTGGTGCTCAAACCTTAATAGACATGGAAGAATTCGTACTGGAGAGAAACAATACAAAGGAGAAGACTGTAGTAAAGCCTTTACCTGGTACATACACCTTACTCTACATAGAAGAATTCATACCAGACAAAAATCTTAAAAATGTGAAAAATTTGACAAAGTCTTTTATAACTGGTCACCTCTTAAACAATATCAAAGAAGTCATACTAGATAAAAGTGGGTAAATGTAATGATTATGGAAACAGATTTCTCAAGGTATAAGCATTAAAATGCACAAGAACAATTATACTAAAAGCAATACAGAAGTAGAGTTGTAAAAATACTTTTACTTATATCACAGGTCTTATTGGACATGGGAGAATATACACTGAAAAGGAATCTTTCAGTATTTCCTCAAAGATTATTCAACATCAGAAAATTTTTATTATATAGAAACCCTACAAAACTATAATAAATATGGAGAAATATTTCTGCAAAACATATCTTATCAAACAATAAGTATCAAACAATACCATATCAAACAAAACCATATACCATATCAAACAATAAAGTTTTGATACATAATAACTTACATATATAGTAAATTTGAAAAACATTAATCAAAAATCAAGTCTAAGTCAATATCAGAGTATTCAAAGTATAATGCACTAAGACACTAACACTTTCTCACATTACTCTAAATCTGGTTGTTGATTATAGAGAATAATTCAACTAAAATAGTTTCATAATTTATTTGCATGTAACTGTAAAAAAGGTCATAGATTTTTTGAGAGTTATAATAAAACCTCTAAAGTATACTTTTTGGTCAGAGTGGGTTAACAAAAGTAATATCATGATTTTTTGCATCTTTCAACAAGCAACTATTGATGTAATTCAGCTCTCAAAGCACTACATGCTCTGATATTATTCCTAGTATTTTTGTGGAAGAGTGTGGTTAACTGTTGCTACACAAGGGCTATTAGAAGTCTTTCTATATTTGGTGGGCATCATTCATGTACTTTTCTATGGAAAATAAAAAACACTGAAATGTATGAAGTGGAGAGGTGCTTTGTGGTTGACTTATAACAGTATTTCAAGTGCTGCATGATATAGGTATACAAGCTAATGTGCTTCTGCATTATAGTAAAAAAGAAAACAATTACAATTTCAAAAGTAAAATTTTTTACTAATTGTGCATTAGGATAATAAAATATAGTGAATTTTTAAATTCCTTTTTAGATTGTATGTAAGCAATTTGTCTTGTTAAATTAAATTTAGAAAAGTTTTAATGTGTCAAAAGTATTGTAGATTGAATAAAGTGTCATTTTGCCACCAACATTAACCTACTCCACATTACTCAACATTGTACATAATGGATGGCAACAATGTACTATTGGATTACATAGTAAAATGGCATCTCTTGTGATCCATTTTCCCAGTGGCTTTAAATTCAGATAGTTTAAAGAATAATATTCCAAAAGGTTCTATTTTTTTCTTTTTTTTTTGTGCAATGACATTATTACTGTAATGGTTATAATAAAGATTGTCCAGTATAATCAAAAGCCATAGGTTTCTGAACACTGAAAGTCTATCTGTAACATTTTATCCTACATTTTTCTTTGAACATGCAACTTCTCTGGCCTGTGAAACACATACAGACATATTTTTTATTTATGTGAATTTAAATATACAAATATATCACTGTGAAGATTAACTTTAGGAGCAATACAACTACACAAAAATAATTATGTTTGTTTGAATGTGGACCTATACCTATTTTGAAAAGAAAATATATACTGTGAAAAAAAATAATTTAAAAACTGTTGAGAATTTAGAAGCACACTAGAAACCTCAAAGATTCTGAAATTAAGTCTATTTTTGCTTTACATTGCATTAACTTCCTAAAATCTTAAAGCTTCCAGTTCAGAATCTCCCCATACAAATTCTTTGTTCTCACTTGCTTTGTACTCATGCAAAACCTAATATGTAATTTTCTTAATTGAAGTTCATGAAGTATTCTTTATATGACCTGCTCAGGGATTATAAAATCGATTTTTATAAAATTTAATGGTGCTCATAAAATAATCTGAAGATGTGAGTATTTTCAAAGTGTAATAATTGACATTTTATTTACTTAGCACATTCTATTTTTTCCTTCTAAATTGAGGAATCCTATTTAGGCCACTTGTTTTTGGTTATTGTTTCTTTCATTTTCTGTTATTAACATAATTGATTTATTGACTTTATTAGGCCAATTAGTTAAGGGAAACACTGGGAAGACTTCATAAATTATGAGGTTCTTTTGACATTTAAATAGAGGGAAAAATGATGGGGCAGTACTAGGTTTGTAAGAGATACTTTATAATTAGCAGTAAATATTCCTGTGGGAATGAATTTGTCACTGAAGGTAAGAGATTGAAAATATCCATGGTTTCTAAATGGCATTGACACTGCTTGTGGAGAGAGGACACCTGTGCAACAACCAACTCTCTGTATTTATAAATAGAAATTATGTTTCTTTCATTTTATAATTATCTCTAATTTTGCTCTATTTTTATCTTTATTCCAAGCCACAAATGTATCACAATGATTCATCTTTTTGCCTGTGTCAGGGCTACAACCTTTGCATGATTTTTTTCCTGACCCCATGCCATTTCACACAATACTTCAAAAGTTCTGATGAGAAGTTCAGCATTTTTTAATTTGGTGAAAAATTATTTTTTTCTAGAGGCTCTGTGGCTATTTATAGGTTATTAATGCAGCATTCTGATTACTTAATTAGGCTATAGGGAATCAGTGTCCTAAGCTTAAAGTAAAAGCCTTAAAACACAAGCAAAGCTAAACAATTCTGACTACCAAAGGATTAAATCAGGCACACAACATTGTTTTTCTTTATAAAAGAAAAATGTTATTATATCCTAATACATAATGTCATAAATATGAAAGTAATTAAAATAAGTTATGCATTCATAACATGCCTATGGTAAGTGCTACATAAAGAAACACATCCGAATTTGGAAGACTCTTAATATTTTGTGGTAAGTGAAAAATTTTGAATTTAATTTTCTATGAAATACTTATAGTACAACATATGCTCCAATGTGGAATCTCTTTATGAATGTGCCTTTTAGTGTTAGAAAATAACAATATAATCTCAGAACAATCTCTGTGGATTTACAATTTGGAATAATCTTTCTTTTTCTGATACTGCAATCTTAGAGAATTTATTTTACATTCCATTATTTCAGTGGCTGCAATGCATAGTCCATAGTTTTCACTTTTAGTCATCTTTCTGTGGCCAACGTTTTAGTCATTCTCTCTGGAGGAATCTCAAAGATCTTGGCAGCTTTTTGATTGAAAATTTCTTCAGTGATTTTCAATGCAATCTGTTTTCTGTGTTCACAGTGGTCAGTGTTGGGACAGTAAGCACCAAATATCCCTTTAGTGTCTGCCATACCATAATCATCAGTACCAGGAAGTCCAGGTGACCAGAGCTTAAAATAAAAGCCTTAAAGTACATTGACCCCTTCCATGTTCTATGCTGAACCATGAATGTGCAGGTAAATATCAGAGTTGCTTTGCTAACGAGTGACAGATAGAATGACAAAAACAGCACTACAACTATACATTTTTGATACTATTCAGCTAAGCTTATGAAAATGACTCAGGCTCAGTATTTGGAACATTGCTATATGATGATTTGTATTGATTTGTTTTTTAATTGACAGATAACCTTATATGTATTTATCATGTAAAATATGATTTGAAGTGTATATATCCATTGTTAAATGCCAAAGTGTAGCTAATTATCAAGTGATGTACTTCACATATTATCACTTTTGTGGTGAAGAACACTTAACATTGACTCTCTTAGCATATTTCAAAGACACAATATATCTTCATTAAATATAATCAGCATGCCGTACAACAGACCTCTTGAATTTATACTTTCTATCTAACTGAAATTATGTGTCCTTTAAAAAAACATCTCCACAAGCCCAGTCTTTGCTAAAAACCCTAACCTCCAGGGCCACCATACTACTGTCTACTGCAATGAGATCAATATTTTTGGATTCTACATGTGAGCCAAATTATGAGGTATGTGCATTTCTGTACCTGGCTTATTTCAACTCACATGTTCTTTATGTTCACCCATGTGATTTAAAATGAGAGAATTTTTATTTTTATGGATGGATTAATAGTATTGCATCGTGTATACATATTCATACTATGTTCTTTATTCATCTTTCAATGACAGGCACATAGGTTGATATTATATCTTGGCTACTATGAATAGCGCCACAATAAACATGGAAGTGAAGATGTGTTTAAACATACTGATAACATTTTTCTGAGATATTTATACAGAGTTGTGATTGGTGTACCATACAGTTTTTTAAATTTTTAATTCCTAAAGAAATCTTTATACTGCTTTTTATAAGGTACTGATTTACATTCCCACCAACTGTGTGCAAGCATTCCTCTTTCTTCCACATATTTGACAAAACTGGTTATAATATATCTTTTTCATAGTAGTCATTCTAAAAGGATAAGTTGAGATCTCATAGCGGATTTGAATTGCCATTTCCTGATGATGACTTACCTTGAGGATTTTTTCATATATATGTTGGACATTTGTGGGTCTTTTTTGACAAATGTCTACTTAAGTCTATTGTCCATTTTAAAATTTTTAATTATTGTGGGTAAATAACAGTTGTATATATTTATAGGATTCATGTGATAATTTGACACGGGAATATTGTGTGCATTAATCAAATCAGGGTGATGGGGTATCCATCACCTCAGGTATTTATAATTTCTTTGTGTTAGATTCATTGTAATTCCAATTTCTTAATTATTTTATAGTATAGCCTATCCTATTATTGATTATCATCACTAGGTTGTACTGTTAAATACCATTAATTCTAACTATATTTTTGTACCTATTAACTGTCCCCAATTTATCCCCCTACCTGATGCTTTTGCCAGCCTCTAGTCATCGTCATTCTATGCTCTGTTTCCATGAAGTCAATTAGTTTTAATATTTACCTCCCACATATGAGTGAGAACACGTTAGATTTGTCTTTCTATTCTTGGCTTATTTCACTTAACATAATGCTCTTCAGTTCTATCTATGTTGTTGCAAATGGCAGAATTTTATTCTTTTTGTGGCTATATAATATTCCGTGGCATATATGTACCACGGTTTCTCTCTCATTAATATATTGATGGACACTTTTGTTGACTCCATATCTTGGCTATTGTGAATGCTAGAAGAATAAACATAGGAGTGAATATATCTTTTTGATACACTGATATTTCTTCCTTTAGATATATAACTAGCTGGGGGACTGCTATTTTTAGTTTTTTGAGGAACGTTCTATACTTGTCTGCATAGTGGTTGCACTAATTCACATTCCTGGCAAGAGCATACAAAGGAACCCATTTCTCTAGATCCTTGCCACCATTCGATATTGTCTGTGCTTTTGATAAAAGCAATTTTAACTGGAGTGAGATGGTATCTCATTGTGGTTTTGATTTGCATTTATCTGTTGTCTAATGGCGTTCACCATTTTTTTTGTTTGTTTGTTTTGTTTACCTGGAGGCCATTTGTGTATCATCTTTTGAGAAACATCTTTTCAGATATTTTGCTGATTTTTTTTGTGAATTAACATTGGAAAACCATAATTTATTATAAAGGGAATACTACAAAAAAGCAAAACTCAACAAAATGGTCAAATCATTTAAAACAGAAACAAATATTGGCTAAAGCTAAAAGTTATCAAACCATTTATACTCTAAAATTTGTGATTAATTGTGAGATTAGAAGGCTATTTAGGTAATTTCACAAAGAAATGTACAGTAAAGATCTTCATAATATATTTGTGAGTGTATCCATTGGAAGAGAATTTTAAAGCTGGTAAAATAGGAGAGGAATGCGGTAGGAGGTTTCAAGAACATGTGAAGCCGACATTACAAGCCACATCTTTCCTGAAATGGCAAAAAAACCCAACAAAACAAAAAAAGTCCCCTGGATAAAATTTTGCTAACTATAGAAATTACCAAGACAGTTCACCTATGTGTGATGAGCAGTGTTCAGAAAAATTAGGCCAGACTTGCTGGTATGGGAGTAACTGCATATACCCAAACCTTCAGTGCCACCAACACCAGCTTTCTTATATCTCCCCCACATAGCCCCAAAAGCAACAGGACAAATTCTGGTAAAATATCCGCCCCCTCAAAAGGACCCTATTCTTGAATTCTCTCTCCTCTCAGAGTCAAGAGTTCATCCAGTGTGTTCAAACAGACCATATATTTGATCTTTTAATTTTTTTTATTTCAGCATATTATGGGGATACAAATATCTAGGTTACGTATATTGCCTTTGTCCAAGGAGAGTCAGTACTTCAAGCGTGGCCATCCCCCAGAGAGTATGCACCGCACCCATTAGGTGTGTATATACTCATCCCCTACTCCCCCTCCCATCTGCCCAGCACCCAATGAATGTTATTCCTTATATGTGCATTTAAGTGTTGATCAGTAAAATCCAATTGATGGTGAGTACATGTGGTGCTTATTTTTCCATTCTTGGGATCCTTCACATAGTAGAATGGGTTCCAGCTCTATCCAGGACAATACAAGAGTACTATATCACCATTTTTTTTTTTTTTGTGGCTGACAACTCCATGGTATACATATACCACATTTTATTAATCCACACATATATTGAGGGGCACATAAGTTGTTTCCACATCTTTGTAATTGTGAATTGTGCTGCTATAAATACTCAAGTGCAGATGTCTTTTTTATAGAATGTCTTTTGTTCTTTTGGGTAGATGCCCAGTAATGGGATTGCTGGAGCAAATGGTAGTTCTACCTGTAGCTCCTTGAGGTATCTCCATATTGCTTTCCACAGAGGTTGTACTAGTTTTCATTCCCACCAGCAGTGTATGAGTGTCCCTAGCTCTCCACATCAACGCCAACATTTACTGTTTTGGGACATTTTGATAAAGTCCATTCTCACTGGAGATAAGTGATATCAATGTGGATTTGATTTCCATTTCCCTGATAATTAGAGATGTTGAGCATTTTTTTTTTATTATTTGATTGTATCCTACTGAGTATTGGAGCTCCTTACATAGTCTAGTTATCAATCCCTCATCAGATGGGCAGTTTGTAAACATTTACTCTCATTCTGTGAGTTGTCTCTTCACTTTGTTGATTGTCTTCTTTGCTGTGCAGAAGCTTTTTATCTTGACATGATCCCATTTGTCCAGTGTTGCCTTGGTTTTCTGTGCTTTGGGTGTATTACTGAAGAAGCCCCAGCCAATACCAATGTCCTGAAGCATTTCCCCATGTTTTCTTAGAAGTCCCATAGTATGAGGTCTTAGATTTAAGTTTTTAATCCATTTTGATGTGATTTTTTTATTGGGTGAGTGATGAGGGTCTACTTTCATTCTTTTTCATATGGACATCCAGTTTTCCCAGCAGTCTGTATTGAAGAGACCATCCTTTCTCTGCTCTATGTTCTTGGCAACTTTGTTGAAGATAAGTTCACTGTAGATGCGTGGACTTCTTTCTGGGATCTCCATTCTGTTCGGTTGGTTAATGTGTTTGTTTTTATGCCAGTGCCATGTCGTTTTGTTTCCTACAGCCCTGTAGTGTAATTTGAAGTCAGGTAATGTATTGTGATTCCTCCATTTTTGTCCTTTTTGCTCAGGAAGGCTTTGGATATCCTGGGTCTCTTTGTGTTCCATATAAATTTTAGGATTTTTCTGTTTCAGTGAAGAATGTTATTTTTATTTTGATAGATATTGCATTGATTCTAAGATTGCTTTGGATAGAATTTACTTTTCAACACTATTGATTTTTCAATCCATTAGCATGAATTATCTTTCCATTTTCTGTGTCATTTTCAATTTTTCAATTTTTTGTAGTTTTCATTGTAGAGATCTTTCTTTTCTTTGGTTAAGTTTATTCCTAGGTATTTTATTTTATTTGTAGCTATAGTAAATATGATTACTATTTTGATTTCCTTTTCAGAATACTTACTGTTGGCATATAAAAATGGTAATGATTTTTTTTCTCAACCAAAGAAGTTTATGAATGAGAAATGGAATGAGGGGTGTAAACAAATAATTACATCACAACCTAAGTAGCATGATTAGGGTTATACACAATGTACCCTAGGAACACAGAGGGAAAAAGTCACAACTAGAAATATCAACCCTGGAGCCAGGATACCCTAACAGTGCAATTTCGTGAACATATGAATCACACGTTGCTTTCATTATAAGTATCCCAGATGGCAACTGATTAAACGTGACCTAAGTAAACTTTTAAAAGGATTAATTTTGATATAAGAGATGAGTGAAGGGTTTGCTTTTTAAAATTTCTAATTTAGAAGCTCTGTAATTTCACACTAATTTAAGTCAAACTACTTTAAATTGAAACATGTCTCCATGGGGCTGGTCCATATTAATTGAGTATTTGCATGTGCAACTCATAATTGCTGCCAAGATTTTAAAGTTACTTCTCTCAGATATTGCTCCTGAAGATGAAGTTAAGGAAAGACAAAACGATACTACTATTTATTAAACACAAATATATTATTTAATCCTCAAAGTACTCATATCATAAAGATACCATCAACACCATTTAAAAAAAGAAGAAATTTTATATCAAGAGTTTGAGTAACTTTCTGAAAAATGTTTATGAAAAATTCATTTAAACTCAGGACTAAGTTTAAATATAAGAACAGGCCGGGCGCGGTGGCTCACGCCTGTAATCCTAGCTCTCTGGGAGGCCGAGGTGGGCGGATCGTTTGAGCTCAGGAGTTCGAGACCAGCCTGAGCAAGAGCGAGACCCCATCTCTACTAAAAATAGAAAGAAATTATATGGACAGCTAAAAATATATACAGAAAAAATGAGCCGGGCATGGTGGCGCATGCCTGTAGTCTCAGCTACTCGGGAGGCTGAGACAGGAGGATCGCTTGAGCTCAGGAGTTTGAGGTTGCTGTGAGCTAGGCTGACGCCACGGCACTCACTCTAGCCCGGGCAACAGAGTGAGACTCTGTCTCAAAAAAAAAAAAAAAAAAAAAAAAGAATGAAGACAAAAATTTGGCATTGCTTTTATGTTTTTATTATTTTTATTTTTTTATTTTTTTATTTATTTCAACTTATCATGGGGATACATAAGTTCAGGTTATATATACTGCCCATGTCCCACCCATCCCCCCGAGTCAGAGCTTCAAGCGTGTCCATTCCCCAGACAGTGCACATAGCACGCATCATGTAGCTATACCTCCATCCCCTCCTCCCAACCCCAATCCCCCGGAGTCAGAACATTCAAGCGTGTCCATTCGCCAAACAGTGTGCAACGCACTCATCATGTAGGTATACACCCATCCCCTCCTCCCACCGCCCACCTCAGTCCAATACCCAATTGGTGTTATTCCCAAATGTGCACTTACGTGATGATCAGGGAAACCAATTTGCTGGTGAGTACATGTGGTGCTTATTTTTCCATTCTTGAGATACTTCACTTAATAGAATGCGTTCCAACTCTCTCCAGGAGAAAGTACAAAAGTGATTCTATATCACCATTATTTCTTATAGCTGAGTAATATTCCATGGAATACATATACCACATTTTACTAATCCACTCATGAATTGATGGGTATTTGGGTTGTTTCCACATCTTTGCAATTGTGAATTGTGCTGCTATAAAAATTCAGGTGCAGGTGTCTTTTTTATAGAATGACTTTTGTTCTTCTGGGTAGATGCCTAATAATGGGATTGCTGGATCGAATGGTAGGTCTACTTGAATCTGTTTAAGGTATCCCCATAATGCTTTCCGTAGGGGTTGCACTAGTTTGCAGTCCCACCAGCAGTGTATGAGTGTTCCTGTGTCTCCACATCCACTCCAACATGTATTGTTTCGGGACTTTTCGATAAAGGCCGTTCTCACTGGAGTTAAGTGATATCTCATTGTGGTTTTGATTTGCATTTCCCTGATGATTAGAGATGTTGAACATTTTTTCATATGTTTGTTAGCCATTCTTTTTTTTTTTCCAATATATTTTATTTTATTTTTTTGTTTTTCAGCTCATTATGGGGGTACAAAAGATCAGGCTATATACATTGCCCATGCCTCCCCATCCCCCGAGTCTGTGTTTCAATTGTGTCCATTCCCTAGACAGTGCACATCACACTCATCATGTAGGTGTGCACCCATCCCCTCCCCCCACCCCATCCCCCCCAGTCAAAACCTCAAGCGTGACCATTCCCCAGGCAGTGCGCATCGCACTCATCAAGTAGGTATACACCCATCCCTTCCACCCAGCCCCCACCTCTGTCTGATACCCAAATGGTGTTATTCCCAAATGTGCACTCAGAGAAACCAGTTTGCTGGTGAGTACATGTGGTGCTTGTTTTTCCATTATTGGGATACTTCACTTAATAGAATGGGTTCCAACTCTCTCCAGGAGAACCAAAGAGATGCCATATCGCCATTATTTCTAATAGTTAATATTCCATGGTATACATATACCACATTTTGCTATCCATTCATGAATTGATGGGCATTTGTGTTGTTTCCACATCTTTGCGATTGTGAATTGTGCTGCTATAAACATTCGGTGTCTTTTTTATAGAATGACTTTTGTTCTTCTGGGTAGATGCCCAATAATGGGATTGCTAGATCGAATGGTAGGTCTACTTGAATCTGTTTAAGGTATCTTCATATTGTTTTCCACTGGGGTTGCAATAGTTTACAGTCCCACCAGCAGCCAACATAATCCTGATACCAAAACCAGGAAAGGATGCAACTAAACAGAGAACTACAGACCAATTTCTCTTATGAATATAGATGCAAAAATTCTCAATAAAATTATAGCAAATCAAATCCAAGTGCTTATCAAAAAAATAATCCATCATGACCAAGTGGGCTTCATCCCAGAGATGCAGAGATGGTTTAACATATGCAAATCTATAAATGTAATTCACCACATAAATAGAAGCAAAAATAAAGATCATATGATACTCTCAATAGATGCAGAAAAAGCATTTGACAAAATTCAACACTCTTTTATGATAAGAATGCTTAACAAAATAGGCATAGACGGGGCCTATCTAAAAATGATACAAGCTATATATGACAAACCCACAGCCAACATCATACTGAATGGGAAAAAACTGAAAGCATTCCCACTTCGAACTGGAACCAGACAAGGCTGCCCACTGTCCCCATTACTTTTCAACATAGTATTGGAAGTTCTTGCAAGAGCTATCAGGCAAGAGAGCAGAATCAAGGGAGTCCAAACAGGGACAGAAGAGATCAAACTCTCACTCTTTGCTGATGATGTGATGTTATATCTAGAAAACCTCAAGGTTTCAACCAAGAGACTCCTGGAATTGATCAATGTTAGCCATTCTTATATCTTCTTTTGAAAGATTTCTATTCATGTCCTTTGCCCATTTTTGATAGGGTTGTTTGATTTCTTATTACTGATTTTCCTGAGTTCTAAATAGATTCTTGTTATCAGTCCTTTATCTGATGTGTAGTATGCAAAAATTTTTTCCCATTCTGTAGGTTGTCTGTTTATTCTCCTGACTGTATCTTTGGCTGTGCAGAAGCTTTTTAATTTAATCAGGTCCCATTCATTTATTTTTGTTGTTGCTGTGATTGCCTTAGGGGTCTTCCTCATAAATTCTTTGCCTAGGCCAATGTCTGTAAGAGTCTTTCCTACATCTTCTTCTAGAATTCTAACAGTTTCGCCCCTTAATGTTTAAGTCTGTTATCCACCGTAATTTGATTTTTGTGAGAGGTGAAAGCTGTGGGTCCTGTTTCAGTCTTCTACATGTGGCTATCCAGTTTTCCCAGCACCATTTATTGAATAAGGTTTCTTTTCCCCAGAGTATGTTTTTGTCTGCTTTGTCAAAGATTAGATGGCTATATGAGGATGGTTTTATATTTGTATTTTCTGTTCTGTTCCACTGGTCTGTGTCCCTGCACTTGTGCCAATACCAAGAAGTTTTAATAACCACAGCCTTGTAGTATGGTTTGAAGTCTGTCAAATTAATACCTCCCATTTGGGATTCCTGTGATGGTGGAGTGGAGGTAATGATTTTTTAACTGGAGATGAATTTACTGAATTTGTTTTTTAGTTATAGTAGCTTTTTGTGGAATATTGCCCCTTTTAAATAGTTATTTGTTTTTTGTTGTATACTTGTTTGAGTTCCTTATATATTTTGCCCATTCAACCACCAGATTTATAACTTTCAAATGTTTTTTTTTTTTCCATCTGTTTGTTGCTTCATCATTCCATTATGTCTGGAGATGTACAGAAGCTTTTTATTTGAAGTAATCATATTTGATTTTTTTTTTTTGCATTGCCTGAGTTTTTTAGGTTAATTCCAAAACTCATTGTTCAGACCAACGTGATGGGGCTTTCCTGTGTTTTCTCATAGTAGTTTCAATGTTTCAGATCTTACATTTAAGTCTTTAATGCATTTTAGTTAATTTTTTACATATGGGGTTAAATGAGGACCTCATTTCATTGTTCTGCATGTGGATATTTAATTGTCCCAACACAAATTAGGGAAGATATTTTCCTTGATCCATTATTTGTCCTTGTCACCTTTGTCTAAAATCAGTTAACTTCAAACGTATAGATTTATTTTGGAGGTCTGTATTTTCTCCATTGGCCTATGTGTCAGTATTTGTGGTTGTATTATACTATGTTGCTATTATACCTTTGCAATGTATTTTAAATACATATAATGTGATGCCTAAGATTGGTTCTTATTTTCAGTTGCTTAGGTCATGCAGGGTCTTTTGTGATACCTTACAGATCTTAGAATTTTTCAGAAATTTTTGTGAAAGATGTCCTGGGTATTTTGATAGAAATTGCATTGAAACTGTAGATCATTTTGTGTTGTATACACACTTTAACAGTATTAGTTATGCAAATACATGACCAAGGGATATCTTTCCACTTATTTTAACTTCTTAAAGTTCTTACAGGAATGTACAGATTGTCCACACTTTGGGTAAAATTTATTTTCAAGAATTGTTTTATAGTTATTGTATATGGGAATGCTTTCTTGGTTTCCTTTTCAGACAGTTCATTGTTAGTATATATAAATGCTACTAACTTTTCATGTTGATTTTGAATCCTATATGTTTACTGAATTTATTATTTCCAACAGTATTTTGCTGGCATCTTTAGGGTTATCTGTAAGTAAGATTATGTTAATTGTAAACAGGGAGAAATTAAGTATTTCCTTTCCCATCTGGATTCCTTTCATTTTGTTCTCTAATTTCTCTGGCTTGAATATATAGTACTTTTTAGAATAAGAATCTGAAAGTGGGCATGCTAGTTATAATCCAGAGATAAAGCTTACAGATGTTTTCCATTTATTGTGATATTAGCTGTGCATTTGTCATATATGACCTTTATTGGGTCAGGTGCAGTTATCCTACACCTAAATTGTTGAGAGTGTGTATCATGAAGGGATGTAGAATTTTGTCCTGGGCTGTGTCATTCTAGTCAGAATATGGGAAGATACATCCATACATAGAAGAGGCCAAGAGAACATTATATCTATCATACTATGGGCATGACCTGCTAATGATGTCTACTGTGAGTGTCTGACTCCCCAAGTATAATTGAGGCCCAGGGATCCTCTTCTGCTTTGTTCAGTGAATTATGCCATACTCAACTTCACAGAGGGAAACTGCCTGTGGGAGCAGGTCAACAATCCCTTCAGAACACATAAGAAAATAATAAATTATTTATCTATGTATGCTTGTCAAATTATTTTACCTTTCTTTTACATGGCTTCCAATATGTAGTATATATTAACAATATGGTTCAGACATATAGTTATAAATTAATTATACATAAATTAATGGTCAATTTCCAAATATTATTTCATTGGTATTAGAATATTATTCTTAAAAAGTGGAGACCACTATGTCTTTAAGACAATATTGTCTTGGTGCTACCACTGGGCCAAACATGTCTGAGTGTCCTGAGGGTACAGATATATATTTGTAGGAAGTATTAGATTGTTGATTTTTGCTGTTTTGATAAATGCATCCTTTTCATATATTCAGCTCTGGTAGAAAGATTAGAAAGCACTTAATCAACTGTGCAAATTCTCCCTACAATTTTATACATATCTGGCTATTCAAGAGCAATGTTCTGCCTCAGCTATGAATTTCTAAATATGAGCCAAGAAAAACAACTGCAGAAAGAAATTTCTGCATTTCTTTCAAATTTATATTTTGAGCAGGCAGATCTGTAATTTCCTTTTAACCATAAACATTCATTAACCTCAGAAGATAAATCTAAAGGCAAGTGTGAATTAGCCAATATTTGGATTCACATAAATGAGTTTTCTAAAATCTGGATAGGAAAAAGTGTTTATATCCATAGGATCTGACCTGAAAAGGTAATAGTAAAATTTGCCATATGTAGCAAATCCTCTAGGAAGGAGCACCATGTGATTATTTTGATGCCACTTTCCATATGTCATAATGTGAATAATTATGTGGATTATTCTCCATATATCTTGAGACAAAGATGTGAGTCATTTCCTTGTAAGTTTAGAAAGCTTATATAATTATTATCTGGAATAGAAAGTAAACTGGGAAAGAGCAAAAAAAAATTTGGAGGTTGAAAGGAATTTTTTTGGCAGTATTCGTTCTCCTCTGTCACACAGGCTAACACAATTACAGAAGCCAGGGATTAGGATGTGGTCACCTTTGTTGTGTCATTATATTGGCAAAAAAATTCCTTTCAACCTCCAGATTTTTTTGCTTCTTCCCAGTTTACTTTCTATTCCAGAAAATAGTTACATAAGCTTTCTAAACTTACAAGGAAATCACTCACATCTTTGTCTCAAGTTATATGGAGAATAACCCACATAATTATTCACATTATGACATATGGAAAGTGGGATCAAAATAATCTCATGGTGCTCCTTCCTAGAGGATTTGCTACATACGGTAAATTTTACTATTACCTTTTCAGGTCAGATCCGATGGATATAAACACTTTTTCCAATCCAGATTTTAGAAAACTCATTTATGTGAATCCAAATATTGGCTAATTCACACTTGCCTTTAGATTTATCTTCTGAGGTTAATGAAAGTTAATTTCTCCCTGTTTACAATTGACATAATCTTACTTACAGAAAACCCTAAAGATGCCAGCAAAATACTGTTGGAAATAATAAATTCAGTAAACATATAGGATTCAAAATCAACATGAAAAGTTAGTAGCATTTATATATACTAACAATGAACTGTCTGAAAAGGAAACCAAGAAAGCATTCCCATATAGATTTATTTTGGAGGTCTGTACTTTCTCCATTGGCCTATGTGTCAGTATTTGTGGCTGTATCATACTATGTTGTTATTATACCTTTGCAATGTATTTTAAATACATATAATGTGATGCCTCAGATTGGTTCTTATTTTCAGTTGCTTAGGTCATGCAGGATCTTTTGTGATACCTTACAGATCTTAGAATTTTTCAGAAACTTTTGTGAAAGATGTCCTGGGTATTTTGATAGGAATTGCATTGAAACTGTAGATCATTTTGTGTTGTATACACACTTCAACAATATTAGTTATGCAAATACATGACCAAGGGATATCTTTCCACTTATTTTAACTTCTTAAAGTTCTTACATGAATGTACAGATTGTCCACACTTTGGGTAAAATTTATTTTCAAGAATTGTTTTATAGTTATTGTATATGGGAATGTTAAGGAATTTTTTTGCCAATATAATGACACAAGAAAGGTGACCACATCCTAATCGCTGGCTTCTGTAATTGTGTTAGCCTGTGTGACAGAGGAGAATTAAGGTTGCAGATTAAATTAAGGTTGCTAATCAGCTGACTTTCAGATAAAGAGATTACAGGGGGTTATCTGGAAGGGTCCAATGTAATCACCAGCATCTTTAAAGGGGTAACCAGGAGGCAAAAGACTCAGCATCAGAATGAGGCAAAGTGAGAACAATGTGACCAGCCACTGCTGTCTTTGCAATTGGTAGGCAGACAAGAGCCAAAGACTTCAGGTTCCCTCTAGAAGCTCAGAGAGAAAAAATAAACAAGACAATAGATTCACATCTAGAGCCCATGGAGTGAAACCTCACCCTGCTGACACCTTAATTTAGCCTAATAAGATCCACTTATTTCTTTTGTCTTCCAGAAATGATATGTAATCGATACATGTTGCTTTAAGATTCTAAGTGTGTGACAATTTGTTACACCAGGTAGTGGAGACTCACTCAGGAATATTGTCACATCTTATGAAAAGCTTTTTTAAAAAGTCATCTTAATGCTGATGAAATTCTGTTTCCTTTCTGTCAGAATCAATGATTTTGTAAAATCTGTTGGCAAGACTCCATTATATCTCCATACAGGAAATAAGGGGTAGGAAATAAGTCAGAATGTTAAAAACTCAGAAGAGATGTAACAAACATAAGAAATCTAGGCTTCCTATTGTGAGATTTGATGATTCTTTTTCCATTTACATAAATTTATTTCATTCATCTGTGCAAGCACCATTGAGTAAATTTATATGCTAAATTTTTACTGAACAAAGTAGAATATTAGTAAATGTTTCCAAGGAGGCCAGTTACTGTAGGGGCAGAGATAATGGACACTTACACAGGCTTTGTTATGCTTGACTTTGCATTAGGTTTATAATATAATTATATAATTTAGAAAATAATGCATAGAGGCTGATTATATAAAAATTTGTATGAGCTACTCAGGCTTTCTTGAAGATAATTGAATTAAATAAAAATGATAGTACTTGTAATGAATTTCCTTATAAAAAATCAATGTGAGTTTCATTGTTTTGTTGTTTAGGTACAAAATATGTTACTTCTTTACTATTAATCTGAGAAAACTTTCTACTTAATTTTGAAATTAAAAATCATTTTTACCAAACTGGTATTGTAATCTTAGCAAATGCTTTTTTTCTTGCACGTATTCATATGGCTTATTCCACACAGGCCTAAGAGTACCAATGTCATAACCAGTCACTTGGCCCCGGTTCACATAGTGATACTCCTCATTGACATTTTGTGACATCTCTGGAACTGTTTGAGTCCTTGCATTTTCAGAATGACTTCAGAGTAAGGCATTTTTAACATGAGGAGGGTGATGAGGGGCCTCTCCATCTGTATCCTGAGTGTGCTCTTGGCCATAACCGCCAGACCCAGCACCTCCTGGCTTGCTAGGTATAAACATATTCACAAAATACCTTTTTAAATGTGTTCTTCTTTTTATGCCTTCTCAATTTGTCTTTCAGTAGTAACTTTTTCATCTGTACTGTGGTACCTTCCTATGTGAGCTAGACCAATCTGATGATTCTCACAAAATACTTCGCTTTCTCCCATGAGCTACATCATCAGGGCCATGTCACTCTGACAACACACAGGGATGCCTTTCTTGTAGGATTTATGGTGCTTTCAACTTGTGTACATGTTGATTCTCTTGTTTAGGTACCAGAGGTGATCCCAATACCCTCAGAACATTAGCCTCTCCCCAAGAATCTTCCCAGAGGAAAGGGCCACCCACATCATCCTGCTGCTGGTGGATTTCTTTGTGGTAATGTACTGGGTGGACCTTATCATCTCATCAACTTCAATGCTGTTATGGGCATATTACCCAGTTATCTTGTGTAGCCAGAGGCTTGTGGTCCATATTATGTGACAGTGAGGGTTTGGTGCTTTTCAGTTCCAAAAATGAATAATCAACATTTTTAAAATTATGTAGCAAAAATTACAGCAATTTTTAACAGGTTAATTAGAACCATGATTGCCTCAAAAGTAGATTCTTCTGCCATTAGTTACATTAATTAAGCAGCACATTTTGCCATCTTTTGTTATTAACTTATGTGAAATCATATATTTAAAACGTCTAAACACTGCTAGCACCCGTACTGCCATATTGTAGTTTTAAATTGTTGGGCATTATAGGAATCTTTGTAATTTCTTAGTTATCTTTTGCTGTGTTTATTGCAAGGATTTTAAAAATATACATGTCCAGCATGTTTTAAGTAAAATAGAAAATAATAAAGTTAAAAGGGAAGAAAACAATAAAAATATGTAATATTTTGTAAAGCACAATATGCACCATGTACACTCAGGTGGAATAATACGCAAAGATATTTTGTGGCAGAAAGCTACATGTTATGAAAAATTCTGAGTTTCTTGATTTGTTCTATCACCCCATCCTCCTTTTCCAAAGGATAATGAAATTTGTAATCAATGATTATTTTTCTTTCATATTGAATCATTTCTTAAGATTTGAACAAATTTGTGATGTGTGAATCCTTGAATTTTGTGAAAAATATGTGTACATTTACATATTGACTATTTTTCTGTAACAATACTCTTGTAACTGATAGAATGAGTGACTTGAGTTCAAGTCTGTTTACTCCAGGCATCCCACTTCCACGTTAGCATTTCCTGGATACTTAAAAAGTACTATCAGTTTGGCTTTTTCACTTAATTCAAAAATTTTAGAAGCCCATATTAATTGAAATTTGCATGTGGTTAGATCTTACTTGCTGGTTACTCTACAATTGATATTTTCTAGTGTTATTTCCTGGTGCCTACAAAATACGACATGTAGGATTTCTGTTCTCAGGATGTTAATGGAATTTTTAGTCCAGAAAATGGCATTTTTAATAATTTTTTCTTGCATTTGATATAATTGTGTATCATCTGATTTCTGGTTCAAGATCCTGTCCATTCCTTATCTGCATAACTATTAAACCTTAATAATACAGCTGTTATATTAACTCTCTTTCTGTTAATTTAGTTATATGCCAAAACAGTTGAAATTTTGATGATATTAATATTGCCTAACATCATTATAAATGTTTCAATTTTTCTTTATTCCATGAATCTTTGTATTATACCCTGGAATTCATATGTTATGATATATTGAAATGTCTTTTGAATAGTGTCTAACACATTGAATTTTCTTAGTAAATATTAACTGTTCTGATTAATAAAATTTCCATTAATTTATATGATTATTGACTTAACATGTCATATAGTATTTGTTATTACTGAAATCTTTCTATCTACATATTGAGGCAAAAGAGGAGGGTAGTTTAGCCTTCCATCTTGATGGAATCCAGGTTAAATGGAATAGTTTTCTAATTTACTTTGAATAGTGAATATTATCTGTCTCAAAAAGATAAATGAGTGATAAATATGGCATGGATAATTATTTATTCATGCTTAAATAGAGGACACTAGGGAATAAAGCATTTATGAATTATCCCAAAGCACCATTCTTCTATTTTATGTTTTCTACTTTCTAATAACTTCCTTGCAAATCTAGATATCTCGAAAACTACAAATTATAAACAAAAGCCCAGGTAAGCACAAATTAGCAAAATTAACTCAAGTATAGAATATAGAGATAAAACTATATATAAAAAAGAATGCACAAATAGACTGGTAAGAATGGAATACACATAATAAAAAAAATGTTTAAAAGATACAAAGGTGAAATAAAACCAGAATCTTGTAAGGCATATTAATGGAAAGACTCTCTTTGATTTCACAAAAATGACAAAAATGATATTAACTTGTAAGTACACACTGCTCCATCTCACTGATTGTTGGGAAAATGTAACGCATCATCATGACAATATAAAGAACTTTGAGAATGACTCTGTCAAGACAGTAGGCTAGTTAGCTCCAGGCTTTATTTTCCCACAGGAACATTCAAGCAAAGAGAAAGAAATAAATGGCTATCTACTGAGTATCTAAAACAACCTTATAAGAAGCTCTGAAAACTAGACAAAAATCTATAAAAGGCAACAAAAATCCAATCAAGAAAAAGCCACATTCAGCATGGTAGGAAATTTTATGGTCTTTCATTTGCCCTTGCTCAACCCCCTTCCTTGCACAATATAACATGGTCCATAGGAAGCAGATCATGCTTTGTTCCCTATCTCAGGCAAAAAGGGGGAGAATAGGAGATGTTTGAAATGGTCAACCTGCCCGTGGACTGTCCAAAGAACTGTTTTTATCTTCAATGCCTTAGAATTCTGATGGGGAATGGTGACATCATTTGGATCTCAGGATGGCAGGAGTTGTAGAATGTAAGGTGTTCTCCATAGAACCCACAATCTGCACTAATCCTGCAGAATCATGGATTTCTGAGACTGAGAACTGGTAGACAGAGATCTACAATAGAATTTCAATGGTCATGACAAGAACCTAGGTTGAGACTCTTTCAAGATTTCAGAGAGTCTTACTTTATGTAAGAAAATTGCTAGGTTGAGTAAACAAAAGTCTAACTCAAATCTAAAATAGAATCATGGCCCCTCAAACATTTCCCAGACTGGAGCAGTTTACAGACCCCAATCTCTTTGATGCGGAGGCCAGTTATCTTTAAGAAAACACCCCACTGCATTGTCAAAAACTTATGTGGTTATTTTTGTACATGTTTCCCCAAAGGACTCTACCTCATTTTGCCAGGATGACTGTGCATTGGGGAAAATAAACAAGCAGATCTTTCAGGGACTATGGCACAGTCGTGAACTAATGATAGTATTAGGATACCAAACATTACTGTAGTCTTCCTATGGAGGCCAAATACTTAATAGACTTTAAGTTAAGTACCATTTCAGAGTGGGGATATTGTGTCCCTGAACCCAATCTGTGGTTATTTCCCCAGTTCCAGAATGCTTAATTGGAGCAGATACAGCATTTGGCAGAATCCCCACATTTGTTCTGTGACCTGTTGAATGCAGGTTTCTATGGTGGGAAAGTCCAAGTGCATAACACTGGAACTACCTCTACTTAGATAAATAGTGAACCAAAAGCAATATGGCATTTTTGGATGCATCGAAGGGATTAGTGTCATTATCCAAGGTATTAAGGACTTTAAAAGTAAAGGTGAGGCTGTATACAGAAGATCTTTATTAAACTGTCTTATTTGTCCTGTGCAGAAATCAGATGAATTTGAAGAATGGCAGTAGATTAACCTAGGCTTATCCAAATGGTGACTCTAGTTGCAACTACTGTATCAGGTGCAGCTTTATTACCAAAACAAACTAACATATATCCTATACCTGGTATACAGCTATATGTGTTGAAAATGTATTCATTTTAATATCATTCAATAAGAACCACCAGAAAGAGCTTACTTTTATCTCACAAGGGCAACAATACACCTTCACTATCGTACCTAAGGAGTATATCAATGCTCAAGCCCTATGTCATAATTTAGTTCACAGAGTTCTTGATCATAATTCCTTTCCACACAGATATAACACTGGACCATTACCTTGATGACATTATTCTCAATGTGTCTAGCGTGAAAGAAATAGAACTACCCTTGCCTTAGTGTTAAGATATTTATGTAACAGGAGGTTGAGAATAAATCTCACTAAAAATCAGGGACCTTATATCTAATTGATATTTCCAGGGAGCCAGTGCACAAAAGGCCTTTTGAGATGAGGAATAATTGGTTGCATCTGAGCAATCCTACAATTAGAAAAGAGGCACACCAGCTAGAGTGCCACGTTGGATTTTTGACACCATATACACTTTATTTGGGTGTGTAACACCAGCTGATTTACCAAGTGACTGAAAATACTTCTAGTTTTGTGGGGGGCCTCAGATGAGAAGGCTCTGCAAAATACCCAGGCTGCCATGCAAACTGCTTTATCACTTGGGTAGTATTTTTCATTACGTCCTATAGTTTTTAAACTATCAGTGACAGTTAAAGATATTTTTCACAACTTTTGCAGGCCCCCATAGGTAAAGAACAGCTAAAGCCTTTAGGATTTTATTAAAATAATCTCTACAATGTTACGCACATAATTACTCCTCCTCTAGAAGAAGCTCTTGGCCTGCTACTGGGCATTAGTGGAGACTGAATGCTCTACCATGTGCCACCAAGCTTCCATGAAACCTGAACCACCCATTATGAGCTGGATCTAAACTTACCCATAAGCCATGAAGTTGGGCATGCACAGCAACATTCTATTCTCAAATGGAAGTAGTATATACATGATTTGGCCTCATTATACCCTGAAGACACAAATAAGTTACATGAAGAAGTGGTTCAAATACTCATAGTCTGCTATACTGCCTTGTCTCTGTCTTCTTATGCCTCTGTGGCTCATGGGTAGTTGCCTATGATCAGTTAACAGAGGAAAAGAAGACTCACGTTTTCTTTAAGATAGTTCTGCAATGTATGCCAGCACTATCCAAAAGGAGATAGCTTAGGACTATAGCGGCTCTCTGGGGCATCCCTGAAGGACAGTGGTGAATATTTTTCCTCTTAGTGGGCAGAACTTTGAGCACTGACACTGGATGTTCAGTTTTTTTTTGTTTGTTTGTTTGTTTGTTTGTTTGGAAAAAATAAGATATGTCCAGGCATGCAATTGTATAACAGTTTATAGGTTATGTCAAAAGTTTTGCCTATAGGGTTGAGGACTTAGAAAAATCATAATTAGAAAATTGGTGACAAATTTGGAAAAAATGTGGATAGACATATGTGTACATGAAAACTGTGAAAATAGGTGTTTTCCATGTTAATGCCCACCTAATGGTTACATCAGAGGAGGATTAAGAGTCAAGGGGATAGAATGTCTCATTCTTTGGATTCCAGTTGGCGTCTCTCCCCAACCAACTCATCATTGTATACCAGCATCTTGAACACAATGGCCATGGTGGTAGCAATGAAGGTTATATTTGGGCTTCACAAGGTGCACTTCTACTCACCAGGCCAAGCTTGCTCTGACCACCCCTGAATGCATAGTCTTCCAGTAGCAGAGATCAATAGTAGGTCTCTAATATGGCATTATTCCTCAAGGTGATCAGCCAGCTCCCTGGTTTAATGTTGATTAAATTCAACCAGTTCAGTCATAGACCCAATATTATGTCCTGAAAGAGTGGACACGTACTCTGTATATGGATTTGCCTTCTCTGCACACAATGTTTCTGCCCAAACTACCATCTGTGGACTCACAGAATGCTTTATCTACTATTATGATATTCCATACAGCATTTTTTTCTGACCAGAGAATGCAATCCACAGCCACAGAAATGCAGCAAGATGGCATGCCATTGAATTCATGATCTTTCCATGTTTTGACCACCATGAAGTATGTGGTTTGAGAGAATTGTGGAATGGCATTTTAAAGACTCATTTACAGAACCACCTAAGTTACAAATATTTGCATGACTGGGGCAAGGTTCTTCAGAAAGATATTTGTCCCCTGAATCTGTGTCTAATGTATGATGCTGTTTCTCTTGTACCCAGGTTCATGGGTCCAGAAAACAAGGGGTGGACCAAGGAATGACACCACTCCCTATTACTGTTAGTGAATCACTAGAAAAAGTTTTGCTTTGTATTATCACTATTTTATACTCTTCTATCATAAAAGTATTAATTCTACAGGGAGGAATAATCTCACAAAGACACACTATGAGTCCCTTGAACTAGGGTTTAAGACAGCAATTGGGCATTTGGACTCCACCTCATGCCTCTGGATCAACAGGTAAAGAAAGGAGTTATCATGCTGGCTGGCATGACTGATGCTCACTACCATGGAGAAAGTGGACTGCTACTCTACACTGGAGGTAAGGAAGTGTATGTCTGTAACACAGAAGATACCTTCGGGCTTTTAAAGAAAGGTTTTGCTATGCACTTTGGTGAAAGTCAGTATGAAAATAAAACAACCCAGTCCAGGCAGGCCTACAAATGACCCAGTCCCTTCTGGAATGAAAGATTGATTTGCCCTACCGTATAAAGAACCGTGATCAACTAAGATTCTTGCTGAAAGTACAAGGTACACAAAATAAGCAGTGGGAGTAAAGTACTTATAGATAACAGGTATAATTGGTACCAGTTGCAGAAAGAAGTATAATTGTCATGAGTATTTTCTTGTTTTGTTATAAATAACATTTGTACGTATGCATACATATGTAAATTTTACAGAGCCTAGGATGTATTGATTTCACATCAGTATTTAAGTATTATTAATTTTACATTATAGTATAATATTTAAGCTACTAGTTGCCAGGACAAGAATAAACATCACTCAACAACTTTACCTCTTCCTCTGGGGAAGAGATAAGTGGGTTTTCAGCTGTACACAAGATGGTTGAATCATGATACATGGAATAATGACCTTGTTATTGTCTTTACATATAGATTAAGTGAGATTTAAGAAGATGCATGTGGGTACCAAGTTGACAAGCGATAGACTTTAACAGGTAATTTTGTATCACCTTCATTGTGTTAGGGTATGCTGAGATAGCTAGAAAACATTATGTCTGAGTGTGTCTGTGAGGATGTTTATTAAAGAGATTAGCACTTGAATTAGGATGAGTAAAGAAGATCTACCCTCACCAAATAAGGGAGGCATGATCCAATGTGATAAGGGCCCAAACAGAAAAACAATGTGGAGAAAGACTGAAATTTCTCTCTCTTCTCTTACGCTGCCCCATCTATCTTTCCTACTTTTGGACACTGAAGAGTCAACCTCTCAGGACCTCGATTCTGGGACTTCCACCAGCAGCCCCTCTGGTTTCTCTGGCCTTTGGCCTTGTGCTATTAACTTATAGCATCATATTGCCTGTTTCCCAGACCTTTAGACATGGACTGGATTACACCACTGGATTTACTGGTCCCCCAGATTGCATACCTCTTAGGGCATATTCTGGGACTTCTTGGTATCTGTAATCACTTGAATAAATTCTCATAAAAATTTTCTCTGTATGTACACATATAGAGAAAGGGATTATTTATTTATTTATTTATTTACCAACATGTATATCCTATTGGTTTTCTTGTTCTGGAGAACACTGACTAATGTGGTGTGTCAGAGAGAAGTAACACTCAGAGCAGAGATGTGTAGGCAGAAATGACTTGGCCAGAGGGCTTTGGGGAGGCAGTCAGTCTGGCTGTAGCAAGTCTCAGAAGAGGACTGGGCTGCTAAGAGGAAGCACTCTCCACCACCCAGTGTGAGGAAGATCCGCAACCCACATCCAGTGGTGAGATGAACTTATTTGAAGTCAACCAGTCAGCAGCCATTCTGGGCACAGTGGTGGAAACCAGCAACACATCCATGATGGGAAAGTTGGCTCAATAGAAAATATTTGGGTGTGTGGAGAGATTGGTGCTGGTAAATTAGGAGAAGTATAAGGACATTGCCCAATAGGGCAGTGAAAACAATTGTTAGAACCATCACAAAGGAAAATTGGCAGGCTCTTGTGTTTTTAAAAAGTCCTAGCATGAAGAAATATGGGGTGGTGTTTCTATTTTCCATGATTTCACACAGTAGTGACACTGAAAATGGACAAATAGATGAGAGAGTTGTCATCATGGTCGATGACAAAGAAGAAAATCTCTGTAGAAGAATGTAAGGATATTTATTTTCAGCCCTTTTTGAGGACCATGGCCCAGAGCCATGTCCAAGAAGCCTTGAGCAAATGGGCTTGCTGTTCCTGGGCTACAGGTTGGTTTTATAGATTGTGGGGAGACAGGAATTACAGTTAAAGTCATAAATCAATCCATGGAAGGCATATATTGGTTTGGCTCCAAAAGATGGGACATCTCAAAGTGAGGGCTTACAAGTCATAGGTGGACTTAGGGATTCTTTAGTTGATAATTGGCTGAAAGAGTTAGGCTTTCTCCAAAAGGCCAAGAAGCAGAAGACAAGAATGCTTCAATAAGATAAGGGTCTTCTATGTTTTATGTGATGCTATACTGAAATCAAGTTGGGAAGTAAACCACATCATAAACACCTGTTTACTGAGATTTTTTATCATTTATATGTGTGATTCACCAGGCCCCCTTAGAAAGAAATTTGGGGGCATAGAAAAAGATCCGGTTCACTCCTCATTATCAATTGTGCTCCATCGGACTACATATTTTTTGAAAAGAACTTGTATGAAAATGATGAAACCTATTTCAAATCCTTCATCTGCCATTTGAAAAATGCTTTAATTTGTGCATTGCTCAACTTTTTCTAACGTCCAAGTTTTTTTATGATAAATACTTCTCATTTGGAGTATTCGTTAACCTGCAAAATGAATCCAAGTTCATAAAATATTGCAAGTAACAATTAAGTGTGATGTTGCTTTATCAAATATCAACATAAGTGAGTGAGAAGGAAATGATTCACAGGTCATTTTTATGTGCTTGTCTTAAATGATACATAGTATTTTTAGAATGTGAATTAAACCAATATATTAAGTAAAAGCTACACATGTGATAATGAAAAATACAGGTCCATAAGATATCACATTTCATTGAAACGTATCAAAATCACAAGGTTTACCTTCTCATTGATTCATCCAGGAAGACATTGTCACTTTTCAGGCAAGATCACCTCACCTTCAGGTCTAGAAGCTGGAAGAACTCAGTCTGCATATGAAAGCATGACTTAATTTGGAGTTGTTAGCATATTAAATTCAATGTTACAGAGTTATACACTGAAAACAGTAATGAGTACTTTGGATTGTTTTCAAGTGAGTACAGTGCTAATCGCATACTCTCATTAACTATACAGTTTCTCATCTGTCTACAAATACAAACTTTATTGGGTAAAGGAGAGAAAATAAAACTAAGTCCTTTACCCATAGAGATAAATTACTTTCTTCTTCAGTCTCAAGAGAAACAAAATCTCATAGGCATTTTCTTCTCAGATAGGCCAGAATTGTTGTACCTTGTTGAATTAATATAGTCATAGCTGCAGAGATATGGATGCTAATACAGTCTCAGTGATGTGGTCTAATTCAACACAGTTACGTGGCAAAAGAAGATTCTTTCCTCCACAGGCATTCACTTTGTCCTCACTTCACATATCCATCCTAAACTCAGATGCCAGTCATGGCTGGGAAAGGCAGTGCAATAGTCTCACTCAATTCATGACTGAATTACTTGAGCATCATCATTGTACTGGCTGCACAGTACTTGAAAGTTTCTTTTGGTTTTTTTTTTTTCTTAATTCATGATATTATGAGGCTACAGATATTTTGGTTACATGAAATGCATTTGCCTCGCTCAAGCCAGGGCCACAAGCATGTCCTGTCCCCATACAGTGTGCCCTGTCTCCATTAGCTGTGGTTTTACCTACTCCACTTGCACTACCCACTGTTCCACCCCCTCACTTGACCAGCACCCAGTGAGTATTACTACCATATGAGCACCTTACTGTTGACCAACTAGTACCAGTTTGATGGTGAGTACATGTGCTGCATGTTTTTCCATCCTTGTGATACTTCACTTTGAAGGATCGGCTCCGTCTCTATCCAGGATAATATAAGAGGTGCTAGACCACCATTGTTTTGTTTTTATTTCAGCATATTTTGGTGGTACAAAAGTTTAGGTTATGTATATTGCCCTTGCCCCACCCCGAGTCAGAGCTTCAAGCATGTCCATCCCCCAGATGCACTCATTATGTATCTATACACCCATCCCCACCCCCAGCTGTCCAACACCTGATGAATGTTATTCCTACATTGTTTTTGTAGTTGAGTAGTATTCCATCGTATACACATACCAATTTTATTAATCCACTCATGTATTGATGGACATTTGGGTTGTTGCCACATCTTTGCAATTGTAAATTGTGTTGCTATAAACATTCTAGTGCACATGTCTTTATTATAGAATGTGTTTTGTTCCTTGAATAGATGCCTAGTAGTGGGATTGCTGGATCAAATGGTATTTCTATTTTTACCTCTTTGAGGTATCTCCAAATTAACTTTCCACAGGCATTGTACTAATTTGGAGTCCCACCAGCAGTGTAAGAGTGTTCCAATCTCTCTACATCCATGCCAGCATTTTTTATTTTGTGACTTTTTGATAGAGGTCATTCTCACTGAAGTTAGGTGATGTTTAATTGTACTTTGGATTTGCATTTCCATAATGATTAGAGATGTTGAGCACATTTTTATATGTTTGCTGGCCATTCCTGTCTCTTCTTTTGAAAAGTTTCTGCTCATGTCCTTTGCCCATTCATTGATGGGGTTGTTTGATTTTTTTCGTGTTGATTTTCTTAAGTTCTATATAGATTCTTGTTATCAGCCGTTTATCAGATGTGTAGAAAGCAAGTACTTTCTCCCATTATGTGGTTTGTCTATTTGCTCTAAGGACAGTTTCCTAGGCTGTGCAGAAGCTTTTTAATTTGATCAGATACTATTTGTTTATTTTTGTTGCTGCTGTGATTGCTTTGGGGCTCTTTTTCATAAATTCTTAGCCTAGGACACTGTCTAAAAGAGTCTTCCCCACATTTTCTTCCAGAATTCTTAAGGTTTCACGCCTTAGGTTTAAGGCTGTTATCCAACGTGAGTTCATTTTTGTGAGAGGTGAGAGTTGAGTATCCAGTTTCAATCTTCTGCATGTGGACATTCGGTTTTCCCAGCACCACTTATTGAGTAGAGATTATCTTCCCTAATGTATATTATTGTCTTCTTTGTTGAAGATTAGATGACATTGTGATGATGATTTTATATATGGGATCACTGTACTATTCCAAAGGTGTATATCTCTGTTCTTGTGTCAGTACCATGTGGTGTTGGTTGCTTTAGCCTTATAGTAAAGATTGAAGTCTTGCAGACAGATCCCTTCCAATTTTTGTTTTTGCTTAAGATTTTTTTGGCTTTAGGAGGTCTTCTCTAGTTCCAGACTAAGCATACAATTATGTTTTCTAAATATGCAAAAATGATGGTGAAATTTTGACAGGCATTGCATTAATTCTATAGATCACTTTAGGTAGAATGGACATTTAACAATAATGATTCTACCAATCCATTAGCATGGTAGGGATTTCCATTTGTGCACATCTTGTACAATTTCTTTTCTCAGTATTTTGTAGTTCTCCCTATACATATCCTTCACCTCTTTCCTTAAATACATTTCTAAATATTTAAATTTCTTTGATGCTATTTTCAAAGGTGTTGTGTCTTTGATTTGATTTTCAACTTGACTGTTATTGGCAGATATGAATGCTACTGATTTGTGTGCATTAATTTTGTATCCTGAGACTTCACTGAATTTGTTTATCAATTCCAGGAGTCTCTTGGCTGAGTGAGGCCTTGGGATTTTCTAGATATAATAGCATATTATCAGCAAAGAGTGAGAGTTTGACCCCTTCTGGCCCATTTGGACACCCTTAATTCCCTCTCTTCTCTGATTGTTCTGGCAAGGACTTCCAGTACTATGTTGAATACGAGAGGAGATAGTGGGCATTCTTGTCTGGTTCCAGTTCTAAGTGGGAATGCTTTCAGTTTTTTCCCATTCAATATGATATTGGCTGTGGATTTGTCATATGTGGCCTTAATAATTTTAAGGAATGTCCCATCTGTGCCTATTTTGTTGAGGGTTTTTATCATAAAAGTGTACTGGATTTTATCAAATGCTTTTTCTGTATGTATTGAGAGAATCATATGGCTGTTGTTCTTGCTTTTATTTACACAGTGAATTATATTTATACATTTGTGTATGTTAAACCAGCCTTGCATTTCTGGGATAAAGCCCACCTGGACCTGGTGAATTATTTTCTTGATGTGCTATTGAATTCGGATTGTAAAATTTTGTTGAGAACTTCTGCATGTGTATTCATGAGGGATATTGGTCTGTAGTTTTCTTTCTTTGGCTACATCCTTTCCTGGCTTTGGTATCAAGGTGATACTGGCTTTGTAGAATGAGTTGGAGAGGATACGATCCTTCTCAATGTTGTTGAATAATTTCTGCAGTATATGTATGAGTTCTTCCTTGTATGTTTGGTAAAATTTGGATGTGAACCCATCTTGTCTGGAACTTTTTGGGGGGGAAGAATTTTTTTTGCTGCTCCAATTTCTGTGGTTGATATTGGTCTTTTCAGGCATTTTATTTCCTTCTGATTGAGCTTAGGGAGGTGTGTGTTTCCAAGGATTTGTCCATTTCATTCACATTGTGTAGCTTTTGGGCATATAGATTTTTCTAGTATTCAAAGATAATTTTTTGTATTTTGATGATGTCTTTAGTGACCTCTCCTTTTTCATTTCTGACTGACTTTATTAAAGTCCTTTCCTTTCTAGTTCTTGTCAATCTAGCAAGAGGGTTATCAATTTTGTTTATCTTTTCTAAAAACCAGCTTTTTGTTTTATTGATCTTCTGTATAGTTTTTTTATTCTCAATTTCATTTAGTTCTGCTCTAATCTTAGTTATTTTCTTTCTTCTGCTAGGCTTACAATTAATTTTCTCTTCCTTTTCCAGTTTCTTGAGAAGATTTATTAGTTTGTTGATTAGCTTTCTGACTTTTGGATGTGAGCATTTAATGCTATTAGTTTTCCTTTCAGGAATGCTTTTTTATTGTATCACACAGGTCTTGATAGCTTATGTCCCCATTATCATTTAATTCAAAGAATTTTTTTATCTCCATCTAAACGTCTGCCTTCACCCAGCAGTCATTAAGCAATAGATTTTTAGTTTCTATGATTTTGTGAAATGGTGAGAATTTCTGTTGAAATTGATCTCTAGTTTTATACCACTGTGGTCTGAGAAGATACATGGTAAAATCTCTGTTTTAAAATTTTTTGAGGTCTGATTTGTGGCCTAGGATGTAGTCTACTTTGGAGAAAGTTCCATGAATTGATGAGAAGAAAGTATATTTGGCTTTATTTTGGTGGAATGTTCTGTAGATATCTGGCAGACCCATTTGTTCTAGAGCTCTGCTTAAGTCCATTATTTCTTTGCTCATTTTTTGTTTGGAGGATCTGTCCATTTCAGACAGTGTGGTGTCAAAATCCCCCGCTACTATGTCATTACTGTCTATCATACTATTACTAGATCACGGAAATATACTTTCTTCTTGCCAACTATATACAGCATTTGCCAAAACTTTGTGATCTCCACAACTTTATATCTCTAACATGCAATTTCTATGCATAGTAAGTAAATGAAATTCCTACTTTTTGTCCTTAGTGTCACTTTCCAGAAGGTCCTAACAACCCTCCTAACTTTTCCTTGATTGAGGACTTTTGTTTCTCCATTTCTCCAAGCTTCCTCCTTGGTGAAGATTGATCACATTTTAAACATTTAAAACAATCAATCCATATTCAAAAAATCAAAATTAATATAAAAATTGTGATGGCCATAATATTAAATTTTAAATAAATACAGAATATCTGACTGTACACTTAAACAAAAAATGTCATTCAGTAATTTAATAACTATAGGTTAATGGGCAGCCTTAAATTAATTTAGGTTATCATATTATACATTTTAAGTGGACATTCAGTATAGTGACATCAAGTATATTCACATTACTTTATAATGATCAACCATATCCATCTATGACACAATTTTTACCTCCCCTAACTGAAGCTCTGTAACTATTGAACATTCTTCCCTGCCCAGCTCTTAGCAACCACCATTTTTCTTTCTGTCTCTATAAATGTGGTTGCTCCAGGAACCTCACATAATGAAATCATACATTATTTGTTTTCTTCTGACTGGGTTATTTCACCTCTAATAATGTCCTCAAGTTCATCCATGTTGTAGCATGTGTAAGAATGCCCTTCATTTTTAAAGGTGAATAATACTTCATTGGATGTATATTGTTTATCCATTTTGTTTATTCATTCTTTCAGCTGTGGCCATTGTGTTGCTTCTAGTGACTTCAGCTGTATATTTGAGTATCGATTTAATGAAGTGTTTTTATAACAGATATTAGATATTTTATTTTAATGAGATAAACATATATAGCACAAAATACAGCAATTTCAAATAATCATCTGTTTAAACATGCAAGAGAGGTTTATGTGTTTTCAGAGAGTAATTTCAACAACTGAAATGACTTTTCAGCTTAGGAAATTTGGGTTATTTTTACTTGTGGTTAAGTAATTTTTAAAATTTGATCTCATTACCTCTTAACATTTCAATGGATATAGATGATATTTTATTTTTTATTTTTAGGTGAAATAATTTTAAAAAATAAGATCAGTTTTTTATGGATCTAATTGGTCATCATGCTTTAGCATTTAGACTAATCTGAAGATTAACTAAATTTGTCAAATAAAATTAGTTGAAGGTGATTATATTTCTCTCAAATGTTATGTTCAATTATTTGCCTTATTAAAATCATGGCCAATATTTACATATTAGAGCAGTGACATAATTTGCCACTAATTAAAGAATTTATAAATCTACAATAATGACTAGCTGGGAAAATTCCTTGAGATATATCCATGGATACATGTGTGATTAAGATTTAAAGAAATTAAATTATCATACAAATAGAATATCTTCAATGTTATTTAAAGGAGAATTGAACCTGAAAATTGACTGTGTAAGAGTGAGAAAATTTGCTACCCTGGGGAACAAATTTTTTCTTTTTTTTTTTTTCTTCATTATGGCTTCAGAAAGCAGGAGAATTTTAAAATATGTTTTCTTCTGTTTTCAGATTCTCTTGTTTAAAAGGGTGATAAAATTGTGACATCTTTACTTTATATTACATTGATCTTTTTTGCAATGTTATTAGTAGGCACACATATGTCCCATTTCTTTCTCATCAGGAACTCATTGATTAATCATAGAACATCTAGAACACTGCCTATAATATCCCATTCTGCACTTTTCTGATCCCTGTTCACAAAACTTAATATTAAAACTGTATATCTTTTACCCAGGATTTTTAAATAATTAATCAATCTGTTCTGTCAAAAATAAAATGGTAACAGAAAAATCATTTATTTGACAGGATTTACAGTTTATTACAGAGTTTTAGCTCAATGACTTTGTCAGAAAGCATGTTTTATTTCTTCAGATTATGGAATGGATAATAGACAGAATTTTATTATCCATTCTAAAATACATACAGTGGTATAATTGCGGATTTTCTGAATTTCAAACTTCATAAGCAAATTATTAAATATTAGTGGATTGAGTTGGATTATCATGACTTACTCATGAAGATAAAAATCATGATGTCTTCATGGGCTGAATGTCCTCTCTGTGCAACATCTTCTTATTGTCCCTCCTGGGGTAGAGAAGAAATCTTCTAGCGTGGCTGTGTTGGATTCTCTCATATCAGAGGCTAGAATGTACTATTGAGGGGTGTGTCCAATTTTTTTTTTTTTGCCCAAATATACTCTTTTATTTCATAGCCAGAGTTGTATAAATTTGATGCTTTGGATCCCAAAGATACTTAATTTTCACAGATGTTTTATAGATTCCTGGAATTTCAGTATAATTCCTGCATGCTTTCAGAAAGCTATGATTTTTAAATCAAGAGACAATTATTTAGAAACAAAAATAAAATGTAAATAGATGATCTTGTAAAGGGATGATGTTGAAAAATACATTAAGAAGTGAAGTAATGTCATTCTGGCCTTACTTGTCTGTAGATTTGTAGGAAGGGAACATTAAACATGGTCATATTGAGAGAGCAGCTCTTGTCAAAGACAGTAGTTCAAATGAAATATAACCATGGTAGAATCCAGCTACCTTTTCTTTTGTTGAACTAAAGTTGAAAAAATTACTGCTACATTGTAAGTATCAATATTTTTCCATCCATGTAATGTAATTGCATTTTATTTTTATATTTTATATCTTGGCATCTGTGTAATAAAGTCAGTGCTACAGCAAAAACATTAAAAGCACATTGCATTCATTTTGCCAGGCACTTTGGAGTTTGATTTTATTTGGGGCTGCAGCTAATTAATTTGCTATTGTTTGTTCTTTTTTTTTATATATATAGCCTGCCATCCTTGGATCGTGGTCCACTCTTTTATAAGTTCTGTGACCTCTGATTTCTCTACTAGAATATAAAAATCTTAGATCTACAACTGTAAACATGACATTTTTAAAAATGTCTCATGAAAAATTTCTATTCATGTCATTTGCCCACTTCTTGATAGGGTTGTTTGATTTTTCTTGCTGATTTTCCTGAGTTCTAAATAGATTCTTGTTATCAGTCCTTTATCTGATGTGTAGTATGCGAAAATTTTTTCCCATTCTGTAGGTAGTCTAAACATATGAAAAAATGCTCAACATCCCTAATCATCAGAGAAATTCAAATCAAAACCACAATGAGATATCACTTAACTCCAGTGAGAATGGCCTTTATCAAAAAGTCCCAAAACAACACATGTTGGCGTGGATGCAGAGAGACAGGAATGCTCATACACTGCTGGTGGGACTGCAAACTAGTGCAACCCCTGTGGAAAGCATTATGAAGATACCTTTAACAGATTCAAATAGACCTACCATTCAATCCAGCAATCCCATTATTGGGCATCTACTCAAAGGAACATAAGTTATTCTATGACAAAGACACCTGTACCCGAATGTTTATACCAGCACAATTCACAATCACAAAGATGTGGAAACAACCCAAATGCCCATCAATTCATGACTGGGTTAGTAAATTATGGTATATGTATACCATGGAGTATTACTCAGCTATAAGAAATAACAGTGATACGACATCTCTTTGGTTCTCCTGGAAAGAGTTGGAACCCATTATATTAAGTGAAGTATCCCAAGAATGGAAAAACAAGCATCACATGTACTCACCAGAAAATTGGTTTCCCTGATCATCACCTAAATTCACATCTGGGAATGAAACCAATCGGATATCACACTGAGGTGGGGGTAGGGGGAGGGGATGGGTGTATGCCTACATGATGAGTGCATTGCGCACCATCTGGGGAATGGTCACGCTTGAAGGTGCTGACTCAGGGAGGTGGGGGTGTGAGGAAGGGATGGGTGTATACCTACATGATGAGTGCAATGCACACTGTCTGGGGAATGGATACGCCTGGAGCTCTGACTTGGGGGGATAGGCAGTACATGGACAACATAAGTAACCTGAACTTTTGTACCCCCCATAATAAGCTGAAATAAAAAAAAATGTCTTCAGAATAAAAAGCATAGAATTCCAAAAAAAAAAAAAAAAAAAAAAAGTCTCATGAAATTGAAGATGGGAAAAGTTGTTTGCCCTTGACAAAATATGAGCTATTGTAATTGCTTGATCCAGGTAAGTTCCAGTTGTTATTTTGTTTATTACAAGGTAAGCCCTCCGTAGATTTTAGTACACTTCTGCCTTTGGATCTTGAATCTAATCAAAGTGGCAAATCCTATTCTGATTAGATTTTTTAGTATTGATCATATGTGTGCAGTCTGTATTTAAAGTCAAGTTGTCTCATTTCCTGTGAAAAACCCCAGGCTCTTAAAAAGAAGAAGAAGACTGAAAGAAAAATGAAATAAAAATTTTAGATCCCTAAAATACAGTAACCAAAATTTAATAGAAAACTTTCATTGCAGTTCAACTCAATATCGAAATGGAAACAAGAGATGGAAAAGTCTGTGAATTTAAGGATAGATAATGATCAGGGTTTCCTCGGGGACAGTCTCTATTCGCTTAAATTTTTGTATGAGTCATACATTTCTATATCTTTGTAGGACACAAAATTTCAGTTTAAAAATGCACATTTCAAATAATATAAGGTGGCAACTGTGGAAATCAACTCCACCAACACTCTCAGTTTACTGCCATCTGTGGCTGCATACTATACTTCTTTTTCTTTATTAATTTTTCTCAACTAGTCCTGTAAACTCTGTATTCTTTATTATATATGATCTGTGAACATTCTGCTTGGTTAGTTAGTGGTCACTTAGTGATTGAAAATGATTTTCTTAAATGCCTGAAACCAACAAATTTCTAAATCTTCGCTGAGGGTTTCTGTATGAGTGTTAGGCACATGTGTATTTTATTTTATTTTATTTTCAATTTCAGAATATTATGGGAGTAAATTCATTTTGGTTACATATAATGGCTTTTACTCTCCCAAGCCAGAACTACAAGTGTGTCCTTCCCCCATACAGTGCACTCCACAACCATTAGTTGTGAGTTTGCTCACCACCACCACCCTCCTTTTACCTAACTGGCACCCAATGAATATTACTTCCATGTGAGCACCTTAGTGTTAATCTGTTAGTACCAATTTGATGGCGAGTACATGTGGTGCTTGTTTTTCCATTCTTGTGATACTTCACTTGGAAGGAGGGTCTCCAGCTCTATCCAGGATAATATAAGAGGTGCAAGATCATCATTGTTTTTTGTAGTTGAGTAGCAATCCATGGTATACATATACCAAATTTCATTAATCCACTCATGTGTTGATGAGCACTTGGGTTGTTTCCACAACTTTGTGATTGTGAATTGTGCTGCCATAAACATTCCAGTGCATGTGTCTTCATTATAGAATGTCTTATCTTTTTTTTTTCCTTTGGGTAGATGCCTAGTAGTGGGATTGCTGGATGAAATCGTATTTCTATTTTTAGTTCTTAGAGCTATCTCCAAATTACTTTCTACAGGGGCTGTACTAATTTGCAGTCCCAAGAGCAGTGTAAGAGTGTTCCTATCTCTCCACATCCATACCAGCATTAGCTGTTTTGGGACTTCTGGCAATAAAGGGAATTGAGTCTAAAGGGTAAAGGAACATTTGAGAACATTTCCCCAAAGAGAAAATTTCAAGAAAATGAATTTATCAAAAATAACCAAATAGAAATCCTGGAGTTTAGAAATATAATAATCTAAAATTAAAAAAATACTGGAGCAGCTCAACAGTAGTTTTCAACTGGCACAATAAATATTAACTGACGCAGAACACAAATGGGCTAAAATGAAATAGATGAACTATAACCAGTGGTGGAGAGGTTGTGGAGAAACTAGAGCCCTTAGGCATTTCTGATGGGAATGTAAATTGGTGCAGCTCCATTGGAAGATAGTGTGGTGTTCACCAAAAGGTTTAATGTTCAGTTACCATATGATGTAGCAATTGCACTTCTAGGTATATAACAAAGAATAAGTATCCGAAACTTGTACACCAATGTTCATAGCAGCATTGTTCTTAACAGCCAAAAATTGAAAATGAGCCAAATGTCCATTGACTTATGAGCAAATCAATAAAATGTGATACATCCATTAAAAAAGATAGATCAATAGTAATCATCCAATCTAAAAAGAAAACGAAAACATTCAAAAACTAAGGAAAAAAGCTTTATGGTCCTGTGGAGGGTTTTCTGGAACAATAATAATTTTTTTTTGTTAAGCTCTGATGGTAAGAGAGAAAATAGTGTAGTGCAGAAAACATTTTAACAAATACTAACTGAAAACTTACTGAATAACCGATCTTCACTGAAAAATCTGAGACTGAAACAAGGAACGTGGTTTTTCTCCGAAGCAGATGTGAACCATCATAGGCTGAGAAATGGTTCCTGAGAATAGCAAGTCCTAATTCCTGAACACTGTGACTCCTAACTTATTGGGTAAAGTCTTTGCAGATGTGATTAAATTAAAGATCTTGAGGTGAGATTACCGTGGATTATTGGCATGGTCCCTAAATACCATTACCTCTTGCCTTACAAGAGGGATGTTTAGTTATGTCAGAAATCACTCCCAGCTCTCCCCCACTATCTCTTATGTGGGTTGTTTGGCTGATTCTGGAAACTAAATTGATACCAGGCATATTAACAAGAGAAAATCATATGAATGTTATTAGTTTTGCACATATATGGGGACATTCACAAGAAACTGTTCTTGGAAGAAGTGGCCAAAGCAAGATCCTTTTATTCTTTTTAGATAACGAATGATAAATTTGAGAAGAAATGACAGGGCAAAGAAACTCTGGCAAGGAACAATACATTTCTAGGTGAGTCACTAGGAGATGTATGTGAGGGTGTAAAAACAGTAGAAGACAATGGTTACTTCATTAAGGATATTTATTCAGGTTTATTGCTGCCCTCAAGTCCCAGTCTCTGATGGTAAGAGCTATTTTCTCAGGGTGTTATATGGATGGTACCACTTTTTGACTTGCGGCATGAAGGAAGTGTTAAACTGATAGCCCTTTCCAAAACAACAATTTCTCCATATTTTCATCTCAAAATAATCATTATGCCAATTTGGCATATTTTTTGGATGGCATGTCCTTTACTCCTGAAGATGTAAAGGAAATTTTGAGTTAGACAAAAGAGAAGGTGATGTGACCACAGAGGCAGAGATTGGAGTGATGCAGGCAAAAGGAGAGGGAGTCTGACAGTCATCAGTGCAGGAAGAGGTAAGACCTGATTCTTCTCTAGATCTTCTGGAGGGAGGACAGCCACACTGACACCTTTATTTCAGCCTTGAGATACTAGTTGTGCACTTCTGATGCCAGACCCATGAGAAAAGAAATTTCTGTGTTTTACATCCTGAGATTGTGGCAATTTGTTTTAGCATAAACAAGAAAGCAATATATAAATTTTGAGAATCACTGAGGCAGTCTGACACTCATTATGAATGATTTTGAAAAGAAAAAGAAAAAAGAATGATAAGGAGGGAGATCAGGAGGAGGAAGTGGAGGATGCAGGCATTATATACAGCAAAGACAAAGGGGTGAACTCATCAAGATGAGATAACGATTGTAAATATGGATTCACCTAGTATGTCTTTCAAGAAATTCACCAGTTTCCTCTAAGATATTAAATTCATGGCCCTAGATTCATTTGTAGTGTTCTTTATTATCCTTTTAATCTCAATGTGATAATTTGTGATGTCTCTCATTGTTCAGGGGATAGCTTGGCTAAAGTTGTATGAATTTATTGATCTTTCCAAATAACCAGTTTTTATTTTTCAGATTTCTTCAAATGCTTTCATGTTTTCAATGTCATTGATTTGTATTTTTTTTAATGACTAACTCTGTCACCCTGGGTAGAGTGCAGTACTATCATCACAGCTCACTACAACCTCAAACTCCTGGGCTCAAGCAATTCTCTTACTTCAACCTCCCAAGTAGCTGGGACTACAAGTGCACACCACTGGCTGGCTGATTTTTCTATTTTAATAGAGATATTGTTTTGCTCTTGCTCAGCCTGGTCTCAAACACCTGAGCTCAAGCCATTCAGCTGTCCTGGCCTTTCAGAGTGGTGGTATTACAGGAATGAGGCACTATGCCTGGCTGATTTCTTTTTTTTTATTTTATTTAAATATAACTTTTCTTCTACTTGCTTTATACTTAAATTGTTCTACTTCCTCTATTTTCCTAAGGTGGAAAATCAGTTTATTGATTTCTCTTTACAAATAGATGAATTTAATGGTATAAATTTCCATCCCTTCTTCTTTTTCTGGGTTACTACAAAATTAGATAATTGGTGTTAACATTTAGCTCAATGTTTTTAAAGATCCCTCTTGAGATTTCTGCTTTGGTCCATGAATTTTTGAGAATTGTGTTGACAGGTACACAAAAAGATGCTCAATTTCACTAATTATCAAGAAAATGCAAACTGAGCCACAATGGGTTATTATTTCACACACATTGGAATGACTGTTATCAGAAAGAAGAAATGTAACATAAGTTGGGAAGTATATGGAGAAAAGGAAACCCTTAAACAATGTTGGTGGAAAGGCAAATGGTATAGCCACTATGAAATCACTATGCAGGTTTCTCAAAAAATTAAAAATTGGACTACTCTATGATACAGGATTCCTACTTTTGGGTACATATCAGAAAGAAATGAAATCAGTATGACAAGGGAATATCTGCAGTCCCATTTCTTTATACCATTTTTCAAAATAGTCAAGATATGAAATAACCTATATGTGGACTGACAGAGGAATGGATAGAGAAAATGTGGTACAGATATACAATGAGATATTCAGCTTCAAAATGAAGGAAATTCTGCCATTTGTGACAATGTAGATTAACCTGGAAGACATTATGGTAAATGAAATAAGCCAGACACAGGAAGATAAATACTGCCTGATCTCACTTATATGTGGAAATATAAAATGTCAAACATGTAGAAACAGATGGTAGACTTGTGGCTTCTATGAGCTGGAGAAAGGGTGAAATGAGATGTTAGTGAACTGATACAAAGTTTCAGTTATGTAAGTTAAGTTCTCTACAACAAAATGTGTATAGATAGCAATATTGTATTGTATGCTTATCAGTTGCTAAGAAGAAAAATCGTAAATGTCATAAGAACAAAAATATTGTATCACTGTAAGTGATTGATGTGTTAATCAGGTATATTTGGGTGAATATTTCACAATGTCTATGTACGTCAAATTATCAGTTGTATCACTGAAATACATATGATTTTACTTCTAAATTATGCCTCAATAATATTGGGGAAAAGTGTTGTTTATTCCTTAATATTTGGGGATTCTTTCTCTATCTTTATGTTGTTGATTTCTACTTTGATTCCATTATAGTCAAAACATAGTGTGATATCTACTTTTATAAATGTTATGGTATGCTTTATAGCACAATATAAGAAGTTTCAAGATATTTCTTCTCATGTTTTTATAATGTATCCTTAGAGGATAATAGTTTTTTTTTTTCATTTTGAAACATGTCAGAATTCTGGAGGTAATTGGACTATATATGAGGTATTTAACTGATGACTGATGTGCCCTTATTCTGATTCTAGATTTTTATTTAACTTTTTCCACACTTGCTTCATATAATTTATTGATAAACTGAGTAAACAATTCAGACAGGAATTAATCCATCTAATTAATTAATGCATTTATCTAGGTTTAGGGACTATTAACCAAAAAGGATGTTTACTGTGATTGTGAGACGATTTCAATTTCTAGAACTTTAATAAAGGAAAAAATATGTCAAAAGTACATTTTCAAATCAAACAGTGATTATGCCCTCTCTTCCAATGTGTCAAGTGTCATATTCTAGAACTCTCTGAAGATTCCTTAGTAAATTCTGGTGAAAGGCAAATGAATTTATTTACTGAAACTAAAAGATAAAGAGCAGGGCAAAAATGAATTTGAGGTGCTGGAAAGTGGTTTGTGATTTAATTTGGTGTAATTATGTACAGATGGTGAATGTAGTGCTTTTTGAAACTGTCTCCAAATTTAACAAATAAGGAATGAGAGAATGACATGGCCAAACAACCAGAATTCAGGGCTGATTTCATCCTTTTGGACCTGTTTCATGGCCCCCAGGCTCCCTGGCTTCTCTTTGTTCTCACCATGCTGGAGCTTCCGGTCCTTTTTGGCAACACCATGATCATCCTCCTCATTCAGACCTACCCACTTCTCCACTGCCTCATTTTTTTTTCTCATCCAGCCATCCCTGATGTACTTGTTCTAGATTTCCATTGTTCACCCCCAGATGGCCCTCAACTTTCTCTCTAGGAATCATCACATCTCTTTCACTGACTATGGCATTCAGCTATTGCTCTTCATGACCCTGTTGGCAGGAAAGTGTCTGATGTTGGCCATCCTGGCTTAGGACCTCTACGTGGCCATCTGTCACCCATTATGTTGCCTCATCCACATTCCCCATGATCTCTATGTGTGTCTGGTGCTTCCATCTTGGTTGAGCACAGTGCTCAATGCCTTGATCCATGTGCTCTACACTCTCACTTTTTGTTACTTCACCTCCAGGGAAAGCTGTCATTTCGTTTCTGAGTTCTGAGCTGTTTTGAAACTAGTTGTGCTGACAATTCCCTCTATCAAAAGGGTCTTTTTGTCAATGGTGTTATTTTTCTCCTCTCTCCTATATTAGCCATTATGGACTCCTATGGAAGTACACTGTGCACTCTACTGGTGACAGCCTCAAGACTGGGGCACATGGGAACCTTAGCCACTTACTCCTTTCACATGCCCTTTGTGTCTCTATTCTATGTGGCTGCCATTACCAAGTACCTTCCACCAAAATCTCACTCCCCTGTCCAGGAGAGGTAGTCTCTGTCTTCTACGCGATCCTAACACAAATGCTCAACCCTCTCACCTACAGTCTGAGAAACAAGGGTGTCTTTGGAGCCCTCAGGGGAGTTCTCAGAAAATCAGGAATATGACGTTTTGAAGTTTCCAATGAAAATCCAAATCTAAACCAATGAAAGCATATACATTGAAATGGTGGGATTTACCATATGTAGAGAGACATATACATATGCATTTAAGTATAGAGAAAGATAGTTTGAGGAACAAAGAAGAGACAAAAAGAAAGAATCCTGTGTTGAAAGTTGCTATGTAAATTGGTCATTTTCTTCCTTTAATTCATTTGTGTATTTGTACTCAAATATAATATATTGAGAATGTGTTTTATTTGTGTACTAGATCAAATACACTTTTCTTACTCCTATGCAATCATCTTATTTGGCATTGTTATTTATTTTGCTATATTTTTGTTTTTAATTGACAAATAATGGTATATGTATATGTAGGACACAATGTGTTGACTTTATGTATACTTTGTGGAAAGATATGATAAAGCTAATTAACATTTATCAAAAGAGAGAAATGAATGTTCAACAGGTATATGACAAATTCTCAACCTATCTTATCAACAGGGAAATGCAAATTATAACCACAATGAGCTATTAACTCACACCTGTGAGAATGCCTATTCTGAATATGATGAATACTAAATGCCGGTGAGGATGTGGAGAAAAGGAAACACTTCTATATTGTTGCTGTGAGTATACATTAGGACAGTCTAATTTATTTGTTTTTTTATTTTTTTATCTGTGATGCATTTTTATTTATCATTTATTTTTTTTTATTTCAGCTCATTATGGGGGTACAAAAGTTCAGGTTATATATATTGCCCATGCCCCCCATCCCCCCGAGTCTGAACTTCAAGCGTGTCCATTCCCTAGACAGCGCACATCGCACTCATCATATAGGTATGCACCCATACCCTCCCCCCACCCCCATCCCCCCCAGTCAGAACTACAAGCATGTCCATTCCCCAGGCAGTGCGCATTGCACTCATCAAGTAGATATACACCCATCCCTTCCCCCCAGCCCCCACCTCTGTCCCATACCCAATTGGTGTTATACCCAAATGTGCACTTAGGTGATGATCAGGGAAACCAGTTTGCTGGTGAGTACATGTGGTGCTTATTTTTCCATTCTTGGGATACTTCACTTAATAAAATGGGTTCCAACTCTCTCCAAGAGAACCAAAGACATGCCATATCGCCATTATTTCTAATAGCTGAGTAATATTCCATGGTATACATATACCACATTTTGCTAATCCAGTCATGGATTGATGGGCATTTGGGTTGTTTCCACATCTTTGCAATTGTGAATTGGGCTGCTATAAACATTCGGGTGCAGGTGTCTTTTTTTATAGAATGACTTTTGTTCTTCTGGTTAGATGCCCAATAATGAGATTGCTGGATCAAATGGTAGGTCTACTAGAATCTGTTTAAGGTATCTCCATATTGTTTTCCACAGGGGTTGCACTAGTTTACAGTCCCACCAGCAGTGTATGAGTGTTCCTGTCTCTCCGCATCCACGCCAACATGTATTGTTTTGGGACTTTTTGATAAAGGCCATTCTCACTGGAGTTAAGTGATATCTCATTGTGGTTTTGATTTACATTTACCTGATGATTAGGGATGTTGAACATTTTTTCATATGTTTGTTAGCCATTTTTATATCTTCTTTTCAAAAATTTCTATTTATGTCCTTTGCCCACTTTTTGATAGGGTTGTTCAATTTTTTTATTACTGATTTTCCTGAGTTCTAAATAGATTCTTGTTATCAGTCCTTTATCTGATGTGTAGTATGCAAAATTTTTTTCCCATTCTGTAGGTTGTCTGTTTACTCTCATGACTGTTTCTTTGGCTGTGCAGAAGCTTTTTAATTTAATCAGGTCCCATTTATTTATTTTTGTTGTTGCTGTGATTGCCTTAGGGGTCTTCCTCATAAATTCTTTGCCTATGCCAATACTGTAAGAGTCTTTCCTATGTTTTCTTCTAGAATTCTAATAGTTTCTGACCTAAGGTTTAAGTCTTTTATCCACTGTGATTTGATTTTTGTGAGAGGTGAAAGCTGTGGGTCCTGTTTCAGTCTTCTACATGTGGCTATCCAGTTTTCCCAGCACCGTTTATCAAATAAGGAATCTTTTTCCCAGAGTATGTTTTTGTCTGCTTTGTCAAAGATTAGATGGCTATATGAGGATAGTTTTATATTTGCATTTTCTGTTCTGTTCCACTGCTCTGTGTCCCTGCACTTGTGCCAATATGGATTGGTGGAATAAACATTTTTAAAATGTCTATACTGCCCAAAGTTATCTACAGATTCAATGCAATCCCTATTAAATTACCAACATCATTTTTCACAGATATAGAAAATATAATTTTACATTTTGTATGGAACCAGAGAAGACCCCATTTAGCAAAAGCAATTTTAAGCAACAAAAACAAAATGGGAGGTATTAATTTACCAGACTTCAAACCATACTACAAGGCTGTGATTATAAAAACTGTGTAATTTATTTGTATTTCAATAAATTTAGCAGGTAACAGGCTTTTTTTTTTGATAAATGGATGAATTGTGTAGTGTTGAATTCAGTACTTTTAGTGTATCCTTCATTCAATAATATACATTGCACCCAGTAGATAAGATTTGATCACTCAACCCCAATCACCCTCCTCCCTTCTGACTCTTAAGCATCTATTTTCTCAATACAGCCATTGTAGCAAATAGTATAGGGCAATATACATAACCTAAACATTTGTGCCCTCATAATAGGCTGAAATAAAAAATGCTTTTTTGGAACCTGAAATACGTCTCTTTGAAATGAAATATCAAGGAAGATAGTGTCCGATCACACAATTTCCACATGAAGACGAGATGCTAACTTCAGTGAGCACCTAGCTTTAAGTTGCAAAATTATCTCCTCCTACATACACTTGAGATGTGTGTTTTTTATTTGAATAAAACCAATTAGCAAAAAAGAGAGTCTCACTAATTACCAAGTAAATTACCAAGTAAATTTCTCTGTATGACAAATTGTGCTGTCAAGTCTTCTTACTTCAAAACTAATTATTTATCTAGAGAACATGTATGTAAAAGGTAGGATTTGCTTTGTAATGTAAAGTAATGACTTTATGTATGTCTTTGAAATCTCTCAGTGGATTGGCATTATGTACATCACATATGGTTTAATTCAGTAATAAAAGGGTTTTTTATTTCTCTTCTAACTTTGTGGAGAGGTTTTCTGTGTTGGAGATTATGTTCAAAAATATTTCCTGAACACTTTCCAGAATTAAAAAAATGTAACATGAAAATAAAATGTGCCCCCCAGGATTTACACTGGAGGTGCTTTGAAGACTAGATCCTTCTTTGTCTTCCAGTCACAAACTCACAACTGTGCAGCACAGACCTTCACTGCCCCCTCATCTGCACACAGTAAGTTCTCTGTGCCTGTTTGTGGTCTGCTGTCTCATCAAGAGAATACTTAGACCAGATTCCTATGAAAACACTCTCACAGGATAATAATCAGTAGTACTAGCCTTTCATTAAATGCACCTGACATCTTCAGAACTGAAATGGATTCAGAGACCATGGGGCCATGACACAAGCCAGAACAAGATAATGTGCACTGGTTTGAACACAAAAAATCCCCTTGCGCCTTGTCCTCTTGCCCAAATGCCAGGGAATGTGCCATGGGTGCCACTGAATCCATGCCTCTCTAGTGGCCTAAATCTGCAGCTCTGAATTCTGAATCTAAGGCCTGAGGTTTTTCAGGATGCATTAGAGCAGGTTCCATAAGGGAATCTCTCCTCCTCTTTTCCTTACCTCACTGTAACACCAGAGAATACACAGCAAATTTGATCCAACCTAGAACTGCCCTCAATCTGCAATTCAAAAGACAGGGGCAGACTTTGGACTAAGGATATAAAAAAAAAAAACCCAAGGGAGACATTTTCTGCAGTGTATGAGATCAACATGGACTTTGTAAGTTGACTTTGAAAGGACTTTTCAGGGTGGGATTAAAGAATTTTCTAAGTCTTGTGTAGTGTCCTATTGTAGTTGTGGGAGAATAGAAAAGCTGGCATCACAACTAAATTTTTTTGGAAATTATTGGACACTTAGTACTCACCTTTTCTGGTATTTTAAGGATTAAGTCACAATCAATGTAAAGGCTTCTTCATGGTGCAGCGTACCATCCTTCTAAGCACACAGTACCTGCTCAGTAGACATTGCATTATGCTGGTCTTCACTTTGGAAAATAAGTGTCTGTGTTTTGATGAGTGTTGGGTATAAGACATTCTGTATGCTGTGCTTGCTGTCTCTAGCTGAGTGCTACTAATAATGGATCTAGGTTGAGCAACATCAGCACTGAAACCAGACTTGACAAAGAAACCACTTAATGTACCCCTTCCACACCAGCAGACCACATTTCTTAGATTGAGGCCCACAATACCACATGATTTATATTCACATTGATGGTTCAGAGACAATTTTTAAGTAATTGCCTCTCAGCCCAACCTTTCAATTAGGACCACCTGGCTAGCTTAAAAGAAACTCCATCACCTGTATATGGGGCTGGGTGGGAACATCCATGTGGTTTTAATTGTGCCCCAAATAATTCTAATTTGATACCAGGGTCAAGCATTAGAACTCCCAAATACATTCATGAGATTGAGTTTAGACTTTGTTCCAGAGAGAAGTCACAGGGCCTGCTGCTTTGGGTTTTGTAGGGGCAGATCAGTGTTGTCCAGATTCCCACTGCTGTAGCAGAAAGTCCTGGCACGTGTGGCAGGGGGAGGTCACCAAGGGAAAGACAGGAGACCCTCACATTTTAGTCTCTATAAGGAGACATCATACCTGACTGTTTCCTGTGACTGGGAACCAGTGAGTGTAGCCTTTTCTGCATTTTGTGGTCCTCCTGCTTGTGGATGCTGTGTAAACAGGTGAAGAGATTGTGCTGACTCCTTTCAGGGCATAGTCTCAAGATGTAATTCTGATTGTTTTACACAATCTCACCTGAAAAGAAATTTCAGAGTAGGAGAAGGAGAAGAAGAAATGGCTGTTTTTCAGGTAAGTGTGTCCCAGGTTAGGGGGCTATGTCCACTGTTCCTCCTGGAATGTCATGCAGAACTTCAATTTTTAGAACTTGTAAACCTTTACTTCTTTACTTCTGATGTTTATGCCTAATGAGTTTTTTTCCACTACATTTTTTTTTCATTTCTTCTTATGATAGTCAAGGAGCACTGGAAAATCCTTCCTCCCTACATAACAAAACCTGCTCTACATTCTCTCCACACAAGCTTCTTAATAAAATAAACAAGTTTCATAATAAATGCATGATACGTAATATTGAAAATGTTCCCATTGTGACAATTCAACCTACAATAGTGTGGATATCTGAGATTCCTATTGGGGATGGGATAGGGTCTTTGTATTTGAGTGAAGAAGGGGAACATGTACTTTGAAGGTTTGATCTGGATGTTTTCATCAGCTCTGTGTGAAATAGTATTTGGAAAATGCAGAAAGAGGATAGCATTGATTGCCTAGGATAACAAGAAAATTATGGAAAAATAAAAAATAGAAGACTTGCTCTGTAAAATGCAAAAGTATTTACATACATTATTAAAGATTAAAAACCATGGGAAATATCTATAACTTGAACTTTGCATAAAACTGATGATTCTTCATGGTTACATATTTTTGGGCACTACCATCCCAGCAGTGATTATTTTATCCTCTGTGCAATGGTGCCTAATACCAATTTGTCCCACTACAGTTGATGTTAATTTCATTCACTTGGTTAAGGTGCTCTCTGACAGATTCATCCAAAGTAAAGTTAATTGTTTTTTTTCTTTATGATTAAATGTCTTTTGGAAATTTACTGACTGATGTGCATGAACCATCACATTTACACTGGAAGCTCCCCTTTCTTTTTATAGCTTGCTTTGAAAAATGAAGGCTCTTATCTTTGTCTTCTGGTCAAATGAAGTGAGATAAATTTAAAGTCTACCACTTACTAGATGTTGACAAAATATTCTCCTTAGGCCAGAAGCACTGGCTTCACTGGTTATATTATGTGAAATGCAGAGACTCAGACCCCACCCGAGTTCTCCTGAATGAGAATCTGTATTTTAACAAGATCTCCAGTTCATTACTATACACGTGAAAATTTGGTGATACTTTCTAACTCACTGTTTCTCTGTGTGAGAATATGCACAACTTATTTCATATGATGTAAATATAGCACAAATTTATATTGCAGTGTTGAGGCCCTTAATTTTATATTAAATATTTTATCATGCAAAACAGCATCATATGCACACTAGTTTCACACATGTTATACGATCTTCATTCCTGAGAATTAGAGAATATGTTCAAGAATATCACTATGCTAAAAAATATCTTATTGGATAATTCCAGTCACCCATATGTCAGAAACAGTTCTCATAACTTTCATTTTCCTTGTAGTCAAATTAAGAATTCTCTCCTTAGCAACTTGGGAAATATGTGTCTTTTTTCAGGAACTGGTGACATTCAGGGATGTGGCTATAGAATTCTCTCCAGAGGAGTGGGCATGCCTTGACAATGCTCAGCGCAATTTGTATAGGGATGTGATGTTAGAGAACTATGGAAATCTGGTCTCCCTTGGTGAGGATCACTTCAATACACAATTCCTATTCCACACTAAGGGCATTATTTTATTTTTTTAGATTGTTTCTTGGAAGTTTCTACTTTACGTGAATTAATTTTATATCCCTGCTTTTAAGGAAAATTTGAAGGATTCTGGTGTAGAAAATAAAATCACTAGACGTCTCATCTTATCATGAACCTTTTCCTTTCTTGAGCTGATCTGTATACTTCACTCTAGATTAGTGGTTCCTCTAGAAATCAGGGTATATAATTGTTGCCTGCACCTTAGAACACAATTTCCACCACTTATTTTTTATTTGGTGCTAGTGGGAATTGGTGCTCTGGAGCTATAAATTTGAAATAATTTCTTATCGTTCTACAGGGTCTGTGAGAAAACCATATTTTGGGAAATAATTTTCTAGAATCTTCTATAATATTCTGTCTATAATTATAGTACTTAAAAGATTAGTAATTAGAGAGTCTTCAGCAAAAGTCATGTGTATTTTTTCTAATAAAACAGGTCTTGCTGTCTCAAAGCCAGAGCTGATCACATGTCTGGAGCAAGGGATAGAGCCCTGGATTATGAATAAAGAGGAAACAACAGCTAAATATACAGGTAGGTGAGATTAAGTAAAGCAGATAACAAATGTTAAAAAGCCAAAGCTCAAGGAGAAAGGCAGATATTAAAAAGTGGTTTGGAATACTCCACTCTTTGGAAATGTTTTTTGAGAAGCCTGTGTATGTTTCTCTTTCTCTTACACAAGGATATCTTCTGTCCCATGCTCTTAAACTCTCTAAGAACTGTACATCTGTAGTGATCTTCCTTAGAATTCAGTGAGAGCCAAACTTCTTGTCATGGCTTATAAGGGACTACGTTATCTGTAAACACTTCTATTGTTCGAGGAGATATAGGATTATCTCTACATATTTTGAAGACCTCTACATTAAAGCATCTTTTGACAGCGTTTTGCTCTGCTGCCCCATCTGGAGTACAATGGTTGATCATAGCTCTCTGCAACCTGAAACTTCTGGGCTCCAGGGATCCTGCTACCTCAATTTTCCAAGTACCTAGGACTATGGGCATGAGCCACCATGGCCAGCTGTTTTATTCCTATTATTATTATTATTTGTTAAAATGAAGTCTCTTTATGGTGCTGGGGCTGGTTTCAAGATCCTGACCTCAACTGATCCTCCTTCCTTGGCTTCCCAAATTGCTGAGATTATAGTTGTGATCCACCATGCCCACCTCCATTTTTGAAGTTCCTTTTGTTGCTTCATTTTGAAATGTGTAAAAAGGAATAGTGGAGATACTGTGATTTGCTTCAGTAATGCTAGAAACCCTGGGACAGATTTTTCATATTTTCTGCATCATGATTTCCAATTCTAAGGTTTCAGAGGCAATCCTATAGAAATTCAGACTCATTAATTTTATACAAATGCATAGCCTCTTCCTAAACCTAAGAACATCTAACATTATTTCACTTTGAAATATCCTTTTTTCTTTTTTATGTATATTCTTTTTTCTAGTATAAAATAAGAGTAAAATTTCAACTTTATTGTACCCAAATTCCCAAACTGTATTATAGTTTATTTTCCCTACTCACCTCATAGAAACCTTAAATATACTGTCCCTTTGAGTGCTTCAAATTGCTGAATATATTTATACTCCCAACTGATACATTGTATTTTGAGACTTGTATTCCATAATTTCCCCCTATTTAATACTATCAGGAAGTTGTCATTCACATATATGTGTGTAAGTGTGTGTATATATATTTGTGTGTGTAACTGGTAAATTTTTCCACAAATAAGAATTGCATAACTGTATATATTTATTTTATACATTGTAAGTATTGCTGCAGTATACAAGGGGATACAGAATTTTCTTGAGATATTCATTTTACATCTTTGGTTATACTCAGAAGTAGAATTGATGAATGATAAGGCAGTTCTATTATTTACATTTTTAAACAAATCTCTATGATGACACTACCTGTTTACAAATCAATAACAGTGTACAGGGATTGCTTTTCTGCACACTTTGCCCGCACTTGTTATGTCTCTTCTTTTGGACATTAGCCATTTTAACAGTTGTGAGGTGATACCTTATGATAATTTTGATTTGTGTTTGCATGATGTTTTGGTGATGCTGAGTTATTCTTCATGTTACCTTCATAAAAGAATTTTTTTGTCTCCCATTTAAATCTTTATTACATCTGGAGTTAGTTTTTGAATATCATGTAAGAAAAAAAATAGTCTACTTTTATTCATTTGTTTTTGGGTATCCAGTTTTCCAGCACCAAGCATTGAAGAGACCATACTTTCTGCATTGCACATTGCTAGTGCCTTAGGTAAAGGTTAGTTTACCCTATATACTTCGGTTTATTTCTGAGCTCTCCATTCTGTTCCATTGTTTTTTGTGTTGGTTTTATGTACATATTGTGTTTTTATTACTATCACGTCAAAATATAGTTTGAAATCAGAAAGTGTGATGCCAGAACCTCTTTTCTTTTTTCTCAATATTTTTCTGGCTCATCAAAGGTACATGAGATAGCACACAAATGTTAGGATTTGTTTGTTAATACTGTGAGTAATGCCCCTGGAATTTTGATAGGGAGTGCATTGAATCTATACATGGTTTTGGATAATATCTTTCTATTTACTCATGTCATCTTCAACTTCTTTTATTAATATCTTATAGTACTCAGTGTAAAGGTTGCTTTTTTTTTTTACCACTTTGGTTAAATTTATTTTTTAGCATTCTATTCTCTTGATGTTATTGTAAATGAGAGCGTTTTCCTTTTTTATTGGATAATTTGTTAGTGTATAGAAAAACAACTGATGTTTGAATGTAAATTTTATATCCTGTGACTTAACTGAGTGGTTTTATTACTTTATAAGGGTTTTTTTCCTGTCTTCTTTATGGTTTTTGACACATAAGATAATGCCATCTGAAAACACTGTGGCATTAGTAAAGTAAAAGTGTTATTTTTACTTTTTCCTATCTAATTTGAGTGGATTCTTGTCATGTTCTTCCCTAGTTTTTCTACTTATGTCTTGTAGTAATATCACAAAATAGAAGCATTAAGAGTGGTTGCACATTTTCCTTATATTGGTATTTGCACATGTGAAGGATTAAATACCTTTTCCAGTTTTTATAAAATGGTTTTGGAAGATAAAGATGTTTTCTTTTGGGTACTTGGTCTAAAGGTATGTCCACTGGGTTTTCAATGAAGAGTTGCTTTAGCTAGGTCACAAGGCTTCCCCTTGCTCTGCAGTGGAGTCTGCATTTGGTGGGCCAGTTTTGAAGGGCTTGGGCGGTTTTCAATCCTCTCTTGTTTCTGGGTAAGCTGGTTGCCTTCAGGATTTTGAACTCTACTCAAACATACTACGGTATGATTGTGCAGTTGAGTCTGCATATAGTGGGGCTGATACCAGATGTGTGGATGTGTGTGGCTCCCAATGAGTACCTTGGAAGTTTCCCTTCGGGTCTCTGTGTGGATCTATGCACTGAAAGAACTGGCCATGGACTGTAGTTTAGACAGCTGCAGCAGAGTCACACGTCTGCTTTTCAGATGACAGGAAGACCAAATTATTCAAGTCTGCCTCCATGGCTACAGATAGATGCATCTCTCCCAAAGTCTCTGGATGAACAGCACCACTGTAACTTTATCACAGGGAACAGTTAGAGACTCTGTGTATCCAAGTTGGTTGACCCATGATGTAGTCTGTAGTCAGGATAATGGGTCCTTTATTTTGGCACCTGAATGAGAGCCTGAATATTCAAAATAACCCTCCAAGATCTATGGTTCCACTAGGGTTTAACGAACTTCTATTTAAGTCACCAAATTCAGATAAGTGTAATTTTCTGTGGATGGCCAGCAAAGTTTTGTTGTTGTTTGGAAAAATACAAGTGGATCCTTCCTCTCCCACCATATTGCTGAGTTTAGTCTCATATATTTTTTATTTTTGATCTCTTCTATTTCATACTTTTATAATTTTAGAATCAAAGTTTCAGAATAGCATGACAGCATTTCAATTTCTCCACATTCTCACCATATGTATGTATGTTTGTATTTGTATATGTATTTATTTATTTAAAAGTTCTCAATGTAATGGATGTGAGGTGATATCTCATTGTGACTTTGGTTTGCATTTCTCAAAATATTAACAATTTTAAGGGTACTTTCAAATTGTGTTTGTCCTTTTGTATTTCTTCTTTGCAGAAATGCGAGATCAATCCACTGTCCATTTTTCTATCAAGCTATTCGCTTTTTGTTGTTGAATTTTAGTTGTTGTTTGTATATTCATGATGTTAACTGCTATCCAATATGTGATTTGAATCTCTTTTTACCCATTTTGTAGAAGGCATTTTTACTCCACTGAATCTTTTCTTTGTGCAGACATTTTGAAATTTGATGGAATCCCATTTTTCTTTTCTTCATTTTTATTGCTTATGCATTTGATGTTGCATCTACTAAAACAGTGCCAGGACCAATATCATGATCTTTCGCTTTTATTTTCTTCTGACAGTTTTATACATGTATTTCCTTCTTTTAATTTCAGCTCATTATGAGGGTACAAAATTTTAGGTTATCTATATTGCCCATGCCCCACACTCCCCAGAGCCAGAGCTTCAAACGTGTCCATTCCCCAGACAGTGCTCATCACACTCATTATGTAGGTATACACCCATCTCCTCCCCCCTCCCCCATATCTGCACGACACACAATTGGTGTTATTCCCAAATGTACACTTAGGCGATGATCAGGGAAACCAATTTGCTGGTGAGTACATGTGGTGCTTATTTTTCCATTCTTGGGATACTTCACTTAGTAGAATGGGTTCCAATTCTTTTATATATCTCAAGATCAAGTATGATTGGAATGGTATAGACATTGCATTAAATTTGTATATCACTGTGTATACTGTTGACATCTCAACAATTTTAAATCATCTGACCATTGAGCATGAATACATTTAAGACTGTGTTAATTTTGACATATTTTTGTATTAGCCAGTTTATCTTTTGCTTTTGATTTCTAGGTCCACTTCATTTTTGCCAGAAAATATATGTTGTATGTTTTTAGACTTCTTCCAGTTGATGAAACTTAAGTGTCCTAATAGCATTTGCCATGTCTGATTGAAACTATTGTGTATTCTGCAACTTTTCACTGAAAACCTCTTTAAATGTCTTTTTTTTTATTTCATCTTATCATTATGGGGGATACAGAATTGCAGGTTACATACATTGCCCATGTACCACTTTTCCCCCCAAGTCAAAGATCCAGGCGTGTCTGTTCCCCAGACAGTACGCGTTGCACCCATCATGTAAGTATATATCCTTCCCTTCCCCACCCCCCCTTCTCAAGTCAGCACCTTCAAGCGTGACCATTGCCCAAATGGTGCGCAATGCACTCATTATGTAGGCATACACCCATCCCCTCCCCCCACCCCCCACCTCAGTCTGATATCCGATTGGTGTCGTTCCCAGATTTGTATTTAGGTGATGATCAGGGAAACCAATTTTCTGGTGAGTACATGTGATGCTTGTGTTTCCACTCTTGGGATACTTCACTTACTATAATGGGTTCCAATTCTCTCCAGGAGAACCATAGAGATGTCGTATCTTCATTATTTCTTATAGCTGAGTAATATTCCATGGTATACATATACCACAGTTTACTAATCCAATCATGTATTGATGGGCATTTGGGTTGTTTCCACATCTTTGCTATTGTGAATTGTGCTGCTATAAACATTCGGGTACATGTGTCTTTGTTACAGAATGACCTTTTTTCCTTTGGGTGTATGCCCAACAATGGGATTGCTGAATCGAATGGCAGGTCTACTTGAATCTGTTTAAGATACCTCCATAATGCTTTCCACAGGGGTTGCACTAGTTTGCAGTCCCACCAGCAGTGTATGAGTGTTCCTGTCTCTCCACATCCACGCCAACATTTGTTGCTTTGGGTTTTTTTGATAAAGGCCATTTTCACTGGGGTTAAGTGATATCTCATTGTGGTTTTGATTTGCATTTTCCTGATGATTAGGGATGTTGAGCATTTTTTCATATGTTTGTTAGCCATTCTTATATCTTCTTTTGAGAAGTTTCTATTCATGTCATTTGCCCACTTTTTGAGAGGGTTGTTTGATTTTTTTCTTGCTGATTTTCCTGAGTTCTAAATAGATTCTTATTATCAGTCCTTTATCTGATGTGTAATATGCAAAATTTTTTTCCCATTCTGTAGGTGGTCTGTTAATTCTCGTGACTGTTTCTTTGGCTGTGCAGAAGCTTTTTTAATTTAATCATGTCCCATTCATTTATTTTTGTTGCTGCTGTGATTGCCTTGGGGGTCTTGTTCATAAATTCTTTGCCTAGGCCAATGTCTGTAAGAGTCTTTCCTACATTTTCTTCTAGAAATCTGATTGTATCATGCCTAACGTTTAAGTCTGTTATCCACCGTGATTTGATTTTTGTGAGAGGTGAAAGCTGTGGGTCCTGTTTCAGTCTTCTACAAGTGGCTAACCAATTCTCCCAGCACCATTTATTGAATAGGGATTCTTGTCCCCAGAGTATATTCTTTCCTGCTTTGTCAAAAATTAGGTGACTATATGAGGATGGTTCTATATTTGGATTTTCTGTTGTGTTCCACCGGTCTGTGTCCCTGTACTTGTGCCAGTACCAGGCTGTTTTAAGAACCATGGCCTTGTAGTATGGTTTTAGGTCTGGCAAATTAATACCTCCCATTTTGTTTTTGTTGCTTAAAATTGCTTTTGTTATAGGGGCTCTTCTCTGGTTCCATACAAAGTGTATAATTATTTTCTCTACGTCTGTGAAGAATGATGTTGGTAATTTAATAGGGATTGCATTGAATCTGTAGATCACTTTGGGTAGTATAGACATTTTAACAATGTTGATTCTTCCGATCCACGAGCATGGTATATTTTTCCATCTATTTGCAAGTTCTGCTATTTCTTTTCTCAGTGTTTCATAGTTTTCCTTATAGAGGTCCTTTACCTCTTTAGTTAGGTATATACCTAGATATTTTATTTTCTTTGTTGCTATTTTGAAGGGTATTGAGTCTTTAATTTGGTTTTCCGATTGACTGTTATTGACAAATATAAATGCCTCTGATTTGTGTATATTAATTTTGTAGCCTGAGACTTTGCTATATTCGTTAATCAATTCCAGGAGTCCCATGGTTGAATCCTGGGGGTTTTCCAGATATAGCATCATATCGTCAGCAAAAAGTGAGAGTTTGATCTCTTCCTTCCCTATTTGGACTTCCTTGATTTTGCTCTCTTGCCTGATAGCTCTCGCAAGGACTTTCAAAACTATGTTGAAAAGTAATGGAGACAGTGAGCAGCCCTGTCTGGTTCCAGTTCTAACTGGGAGTGCTTTCAATTTTTCCCCGTTCAGAATGATGTTGGCTGTGGGTTTGTCATATATGGCTTGTATCATTTTTAGGTAGATTCCATCAATGCCTATTTTGTTAAGCGTTTTTATCATAAAAGGGTGTTGAATTTTGTCAAATGCTTTTTCTGCATCTAATGAGAGTATAATATGGTTTTTGTTTTTGCTTCTATTTATGTGGTGAATTACATTTATAGATTTACGTATGTTGAACCACCCCTGCATCTCTGGGATGAAGCCCACTTGGTCATGGTGGATTATTTTTTTTGATAAGTACTTGGATTAGATTTGCTAGTATTTTATTGAAAATTTTTGCATCTATATTCATGAGAGAAATTGGTCTGTAGTTCTCTATTTTTGTTGCATCCTTTCCTGGTTTTGTTATCAATGTTATATTGGCTTTCTAGAACATGTTGGGGAGAATTCTATACTTCTCAATATTGGAGAATAGTTTATGTAGGATGGGCACCAGTTCTTCTTTGTATGTATGGTAAAATTCAGGTGTGAACCCATCTGGACCAGAGCTTTTCTTTTTGGGAAGGTTTTTTATTGCTGTTTCCATTTCAGTTCTTGATATTGGTCTGTTCAGGTACTCTATTTCTTCCTGGTTGAGCCTGTGAAGACTATGTGTTTCTAAAAATTTGTCCATTTCCTCCACATTCTCCAGTTTGTGTGCATAAAGATTTTTGTAGTATTCATAGATGATATCTTGTATCTCTGTAGCATCGGTTGTGATTTCTCCTTTCATGTTCCTAATGGAGGTTATTAGAGATTTTACTTTTGTGCTCTTCGTTAGTCTAGCCAGAGGTGTGTCTATTTGGTTTATCTTTTCAAAGAACCAACTTTTTGTTTTATTAATTTCCCTTATAGTTTCTTTGTTGTCCTTTTCATTTAATTCTGATTTGATCTTTGTAATTTCTCGCCTTCTGCTGGGTATGGGGTCGTTCTGTTCTTCTTTCTCCAGCTCTTTGAGTCTATTCGTTAGGTTGTCTATTTGCAGGTTTTCTGTCTTTTGGATATAGGCATTTATGGATATGAATTTCCGTCTCAGGACTGCTTTAGCTGTGTCCCATAGATTTTGATAAGTTGTATCTCCATTGTCATTTAATTCAAAGAAGCTTTTGATTTCCATCTTGATTTCTTCCTTTATAGAATAATTATTCAGGAGAAAGTTATTTAGCTTCCATGACTTTGAGTAAGAGTGAGGGTTTCTGTTTGTGTTCATTGTTACTTTTATTCCGCTGTGATCTGAGAAGATGCATGGTATAATTTCTATTTTTTTGAATTTTTTAAGACATGCTTTATGTCCTAGGACATGGTCAATCTTAGAGAATTTCCCGTGAGCTGATGAGAAGAATGTATAATCTGTGGACTTTGGGTAGAATGTCCTATAGATGTCAGCCATGCCCATTTGTTCTAGCATTCTATTTAGGTCCATTATATCTTTGTTTATTTTCTGTTTAGAGGATCTGTCCTGTATTGTCAGTGGGGTGTTAAAGTCTCCAGCTATTACAGTATTCTTATCTCTCATTTGGTTCAGATCTAGTAGGGTTTGCTTTATGAATCTAGGTGCACCTAGGTTGGGTGCATATATATTGAGTATATTCATGGCTTCTTGTTGAATTGTGCCTTTAACCAGTATGTAGTAGCCATCTTTGTCTTTTATTATTTTTGTTGGTTTGAAAGCTAAGTTATTGGAAATTAAGATTGCCACACCAGCTTTCTTTTGATTACCGTTTGCTTGAAATATCGATTTCCATCCTTTTATTTTCAGTCTAAATGCATCTTTGTAGGTTAGGTGAGTTTCTTGAAGACAGCAGATACTTGGCTTGTGTTTTTTTATCCATTGGGCCAGTCTATGTCTCTTGAGCAGGGAATTCAAGCCATTCACATTTATTGAGAAAACTGATAAGTGAGACGGTTTTTTGTTCAGATTGTTGGGTTGAACTTCATTGCGATGTTTTCTCTTCTGAGCCATTGTGGTTTCTGAAATTTGATCCTTAGCTCTTGAGTAGTTTTACATTCGTGGATCTTTCTTGTGCTGATCCGTGTGTAACTCTCTTTTGAGTACTTCTTGGAGGGCTGGTCTTGTCTTGGTGAATTTCCTCAACCTTTGTTTATCTGAGAATGTCTTAATTTCTCTTTTGTATAGAAAACTTAGTTTAGCTGGGTACAAGATTCTAGACTGGGCATTATTCTGTTTCACAAGATGAAAATGGGGCTCCAATCTCTTCTTGCTTGTAAGATTTCAGCTGAGAAATCTGGCGTAATTCTGATGGGTTTTCCTTTGTAAGTTACTTGTTTCTTTCTCCTTACAGCTCGGAGAAGGGAATCTTTAGCGGATATTTTGGTCAGCCTGATGACTACGTGGCGTGGTGTTTTCTTATTTGCTGTGAATCTCCCAGGGGTCCTTTGAGCTTCTTGAATCTATATGTCTAGAGTTTTAGCAAGGCCTTGAAAATTTTCCTCAATTATGTCTTCAAATAGCATGTCCAACCCTTGCTTATTATCTTCTTTACCCTCAGGAATGCCAATAACTCTCAAGTTAGGTTTCTTCACATAATCCCACATTTCTGGAAGACTCTGATCATTTCTCTTACTTCTTTGATCTATCTCTGGGACTGACTTATTTAGTTGGAAAGAGTTATCTTCAATTTCTGAGATTCTTTCCTCTGTTTGATCTACCCTGCTCTTGAGACTTTCCACAGTGTTTTGTAGCTCTCTGAGTGAATTTTTCATTTCTAGGAGTTCAGTTTGGTTTTTCTTCAATATTTCAATTTCTTTAGTGAATTTTTCCTCCAAATCCTATATTTTTTGTGGTTTCTTTGTGTTGGTTATCCATTGATTCTTGTATATTATTCAGCTTGTTTATAATCCATAATTGGAATTCTTCCTGTGACATGTTGGTGTTTTGAGTCTGGTTTGTGTCAAATGGTTGAGAGCTGGTATTTCTCTTTGGGGGTGAGCTTTCCGTTTGATTCTTTGTGCTCCCCGTGTTTTTTCGCTGGGCCCTTCCCATCTAGATTTATTGCTGGATCTTTTCTTATAGATTTAGTCTGGTTAACAGCACTCTTTGTGCTCTATTCTTAGGCTGTGAAGCAGTCTAGGTATATTGCTTCCTTTGGCAAGAGTGGGAGACTGTTGTGAATTGTTTAGAGATTTTTCTATTTTAGTTGGGGGACTGCTTCTGATGGGTCCAATCCTAGAGGATTGGAGTCATCCAAGACCACTTTGGCGAGTTAGGACACTGTGTTGTGGTCTTTCAGAAGACAGGCAGGGTCCACACTAGTAGTAGACCGAAATTCTCTTTGTTTGTTTGTTTGTTTGTTTCCCTTTGGTTCTTCTTCTGTAGGGGTGGTTTCTGTCTCTATCCACAGGAAAGATACTACCTATGGGCAGTGGACAGTGCCCTCACTCGCTCAGCACCCCAGTTGCTGCCGCTCCCATAGGCAAAAGTCTGCCTTGGCCCAATGTCCCCAGGGACCAGGCTCCACACTCTCGCGTCTGGAGAAGTATTCAGTGTTTACACATGGGCGGGGCCCCTATATAAGGTCCATGGACAAAGGGAGGGGGCCATCCAGGGAGCCTCTTGGCACCCTATTACTCCGCAGTGACTTGGCTGTGGGCCCCAAGATGGCGATTGCGTGCCTGCAGATCGCCGACGCTCGGGGTGACTGCTCCGGTTTCAGTATGTACCAGAGCCAGGGGCCTGGCCCGTTCTGAAGCTCACTGTGGTTCCCCAGTTAGAAGGCAAGAAGAGAGAAGAAAGAAAAAAAAAGAAAAGAAAAGAAGAGAAAAGAAAGAAAAGAAAGAGAAGAAAAAGAGAAAAGAAAAAATATATATATATTAAAAAAACACAAAAAACCAAACCAAAAACACCAAGAACACAAACAAGAAAGAACAAAAACAAAACTACACAACACCACACCACACCGCAAAATAAAAGATACACAGATCTGAAGTATATAGTTCGGCGACTCTACGTTTTTGTTTTTACGCCTTAGCGCAGCTCTGCCCCTTCACGCCCGCTCGGCAGCTTTTGGGTCCCGAGCGGTTTCGCTGTCGATTTCAAGATGGTGCCTGCTCACCCTCTGAGCTCCGGGGGTGGTGGGGATCTAGCTTCCACATTCAAAAGGCATGGCAGCCAGACGCCTGGAGGGCAAAGGTGCCCACTAAGGCTGTCCGACTCGTAAGCTGCCACAAAAAAAAAAAAAAAAACCAGAAAAAAAATACACCAAGAATAAAATATATAGTTCAGCGAGCCTATTATTTTTATTTATTTATTTATTTTTTATGCCTTAGTGCAGCTCCACCCCTTCACACCGAGCGCTGTCCCGGCAGAGATTCCCCCAGGGTCCAAGCTGTTCACCCTTTATTGTCTCCTGCCCAGCGTGCTCATGCATATCCCATGCTCCTGGCATGGGTTCAGAGACCAGCGGAGGGCACCGGGCAGAGATAGCTGCTCGGAACCTTATGGCTCCCGAGTGGTTTCACCTTCGCTTTCAAGATGGCACCCGCAGAGCTCCGGGGCTGGAGGGGACCGGCTCCCCGGCAGGCAGAGACTGCCACTTCTGGGGGGCTGGCAAACAAGGATGCCCACTGGGGGCCAGCGCTGGAGAACCGCCAAAAAAGGCATCGAGGAGGCACAACGTAATTATTTGCTCGCGGATCCTTTGTGCTTTTCTGCCCTGGCGCAGGTCCGTCCCTCCTCACCAAGGGCTGTCTCAGCTGAGACCCCCCAGGTTCTAAGCTATTTTCCTGAAAAAGCCTCCTGTCTGCAATGCCCCACGTCTCCCTCGGTGATTCTGCACTGGCTTGAGGCAGGTCTCTAAACAATTGGGAGTGGAGGTCAGTGAGGAGAGTAAGCCGCTTTCCCAGGAGGCTGCCCCTGCCCTACCTGGAGGCGGGTGCAGCCGACCTGCGCTCTGCTGTCTACTGTCTGTCCCGCATTCTGCAGAATTTCGCGATCCTAATTTTCGTTCGCCACAGACCTCACTCGCTCTGTTTGTCCCACATTGATTTTCCGTGGATTCACACCACTGTTCCTGTGTGGGAGCGGTCCTCTAGCGTTGTGACAGGTCCGGATCCACAGCTTCCTCACTGGGAGCGCGGATCCAGGCAGTCACCACCACTGCGCCATCTTCTCTCTCTTTAAATGTCTTTCACATCACACTGATCTATAATGTTTTTCCCATTATCTGTTTCTTATTGATCTTCTATCAAATTTTTGTGTTCATTATTGAAAGTGAGGTCTTGCAGTCTCCTATAATTAGTGTTTTGCTAGGTGTTTCTTGCAACACTTCTGTCCACACTTTTGTTCCTATTTGCTTAATATATTTAGAAGTCCTGATGTATGTAATATATATTTAAAATATCTATGATAAAATACGTGCATTGCATGTATATATCTATGTGTATCCTGTGCTATAGATTTCTGCTAAATGACACATTTTATCAGTATGTTATAACAGTCTTTGTCTCTTCTGATGGTTTTTGACTTAAGGAGTATTTCCTTTAATTATGGCCACACTATCCTCCTCTAATTATTTACATACATTTTTTTTTTTTACAATTACTTTCAACCAATTTGACTTTTCAGAGCTAAAGGAAGGCTTTCGTAGGTGGCATATGGTAGAGTGCTGTTTGTTTTTTATCCATAAAGTCATCTTATTTTTCATTAGAGAATTTAAACCACTTATATTTAAAGTAACTTCTAAAGGATATGAACTTACCATTGAAATTTTTTAATTCTTTCCCATGTGCCCTGTAGATGCATTGTTCCTCATTGCCTGTCTTATTCTCTTTATTTTTATTTCCTTGATTTTGACATGACATGCTTTGATTGCTTTCCCATTGGCTTTTGCATACCTTCTACAGGCATTCTGTTTGTGACCACATTAGGAAATGGAGACTAACTAAATAATCTCTGTGTTATAACAATATATCTGAATCTCATAACAGCTTCGCTTCAAGTGAATAAAAAACCTACATGTCTTAAAGTGCCACATGTTCTTATTAATGTCACAAATTATACCTTTTATATTGTATATGTGAGAACAGATTTTTGCGCATTTATGCTTTCAGTTTTTTTAAGTTCTATAGATTTATTATGAGGGTTTATGAACCATCATTATCAAATAGAATTCTATATCTGTTTATACATTTATCTTTAACACAGAACTTTATGTTTTTAACTGTTTATAATGCTACCCAACATGATTTTATTTTTGATCACAGTGGACCCCCTTTACATTACTTTTGGCCTATTCACGTGGTGATGAACAGCATTGACTTTTGCTTAGCTTGGAAAATCTTTAATTTTTCTCTTTTTTTTTTGCAAAAAATATTTCCCAGAGGAAGCCTTCTTAATTGGTAATATATATATTTTTTTATCACTCTGGCATTTAGAAAATTCTCAGCTGCCTTATTCTCCAAATAATCTTTCCGCCATTTTCCCACTATATTCTTCTTCTAGGAATCTTTCTTAGACATATTGGTCTACCTGACTGTGTCCAATACGTCCCATACTCCACCTTCAGTTGTGTCCCTTTTAAAATTTTGCTTCCATGACTCAATATTTATAAATGAAATGTCTTCAACTTTCTGATTCTTCTGCTTCATTAAGTGTGCTTCTGTGCTTCTCTAGTGAATTTTTCATCTCAGTTATTGTATTCTTCAGCTCTACAATTTGTGTTGGGTTCTTGTTATAGTTTTTATGTCTGTTAATATCTTAGTTTCTTCAGGCATCATTTTGCAGATTTTGTTGTCTGTGTTTTGTTTTTGCTTGTAGGGGATGTTTCAGATGATTATTTCTAAGGTTTTTCAGAAAGTCCAAATATCTCCATTTCTTAAGCATTGGTTCCTGGAGATTTATGTTTTTTGTTGCTGTGGGACAGGTTTTGTGAATCCTCTGCATTCCCTGAAATCTTGTGATGAGTTCAGTTAATTTTGTCTTTGTTTTTACTTATACATTGAAATTTCGTGTGACAATATTCAACTCTGATCACTTTAACATAGTATGATTTAATATTTAAATATGAACTAGCAATTTATCCAGTGCTAAAATAATTTTCTATGTGTTTGCTTGCCTGTATGAGTAAAAATTATGTCTAGTTTGTTTCAAACTTACTTATTTGTTTTCTTGGTTTGTGGTCTATAATTCTTTTATCTTTACTGGGTGAGTAGTCATAAAAATTGTAATTTAAGCAGTTCTTTATTGCTGAAGGTGTATTATATTGGTGTGAGAGAAATAATCATGTA